>NC_069089.1:11001082-11625929 GCF_947172395.1 Bicyclus anynana | reverse complement strand
GATCGGTCTTCGATTTTCGTGATGAGTGACCTTTCGTTTTTATATATATTAGAATATAATTGCGATGCACATTGTAATATAACACTAATAGTTATTTAGCAAGAAGCAAACACTCTATCATGTCTAATTATGCGGCTAAAAAAATTACAATCAAAATTGTCGGTAGGTAGTATTTTACATAAATTGTTGTCAGCGGAAATGGAAAGACGTTATAGACACTTTGGGTCTACAAGTTTTACTCGTTAAGTATCACTAATGATAATGACACACAGATAGAGGTTTTTGTGCAATGTTCGGTCATTCGTCTTCTAGCCGTCGACGTGAGCAGACGAGTCTGTGACCTTAGCAGTTAGCACATGACATCAAATTAATGGTATTTACCTACAGCGTTTTTGATGGAAAAATAAGTACATACTAATGAAATAATATATTTTTACTATACATCTACACAATTATGACGAAAAAACAATACAATTAGTTTTATAAGCCATAAATTTTAAAACACTTCAAGAAGTAGGATAAGTTAGCTTAAGTTCCTTATTGTATTCTTTCTCAATAAAAAAAAAAAGAAATAGGAACATAAATTATTTTGACATAGACTACAAACTCCTTTTAAAATTTAAATAAATTAATTTAGAAATAAAAAAATAAAAATTTAAATTAATTTTTTTTTTATATTACGAAAGCGAAGAGTTCTCTAGCGTAATTTATTCTTGCTTGAAAACTGGGAAATTATTTAGTAGGTTTAGGTAATCGATTTATTTCTACACCACCTGGTGTAAAAATCTATACTTAGTAAGAAAGTACAAATTAGGCCGTAGAAATCAAAGTGCAATCTTGAGGTTGAATAAAACTAAATACTATAAGATTTTAGCAAGCATCTAATTATGGAGAGCGAGACTTAAAATATAATATGGTAGGTAGTCCATAATACAAGAGATCGTAAGTGCTACGTTATGGTTGTAATTGGGTGATGGGTTGAATGACCTTTTTTGAAACTGAAATTGCGAGTTCCCTAAAGTAGATATCCTTAACAGTGTCAGTGTACTCACGTTACTGACCTTTAAATTACAGCACTCAAACTGGCACCGCGCTTTCCTTCACAATCAAAAATTTAAATGAACTTCCGACGACCCGCGCGCTACCCAAGGGGGTATTTTTAGAGTTCCGTGCCTCAGAAGGAAAAACGTAACAAAATCACTTTGTTGTCCGTCTGTCTGTTTGTCTGTTTGTCTTTCTGTCTATCAAGACTTTATTTCGGGAATGCGTGGAGGTTCAAGTTGAAAATTAAACTGTATATACACAGGTCTACGGTTCATGAAATTGTAAAAAATCAAACTTCTAAGTTTACGTAAAAAAAAATATGACCGTAAATTCAGTAAAAAACGCATATTTTGACACTATCAAGGGAATCAAAACTCTTATAATGGTTACTTCCCATTGAACTACTACCTAGAACTATGAAATTTGCCAAGTAATATCGTTATAGACCACAAGCAGGTACAAGAAAAAATGTCGAAACTACACATTTGTAATTCTCTGAAAAATCTGGGGCTTATACATTCTCGTATAATTCGGAAAAAGCTCGACAAAAACTGCGCAATTCGATTCCTGTATTATATAAAATGTAAAATAAAAATTTTTAGATATAAATTCCTACGTACGGAACCCTCGGTGGGTGAGTCCAACTCACACTTGTCCGGTTTTTTTCTCTTCTAATGCCATTTTCGGCGGTATTACTCTTAAATGAATATTCATTCAGTGCGAAATCGTTTAGAGATATAATAGATTGAGGTTCATATTAGGGGCGCGATGAATTATGGATGCCGGTTTCGTATGCGAAAATGCTATCTCGCATCAATTAAAGTTTAAAAATACGTAATTGCTCCAGCAATTAAGAGCTATTCCGTGAGCAGTGAGCACTTGAGCAGAGGATAGGTAATAAAAATCAGCAAGTTAAGTCTAGGGTTAAATAAAAGTTAACAGATGTATAGGTACACGAACGCTTTCGTTTTCGTTTTGCTTTTTTAAATTTTGGATTATAAAAGTCAAAAGAGTTTAATCAACAATTATTCTTCTTCAATCAATTATGTTGTAAGCCCGAAAGTGAGTTTGATTATTACGCTTTCACGCCTAAGCCACTATTTAATCCAATTTTCAATTCTTTCATTAACGGATAGCTTCATTATAGCGAGCAGCACAGGCTATATTCTATCAATATTTTTATATATTTAATATAATTTTATCCCCGCATTTTACGAGAACTGGAAATAGACGTGTGAAACCGTAAGGCGTCTGTTAGTATGATATAAATACGAATATATTGTTACTAAGATTAATTCTGTCATTTATTTATTACTTCTTTTTTTTTTAATTTTTAACAATATAAGTATAAAATACAAAACATTATTAAAATTTATAAAAAAAAATTCACCCTCCCGCTGCGGGACATTTGAGTGCCCAAGCAACCGGTGGTCAGGGCTCCAGAGTGAGGAACCTCCTCACAATACGCGCCGTCTCAAGAATCACTGCCTTTTGTATCCGACTCTTGATCCAACAGTTAAGGTTCTTAAGGTGTTGGTCGAAGCTTTTCGCTATAAGACTATCGAAACAATAATAGTTGACTCAACATTCCACATGGCGGTAATCTCGTGAGCAAGGTCCAAGTATTTTGATACTTTTTCCTTTTCGGCTTTAACCAGATTATCGTCATGTGGAACAGTAATATCAACAATTATTGTACGACGCACTGACCGATCGACTAGCACTATATCAGGTCTATTGGCTACAATATACCTGTCAGTGATAATCGTTCGGTCCCAGTAGAGCAATGCACTGCTATTTTCAAGAACTGACGCTGGGTCGTACCTATAGTAAGGCATCTCAAAATCGATAAGGCCATATTGAAGAGCAAGTTGTTGGTGGATTATCTTGGCTACTTGATTATGTCTGTGCATTAAGATTATTATTAATTTATTAATTTATTCACTATTAGGTATATTATGCATATTCTACGCCAAGCATCTTTAATAGGTGTATAAAACGTAAAGATCACTAAAGTAAGATTATTGAAATTAAAACTTAAATATGAACTTAATTAATTATGTATGACATATACGAGTAAACAATGGTAATAAATTATATACGCCGCGCATCATCGCATTAGCATCTAGGTTCAAATGAAGGTGAATTTAAAGTAAATAAATAAAAAATAAGACTAAGAATACACAGTCGCACGTATATCACATATATACCTAATATATATGTGTATGTGTGTAAGTTACGCTTAAAGACCAGAAACGCAAAGTGAGCGGAAAAATAGCTCACTACGCGTTCTGGTCACAGTAAAACATCCATATGGCGATATTCGTGTTATGGCTCTAATGAAAACGCGCACGACAATCAAATCACAGAAAGACCGAATAGCGAAATTCGTGTCGTGGCTGACTATTCGATCTCAACGCGTTGTGGTAATGAAGAAAAGCCATAAAGCGTTCTGAGCATTAATTGTTTTAACCATGTGACGACGGACAGGTTGTAACTTGTTGTTGCCTCGGATGCGAAGACGCATTAAAACACCAGTTTTATTTATTTATTTTCTGTTTATGAGAGTGAATTTTAATGTCAGCGCTAATTATGTATATACATATTATATTTACTTGCCACCATAAATATTCCAGTGCAAGTCAAGCCGTCAGGATGACGACAAGAGACCTTATAGATTGACGCTGGTTCCCTGCGAAATGGGGCGGGCCCTAATGTGGGACGCTACATGCGTTGACACATAGGCTTCGCTTACATTTCAACAGACATTATGACTAGTCCAGTGTAATATATTTTTCATTACAAAAAACAGTGTCGCAGTATTCGCCGTATTCCTGGCACAGAGACGTGCATCGCAGTTTAACTTTATTATAAACAAGCGGACGCCGGCGACTTCGTCCGCCCTTAGACCTCCTTAATCCAGCCCTATCGCAAAATCCGTTCTTAGTGGACACCTACTAACTATAAACTACCTCCCTGCCAATTTTCATATTTGTACATCAGCGGTTTTCGAGATTTCGTGATGAACGACATTTTGCATTTATATATAAGAATTTATTTAGTTGAATGTCTTGTACGTGTAACTCACATAGTAACCAGATGAATGAAAAATCCTTGGAATTACCTGAAAACAAACAAAACACATTACTATTATAACAAAACACATTGTACTTCTTAATTTTTTTATTCTAATACTTCAATGGATTTTTTCAGTTGTTAGCCTTTAAAATATAACATTTCGGCATATATTACACACACACAAAAGTATTGGGATTTACGTAATGTAGGAGTACATTTTGAATGCTTAATTTTCCGCAGAGAAATACATTACGAAGCATTTCGAATTTATAGCTGCAGAAGTCTAGAGGCGCGGTAAGTAGCTGCCTGAACTTACCTACTTGAACACGAGAAGAAATTCATTTCAATTTGAGCTTTCCGCATTAAAATAATTATAAAATAGTGCTACTTTTCATACTCGAGCCATAAAGAGTTGGTTTATTACTGCCAGTGATGATAGTTCCTTCGGTACGTTAGGGGTCGTTCACAATTGTTCGTAAATTTAAACGCAGCAATGTTTAAGTGTTTATGATAATAACACACTAAGCCTGCGTTCATAGTGACGTGTAAACTTGCACTGTACACGTTAACTATTATATGCTATAATATGATATATGCCTCATATGCTTATGAACAAAAAATAATTCAAGTTTAGCCTGCCTTTAATCACCCCATTTTGGTGAATACATCGGTCATAATAATAATCGGCCCTTTAAGAGAGACCACTGGCAATGAATTACAAGTATGTAGGTACTATTTCTCTACCCTTTTTGTAAACTTTACAGTAACGCAGAAACAATCTACTAAAGTATCATTATCAAAACTAAAGCATATTAGCATACCTAGTTACTGACTGTTTATATTTTTTATAGAAAATAGTCTTATGCTTGCCATTATTACATAATATGATGGTAAGAGTAGATTTAACAATAATTTTAACACGCATACCTTGAGGTTGAGAAAGCATTTTTACATTTGCATAATATTTAAAAATGCCCAATTTAATGAAGTTATAGCTGTAAATAAAGAAACATAGACTGAAAAGGTTTCAGATTCTCTTTCTCCATTGAAGGAGAATCCAAAAAGCCGTCTATATAAACAAGCCCTAATGAATATTAAAGTCGCTTAAAATTCAAATTGCTCAAATAACTTACTGTAGGTACGCACGTTTTTACGTTGTTTGTTTAGTATAATAGCGTTCATAAGCATGTAGATATGAGTATGTCTAATAAAATATGGACAGTCTTCCACTAGATAATACTAAATTGTTTATTAAACTGCTCCATGAATTTCTACTATTTTGTGTCACACACAAGGTCGCTTTATACCGACACGTAAGTTAAACTCACTAATGAAATGAAAATATTTACATGTTTTTCATAAAATGTATAATATAATATAGTATAGTTTATATGCTCATGGTCATTTTAACTAAAAATTAAAATGTTAAAATTGAATGATTTTACTTACAGTGCAGAATCTTAAAGTGAAGAACTAATAGACATTATCATTACTATGAATAATTATTATAGCTCTAACCAATATTGGGCATCTTCGCTAGTTTTTTTGTCTTTTTCATATTTTGATGACATTTGCTCTCCTTTAACTTTACTATTTTAGGGATTCGAATGTACTTCAACTCGAACAAAATCGAACTCTTCTGTTTGCTACAAAATCCTATTTACATCACAACTTTAACTACAGAGACTAATAACAATCAAGTAGAGCCTATAATATAAATGATTTTTTTCAATTAACAACGCCGAGACTAGACGTTTTCCCTGGAGAGAGGAGAAAACGTTTCTTATTACCTAGCAAGTCGAAAGTGAGTCTCCATTGTTTAAAGTTACAGTTTTCAATCTTGAACAACTTAGTTCATAATAAAAGCCCCAGAGACGAAACTACAACCCCGAGTAGCGGGGAATTTGTGAGTTCGTGTAATAAATTATTGTACGTACACAAAACAACCCGCTGTGGTGCGCCCTCTAGAGAGTGGAGGACCCACAGGTACACGGCTAATGAGCATGCAAGTTTACTCTTTAAAAGTTTAAAGAATGCGACTCCGTGACATCACGGAGGTGTCCCCAAAAACCGGCATACATACCAAAAATGTTTACATAGTTTACAGTAACTTTCGTGTAGCTCAAATACTAATAGAAAATGTACTTAATAAACTCGAACAAGTCACGTTTTCGTGTTTTATGTTTAGTATTCAGTATATATACGTACTAGCTGACGCCACGCTGTATCACCCGCGTGGTTCCCGTTCCCGTAGGAATACGGGGGTAATATACAGCCCATAGCCTTCCTCTATAAATGGGCTATCAAACACTGAATTTTTTTTTTAAACCGGAAAAGTAGTTCCTGAGATTAGCGCGTTCAAACAAACAAACTCTTCAGCTTAATAATATTAATATAGATAGTAATCTCAATTATACAAGTAAGATACGTTATAATCGTATTTTAACTAATATCTGTTCTTCTAGCTAGAGCACACAGTTCAATGAGACATAGATTGATTCCAAGATGTAAGTTGAACCTCTAACTAGGTGGACGGATAACATCGAACGTTAAATAAGTAATACTAGTATCATCATCATCATCATCATCATCATTAACAACTCATATTCAGCTCACTGTTGAGCACGTGTCTCCTCTCAGAATGAGAGGGATTAGGAGACTTCACATACGCGGTGAATTTAAGAAAATTGTCAGGTACGCAGTTCTAGTATATAACCATATTAATAGTATTTTTAGAAGGCAATAACCGAATAGAATTTTTAAAAATGCCGTAAAGACTCATTATCTGGTGCAGTAAAGACGATCTGTATATATTATTTCTTTTCAATATAATGTATTTATTAGTATATTTTGGTATGTATTTTATTCATTATTGTAGGTATTTGTGTAATATTGTTTATGTATTAGGATGTAAATTATTAACTATGGTTATTTTTGTTTTACGCCACCTGCTGATGTTCTTAAGTTTTCCTAAACCGAAGGTTGCCTGGAAGAAATCGCTACTTAGCGATAAGGCCGCCTTTTGTATTTCACTTGTATTTGTCTTTGTGGTGTGCAAATAAAGTATATCTATCTATCTAGTAAAGGCTTGCGTATTGTAATGATAGCATGTAATGGCAATAATCGGCCAGCCCATCAGTACTCTTTTTTCGTGGTGCCAGCTACTTCCAATAACAATTCCTTCACGTAAGCTGCGAAGACTACAAATTACAGACATGCCGCCGACCCTAATAAATAAATTCAATAGTTGCCAGTACAAAAAAATGTTTCTTGACCACGCTTTATTGAAATCAAATTTAAAATACAACAGAGTTTGGTTTTTATTTATTTAACAAAAATATAATTTATTAAACTATTTTATTTGTCTATTAGCGGACGCCCGCGACTTCGTCCGCGTGGAGTTCAGTTTTTCACAAATCCCGTGGGAATCATGGTTTTTTCGGGGATAAAAAGTAGCTTATGTGTTAATCCATGCTTTAATATATCTCAATACTAAACTTCAGCTAATTCGGTGCAGTAGTCGAGGCGTGAAAGAGTAACAAACATTCATATCATCAAAATCATCAGTTTTCCCAAATCTCGGGAAACCACGGATTTTTTCGGGATAAAAAGTAGCCTATGTGTTAGTCCAGAGTAAAATCTGTTTCCATTCCAAATTTTGGCCAAATCGCTTAAGTAAATGCGGCGTTAAAGAGTAACAAACATACAAACAAACATCCATACAAACTTTCGCGTTTATAATATTAGTGGGATTTCAAACAATAAATACGGTTTGTCAGCAATACTTCAATAATTTTTCTTTTTTGTTTGTAATTTCATTTAATTTAATTTAGTAATTGTGACGGTATTTATCTTTTTCTTAATCTCATTTCATTTGTGTTGGTAATTGTGATTTGTATTTTTTTATATTTGTACACTATTAATTTAGTGGAATGTTGTATTCTTGCAAATAAACAATTATTATTATTATTCATTTGATACGATAATAAATAAAATGTTTACTAGTAAATAGACAATAGTCCGCCCTTGCTTCATTAGTCCATTCCTAATCCTAAATCCGTT
This sequence comes from Bicyclus anynana, assembly GCF_947172395.1. Lineage (NCBI taxonomy): Eukaryota > Metazoa > Arthropoda > Insecta > Lepidoptera > Nymphalidae > Bicyclus > Bicyclus anynana. Next base: position 11,617,745 of record NC_069089.1, on the reverse strand, counting down.
TATGTCGTAAAATCCGTTCTTAGCAGACGTCTACAAACCGTAATCTACCTCTCTGCCAAATTTAATATTTGTAAGATAAGATAAACAGTAAAAGATGTAAGATAACATGAGAGGAGACAGTATGAAATAAAATACTTATTAAAAATATCCCACTCGTTCAATTGAAGTCAGTTGAAAATAATAAATAGAATAATTTAACAGCTGTAATAGAGCAATTTAGCACGAGAAGCTTACAATTACTCGTGCCACTGAAAAGCAAAACCGCTCACCAAAATATAAATAGAACAACAGTTGCCAGTGTAGCGTTATGAAATCTAAATCGTCTTATCTTTTGGGAACGTTTGATGGACGTTTATTCAGGACAACAATAGCGCGCGATATAGCGAAAATTTTCAATTAAATGAAACAAAACGTCGCGGAGTATTGTATGGCGTCGCAGAGTATTGTGTCGCGTCGCGTCGCTTGGCGTGGCTGGCGAGTGGCGTAGCGTGGCGGATGTCCGCCGCTTGAATGGCGGCATACAGCGCCGATGCTCTATAGACATCCGAGAAAGAGTTACCGCGATAATAATGCTTGCAACTTTATAATGAACATCATAGTATAAACCGACTTTATGTATGCTACTACTTAACTAAGCGTGATATTTGTGAGAGTAGATAGATAGGAATAATTTATTGTAAATAACAATACTAAAACTTACCTTACTACGGAAATTTATTTTTATAGTTCGAGTTTGATATTTTAAGTAACCCTACTTAAAAAGAGATTTATTTCATCAATATGTCAATTACTTGTAGGTATTTTTTTTTGTCCCAGCCCTTCAGGCTAATTCACTAACTTTGACGTACATGTTAGTTGAATATACCAATGAAATTGAAATTAAGATTCTAGGTAACAAATGTCATCTGGTGCTTTCTGACAACCCTTCGTAGATATCATTTAGTGGGCAGATGACATTTCCCACTTGATTTGATGTTTATTTTAATAGGTTGTTAACAAAGACATAATTAGTGAATAGGCCAGCTGTTTATTTATTTATTTCTAATTATTTTTTAGTATAATATAATGGGTAGTAATTATTGCGAAAGTCGCACAATTATTTCGCCTCGCTAAAGTAGAAGTCTATACGAAACTAACCTTACCTAACCTTCACTAGTAGGAGAGCAGAAGTCTATACAAAACTGACCTAACCTAACCTTCACTAGTCGGAGAGCCACTAAAAGAAGGTGAAGAATTATCATTTATTAACCGATTTCAGAAAAAAGGAGGTTCCCAGTTTGACGCGTATGTTTTTTTTATGTTTGTTACCGCATAACTTCGTCATTTCTTAACCAATTTTAAAAATTATTTTTTTGTTTGAAAGAGTAGGTATACTTCCAGATTGGTACCATTTAAATTAAACTTTTAAAATGATGGACTTTCCATACAAACTTTCAACCCCTATTTTTTTAAGGGTCATAAAGTAACCTATGTATTATTATATCGAAATTCACCTGGATCGGTGAAGCCGTTTAGCCGTGAAAAGGTAACAGACAGACTTACTTTATTTAGACTAGACTTACAGACGCAGTTATAATATCGTTTCAGTTGAAAATCCTACTCATAGCAACTTATCCATACACATCGAACTCCCAATTTTCAATAAACTTTAAGCCTTTTACAGCTGGGATTTCAAGATATTCCCGAGATCGGGTAACCTCGGCATCTTTCTTCGAATGTAATATCGGAATAGGTCCCGATATCTATCGGCCTGATCTAATTTCTCGTTAGACATTCTTATGCGCCACCTCCGGGTGATATCGCTGTAATCTTCACCATTCCGAGCGTAATGGCGCGAGTGAACTTCACGCCATTTTGAGGTCACTCCTCCACATACTGAGCGGCACTTAAAAGTGTTTTAATTTTACGAAGTACAGGTATACTATTAGGCTAGGTTCACACGGTATTGTCCTGCACGTTTTTTACAGCATATGTCAACTAGTTGACGCCGCGCAGTTTCACCCGCGTAGTTCCCGTTCCCGTAAGAATACGTTGATATTATATAGCCTATAGCCTTCCTCGATAAATGGGCTATGTAACACTGAAAGAATTTTTCAAATAGGACCAGTAGTTCCTGAGATTATCGTGTTCAATCAAACAAACAAACTAACAAACAAACAAACAAACAAACAAACTCTTCAGCTTTTTAATATTAGTATAGATTATATCGTCTATACTACTATAATAAAAAGGTAAAAGTGGTATTGTAGGGGTAATGTCTGGATCTACAGATGTGATTTTAAAAATTCTTTTACCACAAGGAAGCCACGATATCTGTGAGTGTCATAGGTTACATTTATTCCAGTGAAGTCTGCTAGTATAATTTATATTGTGTAAGTCATTTTGTGTAACTGGTTTTATGAACAACGTATATATTTTATACACATCACTACTTAGCCCCAAAGTAAGCGTACAGTCTGTGTTATAGGTACTAAGATAGCGGATTTTATTATAGTACATATAAATTAGTACATATACAGACACTGGAAAACACCCATCCATGCTCATTACACAAATATTTTCCAGTTGTGGGAATCGAACCCACGGCTGTGGATGCAGAAAGCAAGGTCACTAACCACTGCACCACACGGCCGTCATATATACCACTATTTATTCATTTAAAAGTTTAAGTACCTACAAAAACCTTCTGGACAATGCCGTGTGAAACAAGCCTTACTAAACTAAATTTAAGTTGCAATATCCTAAGGTCCTTTGTGAAGGCGGTACAAAAAATGTTCCTACAGCGTGTCTGAAAGCAAAAAAATATTTTTTAATTAAAATTGTAATTTTTACTTTCGTGTAAAATTCTCTTTTGTTTTCGACATAACTTCGCGGAATAAGGAAGAATAGACGGACGTTGTCACGGGTAATCACTAGTTTACTTGAGACTACTGTATCTCACGAGTGTACTCGTATGTGAATATACTATGAACGATACAAATCTCGACGTAGGCGGCGAACGCGACGCTCTACGTATCTCCCCTCGTTTCCTGCGTACGTAACAGACTCGCGTTTGTATTCAAACGTTATAATATTATACACCAAGAGCCCGCGTGCCATTTATCGCCAACACTATGTACACTAACTATACTGTTATTTATTATTTTATCCTATCCTACATTCTACTAATATTATAAACGCGAAAGTTTGTATGGATGTTTGGATGTTTGTCACTCTTTAACGCCGCTACTACTAAAGCGATTTGGCTGAAATTTGCAATGGAATTAGATTTTACACTGGATTACACATACTTTTTATCCCGAAAAAATCCATTATTTCCCGAGATTTGCGAAAAGTGATGATTTTGATGATATGAATTTTTTTTACTCTTTCACGCCTCGACTACTGAATCGAATTAGCCGAAATTTGGTATTGAGATATATTATAGTATGAATTAACACATAAGCTACTTTTTATTGCGGAAAAATCCATGGTTCCCGAGGGATTTGTGAAAAACTAAATTCCACGCGAACTAAGTCGCGGGCGTCCGCTAGCACAAATATACATTTTTTAAACATTTTTAGTGCAAATTAACGATGTGACATAAACTCAATTTATTTAATTATTGTTCTTTTCTGATTCGGTGTAATTATGACCCTTATACGAGTAGCTTTAGTTAACTTATTTTCTTAACACATTACAATAATGTAAAAATAAATAAACCTATCGAAATTAAAAGTACATTGTTTACATGAAAATGCATTTTATATTATGACTAGCTGACACGACAGACGTCTTTTTACAAACCAAGTTCTGTATAAGCCGCATTTCCTATACAGGAAGAAAATTTTTTTAGTGCGGATATTTTTATATTTTGTACATAAACAAAATTTAATGATCACGTATTTTTTCTTTTTTTTTTAACTCAAAAATAACAAAATTATCGTTAGCTAAAGTTATTTACTTTTGAACAGAATTTTAGGGTCACCCTATTGTGCGTTTATTTTATTTTCGTTTGATACCTAAAGGACGTCACCAGATCCCTTTTAAGCTGAATATATCTTGTTTAGTAATAATATGTACATTATTTTGTTATTTTAGAGACATAAATTAAACAAAAAAATTACATAAAATGTATCGAACTGTTTGTAGATTTATATTCTATTAATGATACAGAACCACGAAAAAAAATATCCGCACTAAAGACCGAATCACCCTGTATAACTTAGAATCGTCAGTCATGCATGAGTCATGACGCTCATTACATACTACGGATTCATCACGCATGCAATCTACTAAAAGTAATTCGGAGTTACTTTATTGATTTCCGTATCGTTCTGAATGTTTTCCCCAAGGGCCCAATTTCGGACTTCTTTTAAACATATATAGGTTATTTTTAAGTTTTTGTTGTGCTCGCTTGGTCATCCTAGTTCTCCAAGTGGAAGCGATATTGAAAACAAAAACAATTAACATGATATGATCTTTAAATAAAATTTCCGGAACCATAGTATTGGTGTATCGTTTTTCAATGACTTTGTTTAGCAAAAAATTAAGATTTTGTTTTAGTGATCATGGGCTCTAAGACTATATATCAGTTTTATCCCACTTCAAAATAACGAAGTTCTCATCAGTTTCTCATGTTACATTGGTGAAATCAGTGAAATTATATTTTATTCATTATTGTCGTATGTAAGTATGTACAATTTATATCAACCGTGTTGAAATTTTGTAAATTGTAGTTATCGATAATTTTCTTTAACAATATATTATTAAACTATGTTTCAATTCTTAATTGTAATTCTCTCATTTATTTATGTGTCCTCATTTTTAAATTATTAACAATGTTAATAAAATACAAAATATAATTTATTATTAACTATTAAAAATTAATAATTCAACCCTCCTGCTGCCGTGACATTTGAGTTTCCAAGCAATTGGTGGTCAGGGCTCCAGAGTGAAGTGAAGTGAGTTCACAATACGCGCCGTCTCATGAATAACTGCCTCCCGTATCCAGCGTTTAAGCGAAAGCTGCTTAGGGTGTTGATCGAAGCTTTTCGCTATATGATCATTGACTGAAACAACAATCGGGATATTAATGATTACTGTAATTATACCTTATTTATTTAAAAGTAAACAAAAATATTCTCTATGATTTCTTACGTAAAATACGTTGTCTATGATGATGATGAATATTGAGGAAATGAAATCTAAACTTTCATTAAAGCTTCAATATAAATCATGATAAATTGATCTAAGTAAATAAAAAATGGCCATGTACGTAACCAATGTTACTATTTTTTTACAATTGACCAAAGGGCGGAGAGAGAAACCAAGACAGATCTTTGATCTATTAAAAATTTAATAAATCTATACTAATATATAAAGCTGAAGAGTTTGTTTGTGTGTTGGTTTGATTGAACGCGCTAATCTCAGGAACTACTGGTCTGATTTGAAAAATTCTTTCAGTATTAGATAGCCCATTTATCGAGGAAAGCTATGGGCTATATATTATCCCCGTATTCTTACGGGAATGAGAACCACATGGGTGAAACCATGCGGCGTCAGCTAGTAATAAATATAAATTGATTATTGATTCATGAGTAAATTCATAACAATGTTTAACAAAGATCTGTGATCCCCACACTAGGAGAAAGTGTATACCACAATACAGGGAGTATTGGTATACACATTCTTCTAGAGATGTGAAACAAAATATCACACCAATGGTGGAAAAATCAGGCAGAACTACATACGTTTTCTGTGGCAGAACGTCGATCCACCGAAAGGGAACGCTATTTCGGTCATCACCATCGGGGCGGTCTACGCAAACGGCATTTGAAATTTTAATCGTTCCGTTCACCCTGCATGGCACACTAGAGATTTGGCCACGTGTTCGTGAAACTATGTAACACTTAGAGCAGTGGTTCTCAAACTATAGGGCTCCGACACACCTTGTAACAAAAACGGACTACTCGTATGTCGGGACCCACCTCTTTTTCCTTTTAAAAAGGGAGCAATTGGTAACTAGTATTTCACAAATTGACACACTGACACACAAGACGCACCTTTTTTTATTTGTTATTAAATTTTCATCATCACAGATAACAGTAAATAATTATTGTATTTTTATAACTTCAATTATAGTTAGTCTGTCCATTCGGCTGTTAGCCGAGTCGGTCGGTTTATTTTGTGTTTAAAGGCCTACTCAATATTCGCTCGCGTCCTACCGCTAGGTCGCGATCCATACTTTGGGAACTCCTGACTTAGAGGGTAAAAATGAAAGGGCCTTTGCGATTGCCGCGCCCTTTATGCGTGTTGCACGTGTTTAAGTCATCTGAAAGAGAGCACTTTGTTAAACACAGACATAATTATATGTACAAACACCAAAAGGGAACTAAGTCGAACAATGTTGAAGGGCTTTTAGACTTGTTGAGTGTATTTTTATTTGAGTTAAAATAGATTCTTTAAAGAATATGTTAATATTTGTTTTTATACAGGAATGTCTCTTTAAAGTCCGGCCGCTCAGAGATTGATTTTCTGACACATGTCAATGTCAATGGCAGTGTCAATGTCAATGAGATATTCATTTACATTTTATTGACCTTAATAAAAAATTCTTGATTCCCAGCTTACACCGATCAACCTCTAAAAGTGTGTCTTCCTTACCACGCGACATTGGCGAAGTAAATTGTACCCAGTTGGTACAGCAGCAAGCCATAAAATCAAAAATTGAATTGAATTGACCTTAATAAAAAGAAATAACATTAAAAATTGAATAATTATGCCAATACATGTATTAATTTTGGGATAAAATTATTAACAATTAATTATTAGTAATTAAAATTATAGAAAGGTGACATAAACATTGCTCTTATTTTTAAAAGGCTATAATGACTCTGTTTAACCTTAGATCATAATGCTAAAATACTGAAATCAGCTGAGAAAGTTATTTTTTTTATAATTCATACAAAAATGCATTGGAATCAGTTTGTTTTCAAAACAACTACGCAGCAAACTTATTCCGATATACAACTTATGACTCTTTTTTTTTCCAAAATACTATTACCCAAATCTCTTTAATAGGTATTCTTTTTCTCTTCCAAAAATGCTAATACCCAAATTAGACGTCATTACGACAAAGTCCAACGTCCGGGTAACATATCCTATAAATGAGTCCAGCCCCTTAACTGGAAGCAATGAAGCTATTAATACATTTGTAAGGCGTGAAAGCCCAGTGGATATGACCTCTACCTCCGATTCTGGAGGGTGTGGGTTCTAATCCGGTCCAGGGCATGCACCTCCAATTTTTCAGTTGTGTGCATTTTAAGAAATTAAATATCACGTGTCTCACACGGTGAAGAAAAAAATCGTGAGGAAAGCTGCATACCAGAGAATTTTCTTAATTCTCTGCGTGTGTGAAGTCTGCCAATTCACATTGGCTGCCTAACCCCTCTGAGAGGAGACTCGAGCTCAGCAGTGAGCCGAATATGGGTTGATAACGATGACGATATTTACTTTCGGATCTAATATTCCGCTGTACCAACTAACTGTGTAGAAAGCATTTGCAAGGATGTACGGCCAATAGTCAAACAGATCTAAACTTACGAAGTAAACAGAACTAAACACTGCAGCGATTGAGGCTTGAACAGTGCTCGGACCGTACTGTCGCACTATAAACAGTGTTGCCGGGTTTTATTTCCGTGTTTTAGGAATAGTACTACCTACTAAGACATTTCCCTTGTTAATTTTACATAAATTAGTTTTTAAATTTTCAAAAATGTTAATAAAAAAGTGTATGTTATTAAAAATTAAGAAAAACATTTTCTACACTACGAAGCTTATCAGCCGAAGCAACTGGTGGACAGGGCTCTATAGTGATGAGCCTCCTCACAATACGCGCCGTTTCAAGGACAAACCACCAAGCAATTTAGCGTTACGGTCCAATGTCGTGTAGAAACCGAAAGGAGTGTGGATTTCATCCTACTTTTAACAAGTTAGCCCACTTCCATCTTAGATTGCATCGTCACTTACCATCAGTTTGTAGTCAGGGCTACCTTGTAGAGAATAAAAAAAGATACGCGCCGTTTTAAGGCCAAACCGCATTCTACGAGTATTGTCGACCCTTGCTCATACAGCTAAGCAAAAGTTTCAGTGTGTGTGGGTTGAAGCTCTTCGCTGTAAGACCATTTACTGAAACGACTACAATCGAACTATAAATTGGTACATAAGTTACCATTTATAGTGGTTTCAGTGCAAAGGTCCAAGAAGTTTTATTATTTAATTAACAATAGAAGTACCCCATCAGCTTAAAATTGCTGTGCAGCTCAAGTAGAAGATACAGCATGACAAATATCCATGGATAATTTTCAGCTTCCCCAAAAATATTATTAAGTATTCCTAAAAGCGATACGATAAGGGTATTAGGTATTCAGCAGTAGGTACTAGATATTCAATATTGGATAAAAGTATGACATTAGTACTAGGTCCACAAAGATATCATGTAGATTTTAGGCGTTCGGAGCACCCTGTTGATGTCGTTGGTACGTGGATGACATTCTAACGAAGCTTTAGTTATAAACGCTTCCGATAAGGCGTAAACTGACCTTTCTACAACACTCACCTTTAACACAAGTAGAGATGCTTAAGTTAAACAACACAATGACAAGGAAAGTGCACACAAGGGTGCTTTGGCTCTGGTGAAGATCATTATGAAACATTACATACCAGTTACTAATATTACTTACTTAACTTTTTGTTGTTCTGAAACCTCTTTTTCAACTCCTCGTTAACAGTAGGCACTTTTTTCTAGAACTAAACCCCAACAAAGTGCAAGCATGATAATATTTGGTTTAGTGGCTGACCACAGCAAAGAAACAAACTAGAACCCACTGATACTGGTATATATAACTCATAACCTATTTACCAATTTCTAGCCAACTAACACACAGTGTAGCTACTCGCTTACTCTACAAAGTGTCTGACACGTTACGTGTATACTGCTTTAATATTTAAATCTTATTTACATTCACCCCTAGCGGCGCGTCGACGAAAATGGGTCTTAACTAACACTAAAAACATTCCGCCCCTGCGGGAGTATTTTCGGCGCCCCTCCAGAACTGTTAAAATAGAATATCAGCGACCCGGTATATAAAATTCAATAACTAGCACGAGGTTTGCACTTTCATACATTTATAGGTTGAGAACCCACAGATTTACATGGAACCGCAGAAATACATTATTAAAAATGTCATCAACTAAACAGTAACGACTAAAATGTCGAATTACAAATCATATTTCGATATAGCAATATAAAGTAGGAAGGCTATGTAAACTACACGGAAGTTAAATCTACAAAATACGAGTACAATACCAATGATGCTTTGCGTCGGGTCACGATTGTTGAGATCATTTCGTTGCCTGCTGATAATATCTTCAAAATCGTGATTATACATTTTATTAGGTTTTTTCTTTTATTATTATGAGATCATCCACATAACATATCCGACATAGCTCAACGAGTTGCGAAGCTGAAGTAGCAATGGGAGAGCCACTTAGTTCGAAGAGCCGATGGACGTTGGGGTCCCAAAGTGCTGGAATGGCGACCCCGTACTAGTAAGCGCAGTGTTGGTCGACCCCCCAGTCCACCTGGACTGACAACATCAAGCAAATCGCAGGGATTCGCTGGATGCAGGTGGCTCAGTATCGTGATGTTTGGAAGTCCCTACAAAATGCCTATGTCCTGCAGTGGACGTCCATCGGCTGATATGATGATGATGATCCACATAATCAATATCTAACTCAGTATCACTACTCATCATTATCAACACATCGTGCTCACTATTGAGCACGAGTCTCCTCGCCGAATGAGATGGGTAGGCTATAGTCCACAATGATGGCCCAATGCGGATAGGCAGACTTTACACATGTAGAGAATTATGAAAATTCTCAGGTATGCAGGTTTCCTCACGATGTTTTTTCCTTTACCGTATCAATATTAACAAGTATTAACAAAGTAAATTACCTTAATATTTTGAAATTGTATTTAAGGGTCTATAATAATTAATACAAACATTTATCTAGGAAATGTTTAAAAGGATATATGACTTGATATAAATCAACACAATGGTTAAATGGGTTTCCAATATTATTCAGATTATACTACTAAGGAAGTACTTTTGAAATAAGTCCAACCCCTAAAGGAGTGGATAACGGAGATGAAAGTTTGTACGATACTTAATGCTTTAAATTATGATTTACCTATCAGACTCTTTTTTTTCTTTTCAAAATTCGGATATATGTGGCGTTATTTCAGGTGACATTATTTTCTGAGAAAATAAATTGTGTAAGCTGTTTATGTTACAGTAAAAACAAAATAACGAGCAACTTAAAAGCGATTAATCCTGAGAAATAATATAACAATGGTTCGTCTCGCATGCTACAATGACAAATGGAATCGCGTGCTTAACGTAGCTTTTTGTTTCTTTTTTGTACGCGCAGGTATGTGGCGTGCCGGGATAGCATGTCCTAATCGCTTTAATTACCAACATTTTAAATTTTGTTTTGATTAAATTTTAAAAGTTTTTATCAATTGTTATAAGACTGGCAGACGCCTGCGTCTACGTTCGAGTGTAAATCGGTCTTTCATGTGGGTTACCTACCTACTCCTTTCACAGAAAATGAAATATGTACATTTTTGGCAATCAGTTTATGCCTATTATTTTTTATAGTTTTACCTTGAACTATTATCTATACTAATATTAAAAATCTAAAGAGTTTGTTTGTTTGATTGAAGGCGCTAATCTCAAGAACTACTAGTCCAGTTTGAAAAAATTCTTTCAGTGTTAGATAGCCCATTTAACGAGGAAGGCTATAAGATATATATTATCCCCGTATTCATACGGGAATGGGAAACCGCGCGGCGTCAGCTAGTTTCATTCTAAAATTGTATCACTTTTGTTCTTATATGTACATATATGAACAAAAGTGATATTTTTCTTATAGGAGACCCAAAATCAATACATCAACAAATATATACTTATTTATAAGTTTTTACTACTAGATGAGATCGCCATCAAACTGTAAGATTCAGAAGAAATAAAAGCATATCTTAAATTAAAATTAGCGAAATTATAGTCTTATTTGCTTAAACTTAATAACATAGTAAGACATTTTTTTTTAATTAATAAGACCTTAATTGAATTTAGTTAATTAAATAATAGCGTTCATCAAAATATTTCGCAAATGGTATAGCAGGTACAAAAACATCTTCATTCGTTATCTGTAACCTTGGTTCGTGCAATAAATACCCTTTCCCTTTTACCGCGAGTTAACGTATCACTACGCAATAAATCAAGTAACCTACAAATAGGTAAATGTAATGAATATATAATTATATGTAATGAGTGTTTTTATCCCCACTAAACACCTGCCTAATAGAAAGTTCAATAACGGAGTTAAGTTTTTCACAAATCTCTCGAAACCATGCATTTTTCCGGCATGAAAAGTAGCTGTATGTTAATGCAGAGTAAAATCTATTTCCATTCCAAATTTCAGCCAAATCGGTTTAGTAGTTGCGGCGTTAAAGAATACAAACTTTCGCGTTTATAATATTAGTAGGATTAGTATCTCTCTCATTCGTTATTGTTATGTCTAAAGTCAATATTTATCTCTTAAATAAAATACGTAATTAAATTGTAATTCGAAACCTAGAAACTCCAATCTTTTTTGTTTCCCCATAGCCTATTAAAATAAACCCAAACCTACGTTTTTACATCCTAAATTAATATTAGTAAGCGCCTGTTTGCGTAGATTTATTTATTCTTATAAAAAAAACCGGCCAAATGCGCGTCGAACCACGCCGTGTAGGGTTCCGCAGTTGTACATCACAAATGCTGACTTCCAATGTAGGTTTTGTTACTAAAAGACAAACCGTATTTTTTGTTGAAACAGACTAACGAATAGCCTAATCTACTTGTAAAAATCGCATAAAAATTCGTTGAGAAATCAAGTATTAAACAGACAGGGCTGGCAGAATATTAATTGAAAATATCCAATTTTTTTTTAATATTTAACTATAAATTACAAGATTACTAACGGATGCCTGCGACTTTTCATGGAAACCTTGAACCACGTCTTTCCTTATCAAAATTACCTTCATCGTAAATCTCTCTATCGATAGAAAGCCTCATGAAAGTCCGTTGCATAGTACAAACAATCTGAGCGTCAGCGAAGCGACTTTGTTTTAGCTAAACAGCGCTAACACAGTTAGTCAAGCGCTAACATAACGCCGTTAATCAATTTAAAATTTGGATGTAATAGTTTTTTCGAAGTACAAAGTTAGTTAGTTCGAAGAGCCGATGGACGTTCGAATGGCGACCCCGCACCGGAAAGCGCAGTGTTGGTCGACCCCCCACTAGGTGGACCGTAGACATCAAGCGGGTTGCCGGGAGCCGCTGGATGCTGGAAGCTAAGGAAGGAAGAGACCGATGTGCTTGGAAGTCCATGAAAGACTCCTATGTCCAGCAGTGGACGTCCATCGGCTGATAATGATGATGATGATGATGATGATGATGATACTGATGATGATGATTTTTTTCTAAGCATTTTTTTCATCGAGTATAAACTATGATGCAAACACAGGTGTTATTGCGGTTTCTCCCGCGTGGTTCTCGTTTCCATAGCAACACGGGGATAATATATAGCCTATAGTCTTCCTCGATAAATGGGTTATCTAACACTGAAATAATTTTTCAAATCGGACAAGTAGTTCCTGAGATTGGCGCGTTCAAACAAAAAAACTCTTCAGCTTCTTAATATTAGTATCGATTACGTTAAGAGATTATCAATAACCAATTTGGTAACAACGTCGGCAGTCTCCATCTGATTGGTTGGCACATCTGTAGAGACTTTGAAACCGGATTTCTGGCAATTTGTGATACACCGCGGACCCGAAAAACAAGATTCCCCTTCGATATTATACGTAAGCAAATTTGTATAAACGCTCGCGTCGATAACGATATTGAGTCGGTTCATTTTTATCGTACCTATATTGATATTTGAATTATGTCTACGAAGTCGAGGGTATTTACCAACTTATTTACTATCTTACCATTCGTAAATTCTACTAATGAATTATAAGTTGATTTACGATTATAAAAGTATTAAGTAACTAAATATGTAATAATTGTTAATGTAGCTTGCAGTTAACTTGCGAAATTTTCATAAAAAGTAGTTAAAAAAGTTAGGTAGGTACCTACCTACTGCCACTTGGAATGCTTAGTGCATTCCAAGTGGCAGTAGGTAATCAATCGCAACTATTATAATGACTTCCTAAGTTTACCTCGCATTGAATTTCATTAAGCATTTCATTTAAATAAACGACTTAAAATATAATATCATTATAGAGAAAGTTACAAAATTAATAATTTATTTTTTATTCTTTTCCATTGCTATATTTTTTTTAGTAAGTACCTACTTGGTTGACGAAACAAGTAGATTGCCTTTTTTGCAACTTTAGAGACAAAACACGCGCGGCTATGCATTCGTCTAATTTTACTGCTCACACAAGGTACATAATTGTGGTATTATGACATCGTGGCATACGTTTAATCGTGCCTTGCCAAGTGTTTTAGTAACTAACACAAACGAATAATAATCTATATCTAAGTATACTAATATTATAATGCTGAAGAGTTTGTTTGTTTGCTCGAATGCACTATTCTCGGAAACTACTAGTCCGATTTGAAAAGTGTTACATAGCCCATTAAGCGGATTAATTATTAAGCGGATTGCAGGGAGCCGCTGGATGCTGGCGGCTCGAGATCGTTGTGCTTGGAGGTCCATGCAAGAGGCCTATGTCCAGCAGTGGACGTCTATCGGCTGATAAGGTAAGGTAAGGACATAGCCCATTTATCAAGGAAGGCTATATAGGCTATGGGAACGGGAACCACGCAGTTGAAACCGCGCGGCGTCAGCTAATACTTAATAAGTTGGTCATTTGCTTGTTCCGTCTTGCATTGATACAACAACAAAACAAGTAGGACACGACCTTCAGTATTTGTCTCATAGTTAAATTGTTTAAGCTCAACCGAAGTGGTGACTGTCATCGCCTGTCCCATCGTTTCACGCTCAATCAACGCGACGCCATCTGGGAACGTTTTTGAACGAAAATCGCGTTTTATTTTTAGGTTAGCTTTGTTTGTTTACGTATTAATTCGGGAAACACGTGGTCAACAGCTAACGAACGCCCGAAACGATTTCGAACGTTTTAGTCGATCATTGTGTTGGCATTCATTGTTATTCAATACAACCAGTATCGAGTTTCGGTAGGGTTGCGATCGTTCAAAGATTTTTAATGGTTTCTGGTTGTTCAAGTAACACAAATGAATAATGTAACTTGAGATATATTGAACCACATTTATTAAGTCGAGCTTTAATTGATTGATGATTCTCTTAATAAAAAATAGGTAAATGGATCAACTTCCATATTCATACAAGAAATAACATAATTGTAAATCCTACTAATATTATAAACGCGAAAGTTTGTATGGATGTATGTTTGTCTGGACTAGCATAGCATGGACATAGGCTACTTTTTATCCCGGAAAATCCATTGTTCCCGAAGGATTTGTAAAAAACTAAATTCCACGCGGACGAAGTCGCGGGTGTCCGCTAGTTTATTATTAATATTGTAAATGATGATTATTTTAAAATTTCACATTTTAAAAGTGTTTGTTAAATAAGCCTACTTTAAAATAAATGAATTTGATTCTAAATACTACGTTAAGCTAAAAAGATAAATACTAAACAGGTTTTTAAGGAAATACCTCTCAAATCTTTCACCTCTCTCAAATTTTAGTCGTATAAACCTTAAATTCTTTAGTCGATGTGGTTTAGGAAGTATAATAGTTAGGTCTTGATAGACCTAACTATTATACTTCTTAAACTCATGATCATTTTTTTTGATTTAGTGATGTTTATATTTTTTTTATTTTTCTCACTTCCTAAACATTTATTTTAAAGATTTATATGAATTTGTATAGGCAGATAATCTTTTAGGTTTTATACGAATACTTTATACAACAAATTATTATCTATTAACATATTACAAATATAAATATTATTTTTCACGAAATTTATTACTTATTAGTCAGCAACCCTAAACATTGGTTAATCAAAACAGAAGCAAGTTAAATATTGGCATGTTTTGTGGCAAAATTCGAACGAGGCCAAAATTGTTAGCACGACTTTCTATAGGATCACTGAACCATCTTTAATCTTCAATCCAATACAGACCCAGAGGAACGGTATTCATTTTCAATTCCAAAGGTTTTCTTTCAATTCCGCTAGTTATTTAAGTTATTTTTTATTGATTCGTATTTTCGCTTTGAGTGGAATTTAAATAAGTGAATTCTAAGTAACTGATCTTATATCTATCCAAGTTGGTTTTTCGGTCTGTAAGAAATATCTTATAAAATTCAATTATATTGATGAATAATGATTAAAATTATTATCAAAATATTTAGTTTTTTATTAAAAACTAATTTTAATACAAGGACTAATTGAACAAATATTATTTTTCTCAATTTTCTGCCCAATGCGGATTGGCAGACTTCACAGACGCGGAGAATTGCGTTTGTGAAGTCTGCCAATCCGCATTGGGCCAGCGTTGTAGATTATTGGCCTAACCCCTCTCATTCTGAGAGGAGACTCGAGCTCAGCAGTGAGCCGAATATTGGTTTTATCAATCCATATTCAGCTTACTAGGACGCCGACATGATTATACGAAGTTAAAAAAAAGTTTCAGTATAATCGGATTACCTCCTGCCACCGGATTGATCATGAAAATTTGAAAAATATCGATAATATAGATTTCTTAAAAAATTATAAAGCAATAACCTTTTATTATTAGTTGTAAGTGTAGATGTTAATAATGAAACGTAATAAAGAAAACCTCTATTTTTTTATTGAACATCTAATTATAGCCAAAACTAATTCGTCTAATGTAGTTAGGTTTATTATAGAGATAATGTCATATTGTATCGATTAGGAAAGGATTGTGACGCGTTACAAACTAAAAACAACTGCCGATGTGCCTTATATCGTTCCGATACTGCTCTGAGCTTATAAAAGTAAAAAATTCGCAGCGTGCATGCAGTCATTACACCTGCGTGATCAAGGTGAAGGTCACGTGCCTCACATTAACCGAAACACCGCGAACCAGTTCGAACGTGGAAATGTCAATGTAAATATTGTATTCCCGCCGCGCCGGCCATCTTGTATTTCGGTTTAACCGGTTTGGGATGAGACGCCAGGAGCATTGGAATGTCTCTTTTATTGGATTTCTTTTGGTTGTCACAGCTGTATGACGGATCGTTCCGAACGGTCTGAAACATCGGTAATTCTTGTACCCTCGCTATTGTTCGGTTTATTTTCGGCAAGCAGATGTCCGCCATTCCGTTTGGTGAAAAAAAGTTTCAGAAGCGCGTTTTTAAATCATGGAATTCTGATAAGAAAATGTCAATATGTAATTTTTTTGTTGGATTTTTGGTTAGTAATTTGTTACCGATTTAACACGATAGTGGCTAAATTAAGATGAAATTGAGCATACAAATAGTTTACCTATAACTAAGATAAATGAACGAGATACTTCATTTCAAATCATTACATTCTAATCTACAAAACGAACTTTTATTCCCTTTTGCAGACTTTGTTCTATTTGAATTGGATCCGAAAATATCTATCGAATCATTCGAAGTTGTAGGCGTCCCTAGACATTAATATAAATATTTTCCCTTTCGTACAACTATTCATCTCTTTAAATATCTACTCAATGAGTAATATTTCGTGGTAATATATGAAAACTTTAAAAAGGTCAAACATCATTTTCAGTTTTGAAAGCAAAGTTAATTTCAAATATACAATAAAAACTGTTTCACGGACTCTTTAAGCAGTGCTATTTCAATAACACGTAATTTAGTACTTAATCCTCTTTTGCTCCTGAACCAGAACAAAGCCAGCAATTAAGGTTCATAATCGTCGACACCCCCATAATAATTAATACTACAGAAATTAAAACTCCTGCAATAAGCGTAAGTACAGGCACAAAAAATATACAATCCAAGCTTTGTGCTGTACCGAACATTAATTAAGACGGAAGCGTAAGACTCTGAAAGGTCTCAAGATGAAATCGAAGAATTGGTCCCTATTTACATTGAGCAAAAGTCGATTTCTATCAAGCGGATTGAGCAGTTTGCTCGGAACACATTGTGGTTTTAGAAAAGGTTGGCATTAGCGCCAACAGATTTTCAATTGGACTACAACCGTTTATTGTCAAGTAGCAGATGTACGCGACTTTGCCTGATTACAAGATGGTAAAAGGACTTGTAATGTTCTTTAATGTAGGGGAACTAACCTAACTGTATACTTTGTAGTAAATCTATACTATAATATTATAAAACTGAAGAATTTGTTTGTTTGCTGAACGCGCTAATCTCAGGAACTACTACTCCGATTTGAAAAATTCTTTCAGTTTTAGATAGCCTATTTATCGAGGAAGGCTACAGACTATATATTATCCTCGTATTCCTATGGGAACGGGAACTACCCGGGTGAAACCGCGGGGCGTCGTAAAATTATTTTTCTAATTTGAATTTGTAGATTTACTATTTCTTTAAATGTTTTTCAAACTAGATAGTTGACTAATACGAGAAAAAAACTTTCAACCTCCTAAAATAAACTCTTTTTAGTCAAAAATGAAATATTTAATATGAATTACTAAAGTGACAGTTTCAGGTGGTACATAACTCAACTATTTCAACTAGCTTTATACACAGTCTATCTCGTCAGATATAATGTTGCTTAGCTCATACAATTTGAATGCTGAAAACAAAATTGCTATATCCATCTATGTATATAGTTTGATAGTGTCAGGGCTAAAACAGCGAACGAGTTGCTAACGAGGGGAAAAGTGCCTATTTCCGAGGCGTAATGACCGCCGTGACAACCTCCGTCACCCAGCCAAATGCAGGGCGAGCTGCCTGCTTCCCACTTAAATAACCTAATATTAAGCTATATATTATCGGAGTTACTGTTACGCTTAGGCTCACAGTGGTGTGTGAACATAAATGTCCTTAATGAACAAACACAAATTATAGTGGTGTTTATTGTTATGCATTGCATGTTTGCTTTAAGCCTGGATGTTTCAGTTGCGATACGTTGATTTGAATGTTGATTTTTAAGCGAAAAGTTTCATTTATAACAATACAAGAGAACGCCCGCGATTTTGTCTGAGCTTTGACCTCCTTTTTAGAGTTCGCAAAAATTGTTTTTAATGGATACCTACTAACTTTAAACTACCTCCCTGCCAAGTTTTAGCTATACATGTATATCAAGCGGTTTTAGAGATTTTTTTTCATTGATGAATGAATAAAAAACCTTTCACATTTATTATAAATAGATCTCCATCTAGTTTTTGAGTAATATTTTTTTAATTGGACAAGTTTTTCTTTATAGAAATTAACCTTCACTTGTTTCTGTACGATAAAAAAATCAAAAGATAATGAAGATGTCACCGAATGAAGATGTAGGTAAACGTATTTTGAACCGATTTCAAAATACGTTTAGATATATTATATTTATTTAAGTAATATAGTATTTGTGATCGCGATGCTAATAAAAAGATATTTGATAAATATTATTCTTTACAAGTTAGCCCTTGACTACAATCTCACCTGATGGTAAGTAATGATGCAGTCTAAGATAGAAGCGGACTAACTTGTTCGGATGAGTATGAAAATCCAAACCCCTTTTCGGTTTCTACACGACAACGTACCGGAACTCTAAATCGCTTGGCGGTACGTCTTTGCCGGTAGGGTAGTAACTAGCCACGGCCGCTGCTTCCCACCAGCCAGACCTGGACCAATTAAGAAAAACCTCAATTGCCGAGGATCGAGCCCAGAACCTCCGTCTTGTAAATTCACCGCGCATACCACTACGCCACGGAGGCCGTATTTGGAAGAAACAGAACTGTATCCAATATATCAGAGCCGTGATAGCCCAGTGGATATGACCTCTGCCTCCGATTCCGGAGGGTGTGGTTTCAAATCTGGTACGGGGCATGCACCTCCAACTTTTCTGTTATGTGCATTTTAAGAAATTAAACATCACGTGTCTCAAACGGTGAAGGAAAAACATCGTGAGAAAACCTAAATACCAGAGAATTTTCTTAAATCTTTGCATGTGTAGGTAAAGTCTGCCAATCCGCATTGGGCCAGCGCGGTGGACTACTGGCCTAACCCCTCTCATTCTGAGAGGAGACTCAGTAGTAAGCCGAATATGGGTTAATAATGATCCAACTAGCGGACGCCCGCGACTTCGTCCGCGTGAAATTTAGTTTTTCACAAATCCCTCAGTAACCATAGATTTTAAGGGATAAAAAGTAGCCTATGTCTTAATCCAGAGTAAAATCTATTTCCATTCCAAATTTCAGCCAAATCGCTTCAGTAGTAGCGGCGTTAAAGAATAACAAACATCCAAACATCCATACAAACTTTCGCGTTTATAATATTAGTAGGAAGTAGGATGTATCTTAAAATGCCGTGACAGTATTGAATGGCTGACCATTTCGTCATTCAATTAAAAGTTTTCAGTGCTTATTTCGAAAATAAATAAAGAAGAAACAACGAATTAAACTGGACGCTTTAAAATCGACGCTATTGGTTTGGTCCCCTGTCAGCGGTGTAAGATTTATTTAAAAAGTTCCGTATAGACAGCCCGGCCACGTTGTTTTATTTCGGAAAAAAAGAAAAACTCGTCGTCTATCGGAGTTTATTTTTGCTAGAAAACAGTTACTTTGTGATACAAATTTCAATCAGCTGATAGATCAACAATTTCGTCTTCATGGATTTAGGATTTCTGAAAAGGCAATAAACCGATATTTAATAGATTTAAAAGATATGTGCATAACAATTAATATGTGTCAACCTTTAAGTTTTGAGGGTGAGACACATTAAGAGAGCGTTTCTATTGTAGGTATAGTATGAAAATATATGGGTGAACAACTGAACATATTAGCATAAGATAAATTGATGAATCATTGACTTGTACAAACAAGTAAGTAATGCCTTCGAAACTAAATATACTCACGTTTAATATTATTAACGTATCTATAGGCTATGATGATTAAAATGCTATACCTACCTACCTATTTCAATAAAATTAAATTTTATTTATTGTAAGGAATTTTTGTTTTTCCTTTTTCATTTATAACTAGCGGACGCCCGCGACTTCGCGCGAAATTCAGTTTTTCAAAAACTATGAATCGGGATCATCGGGAAAAAGGATTTATTCGGGACAAAGAGTAGCGTATGTGTTAATTCAGAGTAAAATCTATTTCCATTCCAAATTTCAGTCAGATCGGTTCAGTAGTCGCGGCGTTAAAGAGTTACAAACATCCAAACATACAAACTTTCGCGCTTATAATATTAGAAGAATTAGAAACACCATCGAAATCGGCAAACAGACTGGAATTTTCAAAGTAATAATTATTCTGCAAAGTAATAATTATTAACTGACTGAGCTTGCTCTTCAGTATGGCCTATATTGATTCTGAGATGCCTTACTATAGCTACGACCCAGCGTCAGTTCTTGAAAATAGCAGTGCATTGCTCTACTGGGACCGAACGATTATCACTGACAGGTATATTGTTGCCAATAGATCTGTTAAAGTGCTGGTCATTCGGTCGGTGCGCCGTGCAATAATTGTTGATATTACTGTTCCACATGACGATAATCTGAATAGTATCAAAATACTTGGACTTGCTTACGAGATTACCTCCATGTGGAATGTTGAGTCAACTATTATTGTTCCGATAGTTGTTTCAGTCAATGGTCTTACAGCGAAAAGCTTCGACCAACACCTTAACAAGCTTTCGCTTAACTGTTGGATCAAGAGTCGAATACAAAAGGCAGTGATTCTTGAGACGGCGCGTATAGGAGGTTCCTCACTCTGGAGCCCTGACCACTGGTTGCTTGGGCACTCAAATGTCCCGCAGCTTAAGGGTTAATTTGTTTTTTTTTTTATAATTTTTTTATAGTGTTTTATATACATTGTTAAAATAATAATATGATAGGCAGGTAAGTGCTTAAATATGCCAACTTCATAGCTCTTATAAGTTGCACTACGCTACGCAGACTTGTTGGCTTTCGAGGCGTTCACTCAAAAACTTGAATGAACAAGCTCACAACCAGCCGGAGTCAGAGATTCAAGTAGTGGGTACGGGGTACCTGTATAAATAATTATAAGTTTCTTCTCTTTAACTTGTGGTATCGGATCGCTCAAGTCTTTTGCAGTCTTGGATTAAGTTTCACCGAAAGCTTATTACAAAGTTAGTTGATATACGAGTCAGCTAAGTACAAGCACATTAATAAGTTAAGAGGTATTTTACATTTTCTGGATTTAACTACTTAAGTTAATGGAAAATAAATCACAAAAATCTAAAATTTAGAAAATACTTTTGAAAATTATCATCATTTTCAACCCATATTCGGTTCACGGTATCTTTCCTTATCCTTTTGTAGGGACTTCCAAACATCACGATACTGAGCCACCTGCATCCAGCGAATCCCTGCGACTCGCTTGATGTCGTCAGTCCACCTGGTGGGGGGTCGGCCAACACTGCGCTTACTTGTGCGAGGTCGCCATTCCAGCACTTTGGGACCTCAATGTCCATCGGCTCTTCGAACTATGTACCCCGCCTATTGCCACTTCAGCTTCGCAACTCGTATAACACAATAAGCAAGTTTTTATTTTTAACAATATTCAAGAAGCTGGAAAAAACATCTTGTGATTCAAGACTGAGAAGCATTGTAATGCAATCTACCTGCAAACTAGTAATAAAAGTTCCCGTTCCTCCAGAACGATTAGCTAGTGAGCCGATGCGCCGATATCCCCTAACTTTCTTGGAATGTTCAAGAAGATCCAAGGCCCTTGACCCGCAACTTTCTCGACAAAACCGGCAGCGATAAATTTGTTTTAACTTTTCCAGTTAGCTTCTTACTATGCAAACTTTACTTTCAATATTAAGTCTGCGAAACTTACATGTTACGTAACAGAAACCATGTTATTTTGGCTCTACTCTATTATATTATCCTCACCTTTTTAATCAATTTCTGTTACTATGCGTTCGATGCGTTTATATAATTATGAGTATGCTTTTAAATGTATATTCATTTCTTTTTTATTTATTTATTTACTTAAGAAATTAATAACAGCTACTTGTCTTCGTTCGCTTGTCAGCAATTTTTTTTAAGCCACTTCGACAAATAATAAGTAAATAGCTTTATGTTGTTAATATAGATAGGTACGTAGTTTTAAAATTATTTAAAAACAAACTTGTTTTAATCAGAGGCGCAGTATATAGTGGTATAGTTTTAGTTACTTATCAACTTATTAACCCATATTCGGTTAATTTTAGTTAGTATATAATGAGAGAGGTTAAGCCCACCACGCTGGCCCAATGCGGATTGGCAGACTTCGCACACGCAGAGAATTGAGAAAATTCTCTGGTATGCAGATTTCCTCACGATGTTTATCCTTCACCCTTTGAGACACGTGAAATTACTTAAAATGCACACAATTGAAAAGTTGGAGGTGCATGCCCCGGCCGGATTCGAAGGTGCAGTGGCAGAGGTTATATCTACTGGACTATCACGGCTACTCCACTGGGCTATTACGGCTTAAATTGTTTAATAGTTCCAAAATAAAAGTTCTTTCTTTTCTCTCTTTTTATTAAACAACTCCGTAACTCTGTGTCGAACTGATAGCAAAATAAAAGACCTAAACTCAAGTGACTTTTATCGCACCCCGCACTTCTCAACTATCTAACAGCAGTTCCATCTGCTTCAAATACTTTTGCTTTAAACTGTAATTTCGTTCTTATATTGGTACTTCAAAAGGTACTTTTTACTGTTTTAAATAATTTTTATTTTTGCAACCACAGAAGTCCAACGAAAAATTTTTTTCAAATAAATGATGGAAGTTTTTTTGAGAAGAACAACTTTCTCATTTATACTTTAGTTGTAAAATAATTTTTTACACACTAAATGCTGAAAAAAAACATTTCAAGCAACTTCAGCGCCACCTACCTTCCGCATTTAAAGTCGTACGATAGTACCTCAATGAGATTAATTGTAGATGAGAATGTCCTCTACATTTTTTGTCAAATAAATTTTAATGTAAAACTCATAGATTAGGAGAAAAATGCAATCCAAAAACTTTTTGAGTTTCTGAGCTACTCGTTGGGTTGCACCCTACCGATGGTTAAAAAATCTCGAGTCATGTAATTCTTTTACAAATCTAATACGACTTTTTCAACATTTCCTGTACTAGAAAAATAAAATGCTATGCCAATAGGCTCTTAAAGTTCGTTTGTTTTTTGACGAAGTGTTCAAACCGATCAATAGAAAAGACACTCGTAGGTATGCTGTTATTTATCGCTTCTTAGAGTAATATATCTTTGAAGTCGATTAAATTTTTATTAAAAGACTTTATAGAGTTAGACATTATGTAATTATATATAACTATAAGACTTTAAGATCATTGGACAAAATTGCGGAATGAAAATAAAACTAACTAATTTGGACTCCCTCTCACAAGATCGATCAATAGATAAAAAAGCGAGACCTAATCCTTAACCCACTCTTGACGATGAATCCACTGATGTTATCTACTATCTTGGAGATTAGGTTCAATATTGGATGAAAGTGGGGCTGATTTTTTGCGACTACCCTATAAAGGGCATCTTAAGTACAGAAACCCTCTATAATCGTGAAGGCAGGACCCTTTCCTTGAGGTGAACACTTTTATATGCCCATCAAACCTTACGAGTCTAATAAAACACGATTGTTTTCCATTAACATAGACGTCTGCGTACGGCTTGGCGTGAAAATATTTCATTATTTACGTGGCTACTGGTACTTAAATGTAGACTAGGTTTTCTCGATTTTTATTGCGGAGCCTACTGCAATAAATTCACCAGTAAGTTTGATAAGGCGAAGTGTATCATAAAAACTAAATAAGCAAATACACAAGAAGTTAAGCGATAAGCATTACCTTTGTCAGGACATAGAGTTATAAATCCAAATTCATTGACGTTAATTTGCATTATCAAGCTACGCTACTGCTAAAGCCAATTACTATACAAGATTAGCTCTTCGTTTGTAGGGTTAACGTTCTTAAGGCTAATCTTTTACGTGTACCTAGTAAAAATGGTGTCGCTTAACACATTCTAAGAGAAAAAGTCTTTTGCAAACTTTATTTTACAAAATAGGTGAAATGTATCAGCAGTCAGTTCATCAATCGGGAGGCTCAAATAAAATGAAAGCTCAAAAATGCTTGCAGGCAACAACAATACGGAGAGAAAAGCCTGTCTTTTTAAGTCTCAGCGCCGCCTTAATTAAAAACAAATTGTAAAAAAATATACGCAAGGAAAAGATTTAGTTTACCAAGAGGCAATATAAGTTCATTAGGAAGAGGCGGTAAAGAAATTAAATACGGAATTGGAAAAACTTTATCACGCCTTAAACATAATATCTATAATATAGTCAAAGATTTTCTACTATTATAGATATTATGTTGCGTGCCTACAAAATCACCGAAAAAAGTGATTCTAATTTAGCTACTTCATTGAGCGCATATATGCATAATTTTGTGTTTACTTACATTACTAAATAGTTATATTTCTACTAATAGTTTTTAAACTTCCTAAACACACAACTCGACATTGTAGACAATATTTAGGTAGGTATCATTTGTTTAAATAACGTTCGTTGTCTACAACGCGACCAAATGAAATTAAAACAATTAGCCATTTTTTGCGCCTCAGTTTCGACGCGTTAGTGACATATCTAATAATATAAAATCTTTGGTTATAGTTAACCAAAGTGAGAAATCTTATTTTTCGGCAGCAAAAACGTTATTGGAATTTTGTACGCCATCTTCACAGAAATTCCTGTAACCGGAAATATAATTACACAATCAGTCCATCTAGAAGTTTGATAACAACACAAAACGACAAAACAAAACCATATTAAATATTTCACGCACCCTGCGCATAAATCTATCCCCTTACTAAATCTCAAGGCGTCTTTGAGGCGTTAAGCCCCTTCAATATGGTCCCAACAAGTCTTCAAGTTGTAAAAGAATTAACATTTACAGTGGTGTTAAAAATTAGATTTTCATAAAACTCACATAAAAATCCAAACAAACAAAAAATGAGTCCTTTTCTTAATATTATTCAAAAGTTTTCCATAATCGTTTTTACATATTCATTGAGATGTCAGGGTGCGTTTGAGAAGCGACGAATTTGAATAACAAATGGTTGACATCTGCTTGTTTCTAGCTGGGATTTCTACAGTCCAGCTATGATTGATAATATAAAAATCGTTGCTACCTTAGGCTGTAGTTACTGTAAATATAAACGTGAATTATTGTCAGAGACGAATATCTTAGCATTTATGGATTCCCCGAGCAGGTGCCGAGTCCATCGTGTGGCAGAGAGTAAAACTTCGGACTTGTGACCAAGCGATGCAGGGTTAAGAATATCCTTAATAGTTAACGAACACTCCCATTCTCCGCTCGGGTTATTATTCTCTCTTCCTAGCAAAATTTGGTACGATTCTATCAATATAATCATACCAAATTTAGCTAGGCAGGGGCAGCTTTGGATACCCGTTCTAGTAAAGAGCTTGCTGTAGTTCCAGAGAAGCAAGGTCTTCAAGCAAGTTATAGATATTTTGATTGTAATCCTCACGCACCCACTCCTACAACGCACAAGCTAGCCATATAGTCACATTTAATTAGTTCATAATATTTAGTCACTTTTCACTAAATTCCTTTAAATTAAAAATAACACCTGGAAAATGAAAACGTTCGCCATTTACGTCATTAACGTTCCCTGATTGCAAAACTTGAGTCTTTGTTATAACAACATTAATAAAGTTTAAAAGAACAATAATTTATTCAAACAAAATGAAGGTGACTGGTTTGGCAATGACTCCACCATTTGTTTGGACGTTTCTAGATAAATGCTTGTAATCGTAGAAGTGTAATTGAGAAATCGTTGGTAAAATTTGCACTGACTAGTTCAGCTGATGTTCCTTTAATTTTTGTCTTTTGAAACATTTTTATTAAATTGAAACAACAAACTCTGACTAAGTATGTATTTATGCTACAGAAAAATAAAAAAGAAAGATCATTTAACTATGTATCTACGTTTTTGTGAATATTACAAATTTAAAATCAAGATATTACATTATATTATTTTAGCAAACAATTCACCCTACTGAAAAAATAAAAGAAGCTTTTTTAGATTGTTCTTAGTAGGTAGATACTATTTAAGTTTTTGTACCTAACTCTGCTGTAATGCTAAGTCTAGACAAACAGCATCGAGGTCATCGATCTGCATCAATATATTCCGCCCTTACGTCATCGGTCGCCAGGCGAACGCAAGTCGAATAACAATGACGGATGCCCAGCGGCCAGAATGATAATTAAATTTTCCACACGCTCTATTCCACCATATGGAACGAATTCCGAAGGCTCTCGAAACTATATTTTATATGTACCCAGTTTATTCACTATGTGAAAACACGCTAAGTAGGCACTTAAGATATTTTAAGTTAAAATATTTCTCGAGGTTGTACGCCGAGCAATTCTCAAGACACCGATTCATTTTGAGGTTACCGGAGTGCTAAGTCATAATAGAAGGTAGGAAAAATATTGTCGGTATAATAAAAATATTAGCCTCCAGTTTCGTAAAAGCGTTCCTTATTGTGAAAATAATTTTCGTCTGTTGAAATTATTATAGCTTAGGATCTGTTGCCAAATAATATTCCGCGTAATGTAATGAAAGATTTACCCAAGGAAAATTTCTAGCGGTTTTCGTGGCACGAGCTGTGTCGCAAAAAGGCATCGCTGGCATTTGCAACATTACGTTTGTGATGAGACGTCAAATTGCTAATTTTTAAAGTTAGTGTCGCCGCACACGGGCCACACGCGACAGCCACAAATGCCGATACAAGAAGCAAAAAGCGGCTATAAAAGTAGCTGAAGCGCGCGACAGCCACTTATGGCCGGTGGTTGACGCTTGCGGTCGGGCCACAAGAAGCAAGCAGCGACGGTTGTAGCGTGTGGCGACCACCGGCGTCAGCCGTATGCGGCGAGTCCATATAAAATGTGAAAACTACAGGAAATATGCCGGTAGTTTTGTGGTTGTGGCCGGTGGCACGTGTGTGGGAGCCCTTACCCGTAAAACACTTAGATAGTTTCAAAAATTAGAGCATTCAAACAACGCTCTAATCTTTGGAACTAACCGGTCTAATTTGAAAATAGTTATTTATGCCACTGAGATGACATATCCAATGGTTCTCCTTCATATTAAATTACATGGCTATGATAAATTGTAGCACGAGTGATTTTTGTGCAATGAAGCGGAATTACGCAATATACAGCACGGGTGCTACAATTGCTAATTACGTGCTAATTACGTGTAGTGGCATACAATACTTTTTCTACAACCATGATAAAAAAATAAAAGAATTAATTATAATTAGCGTAGGGTATGGCCATGTCGATTTTGTAACGGCGTAGCCTCCTAGATTTAGTCTCGGCGGGGCTTCCTAGATTTTCTCTTTTACGAAAGGCTATTTAAAAATTAAAAAAAAACATCACGGTTTACCAAACGACCATTACCATTAAATTAACATTACTAAATGACCTGTAGGAATGAATAGCTTTGTGATATAGTTTGAGGTCTTATATTGAGTAGATTACGAAATGGGAGTGGAAAATGTTTTAAGATTTAACAGGTCATTATCATCATCGACATGGTTGCGAATTCCTTAACCTTAGAGTTATTGAAGCTTCAGCACTTATAAATGCAAATAGAAAATTGTCTTAACATTGTTAACCATGTTTATATTAGCGCCTAAATCGTTTGTAAAGCCTATCCCGGCAAGTTAGGAAATTTACAAGCTAAGCGAAGCAGTGTTTAAACTGTGCCAAGGATGAGCCGTTAAAGTAAATAAGCATGAATTATATATATTGCAACAGACTTGCTTGCTTTGGAACCGTGGAGATCTTTTAGCAACTAACGTTTGACTAAACAAACAATGTATGCAAAACAACTTATGCATTTTTAAAACTCTTAAAAGTAAAACGTACTTGAATCAGATATTAGTTCTAGTTTTAAATTATTAATAAATAATAAAACTTGATTACAATCTCTCTTGAAGGTTAGTGATGATGCAATCTAAGTTATATTCGTATATCATCATCAACCCATATTCGGTTCACTGCTGAGCTCGAGTCTCTTCTCAGAATGAGAGGGGTTAGGCCTTAGTCCACTACGCTGGCCCAATGTGGATTGGCAGATTTCACATACGCAGAGATTTAAGTAAATTCTCTGGTATGCAGGTGTTTTTGTTTTTTTTTTTACGATGTTTTTCCTTCGCCGTTTGAAACACGTGATATTTAATTTCATAAAATGCACACAACTCAAAAGTTGGAGGTTCATGCCCCGGACCGGATTCGAACCCACACCCTCCGGAATCGGAGGCTGAGGTCATATTCACTGGGCTATCACAGCTCGTACTCATCGTTACTCGTATATACGTAGACTTATATTAGAGAAACAATCAAATATGGTGTTTTGATTTAAATACTCATATCTTAGAGAGTGATAGAACTAAACCAGAGATATAAGCAGAAAGGAGTCCACACAAATAGCTTGTAAACGCTGCCTATCTGTCCCACTGAAAGGTGTATTGTAAAACACTTTTTGTATATATGAACTATCAAGTAAAGAGTACAGGATTTTTGGAGGGAGATTTGTTATTTAAAGTACTTACAACATCAAAAATGGAAGTGAATGTATAAGTCGCAGATAATGTTATGAAAAAGCTTTTAAAAATGTCTTTCCGAGTTTCGAGAGTCAATTCTTTCTTTATTATCTACGCGAAGAGCAAACGTCACAACGCCGTGAAGTGTTCGCCCTAAAAACGTAAATTACAACCTTGCGGTGGTTTCGCCGTTCCGAATTTTGTAAAATATTGCGATTTACCTTGATATTAAATTAGAATACTAACAATTTAGATGTAATCTTCACTTTTACTGCTACCTATATTATCATTTGAAAATTTTGTTTGATATTTGTTGTCTATCTTAAACGATACAACTCAATAACATAAAAATGCAGATTTATAATCAGTTTTAGCTACAATATCGTCATATTGAGTTGGAAAGCGTGCGTGTCCCAAAATGCTGGAATTGGAATGGGCAGTGTTGCTAGACCCCATTTTAATTCCTTACAAGTTAGCCCTTGACTACAATCTCACCTGATGGTAAGTGATGATGCAATCTAAGATGGACACGGGCTTACTTGTTAGGACGAGGATGAAAATCCACGCTCCTTTCGGTTTCTACACGACATCGTACTGAAACGCTAAATCGCTAGGCGGTACGTCTTTATCGGTAGGGTGGTAACTAGCCACGGCCGAAAGCCTCCCACCAGCCAGACCTGGAACAATTGATAAAACCTCAATCGGCCCGACCAGACCAGGACCTCCGTCTTGTAAATCCACCGCATATCACAGTGCCACGGAGGTCGTTAAAAGGTGACCCTCCCTCCACTGGTCGTTATGGTGGACTGACAAAATCAGAAGAGTTGCAGGGGTTTCCTGGATACAGTTGTATTTGGTATAGGAGCATAAGTGTACGTCCATCAGCTGATGAACATGATAATGATGATATCAAAGAAAAGCAAGGAAAAGTTTCCAACTACCTACTTTTAAATTACGAAACACCCCAAGAAAAGTTTTATTATATATTTAACAGTAAACGAAATAGAACCTTAAACATTATTAGGAGCAGAATTCAACGTTTCCGAACCGTGTAACCAATATGAGGGAAGCCCAACGCATCGGATACATACGAATATGTTCACGGGCTCACTCGGAGTTACTAACACTGGCAATTCATTTTGTGAACTGAATATATTATACTGGTGTAAGAAATAACATACCCTATGACCACTGCGTATGGGTGAATGTTGAAACAAGGTGTATTTGTCGAAATAAGAGATAGAAAATACACACGAAACACGCTATTTCCAATTCTACTACTTTTGATATATGGTGCAAAATTGTTTAGCAAGGATGAGACATTTTTACAAATCCCAAATTGCGATCACACGGTAAGGTGTGCGATAAATATGTTCGGTGTATTGAAATCCTACTCCGTCATGTAGATATGTAAATTGACTCTAAACTATATCCTAGTTACTTAACAACTTCCGATTGGACGCTGAGTCTCAAGGTTAGCTAAGCTATTATTTAAGTACTTACACGTGTATATGCTTAATACAAAATAATGTGCTTATTCATAGTACTAATAGTCGATAGAACAAAAAGATAGCTTACTTGTTGAGTGAGATACCATCGCTTACAGAGTACAACATAGACCAGACAAGGCATGGTAAAATCCTACTAATATTATACACGCGAAAGTTTGTATGGATGTTTGGATGTTTGTTACTCTTTACCGCCGCTACTACTGAAGCGATTTGGCTGAAATTTGGAATGGAAATATAGCTCTGGATTATATAGCTACTTTTTATCCCGAAAAAAAACCATGGTTTTCCGAGATTTGAGGAAACTGATGATTTTGATGATATGAATGTTTGTTACTCTTTCACACCTCGACTACTGAATCGAATTATCTGAAATTTGGTACTGAGATAAATTATAGCATGGAATAACACATGGGTTACTATTTATCTCGGAAAAATCCATGGTTCCCGAGGGATTTGTGAAAAACTAAATTCCTCGCGGACGAAATCGCAGACGATCCTTATTACAGATGAGTAAGCAAAACAAGATTATAATATCATAATCTTGTTTTTTTTACTTGCGAATAAAAAATAAAATAAAATGAACATAACTATTGCTTGTGAGCAAATAACTAAAATCCTAATCTAAAAGATAATAGATTTAGAGATAAATAGTAGTGATAAGTGAAGTGTGAAAAAAGAAGTCTTATCGTGCTTTTCGGAGATAGATAAAATTTCTAAATTCAGTTCTCAAGATACTGATATAGGTAAGATACTGTTAATTTATGTACAACTGGAAAGAAAAAAAACAACAGCTGCCTTCACATACGAGTATAAATTCTTTAACAATAAAGATAAGGAACCTCTATTGGTGACCAGCAATGTTTTTTATGTACCCATAACCATTACAGCAAAATTGATTTCAATTTTATGGTTTTTGCTCCCCTGAATCCAATCATTGTTATCGCTTGTGTAGGATATTAAAATGTAATGAGAGCAAGCATTTTAGAATGTGACCCAAATATCCATCGATTTCATTGAGGGTCTTGTGACAAAAGAATTTTTATACGAACCTAAAATCCTTGACTCATCATTTGTGAACGGTTAGCAAATTTGAACAAGCGCACCTTAATATCGTCGATGTTTTAAAAACCTTTTTATGATATGAAGGTACGAACGAGTATTTGACATGATTCACAGATAAAATAGTTATTTTGTTTATATATATTTATTTTTTCTGTTCAACCATATATTTTTTTATATTAATACTAGCTCACTCAGCTTCGTCGTTTTGCCTTATAAAAATTTTGTGTTGAACCACCCTTATCATTTAGGGGTATAAAAAATAGATGTAGAAAAATATGTGTAAAAATAGCTTGATATGGAAGAGCGGAGTTTTCTGTCACAACTCTTAAAAGAAGACTCTAGCCTTTAATTATTCGTTACAGATTGATTTTATTTTATTAGATATTGGTCAAGTATATATTTATATATTAAAAAATATAATGTTGAAAAAATTGCTGAAAATTTGCGTTCACTCATTAACAACAACGTTTAGTGTGTTTCGGGAACAAGTTAAATTATATTATATTATGCTCAAATAGCACAATATTCTTGTAAATAGATAACCGATCTAACTATCAAATATACATTTAACTAAAAACATATTTTAAATTTCAAAACTTTTGTGCATGCTATTGCATAGAGCACTTTATCTTCCTTCAACGCTTTGCTCAAACTTGTGTAAACTGCATACGGTGTCCAAGCTGCATTGAAGCATGCTTTATCGGCAGCAATGTGTCGATACATTATTAGTCTGACGCCTTACACGACACTTACTCATGGATCCTTGCCAGGCTCCGTGGCGTATCATAATACCCGCTACATGGCAATGACCACAAAATTGACACTGGATAGTATGGTAAACTATATAACCTAAAGTAAACTTTATAAAGACAAACAAACTCCAGAAATATAAAAAAAATAAAATAAAAACACCATGGTCATAGTTTACAATCATTTTGCAATTAAAGTATACCATTGCCAGGCTCCGTGGCGTATACCAATACCCGCTCCATGGCAATGACCACAAAATTGACACTGGATAGTATGGTAAACTATATAACCTAAAGTAAACTTTATAAAGACAAACAAACTCCAGAAATATAAAAAAAAAAAAAAAACACCATGGTCATAGTTTACAATCATTTTGCAATTAAAGTATACCAACGATAAATAATATCGCTGTTTGTTTTGCATATTTCAACACAAGATTTTTTCAACTTTTCATTAGAGAGTTAAAAGAGAGCTCAATATATACAAGGTACCTGCAGTAAGTAGCTATAGAGTTAGCAGATATAGTAGGTCCATTATGG
This sequence comes from Bicyclus anynana, assembly GCF_947172395.1. Taxonomy (NCBI): domain Eukaryota; kingdom Metazoa; phylum Arthropoda; class Insecta; order Lepidoptera; family Nymphalidae; genus Bicyclus; species Bicyclus anynana. The sequence goes on along the minus strand of NC_069089.1, from coordinate 11,585,005 downwards.
ATCCGAGTAGGCGTAATATTTTCTTCATCAAGTCATGTCTTTTACCTCGAACAAAGTTTAAGAACAGGCCTTCATTAAAAATATAAACCTAAAGGATGTCCGGCGAATGGTTACATTACCCTGACAAGTTTTTACACCAATGTAAAATTATAACTGAAACAAAGCGATGTTTCAAGTATATTTGATGAAACTTTTAACTCTTTACTATCAGTAATAGAATAATTATAAACGATGATCTGCTCTGGCTTATCTTTATATAAGCAATAAGCAATTTTTTTTAAGCAAATTTTAAGCAATCTCCACCTACGCAAAATTTCATCAAAGCCTCTATTCATTCAAAAACGTTTTAAATATAGAATGTCCTAATATAACTTTAACAAATTAAGAATATTAAAACTTACCAAAACTTGCGAGTAAGACAAATCGTAATCTAAACTAATATAACAAAGCTGAAGATATTGTTAAGTATGTGTTTGAAAGCACTATCATCAACATCTCTGTAACAGACAGAGAGAAAATCTTTTTTTTAGCAGACTCAGAAGTAGATAACAAAAATAAGAAAACCAATGTCGAACATAGGTTCACAATATATGTCAGGACAACTTTATTAACATATCAAACTGTAACCAAAATAAGAATGGCAGAGAATGACCTTGAGTGGAGTCGCGCACTTGTGAACGTTGTGTAGGGTTATAGGCGCCTTTGACAGTTAACCAACACACACACACAGGAAAAGGGGAGTTGATATCAGTCAAAGGATCCTTTAACCCTACACACATCGTTCACAAGTGCGTGACTCCACTCAAGGTCATTCTCTGCCATTCTAGGGTCTTATTTTGGTTACAGTTTGATTTGTTAATAAAGTTGTCCTGACAAGTGTTGTGAATCATAACCTTTGTGTTTTCTTTTTGTAATCACTTTTGAGTCCTTTAATAAGTGCATTAGATTGCACTTCATATAGGCATTTGAGACACGCAGTTGTTTGCAGTAATTATATCGATCATGCGGTCCGGTCCCCGGGGGCAAACGCTTGACAGTCCCCGCGTCATGCCGGTCGCTGTCTGCTTTAAGTGCTACATTTCATCCCCGGCGTGAATTTGAAACAATTTTTATAACTTTCTTTTGTATGCCACAATGCGGAAATACTCGTACCATATATTTCACCGAAAATACTCTGATCTTATTTCGGTGTAGGTCGAAGTTTACCTGAACTACTCACATATTATAAAAAGGCCTTTTTTATTGAGAAATAATACAATATGGAACTTAAGCTAACTTATCGTAATAACTATACAAATCATGCCCACGTGGAATGGTGGCAAGAATATTGGCTTCACTTCAGCACTGGACAGCCCGGCTGATCCTTTGCCCAAAAAATGAGCCAGCCCTTCTGTCACCAACGCGGCCGCGGTGAAATGACTCTATGACTCAAGGGTCTCTACGGCAAAAGTACAAATATGTAACTCTCTGTCAGAGAGGCATACTTGAGCCACTTACCGGTTTCAGCTTTTTCTGCTGCGGCTCCCGCTCTTGATCCTTCTCCCTGATTTGACACGATGTTTATGTGTCAACGCATGTAGCGTCCCACATTCGGGCCTGCCCCATTTCCTAGGGAACAAGCGTCCATCAGGTCTCTTGTCATCATCCCGACTTATTCCTGACGGGTCGATTAGCGCAGTAATATTTATGGTGGCAAGAGCCCTTTTTATTATATCATTAAGAAAGCCATGCCGAAATAGTTCACCGCCACTCCTTTGGCATGAAAGCCCGTGAATTCCAAATGTACTTATTATACATAATAAATGTGATTTATCATTTTCCACATGGACATTTGTGCTCTAAGCACAATGGTGTACCCAGTCTGAGTCCTAGAGTCACACGAAAACTTTCATTATCTACTAAAATGCCAAGATTTTTTGATGGCAAGGCATGGAGCCAATACCCAGATTCGTTTTCGGATAACTAGAACCCTGGTTTTATCTACAGGTAAAAAGGTAAAGTTTGTGGTGTTGTAGAGGGTTATCTCTGGATTTACTGAAGCGATTTTGAATATTCTTTTACCAGTAGAGAGCCCCGTCATCCGTGAGTATATAAACTATGATACGTACAAATGACGAGAACGGCAACGGGAACAACGCAGGTAAAACCGCGGGACGTCTACTAGTATATTATAATCGCATGCCTTGAGTGTTTTACCGTATTCTGAGGCCTCGAAACCGTCTAATTGGCCCAGTGGTCAGCTATACAAAATACTGAGCATTTCTTTCTTCTAAGAAATTTTAAGCTCGGAGCTGTTTGCATTACACTCCCTTGCCTCGGAGAGCTTGTTACGCTGTCGCTCGGTCCCTTCTATTATCATTATAATCTGTTAGGTACAAGAGTAAAGATTTTCATCCTAACGCTAACCCGCATTGGGGCATCATGGCGGTTCTAAGTAACTCATGGGTTTTTTACTAAAAACGTTCCTAAAAAAACTCCGGAAAAAGTGATCCGAATTTAGTTAGAGCGCATACAGGCACAGTTTTGTGTTTACTTACATTTTTGTCCACATCAGTTTCGACTCGCTAGTGACATAGGTATATATAGTAAAAAATCTTTGTCACAACCGTAACAGAGGGAGGTCTAGCCCTGTAGTAAACCGTTAAAATAGTACCTAATAAGATATTCAGATAATGATGATTGGAATGCCAAGCAATTCGATTTGCTGGGCCATCAGATTTGTGCATCCCAATGTGAAATGTACTGCGCATATATTTGAGACAAGTAGCTATAGGCTGTTATCGATCATGTGGTCATCCTGCCTCTCGGGACAAGCGATGACAGTTTCCCGCATAATACATTGCTGGCTCAATTTAAGTGCTTCATTTATGATAACCGATTTAGGCCTACTTTGTGTAATGGATTCTTAATTGCAGATTGTAATCTATTTACATGAATAGTTGCAAGCATCTGGGCACCAACAAAATGTAATAGTACCTGAGTGACCGAGGTGTACTCGGTATTTTATTTACTTAAAATGAAACCTAGCTAGAATTATAGCCCCTGAAATTTTAGGCATACTAAGTTCGGACATGCTGATCATCTCTTTAACTAAACAAAATAAGTAAACCAGTAACGTGTGTTCGATGTAAATAGACGTGACGGGTAGCTGCGACAGTGGTTGTGCCATTATTTTGTGGTAGAGGAAACATTTCGAGCAGGTCCCACTTTGTGACCTTGAAAGTAGGTTTAAAGGATCCCTTCGACTAGCTAACACTCACCTTCCCTCCCCGACATGTTCTCCATGCTCACACAAAACAATTTATGATGAACAATAATAATAACATAGAACATTATCAATAATTACAACTCAAAACATTATTGCACAAAATCGCTAACGCGATTGGCAGCGTGACGGCGTCTACGCTGCCTAACAAGCAACTCAGCTCAAGTCAGCAAATACACTCTTATTTATACCAACACTGATACCTCTACCGAAATAACCTAAATAATGAAAGTTAATACCACCTGTAATTGTGGAGGAACCACCAAGACGAACTTGTAACAATATCACATGTATCAATAACACAAATATATATAGAAATATATATTTAGAAATTTAATGCAACCACGTGAAGGTATATCAATTATTATTATTATCAGTATTCAATAACGCCTCTTCAAATATGTTACATCACTTGTAATCTCTTCCACGGATTAACTCAAACAAAGCAAGGAATCTCAGTTTCACTGATAAATGAGTTCAGGGTGAGGAAAGGACGGTACATCATAATGTGCTTAAGTATATTGTAATTTCCTCATCACTTCCTCCACTGAATACAAAATATTTTAAAGTTAGGCGTCAACATATCCGCATCGTAAGTATCGGACGCATCGCGTTAAACGGATTTTTAATTTTGCGATAGATTCGTGCGATCCGTACAATGCGGATCAGTGGACGCACTAGTAATGACTTTCTATACAAAGATCACTACGATCAGTTTGATGCGATGTATCCGATGCTTACGATGCGGATATGTGGACATCTACCATTCGTCAAATAGGGCTGTATGGTAACTGACTGACGGTCTGCCCTTATCTTTCCGTCTCAAGGGCTCTTCGTAACAGCCCCTACTATCAAGCATTATGTTTGTCTGCTTAATTAACTCGCTTTATAGGATAATTCATAAGATTTACTGTACAGGGTTGGCTATTGTAATGTTAATAGTAAATCTTAAACAACAATAGCACTTGTGAACATAAACTAATTAAGTAGGTGATTCTCGAGAAAACGAAATTCTGATGGTTCTGTACACTAAACGAAAGTAATGCTGCTACATTGCTTTGCAAATAACCTTAGCCGAACAACTCTATTTAGCCTCGAAAATAGTATTCAATTTAATTAAAAAGAACGAAGATTACATTCACGCCAATTAATGAAGGCTTATGTAGCGTGACCTCGTTCTTCAAATTTGTTTGCTTTTTGCTCAAATTCATACGGGTTCATTACAACGCTTACCAAGGTTAACTTGTAAATAATACAGTACAGTATAATTTTAGAGTACCATTACTTAATATTTTTAGATTACTAAAATAATTTATATTTTAAAATATACTTCTACTAAGTTTTTATAATATTAAAGCTCTAACATGTACCTACTACTAGAGTTAGTGTAATGACAAATGTGCCCAAATCAGGATGGTGTATCTTTTAGTGCAAGAGTCTATAGCTATTAATGACCTATATCCATCTCCGTGATAAAGAAGATAAGCCTATACCTGAGTCCAATCGAACGTAAGGAAGGATGTATGCATAACTAAAAAAAATACAGACGTAAGTTGTAATGTCATCCAAACCTCATCCTAAGCACTCGTTCGCACAAGAACTTTATAACGGACGTTAAAAAAAGCGTTAAAATTAAATAAAGGTTATTCCAACGCCCAAAATTGAAAATGCAACACTGCTTGAAAAAAAACGTCGTGTTTTAAAAACGCTGTCGTGTTAACCTATACTTGGGAAAGCATTTGTTGTATTTGCACGCTTTTTTAACGTCCGTTGAAAAAACTCTCGTGCGAATAAGGGCTAATACAAATAAGGCAATGGGTATAATAAACATGTAACTCTTCCATGTAACCCCGCTTCTATCTTTGAATGCATCGCCACTTATCATTCGGTGAGATCACAGTGAAGGGCTGTATTTTATTGAATGCATTTCTAGCTTTACCTAAATAAAATAATTTATTTTATGATCTTTTACCTTGGCTATCTAATAGACTCTATATTTTATACATGAACGTAAAGCTTTGATGGAAATTTTCAAGGTTAACAATCTTAAGTCAGCCCCGTAATCAAAGGGTCTTCTGAATCTAAGTGTGACATTAAAAATCACGTACCTATATGCAATGACATTTTATAGGGCACTAGCGGATCAAAACTGAGGCGGACAAAAATGTGCATAATTGTCTTATTTTAATTTAGTCCCCTAATAAACAACGAAAGTTATTTAAATAAATAATACCTAAATATTGTCAACAATGTCGAGTTGTGTGTTCTGGAAGTGTAAAAACTATATATACTGATAGTTAAATATATAATATAAATAAACACTAATTTGTGCAAGTGTGCACTCAGTGGACTAGCTAAATTCGGATTGCTTTTTGCGGCGATTTGGTAGACACGTAACATATATACTTCTTGTAATCTGACTATTTCACTTCTTAGAACATTACATTCGACACTCGTCAGTCAACGTAAATGCTCAAAATGTTTCTTTTTAAACAAAATCTGGTACGCCCAATTTAATCAGCTTATAAAATCTCAAATAAAAAAGCGAAATTATGAAATGAGCTACGAATCAACCAATCAGAAACCTCGAAGCTCTCTAAAATTCCAGCTTAACTTTGATGGCGGCATTACAACAGTGCTAATTCCTAAGAGCGATTCATTCAGCAATTTGTATCTATTTAGAGCGTGAGTAAAGGCTCAATAGGTGGTCGTAACAAGGATTTAACGTCTCAGTTCCCAGTGGGAGTATGATGTCGGTTCCCTATTTCGGGAATTTTACCGAACATTCCAGTACAAATTCTCCGCCAAAGTTTTGCTTCGCCGACTTAATGGGATAGCGATTCCCATAAAACATTGTTGAACCCATGACCGAATTTTGATAGGAGATAATAAGGAATTTTATTATCAGCTCTACTTTGGGAAATTTTCAATTTATCGACGTGGAAAGTTTCAAAGATTAAATTTATTTTGTAACCCTTTGACGGAGCTTTAAGAAATGAAGATTTTACGCAATGATTGATCTGCAATTTCTACAATAATTTTAGGTCTCCGCACCTTAAAAGTAAAAATTGGAACCCTAGAATTATGAAATTTGGCAAGTAATACTGTCTTATATATATACAAATATAGTGAAAGATCAAAAAATTATGCATTTGTAGGTAATTAAATCTTATAAAACGTAATTTTAAAATCAATCGATCGTACCTACAAATTTGTACGTAACCGTTGATGGGCGAGTCTAATTCGACCTTGTCCGGTTTTTTTTAAATATAGATACTTTCATAATGTATGTATATGTGTACTCCTAAATTCGTAGACCATAGATAATTTGAACGTATTTTATCATATCCCCGCAACTAAGTAGTAATAGGCCACAATAAAAGACTGCTGGATGACATCATCAGGCCATCGCATCATCAACACGCGGAAGTCATTTTCAAACGCTTACCTAACCTCTCCGTATTATTTGCACGCAACCAATAATTGCGTTGCGTTAAAGGATTTAACAGATAATTCAAAGATACACAACGATTACAAGAATTTGTTACAAAAATAAAAATAGTATTCCGACAATAAAGAAGTAGATTTTTTATCATTTTATTAGATGCTGATTGAAATATAATATGTAAAAACAGTTTACGTACCTCGGGAACACGCGAAGAAAATTTATTTAGTTAGCAGGCAATTCATTCTGGTATAGATATATTATAAGCATATATAATATACATATTTGTACACTACTAACATTATAATCCTGAAGAACAAGTATATGTCTGACTTACACATTTTTTGTTCAATGAATTATAAAGTTGTTTATTCTTTAGATTATATTATTATCATTGAAATTTCTCACGTTTTAAAGCGGTAACGCCGATTACCCTACAGTTTACTGTACTGTACTGGGCCGTGATAGCCCAGTGGCCTCTGCCTCCGATTCCTGAGGGTATGGGTTCGAGTCCGGTCCGGGGCATGCACCTCGTACTTTTCAGTTTAAGAAATTAAATATCACGTGCCTTAATCGGTGAAGGAAACCATCGTGAGGAAACATGCATACCAGAGAATTATCTCAATTCTCTGCGTATCTGAAGTCTGCCAATCCGCATTGGGCCAGCGTGGTGGACTATTGGTCTTACCCCTTTCATTCTGAGAGGAGACTCGAGCTCAGCAGCAGCAGTTGATGACGTTACTGTACTGTAAGTACTTAGATTGCTTTCCACATTTACTAGTACACATATTATATTAATCGATGATGTTATACATATAACAAATCAATAGAAACGTATATAAATTGCTGGAAGGAATCATAGAGCAATGAATCGTGCGGCGTGACCTCGCCCGCGTCGTGACAGCGTTCATTAACAAGGCTACCGGTCCTCATAATCCAAGACAGCGTAGATATTTTTGAAGGGGTGTTTGACTTTTTTATTCTTACGTATTTTACGAACAATCAAACCTGTATATGGTCAGATGAATTGTTAGATAGATATTATTATTATATCTTTTGTGTTTAAGACAGTCTGGCATTATAAATACGAGTAGATTGTTGTGGTGTACACGAGTATTTTATGTTACACTTTTGGTATAATTATCTACAGTTTTTTTTAAATAGAGATGCTCGTAAATGTTGATATGCATCTTAAGTAACTCGTTTTCTACTCGTACAATCGGGGTTAAAATTGAGGCGATTAAATAATATATTTTTGTTACGAAAATGACTATTTACTTCTCAACATAAAAACCAAATTAGCTAATTAACACTGTGAAGCATGTTTAAAACTTTAGGAACTACTACCCGTCTGCTAATTTGCCAATTAGCTGGCACAATTACTCCCTCTTCTATGGCATTCCAGTATTTTATGACAAATATTACAGAACATTAACTTTTATGAAACACCCCCTCAAATCAGCCCACGCTCTCTCTGAATATTATCAGTCGTAACTTATAATATTATGGCATTTCGTATATTTTATTGCGTTAGACAAGTATTCCGCATCTTTTTTTATCGATGACCAAGAACCCTCGCCTCGATTACACACATGTAATTTCCATAGATTAAAAAAGTATAGAGTTAGATAAAGTATTATAGGATATAGGTATAGAGTTATATGGAACATTCGCGTTTTTAATGCAGCTCATCGATGAAGTGTACCTATCGTCTTAGCTCCACTTCTAAACATAAAAACCCCGTTCCTAAGATCACTTGAGATAAATCCCCATTTCGATGACGTACTTCATAAAGTAAAACACGGAAATGTTAGAGTTAGTATTAAGTAGCTAATATCTGTCAACACATAGGTACTATAAACGTAATTTATTTCAGAAGAAAGTTTATTAGTCCAATTTATCCACAAATTTTATTAATTATGAATAAAATCAGTGGATTGGATGGAATATTGGATAGAAGCAGTCGTTACTTTGCGGAAGTTCGTCATGAATATATCTATAATAATTTATTTATTTTGCTATCATCCGCGAAAAGCCGACGAACCCATGCGACAACGTCACGTACGTTTCACTCCGAAACCGGAGCATCCTCAGGAGATGTTGACTCTACAACGTGCAATTGCATTGTCGCATGGGTTCGTCGGCTTTTCGCGGATGACAGCAAAATAAATAAATTATTATATATTCATAGGTTGGATGGAAATTCTGGATAATCGATAAATATCTGAAAACAAACCTTAATAAAATGAAGTGACTTAGGCCTGATATAGTATAGATATAGCTATATGAAACTCAGAGTCATTGAAATAATAGAGTTTACTATACATGGAGTATCTATATGTGATCGAATGTGAAATGAGAAGATCCATAAAGTAACCCAAGTCATTGACATAGATCAAAGAAAACTGAAGTGGCAAAGAGCAAGTCACATAATCTGAAGAACTGATGGACGGAAGCATTGTATTGGAAATTTATATGATTATTACTTTGGCTGATGTAACAAAATACAAACAGAACAGAACGTTTTTAGATTTACGTAATTTATACTTAAGAGATATTTAGATGGGAAGTTTTAATTCCAACTGTATTTGTAAGATGTAAGCAATAGCAGTATGTAATGTAGCACACCTCATCTCGTTTCTCTTTTGTTGTTCCAACATACATAGGTAGTATAACATACCCACGTTATCAAGTGAACCCACATTTGTAGTCAACAAATATACGAGCAAGAATTTTTTCAAATCAATTTGTAGAGGCTAACAATAAAATGTAAAAGGTCAGTCCTGAATAGACTCTGATAAATATATATTTTTATCTCGACATCGGGTCAAATGTATATATGAGGAGTAGGACAGCGAAGTTTATTTTAACAACAATTTCCTCTGGCGTTTTCCGATATCGGCCGTCCACGCAGAAGTAATATAAACACTTAGATACTTTAGCACCAAGTCCAATCCGTATTAGTAAATCCAAAAAAATATCCTTAGTAATAAATTTTAACACCGTCGAAGAGTCGTTTTAAATTTTTTTAAAGAAGAGTAACATGTATCTGTGAGATAATTTATTTCATTGTAAGAGTTACATTCGTCTGCATTTTAAGCAAGAATAATATAAAGCTCATAATGGAACTATTCTAATAAACACATACATTATCTGTTCATAAACTTTTGCTAAAACTGAGTGCGATAGTGAGTCCAATGATATAGTGAATAGTCTAATGATCCGAGAGGTCTAAGTTTCTATCCCACGATAGAAACTTGACCTCTCGGATTATACTTCAATCCATTAACTGCTACTACACGGTTTAACGTGTGATACTTTCGTATACGTTCTTGATTATTCGACAGCAGACATTTTATTAGAAGTATTAGATATTTTATATGGGATACTTTGCAGGTAGCCGCTAAAAGCAAAAATGTTGTTTTGATCGTTGGACGGTGAATGTCTATTGTATATATAAATATTTATTTCTGTTTTTTTCTATTACTTTTATTAGTATTTAATATTTTTATTTAGTATTTAGTATTTTTAGATTAGTAGCGTGCCACCACCACTGAATTTTTAATAAATTGTTATTACAAAGCCCTCCAGCGCTTGTGAGTCTATTCGCGATAAATTTAAAAACTACTCAACGAATTTTCATGCGGTTTTCACCAACAGATTGAGTTATTCATGAAGAATATACCTATTATAGATTGTTTTTTTTTTTGTTATTAGAAGGTTCAGAGAGATTAAAATGACTAGGTTATATTCATCGATGTCCAATTAAAAAGTGGATGCACAATCAGCGACCAAAAAACTCCCTACTCAATGAGTGCCAAACACAATTCTTGGCACTCAATTCAAGAAGTCGCATTTACAAATTCAACCTTAAACTCAATCCTTAAGGTTGAATTTGCTCCGAATTTGGGATCATATTGAATATTGGACTATATTTAAAGGTATAATTTTCTTTACCAATAATTCTAAAACTGTTAAAGCCAAATTGGCCAGTTTTTAAGTGAAATTGTTTCATTATATTTGAAATTAGAAGATTACAAAGTCGCGGTTATTTGTTCGTAATACAATAAGACACGTGCCATACCTATAAGCCGTGCCTGATTTATAATATCTGCATACTCAATTCTTACTTCTACGTGGGACTTTCAGAGTCAAATTTTACCCGAAAGGTTCTTTAGCAGAGTGATCGCTTGACTGAACAACAAGAGCCCAGTCCGCAATTATCGTTGAACCATGATATATTTTGAAGAGATGTTGAGATAGGTAACTGCGTTATGTGGGAGTACATTTTAAATGTTCATTTTATGGATAAGGTTTTATTTCGAGGGCCTAGCGGTCAAACCGTCTAAATTATGGACATTATAATTTTATGTAAATACAGTCCGATTCTTTAAAATAAGTACAAATAAACTGGTAAAATAAATTTAAAAACAAAAAAATTATACGAAATGTAAATCACCCGCATATTTAAAAATTTTGGAGAGAATTCTGGAAAAATCATTTATTAAACTCAATAGGTATTGAATTAATTCAGTCATACTAAATGTATGACTGAATGAATTAAATAATTGTTATTTGAAAAACTTATAAGTAAATCACCAAGTGCCCCAAATAGTAACTTTAATTTACCAATCACAATTAGTGAAATAGTCATTCATACCTCATAGTCATTACCTAAAAGACGTATCAAGAAATGATTTATAGGCCTATTTGAACAGAGGCATTTTTTATTTCATTACAAATCGTTTTATTTCTAGCCACTCAAATCCTGTCTCCAAAATCTAATTCCTTGATTCGGGGGCGACACCATGAAAAATATTTTATTATTCCGACCCAATTCTGTTACCAATTTAGACTGTTTTCTGGTTTATTTACAATCTAAAGTCTGATCACATCTGATATAGATGCTCGCGACTTGTCAAACGTGTTAAAATGATAAAATTGTCAATCCTTATCTTTGATACGCTGACAGGTGACATACAAAATGACATATGGCTAATTTATACTACATCGCGCCGCCTTGATAATGTGAGAACCGTCTCAAGTTTCACACAAGGACATAGAACATTTGAATTTTTTTTGATTCTGTTACTTACATAGTGCTGTAGGTTCCTTATTGGGGCCTCAGTGACGTCACCGGGGGAGTTTAAGCGAGAGATAAGCAGAAGAGATAGGCGAAACGACTCTCTAACAACTCTCTAACAGTGGAGTTCATAGACGATGTAGGGGTCACCCACTGAGTGTCAAATTCTCAAACAAATAGAGGTTAAATTCGACACTCAGCGGCTGAATGATCCCCTGGGGGTGCACCTACAACGTCTATGAATTCCAATGTAAGATCGTCTCATCTGAGGCTCGGACCTCGGCTTAGAGGACAGTAATTCTGGAAGGGTGATTTGGTCTGATAATATTTGTCTGGGTGCTGCCGAGATCGTGCTTTAAGAAACCACCCACGTCCAGATCAGATATCTGGGACCTTCTCTGTGTGTAATGATTTGTATGACTCAATTATTATTCTTGAATACAAAATTACTTTTGAAATCATACGTGAGGTATTCCAAATATTTGAAAGTGCTACCATATGGTAACTTCCTGTGCCTGGTCATTCTTGAATTGAAAATAATCGATTGTTGGACAGGATCCAATGTTTTAGACAATATTCTTGCGGCTGTCCACTATCAGAGCGGCTATTTGATCCGCAACGAAATTTATTCTAATTTTAGAATCTTGAGTTGCCGAGTTTTTTTGCTGATGACACATATTTATAGTTGCGTACGTTTTCACTAATCTATGATTCAATCACTTTTGTTCGACAAGCTACAAGGAATAAATACACTATTTCTTTGTATTTGCCAGTTAAAATATTTCTTTTTTTATTATCTATTATCTAGTACGTCCAATATTTATTGTCCGCGAGCGAGGTGATTAGCCGATTATGAAAATCTTTAAATAAATTGATAAAATTATTAATCCGGTTTCCGCTTAGAATGCGAGACTTAATATTACGAGTATATTAAAACTATTCATGGAGATGAAATTACAGACGAATATCGGTTACCTCGCGTTCTCTGAAAAAAAATAGTCTATGTCACTTGCTGATAATGTATTCTATTGGTGGAAAAATTGTTAAAATCAATCTAATAGTTGCGAAGCGATTACATAGACAAATCTCTCTTGAAATGAAATTAAATGAAATAAAAATCTCTTGTATTATGACGAATAAGAGATCAGGCCCAGAATCGAAAGTATTTCTGTGATTTCCAAAATTTTCAATGTGATGTACAAAAACATATTTTCTGAGGTGAAGTTCTTATAATAAAAATCCAATAATTCAATTATGCCTAGTAAAGCATTTTAATAAAAATGAATCGCCAAAGGTATTTTTAGATACGGCACGTCTAAAGAATGTTATTATGCAGAGATAGAACGTAAACATTGAGAGTAACATCTACAACAACAACACACATAATATTAAACTGAACGAAGTATGTCTAAAAAGCCAGTTATACATATTAATAGTTACGTATAGGTATCAACTAAACGCACGAACACTAACCTTGCTACGACAATACCTTAGGGCGGTGGCGCACGACGCGTTCGGAGCGGAGTTCGAGTCGTCTTACTCAGAAATATCTGTCGCATGTCACACGATGCGCTACAGCACCGTCCCGGACTTGCAACCACCAAGACGAGACAGGGAGGGGTTAATGCATTGCGACGTCGGAGCGGCATCAGAAAATTATTCTGAACACTATGCCGTCATTTCTGAGCGGTATAGTGGTGAGTACGCTAGTAAATGGAATTTCTCAGGTACAAATGATGAATTACGACTAATTATAATTGTACGGCTTTGTTATAGTGTTATAGATGATTAAAAATAAATGTCGAAAATTCTAGTTCTTTACTAAAATGGTGGTGCCGGAAGAACATACTTTTAATTGTCGACAATTGCAGGAGCAAAATAGGTCATTTATTACTGTACGGCATTTGTGCAATTCGTTTTGTACACATATACAGATACTTTACCCGAAAACGCCGTACATTTTTCCATTCACGCGCGTACTCACCTGTACCGCTCAGAAATGACAGCATACTGCTCAGAATTATTTTCTGATATAGTAACAGCAAACGCAGTGTGCGACGCCCACCAGCTAGATGGTCCGACGACATCAAGAAGGTAGTGGGAAGTGGCTGGATGAGGAGGATCGTGTGTGGTGGCGCGCTCTCGGAAAGGCCTATGTCCAGCAGTGGACGAATACAGGCTGTTGATGATGATGATGATAGTAACAGCTTTCTAAACATTATTCACGTTGGGTCATTTCACATGTAATTTTTGTTCAAGGGCTTGTAGTCTATTATTAAAGGACTATCAAACGCTGCTACAGCGCCGCTGCGACGTAAAAACGTTGCGACACCGCATCGCTCGTGTGCCAGCTTATACGGTGAAATCTTTGCGATGCGGCGCCGCAACGCATCGTGTGCACTTGCTCTTAGGTATTTGTACAGCGACGTGCATTCGGTTGGGTTGAATTATTCAAATTGCGAGTGACTCCTGAGACTGTAAGTGAAGGTCACTCAATTACCTACTATCCGTTTCTTCTACCCAACAATGTTCGTACATTAACCGACACGCTTCGTGAATCACACTAAAGAGGTCACTATATTTAACTACTATGAACGAAAATAACAAGTACCTTACTTTTAGACATTGTAGAAAAAAATTCCGTAATAGCCCAGTGGATATGACCTCGGCCTCCGATTTCGGTAGGTGTAGGTTCTTATCCGGTCCGGGGATTGCACCTCCAACTTTTTTTTAAAGAAATTAAACATCACGCGTCTCAAAACTGAACTTCGTGAGAAAATCTGCATACCAGAGAATTTTATAATTATCTGCGTGTGTGAAGTCTGCCAATCCGCATTGCGCCAGCGTGATGGACTATTGGCCTAACCCCTCTCGTTCTGAGAGGAGACTCGAGCTCAGCATATGCCGAATATGGGTCGACAGTGAAGAGAAAAAAAATAATTGGCTAAAGTGTAACTTTGTCTTTAAAAATAATTCCAAGTACATTCTCGTACGCATGAGTATTGGACGAAATTGTTAGAGTTAAGAAAGAATGAAGTACAAAAAGGTGTAGAATTTATTGCACAGTTTGAATAGAAGTTTCGCCGTCAGTATGTGAATAGTTTTTCTATCTTCGACAAATCGCTTCAGTTGTGGCTAGTGAAGTCCGATCCACTCTTATATATCGTCTTAGTATTTGCACCCGGCTGTTCTTTTCTCTCACTTTTTGACCGATATTTATAAAAACCACGACTCTCTCTCTATCTTTCTCTCTGTATCTGTTAAAATTCTGTTATCATTATCGATCTTGTTCTCAAAAGTTAGCAGGTGAATAATTAAATGTGATGCCAATATAGGACATGATGGCAACTCTAAAAAAAAATTGAAAATAAATCAAGATTGATAATAGAGTTATCAATAATTATGTTGTCCTTTTTATATTTAAGGCACTTAATAAATTGAATTTGTTTATATTTTAAGAGAAAAGTTATAAATTTAATATCATATATTTGCCTCTATCTTCTACAAAGGCAAATATAGATTCGCGAACCTTGACCTTATTTAGATGCCGACTAAAAACAGCCCTCAAGAACCTCTTAATCCTCGTCCCTCGACACAAAGCAAAAATAGATTACCTACGTACCAACGTAAACAGAAACTAAGCAATGAATAAACAATTTTTAAAAGAGTAGAGTAATGATATGATATATATATATATATATATATATATATATATATATATATATAATTTTAAGGACAATTGTCGATATTTTGGTTTTAAAAGCATTGTTAAAATTAAAAAGAATTGTATTTATTAGATAAATGTAAAAAAAAATAGTAAAGCTTCGTCTTGCTTAATTAATTATGGAATATATTATGTCCAAAAATACTCGTACCTTTATAAAATTTTTATTACCACTTGCTCATTAAAAATACAATAGATACACTTAATATAACAAGGAGCTATAAATTTATACAATATACGCTCGTATTTTTTAATTATGTCTTTGCAAAAAAAGAGTGAAGTTGAACTAGAGCCTAGCTGTTCCAATTGGTAAGATTTTATTAAATTACTAGCTGACGCCGCAGTTTCACCCGCGTGGTTCCCGTTCCCGTAGGAATACGGGTAAATGGGCTATATAACACTGAAAGATTTTTTCAAATCTGACCAGTATTCCTGAAATTAGCGCGTTCAAGCAAACAAACAAACAAACTCTTCAGTTTTATATAAGAACAAATTATTGATATGTATAGTATTATGTACCGATATACTGCAAAATACTAACAAATTGTTAACATTGGGAAATAAAAATCACTCAAGACTGTCTCAGAACACACAAGAGGCAAATTAACTGATTTTTTCATACTTCAGCAACAACGCAGTTCAAGGTTCTTCAAATATCTTGACTACCAACATTTTGCCGTAAGTAAAAAGCGTAGCATTCAAACTACTGGACGCCCAAGACTTCATCCGCGTGGAAATCAATGTAAACTTTCAACCCCTATTTCACCTCTTTTCGTATTTTTTTCATGATTTATGAACAAATTATTAAAACTTTAACTTTTTCCATACTAACTTTCAAGGCCTATTTCACCCCCTTCTGTTTTTATTTTAGGGTCAAAAAGTACCCTATGTTTTGCTCCAAGGTCTTATTTACCATTATACCAAAATTCATCTTCATCGGTTCAGCCGTTTAGACGCGAACAGGTTACAGACAGACAGACAGACTTACTTTCGGATTTAAATTATTACTTAGTATAGATAGCATCAATAACCTAGTAAAAGGATTTCTTTATAAGTTCTAATCATAAAGTCAAGGGAGATTACGCATACTCAACAAATAGGGATCTCCTCTTATCAGCACATAAACCGGTGTTGATCTTATTATAACAAACAGTTAAGGATTATGTTCTAGAGCTCACTAATTACAGTTAACCTCCTTAACAACGCCGGTCCTGTTTAAACAATCCGAAACTGGAGACGTCGACATCCGCCAAACACATTAAAATAAACTTTCAGGGACAATACTGTATTGTCATATCAGGTCATTATTATTCCTGTTTCGAAATAGAACTGTACCGAGTATTACTCACTATCGACTGAATCTACACGTGCACTAAGTATTTTTATTGTAAACGACCACGTATGTCTTGTTAATATTCAAGAATAACTTTTGTACTACATGAATACCTACGGCTTCTTTTTGATTTAACTTAAACCTTGATTTTCATACTTCTATTTCCTCATTTATATTGTGATAGCCCATATGACCTCTGCCTCCGATTCCGAATGAGTTGTGTGCATTTTAAGAAATTAAATATCACGTCACTCAAACAGTGTTGAAAAAACATCGTGAGGAAGCTCTTCTCTCTTCTCTGCGTGTGTGAAGTCTATTGGCTTAACCCCTCTCATTCTGGTAGGAGACTCAAACTCAGCAGTGAGCCTAATATGGGTTGATAATGATTTCTTTACCTACTTCAGATAAAAGATACAGCTGTAGTCAAAACATGAAGTTGATATCAAATAACAAATAGGTTACAAATAAATTGTTACACCAGAACACAGTATATAGTCGAATAAAATTTAATTCCTCAAGGCTGTACACTCTGTCTGCGAAACGAACGAGAAGACGCTTAGAATTTTAAATTTTCAATAAAACTTGACGGTGAGTTTGTCTGAATTACTTCATTTTGAACGGAATTTCAAAATTTACACCGTCAAAAAGTCTAAAAACGTGACAAGTATTCAAATGGTAATTCAGGTTTTACACTTCATGTTTTCACATGTCCTAAAACAAATGATTAAGCAAGTATTTGTGCAGACAATATGACCGCTTCTCTGTTTGTTTTACAACATTTACATAGTAAATAACATTATTATGCAAGTTAGAGTTAGAGCTCGCTTATATTTATGAGCTATAGGTATACTTATTCATTTACTTGATTTTAGTTTGAGCTGAGAAAAAAAAAGAATTGCTTAGAAGCGGGCGTAACAACAGTAGTGTTAATGAAAAACGTGCGTTTTCCTGTATTTCTAACGTTTTATAGTTTTGAACCTTATTTTACAACCATTTCAGAATCAGCTATTAACTGCATAGCAGTATCTCCTTTAAATGTGCTCGTAGTAAAGACCAAATGAGGAATTAGGACTCGATTATACATTGTAGGATCTCTACAACTATATCCTTGACTTGCACAAGATTGTAATATTCCTCGCTTTACCCATGTCCGAACCCATGAGGATTGTCTCATGTCTGAACGATAAATGTTTCGCTGGTTATAGCTTTGCGATCAGAATGATATATTGGATAAAGATAGTAGAAATTTATATTTGAATCCTTACTTGTTTTGAATGGAGATATACATTTTTAAATCCCCATCGTTATTCATTTATATCATCATCATCATCATCATCATCATCATCATCATCATCATATCAGCCAATGGACGTCCACTGCCGGACATAGGCCTTTTGTAGGGACTTTCAAACATCACGATCCTGAGCCGCCTGCGTCCAGCGCATCCCTGTGACGCGCTTGATATTATCAATCCACCTGGTGCGGGGTCGCTATTCCAGCACCTTGGGCCCCCAACGTCCATCAACTCTTAGAACTATGTGGGCCGCCCATTTCCGCTTCAAGACACATTCATCAACAACCTATAAATTAGTTAAATTAACAACTAGCTAGCTAAATCACTAACTTTGACGTATGTCAGTTGACATTTTTAAGTGTACGAAATGGAGATTTCATGTAACAAATGCTATATAATATGAACTAATGCATTGAGTGATTGATAGCAAAAATATGATGGCGAAGTGATGTAAGTTAATTTAAGTCAAAAATTATGTTCTCATGTTAGCGGTTAAGCCATTTTATGAGAATAAATATCATTTTAAACCTTAATGTCATCCGGTGCATAAGTACTTACAACCCTTCGTGTATATCATTCAGTAGGTAATGAAATTTTTCAGTTGATTTGATGTTTATTGTAATAGGATAAAGACCAAATTAGTGAATAGGCCATCATTAAGATGATTAAGTTGTCATAGAAGTATAAAGTTATATTGTAGGGATTTCTTTGACACCCCACGGTTTTTAGTTCGTGCCTTCAGAGGAATATTGCTACTGTTCCAATATTGAGT
Organism: Bicyclus anynana; assembly: GCF_947172395.1. Taxonomy (NCBI): domain Eukaryota; kingdom Metazoa; phylum Arthropoda; class Insecta; order Lepidoptera; family Nymphalidae; genus Bicyclus; species Bicyclus anynana. Next base: position 11,566,089 of record NC_069089.1, on the reverse strand, counting down.
CTCTTTCTAAGACTATTTGTAATGAGTTAATTATGTGCACAGTTCTCTCTCTCGCCTACTAAATAAGCGTTATTAAGCCCATAATTAGCTATATTATGTTACTAGCGGAAGTCGCGGACTAAACCTTCAACCCATATTTCACCTCCTACCATTTTAACCTATTTAAAAAATATTAAATTACATAATTTTTTTTACAAATATACCTTGAAAAATTAAGGACTTTCCACACAAACTTTCAACACCTATTTCACCCCCTTTTGATTTTATTTTCGCACCGAAAAGTATTCTGTAACCTTCTCTTCTCTTCTTCGTATTTTGGTCTCAAATCTTGCCAAGTTTCATTTGAATTAATTTAGTACTTTCAGAGTGGTGCCTAGTCAACAAAAAATACGGACAGATAGACGGACAAAAAATTAAAAAAAAAAATATGTATTTTTGGCTAAAGCGTCGAACATTAATGCCCTCCAAAAACAAACATTTTCAAATAACTTGAATGTACAGAAGTGGACCTGTTACAGTTTTATTAAAGTACGTATAATTAACTAGATACACAAACTTCTTTTGGTCTTATACGGTTTGCTATTGGTACTTACACGGTATAAAAAGATGTGTAAATCGATAAAGGTAAGCTTGAGCACGTAGAGAGGATGAATGAAAGTAGTGCAACAAAAGAGGTTTATAAGGCGAGGGTGGATTGAAATGTTCAAAACGGACGACCAAGTTGAATTTTCCTTGACCAAATTCAGGATATTATTAATAAAAGCCAGGTCAAAAGATCCCTAGACCAATGAACTTATTTAAAAAGATTGATAAGAATTATAGAAACAAGGGACATATTATAAGGACCATAACAATTGGAAGGACGTGTTCTCTGTCTATTTCTACGGAATGAGACTCTATGTATGTACTTACTATTGTTGCTTGTGTAAAATCGTAAGTCTCTTAGTAATAGTATTGCATTCTATAGCTACTGTTACACATGCTCATTTCAAGCACGAAAGCATGCTACTATAGAGCAGTTGCTACTTATTAGCATGTGTATCGTATTGCTAATAATGAGCATGCTTATTTCGAGCTTGCTCAAGAATCAACAGTCGTGCCATTTATGAGCATGCTTCGCGAGTGGAAGGGGGCGTGCTTTTAGCGCGTCTGAACAGGTTTGTTTATTGAGTATGCTAGTCGATCAGCATTCCCTGTCTAACACGATACTATAGACAGAGAGCGATAGATAAAATTAGCATGTGTGATTGGAATGTTTGCTTTGAGCATGCTTATTCAGGAGCATACTTAAAAATAGCATGCATATGTAAGCTGATGATAAGCATGTTTGTATGGAGCATACTTAATAGCACGTTTTTAGCATGCTAATTTAAAGCATGTGTAAAAGTACCTTCATAACATAGCAACAGCGCGTGATATTAGAACTATTTGGAATTCAGTTTGTCTGTGGTGAATTCCCACGGTGCGTGGTATCAAACATGATCAAATAAGCAAAATTATACTTCATGCTATCGGAGTACGGTAATATTTGCTTTGAATTTATCGTACGTAGATGATACGCGTCGGTGAGTACACAGCATTGCGCAGAGCGACACGGTCGTTGGCTGTTCATATGCGTCTAGCATAAAAACTCGAAAAAACTTCTAGCAAACATACCGCCACTGTCAGATAGTATTAGCACAGTTTTAACAAAACGTGTAGGCTTGATTAAGAACCATTCACCAAAATAAAAAAAAAATAAAAGCAAAAGGAAAAAAGACATTCTAAAAGTTAGCAAAAGAACTATTAGAAGACTCTCCGGGTTTAGCTTCATTGAAAAAAATCGATTGTCTGTAAAGTCGGTTTACTGACTATTATAATTGAACGTGACAACGTCATAAGAAAATACTGATGGAATGGTTGCATATTTAATAGAAAATGTTCGTTTTTCTGAAATACTGTTTAATAAACGTCATAGACCAAAATATACTTTATTTCTTGTAAAAAAAGTTGGCAACCCTAGAGCGAGGGAACGACGTATGACGTCATCTTTTTTTCGACTGTGCAGCCGGTTCCATCGAATTGTAAGACGTTGTCACGTCATAATCCGTGAGAGAGTGAAACCGTTGACAAAATTAACTGAAGACTAACCCAAGCTAATTGTTAATAAACACTGTAAGTACACGAGGCGCCAAACTTCAAGTAAGCTAGTTTAGACAGTGTTAAAAGCGTCACAGCTAACAATAGCAGAATTATGATAGTTCTAAATCTTCATAAACTTAGCCTAACATTAATTTGCTACGAGCATAATAGCAACTTCACGGCCTTCTTATTAAAGTTTTCGACACTTGCTTTGCTAAATCAATTTTGAAAAATTGTAGAATCATAGCTGAGTTATTTTAAGCTAATCTCAAATAGTACGCTTAGTAACATTGCAACTTCATTGAGTGACTTAAACAAATATTTTGTATCGCATCTTCAATGGGAAATAAATAAATGTCAAACGAGATATATTACTAGAGATCCACGTTGAATTCAGTTTTTCACAAATCCCGCGGAAACCATAATTTTTTCTGGGATGAAAGTAGCTTATGTATTAATCCAGAATAAAATCTATGTCCATTTCAAATTTCAGCCAAATCGCTTCGGTAGTAGCGGCGTTAAAGAATATCAAACATGCATACAAACTTTCGCGTTTACAATATTAGTAGGAAGTAGAATTTTCTAAGAGCAACGAAGTTTGTTAATAAATATATAAAAATTGTAAAAAATGGTAATAAAAAAAGTGTCAATTCCCACGCGATCTAGGCTATAGTTAAAATTGTGCAAGCGAACTGCCGTTGGTTGTTTACTTTGCACTCTGTCGCGAGCACAACTTCATAATTAAAAACCTCAAAAAATATCGAAACCACTTGGGTTGCCTTTGAACTGCTCATTATTTTTTAAACTATCTCATCGGTCCAACCTATGCGGGCTGATCATAATGTCCAGATTTTGAGATTTTCTTTACTCCGAAAAAAATTTAACAGTTATAGTCCAGAATTAGGAAGTTGCTAGTAAGTATTTCTTTATCATGAATCATATTGTAGGCTAAGCTATCGAACATTAGTACCTTAAGCCCAGCATATCACTAGGTCTAAACCCAAATCTCTTCTATACTAATATGATAAAGCAGATGAGTTTGTTTGTTTGCTTGAACGCGCTAATCTCAGGAACTACTGGTCCGATTTGAAAAATTCTTTTAGTGTTAGATAACCCATTTATCGAGGAAGGCAATAAGCTATATATTATCTTCGTATTGTTACGTAAACGAGAACCACGTGGGTAAAACTGCGCGTCAGCTAGTCTTCAATTTTTTATTTTTTTTTATATGTACTTTCTGCGACATGGCGATCTGCTCATAGGCAATAAGCCATTCATGTATCTGATATCCTCATATCATTCAAGGATTTCTTCGAGAGCTAGTTTGCTGCAGATTCCCTGTCAGCAGCTCCCCCTTTGGCTTGTTATGGAAATCTGTTCCACAGGTCGGTGTGTCTGTTCCACAATGCTGTATCTTTGTAGCCGAGCAAAGCTCATTTGTGTGAACTGTCAGTCTCTCCTGATACCTCAGGCTGCACTGGGATAAGAATCTTCAATAAGAACTGAAAATAATTTCTCATAAAAGTAATGTTGTTTGTTTTTAAAGGTTTTTTTAAAGAGTCGAAGGCTCGCGGCTGTGAGCAAACCTTGTTTCGTCGGCTATAGCTTTGCGAATAGATGCAATGCTGAATATATTATCGAACGCATTACATTCGACTCGTTGGAGACGTATCTCCCGCCTGCTGAATTCAGTTGCACACTTTTGCAACTTCATCCTCACAGTTCGGTCCTTGTGATGCGCCTTACACCGTTATCGGTTGACTACGTAATGCTTTAAGACTCCGTGTCACATTTTATTCCAATTACTAAGACCACTACGGCTTACATTTAAATAAACCACCAACAACTTTTTTTTACGATTTTATTTTGTAAAAGCAAGCTCTTAGAGCGAGAACGAGCTATGTTAGGAGTATCTCTGCGTGATCGAATCAGAAATGAGGAGATCCGCAGAAGAACCAAAGTCACGACATAGCTCAACGAGTTGCGAAGCTGAAGTGGCAATGGGCGGGGCACATAGTTCGAAGAGCCGATGGACGTTGGGGTCCCAAGGTGCTGGAATGGCGACCCCGCACTAGTAAGCGCAGTGTTGGCCGACCCCCCACCAGGTGGACTGACGACATCAAGCGAGTCGCAGGGATTCGCTGGATGCAGGCGGCTCAGTATCGTGATGTTTGGAAGTCCCTACAAAAGGCCTATGTCCTGCAGTGGACGTCCATCGGCTGATATGATGAAGCTCTTAGCTGCAATCACGCCTGATGGTAAGCGATGACGCAGCCTACGGTGGAACGCGCTTGCCTAGAAGATGCCTATTCTCTCTTGACTTGAAGATACACCATATTGTAGGTGGTGGGGAAAGCGCAAGCTAGAAGAGCATTCCACATCTTTGCAGTGTGTATAAGAAAAAAAGGAACTTAACCGCTTAGTACGCGTCCGAGGAATATTGACGACGTAGCGGTGTAGACCTCTGCGATGCCTAGCAGTCCTGTGGTAGAACGGTGAAGGTGGCACAAGATCAAACAGTACCTATTATTTCAAAATGGTTAAAGTTAGACGCGGAGGGTAGCGCTGAGTCTAAGTGGGTATTCTGATCTTACTGGCCCTGTACTACATATCTACTGGAAGATGCCGTGGCTTTTTGACGGTACACCTTCGGAAGGGATGCGTAAAATGAGTTTCCCAACGATTAATCTGCAAATGCAGTTTTCGATAGGAAAGTGCAATTCTAGTTCTATGACACTTTAACTTTAATTATTATTTCTTTATCCTTTAACTTTATTAAAAAAAAACTTCAATCGATAGAGCTTATCCATCATGATAAAACTTAATATTTCTCGTAGTTTCTGATACTATTTCATCTCGGCTTTTGCCTCTGCTGGGGACAGAAGGGCTGGCTCATTTATTGCGCAAAAGATCAGGGTGTCCAACGCAAAAATGCAAGCAGTATTCATGCCACCATTTCAAATCGGCATGATTTGTATCGTTATTAGGATAAGTTAGCGTAAAAGCCAAACCGCTAATAAAATAATTCCATTGATTTCATCATCAAATCAAATCATTTATCATTACAACCCACAATCGACTCACTGTAGAGCACGAGTCTCCTCTCAAAATGAGAGAGGTTAGGCCTTAGTCCATCACACTGGCCAAAATGCGGATAGGCAGACTTCAGACACGTAGAGAAATTAAAAAAATTCTCTGGTTTCCTCATGGTGTTTTTCCTTCACAATATCTTAACGTATAAAATAAAATGCAACTATCGACACAGTACTATCCATTAGTGCAGACAACGTTATGTTTAAAGAAATCCTCGATTCAATTCATCCTCACTTTCTAATACAGCCGGCGTAACTACCTAGCACAATAGGCGCATTACGGTGAACAAATAAAGTGATATCTGTAGACGTGCATATTGCATCCGCATCTCTACCACCTAGATAGTATACGCGAACATTTTTATCTCTACAATTCCTAGTAGTGGAGAGGTTATTTACATCATTCCAAGGACAAAGACCCTGCAATAGCCAGATATATCTCATTTTGTGAGGGCTGCAAGTTTGTCAGCTCCCATAAGGGTTATTATGGGAGCTGACAAACTGACAATCTTTTTCGACTAATTACTGGGGAACGGGAATATTGGTGGGAATAGGTTTTTTTAAGAATATGGACTTGAATGAAATAAATTGACCTTTTTGTTTTTCCTATTATAAATGTCCGTTTGAAAAAAGGAACATATTACGCCAGCCACTGACGTAGCCAATCAAGTAATCTCACATGCCTGCAGCGCTAACGGCTTGACGTCCGATAAAACTGATCGTGTGTTATCGCGATCGGCACGATGGCATGCACATCGCGTGTTATCGGCCATCAAGCCGTTGGCGCTGCAGGCATGTGAGATTACTTGATCTTCAGTGGCTGACATCAGTCGGACCTTGGTTTATTTAATTGTACCTACTTGCCTTTTATTTACTTAGATCTCACAATAGTTATCACAGTACCAATCAATCAAGATTAGACGTGATTTGGTATTTGGTTGCCTTTATATTTTACGTCTGACCCAGACTGCCGATCGTATTCTAAAACAGTGTGTCGCGATATTTTAAGACAAACTATCAGGTAAGAATGACTTACAAATGTGTCGTATACGTTTTGGAATATTTACGTATTATTTTTGAATGAAAAGTGTTTTACATCACAATTAGGATGTTAAAAAATATGGTGCGAGTAGGTTGCTTCAAAAACTCCTAGCCAAACTATTATTAATGATAGTTAATAATGGTTAATAATAGTTTGACCAGCAAAGGAGAAACCCAACCTCCATACAAACTCGGGCCCAAATTATACAAATGATACAGAGCTGAAAATTGGCCATAAATTAGGAGAACTCATAACGCCAATTTTCAAAGAAATCTATATTTGCTTAAATTACCTGTTACAAGTGGGCAATAATACTTATCCCTTTGCTTTGACGTGTAACTCATTGCATTATCTGTGCCTTACTGACAGGCGGAAGTTTTATTAAGGATTTGATACTAACTTGACACATCTAATCAAAATATGTTATTAATAATATTTGACAATGACATTTCATTCATCGATTAACTGTCATTGTCAAATATCCCACTGCTTTTCAACATTGAGATTTGCAAAGACAACAGACAATCAATGAAAAACGCATCAAATTACTACAATCGGTGTGAAAATAATGAAATCAAGTTGGCAAATATTATTTCGGCTAATATTCTAATAGAGTAATCTAGTAAAATATACAATATTTTTAGTACATTTCTCATTTCTGTATCGTCCTGAAAAGTGGGCCCAATTTTGGGCATCTCCTTTTTACACCTACTCGCAATAATTTATTTTTAACGTACTAATTTGAAACATTTTTCATTCATTAAACAGATGGGTGAAGGTCCTCTTTAATACGGATCTTAAACGAATACTAACGCGAACACTACATCCTCGCCAGAACCCCTATTTAACGTTTTTGACAATTTGTCTGGAGCGCTATGTTATCTACTCTCACTTAGACTACTCACCTTCGCTTGTCAGTGACAGCGGTAATTAATTACCGTTGGGCCTCCCCCGCTGCAGACGTAGGGACGCCACGCAGGAAATCTAAATATAATCGCAGGAAATATCAATAAGCAATTTTAGCGCGCACTTTTGATAAGTACTTTGGTCGAGGATTTTCTGAAATTAAGCTACCGACTTGTAGTATCATTAATAAATACAGTATAAAAGACATAAGTAACTATATTTTTAGTATATGACCTTTGCCTCCGATTCTGGAAGGTGTGGTTTAGAATCCGGTCCGGGGCATGCCACCTCCAACTTTTCAGTTGTGTGCATTTTAAGACATTAAATGCTTGTGTGTAGACTGCCAATCTGCATTGGGCCAGCGTGGTGGACTAAGGCCTGACCCCTTTCATTCTGATAGAAAACTCGAACTCAGCAGTGAGCCGAATATGGGTTGATAACGAGGAAGTATATTTTTATGGCAAAATTAGGTATAATATTCGATTTTTAACGGCCACGTTGTGTATCAGGCTTATATAACAATGTATCAGGCACATTAAAATTGTGTGAGAGCCGTTTCTATTGTCCTTTTTTACGTATCTACTGAAATCTTTAAATATTTGAAATATTAAAATTTGAAAATAAATTAACAACACGTGTTTTGGGATTTTTTTACGTAATAGCAGCCTGGAGTTGAGAAGTAGGAGATTTGGTAAATCCCCGTTGCCTTGGAGAGCAAGTGAAGCCATCGGTCCTGTGCCTGATCTCTCACCGGTCGAGTCAGTATGCCATGCAGTGCATCTGATTGCATTATATAATATTAATATGCATTATAGTGCATAAGTGTGTGCTTGCGCACACACTTATGCACTATAATATCCCTACGTGTATGGTTTATTTCAACATAAGATTGGCCACCGTGGTCGAAAAATTTGGTCGAGAGCATATTATTATTATTATGAATATGACAAAATGAGAAATAATCCGTTTATTTCAATTAGGCTTAGTTTACAAGCACTTTTGAAAAGTCAAGTTATGTCATAATTTAACTTGTTGGTGGTAATTATAGTCGAAAACTTAAAATTACAATTACGGAGGTTCCAAAGCGTCTTGGTCCGAGAAGAGTCCACAACAAACTCAGCCAAGGTTTATTTTTTTTTGTTTACCACCATTTTACAAACTTATCTGAAACTAAGTACGTACACAGTCGTATAGAGCAGTTCAACACCAAGCTTTTTTATCATTTACATAGTCGTGTGATGATTGTTATTAAACAATATTTTAGAATTTAAACTATCCACCACACAACCGCTCTTCCAGCGCGCAATGCGAGCAGCGGCGCGTCGCGCAGCCGCTTCGCTATTTGGATCGTGTCGCGATGCAGGAACCAGGTCATGACTAACGGCCCCGTATGGGTTCGAAACTAGTCGGGCATACTCCGACCTAATATCACGTGAGTTTTAGCCGTGTTTCAAAAAAAAGACATTTAATAATATCTCACTACAGTGAGTTGGAAGACTTCGATATAATTTCGCAGGGCAGCCCTGCAAACGATTGAAGTTAGCTAGGCATGGATAGCTTCCCTCCTAGAGTTTTGATATTTGACGGGAGTCGACTGTAAACTACAGATTGGGTTTCTGCCAATAACAGTGTTTAATGAGGCAGGGCGCGCTCACTAACATTTTTAATTACTTGCAATGTTTAATACTGTATCAGTTACATTCATTCTGTAAGTAAGAGTTCGTTCTTAACTACGATAAAATGAAAATGTAATGGAATAAGTTATCTTTTTAGTAGTTGAAGTTTTTAAAATGGTGGACAGTGGCGGATTGGACACGGACACTCTCAGCACATATATACGTAATATGATTTAAATGCAATGACTATTAGACAAGAATTTATATAGACAAAGAATTTATTTTATTGCATTTTATTATTGATTATTTTTTATTGCTTTTCTCACATTTTTTAACACGAATGGACGCTCCTAACATCTGTCCGCCCCAGGCCCGGACCTACTGGGCCCTAGGATAAATCCGCCACTTGGTGGCATAATTTCACAATACCTGCAGCTGAAATAAAAAATGGATTGTCTCTTGCTTTTACTCCTTATGTTATACTTTTCTCTCATGTACCTAACTAAATGTGGTATGTCCTTGAAAGCACACTTTTAATTCTCGTCCAATCAGTTAACGAATGATAAAAATAATATCACTTTTAAAAGGCAGAGGCAGTCCTAATCTAAATTTTTTAGACTACAACGTGGCTCCTAAAAACTATAACATGGATCTTCTAGTAAAGAAAAATCAACTTAATACCTTCGTTCGCTATTTCGCTCAGCAAGATTTAGTTACAAAATTGTAAATTATAAGATTTTTAAAATAAATTAAATTAAATTTTCAAATTATACATTCATAAAGCATTAGCAATTACGATACGCCGAGCACCTTTACTCATCAACAGAAATAAGTTTTAAAGGTCACATTTAAAAATAACAAGCAAAAATCAAATAAATAATAATATAGCGTGATCTGCAAGATCTGGCAAAACCACCAAACAAGGACAAAATAAATTATTTCCATAGATAAAATTGAAATTGTATGAAGATTATGTATTTAATTTTTTTTTAATTTTACGGAAATAAGCATGCCGTGTAAGTATGCTTTCATACGATATTTATAGTATAAAATCGTTGTTCATAAGATTGTTTGTAGAATACGTATATCTGAATTATATTTATATAAAAACAGTAACAGTTACAGTCATGGACCAGGGAATTAAATATATAAATACGAATGATTTTTAATTTTTAACCGAAAAAAAAAAATATCTGATTAAGTCGTGCTTTAATACATCCGAGAAACTATTACTTGAAGTTTTCTACTCAAAATAATTTTGACTATCAGAGTTGGGAGAATAAACTACTATGTTCCTAGTGACACAGTGATCCAATTGTGTGCGTTTTTATGATTAATGACAAAGTCGATGACACTGTTTAAATAAACAGATTGATCAACACATGCCCTTCACGGAATTTCAACCTACAAATAATCATGCAATCATTCATCGCATTATTATATTATTACTTCATAGAACTCGAACACTGATATGCAATAGACAAAGGTAGAGAGGACTGAACCCATTCAAAAAAGTACTTATGTATTACAGTACTAATTTTTATTTGATATATCTATATATTATGTAATACATATGTAAGTTTTAATATTATATTTACGTATATATTATATTATATTTATATATTTATTTAATTATTTATATATATAATTACATATAATGTATTGCACCTTCCTGCTTTTTCTTCGCAAGTTCTCTCGTCAGGGGTTGCCTGGTAGAGATTACTTATAGTAATAAGGCCGCATTTGCATGCTAAGTTTAATTTATGTTTTTAATGTTTCAATTTATAATTGTATGTTTGTGTGCAATGAAGTATTTCTTCTTCTTCTTCTTCTTCTAAACAAGTGATTTTGATAATTATAGCACAAAACAATACTTAATAATTTATTAACAACATTCAAGACACTTGAACGACATTTTGTAAATCTTCAAAGAAGTATTATCTCGTAAAAGTTAGATAATCTTGACGTACTTGGTTATTGTCATTCGAGGTACCGAAATAACTTTTCCGAAAACCGACACTTTTTCCAACTATGCAACGTAAAGGTACACTTAATAACAAATCTCAATCATCCAGGCAAGCGGACTGAAAATGTTATGTTAGAATAAATTTATTAGAATATTTCACTTATTAAAGTGTATTTTGTTTTATTTTTATAGGCAAATTTGTGTTATATAATCCTATAAAATACCAATCATTAGAATATCTTTAAAACAACGTACGTTTTACATAAAAACGCAATTAAATAAATATGCATCAAATTTCATAGAGGTAGGTAATTAATTATAAGTGTATGCAACTAAAAAGATTTTTATAGAAAATTTTTCACATTTTTTTTCGTTTTCGACCATTATTCCCATTCTTCTCCGATATAATGATACGATGTCTTAGGCGTGGATACGATTGTTCCTAAAACTTTATTTGTTGTAAGATTAGTCACATTATTCGATTTAGCCCATCTGTCACCTACAAAGCATACTGATATATCTTTGACATAAACCTAACAAACACAACGATCGATGACATCAAGAAATAAATCTGTCCGTCTGTGCCGCGCCGAGCGGGACGTACCCAGATCCGGTTGTTATGCCCAATCGAAACTAAACTATTTTTATTACTCTTTATATGTTAGCGAAAAAGATATTTTAATCGGGATTTCGGTTGATGGTGCCGGATGACGCAATCTGGGAACTTTAAAACTTGTTCTTTTTTATTTCTGCTCTACACACTTTCCGATTCGTGGGGAAGAGACACGACTTCCTTGAAACTTTTTTAAAATTTAAATAAGTATAAAGTAACAAGTAAATAATTCGTTACAAACTTTCATTTAACTTGCCGTATTAGTATTTGGGGGGTCAACCAACGCTGCACATTCCGATGCGACCGACCCCCCACTAGGTGGACCGAGGACATCAAGCGGATCGCAGGAAGCCGCTGAATGCTAGCGGCTCGATACCGTTATGCTTGGAGGTCCATGCAAGAGGCCTATGTCAAGCAGTGGACGTCCATCGGCTGATAATGATGATGATGAATGATTAGTATTTGTGGTTGATCTTAGAAACCAAAGCATTCTTTGTTACCGATGGTATTTATATTATGTTATGACATAGTTTTGCTGTCAGTGCAGTATCCTTATGATATGTCCCATGGAACTTGTCTGATAATGAACTCAAAACGAGAACTACAGCTTTTTCCGAAGAACTATATAAATCCAGAGTCACATAAAATTTTTTAACTAATTTGCAGGGTTTAACTGTTTTTAAACGAAACAAACTCAGATCACAATTTATATACTTATATATTGTTTTGTGACGTTAGTAAATAATTGGAATTGTGAAGCCAATCTCTATTGAAAAAAAATCTATTAATGTTTTATACGCTTGTGAAAAATTTGCTAAGTACATATAAAGTTAAGTTAAAGAATTAATACAACATTTGTACTATAATTTTGGGAGTGCTCTCATCCTTCTTTTAAATTTACTGAGCGAGTTCAGTCTCTACTTTAACTTTAATTTTGTGTCGATATATAATAGCTATTTTACCAATCGACGATTTTCTTACTGTACCAATTGAAAACAATAGGTTTCGTAACTGCGCGTCGATTTTTTTTGTGACATAGTAAAGAATAAAAGAATGTAAATTCAGGAAGAAGAAAAAGCAACTGCTAAGTTATTTCCCCCTCTTTCAGTGCACTGTGCTCTTCAATGTGCTCTTTAATTTGCTAGTAGAGTCAATACAAATAGAAAGACTTCCCTTTTCAAAAGAGCTTGTATAGTACTACTTACTTTTTTTTATTGTAGGATGCTTAAATCTGATGCTTATTCAATAAATCTGAAACAGCTCCACCAGTTAAAGGCTAAAAACCTGTTTTTAAATGGGAAGGGAAGGGGAATTTAGTTTTATTTAAAATATTGCTAATCCTTTTTTATTGAGCGATGGTACCTACCCAAAAATTTAGAATAATATAGCCTTCTGTTTTATATATAATTATTTACGTACACTAACAACATACTTATAGAGACATTCACAAATAAGTAATGTACATAAATAGTTTTATTAATTAAAGTTTCGTTAATTTTTTAATAAACATCAAGCACTTCGCAAGGGATGCGAAATTGAAATAAAATAATTACTTAGTAATCATAAACAAAATAAAACTAACAACCTAATCTCAGTTGCGCAACGCAAATAACGTTGCATACTTCTTCACTTAGATAACCATGTTACTTGGTAAGCAAAGGCTAAAATAACTGAGTTGCGAGATCCATGACATTTGACCTCCCAAGTGAACGGATATTTTTCAACATCCTAAGATAAATACCTAACTACCTGATCATTGCTGTTTATTTTGATGTTATCTTGATGTTTATTTTATATTTTAATATGCACGCAATCGCGTGATGTTTTTTTTGAATTGTGTTTAACCTTAATACACTCAGTACCTCAAATTTACTGTTTTTAGAGATTCACCAAATTTACATTTTTATATTATGTACAAGAAATACGCATTTAATTTAATATACTGTGGGAAATAGTAGTCTGAGACGGATATGGCGTTGCTCGATCTCGTGAGGGTCGTACCGACGCTAGGTGGCGCGACTTGTTTCCGTAAAGAGTAGGGAGTTAAAGAGGGGTAGTGATCGGATCGGCGGGAACGACTTATAATGCGCCCGTCGTACGGTCAGTTTCAGTATTCTCGTGGCGTTCGAGACGTCCACATTTCTTGTTTTGTAATTCTTTATGGGTTAGGTACTTGGGATAAGCGGGGAGAGTGACTTGAGTGGAAAAGAGAAGTGTTAGTTAACTGTCAAGATTGCCCCTTAACCCTACACACAACGTTCACAAGTGCGTGACTCCATTCAAAATCATTCTCAGCCGTTCTAGGGTCTTATTTTGGTTACAGTTTGATTTGTTAAGTATGTTGTCCCGACAAATATTGTGAATCATCATAACCTTTGTTCAAACAATGGTTTTTCTTATTGTTGTAATCCACTTCAAGTCTGCTAAAAATACAATTATTTTTTGTTATACGTCCCGGCATTTTTTGCTAATTAAATAGCACAAATGCAATTGGGCTGACTCCGTGTTTGCTCTAGTTAAATGACATAGGAATGTTATGGTACCATCGAGCTTATTGATGGAGACAACACATTTTTTTTAATGGGGGATATAAAAAACTAAATATCTATAAAATGTGATAAATTTACGTATAAACAAACAGTCTATTTTCTTTATGGCTATTCTAAGATCAATTCAATAATATATACGAAATTAAGTGAAACTATCCAAACTTTACGGGGTAACTTGTTGTCCCAATTACGTAAAGAATGAAGACTGAATTGAATATCTAACGAGTAGGTACCACAAATTATATAATAAGGATTTGAATAAGGCGGTAACTACCTATCCAATATTGATAATTTGTTTACTTTAAACATGTTTAACAGGTAATCCAGAGTGTTCGAGATATTACAGTGTGCCGTAGATGTAGGAGGCCTCAAATATTTACGATCCTTATGTGGTAGACAGTTCATTAAACCCTGTACCCGACGATTTTGAGCCTTAAGTCAAGTCACACGGTAGTTAAAGGCGTTCACAGATTCTGTGGAAGAGAAAAAACACCTTTATAGCTGCACAAACCTACGTATTTTTGAGTTAAATATTATTAATTTATTTGTAACAGTTAGCCTAATTATGTTAAAGCTTGACCTTCCTTACAATACATGCTAATCTTCAAAATAGCTAGAGCTATCCCAAAGAATCTTACCCTTCCAGGCGTTAATTCACAAGCTGCTAAATTCAATTGTAGGAACAAAATTTTCGAATACAACTGTCACACATCTTTTAGCTACAAAAGGTAAATCATATTCATCAGGAGGTACATATATGACGGAAAGAAAGTTAACATTAATGTTTAATTCTGACAAAAATCATTTATTTTAAAAGACTTTTCTCAAACCTACAAATATTTGCTTCAGCGATATGTTGCATCCCTATTTATCTCAACGCCATGGTGCTCCGAAACGTTAATATGCGGTGAGCCTTAAATTTGTTTAGTTAGAGGAAAGCGCTTCTATTTGTTCGTTTCATTAGACCTTTGGTTACATGACACAACCTCTCGCTTGGTTACCTATTACAGAAAATTAGATAAACAAAGTTATCTGGTTACTTTGTTTAATCTTCGGTTCTGGCTAGTTACCACCGTTTAGTATACGTGGCAAGATATTAATAGTTCCGGTTTGATGTCATATTCAAATTATCCCATACACCATTATTAATTTCATCACAAATGAAAGGGCTAGTTAATAGTTTATGAAACAAAATACCAAAAATATAATAGAAAGAAGTGATGAGATTATCATTTTCATCAGAAGTTCTGTGTAGTTTAAATAAATTAAACGAATAATAATTGAAAATACTCATATATGGTATTCGCGCCGTTTTATGATAAACTGCGAAAAATTGAACTTATAGTTAAAGCCCTGACTCGCTAATGGATGTTAATGGTAAAAGTGAGTTTAAATTAATTAATCGGCTCCGTTAATGGTGCGTGATTTTATAACAATAATTCCATATCCGATTAACTCGGAGGTCCTAACTTAATGCATTAAATAACATTATCAGCTTCTTAAAATTAGGATCAGCATGATATAGTATCTTCAGTCTGTGTCGATGATCCTTTATCCATAAGGAGTATTTTATCTTCTATATGGTAATTCTTAAGTCATCATCATCATCAAACCCATTTTTGGTTCACTCTTGAGATCTAGTCATCTCTCAGAATAAGAGGAGTTACGCTAATGGAGCTCCACACTCCATTGCAAATCGGCAGACTTCACACACGTAAAGAATTAAGTAAATTCCTTTCTGAAGTAATGCACATTTACTGCGTTATTAGGCTGAGATCCAAGGGAAAACGTATTGAAGACACATCATGATCAAGAAAAAAAAAGACTTAAAGTCAATATTAGAGTAATGATTTTTATACCATTTTGTGCACATCTTGACACCATTTTGACCACCGCCAAATCACCAACTTTAGATGCTACTAAGAATTTCTTGACTGCAAGCCTGATCGTGTTATTCTGACATCACACAAGTCACAAACAGAAGCTAATCCGTAGCCTAAGACTTACCACTAGATAAGAAGCTGATCTAGAATAGCCATAAATAAGATAACTAAAACAAAATATTAGCCAAGTTTTCTGAGTATACTCCTTCGACTAAACGCCTCATCCGTATGACTGTCTCGTCCCTGAATTCCCTAGTGACCGGCCATTGATGAAAGAAAGAGAGAGAAACTTTGAGACGTTACGATATTTCATTGATACGAAGCTGAATATAGCACTGGGTCGTGTGAAGGTTTTGGAACGTGTTTGAATAATTTTTCTTAATGTTATTTATATGCTAACAGATAAACTTATTTAGCATAATTACTACTACTACGATTTATGCAGAAATGCTCGTAGTATAATTACTTACAAGTACATGTATCTATAACAATTATTTTAGCTATAAAAATGTCGCAAAAACTGAAGTATGGAATATATTTACTTGAACATTTTTTTTATTACGTGTATTGAAAACATCAGCAATCGTTTTAGTTCTAATTGTTAATATAAAAGATTTCCTTAAATACCCGTGATAAATAAAAGAAAGTAGTCCTTTTGAAGATAATACAGA
Organism: Bicyclus anynana; assembly: GCF_947172395.1. NCBI lineage: Eukaryota > Metazoa > Arthropoda > Insecta > Lepidoptera > Nymphalidae > Bicyclus > Bicyclus anynana. The sequence continues at coordinate 11,549,630 of NC_069089.1, read as the reverse complement.
TGTAGACTAATATTTATGAAATAAAGATAGAAAGGTATTTGCTACCAAAGCAAATTAATATAATAGACTTAGAAACCATAGACCAAAAGACGAATTCTTATAGGATTGCTCCACTTACTAATTAGCTTCGAGCAAATTTGGTAGGCGTTGTAAGTTTTCTGTATCATGTTTGGACTAATTTACACGCGCAGTTACTTAGTTTATTATAATAATTGTATATTACTCGTATAAAAATGTTATAATTGAGGAAGCGTCGTATAGTTGTACTAGTACTAATTAGTGGAAGAATCCTGAGTGTAATCAAAATTCTTCCGGTAAACTCACACTATGTAGATAACTATACAATCATTAATAAGTATGTAGATAATTAAAGTACCAACATAAAAATAAATATATAATAATTTACAAATTTGCTTTTGCATCGCAAAAGTAAGTTCTTTAAAGAGGACTTGATTAATTTTATTCTAGAGAATAAATCACATTTATAAGCCTGAAACAAATAAATATAACTTACCAACTTGAGGAAATAAATTCGAATGTAGGTAGTTTGACAAAACAACACATTCACATCTGCTGGAACTTACAAAGAATCTTACCTTATTTTAATTATTGAAATAATTTTCGTAGTTTGATGTTGTTGCCGTAACTTTCTTTATTTGTGGCAAAAGATGTAGGTAGAGTAGTGAAGGGTCTAGAGTAGAGTCGAGTAGTAGTAGTAGTAGTAGGTGCTTGCTCAAAAGATGCTTTATAACTTTTTGAAACTGCGCAAATAATACCTACTTCACGATAGGCAGTTACTAATATTGATGCAGGAAAGGCATTCTTTAGATTAGTAACGTAAACGCGATAATATGATCTGATATCGAATCCCAATAAATCTTTTTAAGATAAACTCTCATGCAATTTCTAAGTGCACAATGCACTGAAACAATGAAAATTAGATACTTAAAGTATCTTGTTGCAATTGCAACACACATTTAAAAACCAACAGTAATATTAAAATTCCTGATAAACTTAGGTTTATTAAAAGCGTTTTTATAATGAACTTCAAAATGCATGAAGCGAATTCCGGAGATACTTGAAACACCTAGCGAAATATTCGGTCAGCTAAATAGACCTTATAGCGGTGCAATAAGCATATATTTCCATTACGCTTGGTGTGCGAGAGAGATATAAGATATAAAATCGTGGATGCTTAAACATGTGATGACGTCATGCCGTAGTCTGAACCAAGGAAAAGCAACTGGTTGTGCATAAAAAACAAAAGTGAAAAAGAAGACAGGTTAGCCGGCAGTCAGAATACACATACAGTGCCAAACTTAAAATATTTGAACACCATAACAATTCTGCCAAACGCTCATCTCACCTGAGAAGAAATGTGATGCGCGCGCAGGTAAAATCTCCAACGGTTGAACTTCTCGATTCAAAATTTCAAAATCCGAATGGCGAAGGTAACGGATATCGTGACAATCTTCTAGTACTATCCGTGCACAATTGATTCGGAATGCACTGGGAACCGCTGCACAACACAACACGTTTCGCGTTTGTTTATAATATTACGATCCACTTGTTATTAACTTGCAAAGACTCCACTGCGCATGCCTGCAAAACACGCGCCTTTTTCGAATAAGGTTATGTTGTAAGTTTTAGGCACTTCACTACACTAACGCACTTCCAAAGTTTCCGAGTAGAATCCGATTGGAGGCAATCCGCGTGAACTTTTATCCAGCGCGCACTTTGCCGCCAGGAAAGCACCAAGACTTGTCGTTCCCACAACAATTCCAGTATTACTTTGAAATTCCAACAAACTTGACGCACTTTTTTGATGATTCGCCGGCTGTACCTGCCGCAAGTGAAGGCCGTATGCGTTATAAACACTTGTAAACTACGGAACCGGTATCAATTCAATTCCGCACGTGACACTGTCAAAACAAACCCGATCTAAATAACATCAAAACTCACTCCGTCTCGTCGATACTTTACACTTCTAACGTTGCGAGCCTGAGCGACAAATTAAACGAATAGAAAAGAAAATAAACGAAGAATACTAAAGTCGGCGACTGCGAAGCCGAGCGTCCGACACTCCTGCTGAGCGCTGTACTAAACGCGAGAGGCCATACGACCCGCCCCTCCCCGCGACCGCCTCTTCCCGCCCGCGCCCTGCGACCCGCGTACAGACGTTCGTATGGAAAATATAAGTTACGGTGAAAAATGTTTAAAGTTGAGTGCATAAGAGCGAAGTAGAGTCCTGTATGAATACCATTTGTCCCTCCCGTTAGTTCGAATTGATAATAAAATTTGTATGGACGGTGTGATGCGGGCGGGTCGCCGGCGGGCATTATCTGACAACACGTGCGTGATGCACTAAGTGGAGGGTTCCGCACAACATCACGGAGATGAGGATGCCCCTAATTAATTCCTGTTTCACTGACTATTGAAATTCCAATAGAAATTGGTTTGCATTAAAATAAAGTAGATATTTACTAATAAACGTCTCTTCGCTTGAATAAAATATTGAATCGCTTACCAACTGAAATAATCTTTTACTTTCAACCAATAAACTCTCTAGGATTTTATAGGTCAAGGAACGATATTCTTCCTACTTTCAAAGTTCGAAGTTAAAATACACTACAAACTCCTAGGAAATGTTTTGCGACAAAAATAAACGTCGGGAAGTCTCTCTAGATACTTTATTGAGCGTTTAGACTGCCTATCGTTTAGATATTCTTTGTTCTATCTATAAGTGGCGTTCACTTCATAGATGTAAAAAGGCACTGCCTACCCTAACGACTTATTACGAACGTGTATTACACAATGAAAATTCTATTTTATACAATTCGAATCATATATTATAAACTTGCATAAAGTGTGTCATCATTATCAGCCGCTGGACGACCATTGCTGGACATATTAAGTATGCCTCTTGTAAAACTCCCATACACTACCATCTCTCCCTGCAACAATCTTGATGTTCTCAATATTGGTCCATCTAGTGAGGGGTCGACCAACACTGTGCTTTCCGTTGCGGGTTCGCCATTCAAGCACCAAGGAACCCAACGTCCATCGGCTCTTCGAGCTATGTGCCCTGCCCACTGCCACTTCAACTTCGCGACTCGGTGATCTATTTCTGTGATTTTGGTTCTCCTGCGGATCCACATTTCAAATTCGATCACACAGAGACACTCTTAGCATAGGACGCTCCATCGCTCGCTGAGTGACTCTGAACCTTCTTCTTACGTACATTTATGTTATCAGAATGGTTTCTGTATGTGTAATATGTTTGTCCAACATCTTAAGCTAGCATCTAAACATCTGTTACAAATTTCATTAATGTATGTATTTTTAACACACTTTTATTAGCTTCACTTGTAACTATGTATACAATAAGAAAATCTTGGAATGAAATCTTTTATTTTATTTTCTAAGGTTTTCATTCTGAATTGAATGAGCCGTTGCTATAGGAGCTTTATTATTAATTTAAATTTTTTGATTTTGTTAATTAGTCTTGTACTAAAAAAGGTTTCCAAAAAAGATTTTAAAACACCAAGGTCTCAACTGCCTATATCCAGCGTCGAAACAATATATGGAAAATAAAAAATCTTAATAACTTCGTCACACAGCTGATTCTTTTTGTCGTGCAGGTAGGTAAGTTTTACCTTTTGAATAGTTTTTGAAGAAGTTTTTTTTTATTTAGGCGACGCAGTGGCATTAACCATAAAATTCAATCATAAGTTTATAAGGATGAGCAACAAATAAATATAAATATAACAATAAGCCTGCGATAGCTATACACACCTGTCCAAACTATTATTAACTAATATCACTAATGAAGCTTCATGATATGTGAAATAATTTCTCCAGTCACCAGTCACTTAGATTCGCGACAACCCTTCGAATAACATCGTTGAAAATGAATAGTTTAGGGTAAATATTGAAGAATTGCCACGAATCAAGTGTCTGGCAACTGGAGACACAATTCGTCATGATATCCCGTAAGAAATAATTAAAAAAAATACTTTTAAGTATACGTGGACAGTTGAGGATCTTCCCTTTCAAACTTAAGCTTAAATTTTGTAAACATGAATTCACAATAAATTGTGTAAATTTTGTAAACAATAAATAATAAATTTTGTAAAAAGACATTATTTTATGAGCCTTCATAAAATGAGGAATGTCTGTCTGTCGCAGGCTCTCGGTCTAAAACCGGCGACCATTTTTTACGCAAACGAGTGTCAAAAGTCACATGGCACGGCAAGGTCCTAAGCGCGCAGCAGGTAAACGTTTTTTTACGTGTTTTGTATTTTATAGAAGCGAATTAAACATTTACGAACTCAGACATCAAAGTTATACTATTTTGGACTGTCCAAAATATGGTTATTTAGTTTAAGTAATTGTTTATGAGAACGAACTCGATAAAATGCTGAATGAACTGGACAGTGAAAGTCGGAAAGTAGGATTGAGTGTGAATACACATAAAACTATGGCTAAGGCAAATGGAATAAAAGAAAATATATCCATTTATAATACTACAATATAGTATGTTGATGAATATCTAGGAAAAACAATGGCAATGGAAGACTCAACAGGAAAATTAATTATTAGAAGAATAGGATGTGCATGGAACTGTTTTCGGAGTATGAAGGAAATTAAATTCGCCATTTGTTTGCTATACCACATGGCAGAACAAAAGTGACTCAGCACGCACCGGTAGCGCTGGCGCTGCGCCTGCTCAATGACCTAACTGGTAACAATTTGGAATTGGACGTTTATCACTCTCCACCGCCGATACTTATAAAAACCATTAAATTATTATTAATGGAGTAGGTATAGGAGATCCGTTTTCCTATTTTGTTAAATTGATATGTATGTTATTATAATTATTAATGTTTTTGTTTTTTAATTAGTATTTCTTTCTTTCTTTCTTTTCTATTTTGTGTTATTTTTATTGTAGTTTGTAATTTTTTAAAGTGTTATTTTTGTTGTAGTTAGTAAATTGTGTATCACCTGTACCACAGTAGATATAACAAACTTGTACTGTTTTGTTAGTAATTATATAAAATTATAATGTATATTTATAGCCCGGGAAGACGAATTGGGCAACTGTAATGTCTTCCCGGGTACTGTTTAAGTAAATAAATAAATAAATAAATAAAAAAAAACAAATGGAATAAATATGAGAACTAAAGTAAGACTGTTTGATTCATGTATCCTAACATCCTAACATGTTTGCGAAACATGGTTTGGCAAGAACTAAACTCCAACGTCAAACACTTGAAATATGCCAAAACTCTATTAACAGAAGCGTGATGGGAATTAAACTCTCAGTTAAAATAAAACTATCTAAAATCAATTTGTTAAGACCATCAAGCAGCGGAAAATATCGTACCTAGGGCATATTTTTCGACACGAAAGATACCGTTTGCTTCAAACCATCATGATGGACAAGATTGCAGGCAAAAGAGGTGTAGGAAGAAGAAAGAAGTCCTGGCTACGAAATATAAGGAAGTGGACTGGCATGAAGACAGTCCGAGCACTTTTCCGCCTAGCCATGGACAAAGAAAAGTTTAGAAAGCTGACCGTCAACCTTCAGTAATGGAGAGGCACTCTGAGAAGATCCAAAATGAATAAAAAAAAAATACAAAAACAAAGAAATTAGCTGTTGCTATCAACTAAAATGAAAGTGGGCAGGCCACACAATCAGAGGCAAAGACAACGGAGAAAAACTGTCGTGCAATGGTATACAAGTCATATGTAAAGGAGAAGAGGAAGGCCAAGGAAATAGAGATGGGCGGACAAAATAACCAGTGGCAGGGGGCAATTGGGCAAAAACTGCAAGGGATCGAGATTTGTGAAAAAGCTTGGAGGAGGCTTTTGGCTTTTTTTACAATCAGTGAACTTTGAAGAAAGGCTTTATTTATTTAATTTAATTGTTTATATCAGCTATGTAAATAAATCGTCCTGGTACCTAACAAGATATAAATTAATACAATATTATCTAATAATAATTTTGAATAGTGCATAAGTTTAACTTACATTATTGTGAAGTACATACCTAATTGTGATAATCATTAAAGTCGTAAACATAGAACTGAGGTTATGGGGTTCCAAATACACCTAGTCTGAGAATTAGCCCACAAGAAACTCAGCCAAGTAACTTTTATACACCAACCCACAGTAGTATTTACAATCTTCTAACTGTGTATTTAAATTTTTTCTTACAGCTTTACTCATACATTTTTCTATCGTTTAAATAGTAGTCCTGTACCCAGTTACCATATAATTTATTTATTTAATTACATATATTATATTATGCCAATCTATACTTATAATAAAACTGGTCGAATTCTATACATTTATTTGCAATTTGTCTGTCCGTGTTTTTTTGTTATTCGGGTATCACGCTGAAACTACTGAATGAATTCAAATGAAACTTGGCACGGTATAAGATCATAATACAGAGAAGGTTATAGGATACTTTTTATTGCGCAAATAAAATGAGAAGGGGGTGAAATTGTATAGTTTGTATGGATTCATTTTTAGAGTTACAGTTTTAAAGTTTGTTCATAAATCTTAAAAAAATACGAAATATAAAGTAATTTAATTTTTTTTTTAATTCAACCCCTAAAGCGGTGAAATAGGGCTTGAAAGTTTACAATGATTTCCACGCGGACGAAATCGCGGGCGTCCGCTAGTAATATTATCAAATCAATCAAAAATCAAAAGGATCAAAGATTTGGTGCGTTGTTAAAAACAAATTCCAATTTCAAAGTTTAAAGAGCGCACGAAAGTCCAACCGCTATATTAAAGTCCTATCGATAAATGAAGCCACGTCTCAGTATATCGGCCAGGGCTAAGCTTGACAAAACAATAAGTTCGGAAGTCACCGTCAACTCAATTGACAGCAGCGGATGGGCGCCTCGGAAACTGTTCCATTTCAAAGAATATTTTCCTCTCAACCTATTCCTTGTATTATGTCTGGTATTAAATTGAAAATCAATTTAATTCAGACATCAGTAATACAAGAAAAGCCTCATTAGCTCAACGGTAAGAGCGGTTGGACTGATCACTGAGGGGTGGTGATTCAATCCTCACCCCGTTGGTCTATTGTCGTACCCACTCCTAGGATAGTCTTTCCGAACTAGTTGGAGGGGAATGGGAATATTGGTCATATTATAAAAGATATGGCAAATATTCTTTTAAAAGAAAAAAAAAGAAAAGAACTAGCAGTAGATAAATGCTTAAAATAATTAATAACGTTTATACTGTAATACCGGAGTGTGTGTGTTGCCAGTGATGATTTATGGGTGCGAGTATTGGTGGCTAACTATGAGCCTTATTAGAAGTCTCTAAGTCACGCAGCGGACGATGGAGCGAGCTATGGTTGGAGTTTCTCTACGTGATCGTATCAGAAATGAGGAGATCCGTAGACGAACCAAAGTCACTGATATAACTCAGAAGCTGAAGTGGCAATGGGCAGGCCAGGCCACATAGTTCAAAGAGCCGATGGATGTTGGGGTCCCAAGGTGCGGTAAGCATAGTATTGGTCGACCCCCCACTAGGTGGACCGAGGATATCAAGCGGTTTGCAGGGAGCTGCTGGATGCTGGCGGCTCGAGACCGTTGTGCTTGGAAGTCCATGCAAGAGGCCTATGTCCAACAGTGGACGTCCATCGGCTGATAATGGATACTGTAATACTAGCGGACGCTACTTCGTAAGCGTGAAATTCTGTTTTTCTCATATACCGCGGGAATTTATATTTTCGTGATAAAAGTAGCCTATGTGTTTCTCCTACCTACTTGTGTACCTACTAGTGAAAACCTCTTTAAAATCGGTTCCAGGGATTAGTCCGGACAAACAGAAAGACAGACAGACAAAATTTCTTAAATAAGTTTGATTATCTTTTAGTATCGTGTAAATAACTATAAGCACTTAAAAAACCACAGTTATTTTAAAATCACAGACGTCACACTTCTGTTTTATTTATATGTCTTGTTGGGTTGGATAGTCAACTATATGACCCAACAAGTTTTGTTATTCTATTTAATTAGTACTCGTACATACATACATACGAGATACGCGCGAAAAACATAACCCTTCTTGCTGTCGGGTAATAAAAACCATTGTGACTCATAATAATTGAGCAAGCAGATGGCCTACCTAATGATACGTAGAAAGCCGTCGCCTATAAATATTTCGCAGAATATGCAAGGAACACGACCTACAAAGTACCGCCCTGTGTCCATGACCTTAAGGTATAATTGTAAGCAATATCGCCTTACTTACCTTAGTTTAAGTGTAAGTAATGTTACTTGGCAGTAAAAATAAGCATTACGTACTTTATAGTAATGTATATTCTCTACCACCCGATGGACCCGGCACCTGCACGGTGAATCCATGGAATGCTAAGATATTCGTCTCAATAGTGTATATATATATATATATATATATATATATATATATATATATATATATATATATATATATCTATACTAATAATATAAAAGAGGTAAAGTTTGTAAGTTTGTAAAATTCTTTAAATGGGGTAATCATCGGAACTACTGATCCGATTTCAAAAATTCAACGTGGTTTTACACGAGTAGTTCCCGTCCTCGTGGCGATATAGTGTTAATCAAAACTATTACTCGCTGATAATGCAGCTATCCATTGCTGAATGTAGTGGGTAAGGCGTGTAATCGTAAGAAACTAATAAACTCATTTTCGCACTTTCAATGTTTTACAGCCTCGTTAGGCCAGTTAGCCTTTGTGATTTCAAGGAGCGCGGGTTCAAATCCCGGGCCGGGCTATATGAGATACGTTAAACTGTCGGTCCCGGTTATTATCATTATCATCTGATAGTAGACGTTCATTTGATATTATCACTTTAATCCCGCCAACCCGCATTGAAACAGCGTGGTGAGTTTCAGCTCCATATCCCCTCTTCTGTAAGCAGAGATGCCCAAAATAGGCTAGTAAAGAATATAATTTAAATGCCATGATGATGAATGATGATAAGGTAAAGCCAACAACAACGAAACAATGAGTTCAGAAGTCGGCGTCAACCTAATTAGGAGCCGTGAATTATATTTTTTTAGTTAAAATTAAAAATACTTGGTGGAGTTAGAGCCCCGTGCATCGGAGAGCATGTTAAGTACGTTAAACTGTCGGTCCCGGTTATTATCATTGTCATCTGATAGTAGATCATTCATTTGACATTATCACTTTAATGACGCCAACCCGCATTGAAACATTGTGGTGAAACTCAGCTCTATATACCTCTCTTTGAGGAGGAAGGCCTAAAATAGGCTGCTAAAGAAGATAACTTTTCTCGTACTTTTATTTTTTTAGGCTTATTCATTATCTTTAACGTATGCTAGTTGACATATTTTACGAAATTGAGATTCTATGTAAAAATGTCATCCGATGCTTACTGGTGGATATTCCCAGTATGTAAATGACATTTTGTCAATTGATTTGATGATTATTTTAATAGGTTGATAATAAAGACCAAAATAGTAAATAAGCCAGCTGGTTGTGTTTGGCATGTTGACCAACACAACAAAACAATAAGTTCGGAAGTCGACGTCAACTAAATTAGCAGCCGTGAATTAGTGCCGAGGAAGCTATTCCATTTCAAAGAGTGTTTGTAGCCCGCCATTATCATCGGCATTCCGACTCGTATTATGAAAAATTGTATGGAACGGAATGAATACGATTTGAATACATTCATTCGCAAGTTTCAATCTCCACTTTTCTCTATTCACCAATTGTTCTGAATAGTCATTTACAAGTGATATATTTCTGTTAATCTATAATCATATTTAAAAGATATAGCAAATATTCTTTTTCAAAAAAAAACTAGTATGTATAATTATTATGATTTTGAAAACCATAATTACAATGTAATGAATTTTACCCTGCTATTGTTTTATGTAGACCTTTTTCTCACCTGATGGTTAGTGATGATGCAAACTATGCAAATGAAAGCGGGTTGACTTGTTAGGAGGAGGATTAAAATCCACACCCCTTTCGGTCTCCACACGACATCGTTCCAGAATTCTAAATCGCTTGGCGGTACGTCTTTGCCAGTAACTAGCCACGACCGACGCCTCCCGCTAGCGAGACCTGGACCAATTAAGAAAACCTCAATCGGCCCAGCCGGGGATCGAACCCAGGACCACGGAGGGCGTTAAAAAATCTGCAATTTGATACGGAACCTCATTTTAAATACCTCACCTAACAATATTTTTGAAACATTATAGAGAAGACCAAAATAAACGAAAACAATCATCATCATCATCATTATCAACCCATATTCGGTTTACTGCTGAGCTCGAGTCTCCTCTCAGAATGAGAGGGGTTAGGCCAATAGTCCACCACGCTAGCCCAATGCGGATTGGCCGACTTCACACACGTAGAGAATTAAGAAAATTCTCTGGTATGCAGGTTTCCTCCCGATTTTTTCCTTCACCGTTTGAGACACTTGATATTTAATTTCTTAAAATGCACACGAAACGAAAACAATACTTTATTCGTATATTAACTACATTTTTCGAACGGCGGTTTAGCTTGGGTTGTAACAAGTGAAAAAAATCACAGTTAGGTTGCTAAGCAACAGTTTGTTGGTAAACAGGTTAAAATGCCGCATGCCTCTATCACTCTAATTCTTTAAAAACGTGATTATGTTGATAATTATCACAATCAACAAGTCGATAAATAAGATTTTAGATAGACGAATGAAAAAAAAATACTATAAAATATGGGACCCCAAGGAAGTATCGAATGGTTTTGACGATCGTCTCAAGAGCTGCATACATTATATAAATAAAAACGTCACCCTCGTTAGTCCGTATCTTCTCGAAACGAACGTTTGAAATTGAGACCATCTAAATTGGCTCCTTCCAATGCAATAAAATATCCCTCCAAACCTTAAGCGAGTTTGCCAAGGATGAGCTCACGAAATAGTACCTACCTCACACATAAATAAAGATTTCACGCATGAAATGTGTTTTATTAAAACGAGTTTAAATATACATAAGTCGTTTTAGTAAGTAAAGGTCCTATAATTAAAAAAAATATATAAGCCACATGTGCGTTTGCCCTATAAAAATATGGTGCGTAAAATAACAACGTATATGAATAATATGAATTCCACGTATTATCATGAAATTCGAACCCGGTCCGGGTATGCACCTCTAACTTTTCAGTTATATATGCATATAAAGAAACTAGCGGACGCCCGCGATTTCATCTGCCCTTAGACCTCATTAATCCGGCCCTATAGTAAAATCCGTTCTTAGCGGAAATCTACTAACTGTAAACTACCTCATGCCAAATTTCATCTTTGTACGTCAAGTGGTTTTCGATATTTCGTGATGAATGACCTTTCTCATTCATATACTCGTAGTACTAGCGGATACTAATATATATTTATAATATATTTAGTATAGATAGGGTTAAATAACACGTGTCAACTGTGAAGGAAAGCATCGTGAGGAAAGCTGCATACCTGTGAATTAAACTAATATTATAGACGAGATAGAATTTATTCATTCATATAGCTTACTAGCTAACGCTCCATGGTTTCACCCGCGTGTTTTCTGTTCCCTTGGGAATACGGGAATGAAATATAGCCTGTAATACTTACAAGCAACGTAGCTTTTAGTGGTAAAATAATTTTCAAAATCGGTTCAGTAGATCCAGAGGTTACCACAACAACACCACAAACTGAATATTTCTTTATAATATCAGTATTGATGACATACACAAATAATGTGGCTTTCCTGGTAAAAGAAATTTGAAAATCGGTTAAATAGATCCAGAGATTACCTCCTACAACACCACAAAGTTTACCTCTTTATAATATTAGTATAGATACGAGTAATTATGTTCCCAAAAAAATACTTAATGGCACTTAAATAAGGGTCAATATAATCATAGTCAAATGATTACATTAAGTGTGCAATTGAAGATTTGAGTCATTTACTGAAATCGGAGCGGAATATTCATTACGCAATATTTTCACCCAAGAGAAAATCGCAATGAAGCGCATAGAGGGAAAAACTGCGAACTTCGTTTCACAAACAAAGCGCGCGCCTGAAAGGGGCCTGTGAAAAAACATTTTCATTGTGTCTGGGACTCGCTCGATTTTTAATCTCTCCCCGCGTCCCCGTAACTTTATTGTGAGCTTTGCTGAATCTGTTGGGCTGGATGCCACTAAATTGACAGCTATCCGCCTTCAGCCTGATACCGATATGAGTAGGAAGTCAACTAGTTACCGCGCGCTGACGCATATCTTCCTATTCGTACTCGTTTGCAGACGAAATATCGCAGAGGATGTTGACTTATCTCTTTAAATCTCATTTATTATTGTTTCTTGCATAAGTTTGTATTTGCTTATTATTGTGAGCTTTGCTAAAACTGTTGGGCTGGACGCCACTAAATCGACAGCTATCCGCCTTCAGCCTGATACCGATATGAGTAGGAAGTCAACTAGTTTCCGCGCGCTGACGCATCTCTTCCTATTCGTACTCGTATGAGGATGAAATATCGGACAAGATGTTGACTTATCTCTTTAAATCTCATATACTATTTCTTGCTTATGTAACTTTATTGTGAGCTTTGCTGAATCTGTTGGGCTGGGTGCCACTAAATCGACAGCAATCCGCCTTAAACTTGATACCGATATGAAAAGGAAAACAACTAGTTACCGCGCGACAACGCATGTCCTCGTACTAGTAGGTTCATATAGAAACGACTATTGCAGCAAATTGCGGTCTGATGATGAAGACAAACGACAAGTATCAAATGGAACTCCTCTACTTTTAACGTTATGACGAACAAGTGCCAAGTTCAGTTGCATTCAATTTAATAGTATCTATTTGTTACATTCTATAAGACGAAATTAAATGGTAACTTTGAACTGTTAATAACCAAACAGATAAAAGGTATAAAGACAGATAAACTTTCCAAGTCAGAAAAATTAAAAGCATAGACATTAGAAAATAAGATATAACAAATTATGTTGTCCTTTGTTTCAGTCTCAATTTCTTAAGCCGTCGGAACAAAAAAGCTCACGTTCGAGTGGTTAAATACAAGAAGCCAAGTATCCACAAGACGCGTATGTTTTATTCATCACATTCAGAGATGCTGCGATGCGAACACATTCGAACCGCAGTCATACATTGATCGGCGGTGTATTGAATTGTTTGTGTAAACAATACACATTGTCTGTTCCGTGAGGTAAATGGGGGCGAAGGAATTGTTAGGATAATACCTGTCATTGTGACGTCATTATCGTGCAAGACGAACATTTTCATACATTATTTATGCCCCCATTTGTTGGTATGTATTACAATGGGATAAAAGGTTCTCCGTATTGTATTTACAGGTTCGAGTTTCGAGTTAAATTTTAATTACAAGTCTAATGAATTGCGGAGTGTTATTCTTGTGTTGGAAACAAAAGGTGTATGGTTTATTTTATTTGGAGACCACTTTTCAGCTCCTTATTGTAAGTCTCGAAGTGGTCACCTTGTTAATCTTGATGCAAAAAGAGAGGTGTTATAAATTTCATCGCTAAGTGTGTTTGTCTGTGGTTTCGCAGTCACTTGCTCATTAATTTGATACCCATGATTGTTCTCCCCAATTTAACTCCCAGAATGAACCGATTTTCATGCAGTTTTTTCATTTTCTATCTGGCATTTACCAGATGGGGGAGGAGGTGAAAGTGGAGAGAACAATCGAATACTTTGAAATATAAAAATGGGTATCAATAGAATGAGCAAGTTATAAAAATTCGACCTAATTCTCATAATATTACGGCAGATGGAAAAAAAATTACGTACTAATTCTAGTTATGATTTTAATTATTGTATTAGATACTAACAGATACTTCGCGATTTCACCAACGTAGTTCTCATTCCTGTGGGAATACGGATATAAAGTATAGCCTTTGTTACTCCCAGATAATGTAACGTTATATTCTTCAAAATACAAATCTTTAAAATAGTAGATTCATGACTATTTGCAGTTTTTCAAAGTTTTCAAAATGAAATTGTTTTTGTGTTTCAGTATCTCTGCTAAATATAATTGAGAAGATGAATCAATCAATTTTCACACGGTGGCTTTAAAAAATTTTTTTAAAGTATCTTTGTATTTCGATTTGGAATATAAATAACCAACGCGTGCAGCGCGCAAATAAGGCTGAAAACTAATTTCGGAGCCAAGCGGTCACTAAATTGGTTTTGCTTTTAACATTATGCAGATTTTACTAACATCGAAAGTGGTCATTACGTAGCTTAATAGGTTTTCTAACGCGATAAAATATGCATTTCGTATTTGTTTACTTTTTTCCTTAATACCATAATTGCATGTGTGCCATTAATATATCATGACTGTAATATAAATCTTTACGGTGACCTCCCATGCATACATTGGCTTTTTTTATTTTGATTTTTGCAAATGTCTAAATTCCGTACGTATATTATTCTTACTAGTTGACGCCGCGCGGTTTCACCCTCGTGTTTCCCGTTCCCGTAGGTATACGAGGATAATATATAGGGTACAGCCTAGACAAATGGTCTATCTAACAATGGAAGAATTGTTCAAATCGGTCCAGTAGTTACTGAGATTAGCGCGTTCAATCAAACAAACAAACTCTTCAGCTTTATAATATTAGTATAGATTATTTTACTGGTACCCTATTTACCAAATAAATAAACCTCAGTGTTTTTTCTTACAAATTTTCAACCCCAATTCAAAAATTATTGACTTCAAGTGGCTTAGTTTTGCACATGTGTTATAGCATATCATAGCTATAATATAAATCTTTATGGTGACCTCTTTGGCGTACTTAGGCATAGGTAAATTGATTATTGGGAATTGCTATTTTTGATTTATTGCAATTTTCAAAAATTTGTATTACGCTTTAAACTTTTTAATTGTCTTTATGTACTCTATCTATTTATCAATTATTTTTAATTAAACTTAAATAATGACAGAGTTCCTTACAAACTTTTTACCCCTATTCCAACTATTTCTAATAATAGATACTCAAAATACTTGGACCTTCCTCATGAGACTACCTTCTGGTAATTTAGCCATGTGGAATGTTGAGTCAACTGTTATTGTTCCGATAGTCGTCTTAGTCAATGGTTTTATAGCGAAAAGCTTCGGCCAACACCTTATTGAAGCTTTCGCTTAGATGCTGGATTAAAGACCGGATACAAAAGGCATTTATTCTTGAGACGGCGCGTACTGTGAGGAGGTTCCTCACTCTGATACCCTGACCAGCTGTCGCTTGGGCACCCAAATATCCCGCAGCGTTTTTTATAAATTTTTAATAGGTAGTATTTTGTTTTAAGTATATTTTGCATTTCATTACCATTGTTCAAAGTAAACAAGCAAATAAATAAATATTTAATACCTATTGTTGCAATAAATGCATCTATCTCTTATACCTTAATATTTATAGAATTCTTTAGGTGTGATATCGTGACAGACAGACAAAGTTACTTTCACATTTATGTTTTTAAAATAAACTGAAACCTGTAACCTTCCTTTTGAGAATGAGATTGACAAAATTTTAGCTTTTTTATATTTGTGAAGGTTTGTTACATACTCGTAGTCTCTGTTACAATTACACTTTGAGTTATGATAATAAATGCAAACTATACATTTAATTATATACATTAGGTACTTTATATAAAGTGAGCTGTGATAGCCCAGTGGATATGACCTCAGCATCTGATTCTGTAGGGTGTGGGTTCGAATCCGGTCCAGGGCATGCACCTTCAACTTTTCAATTGTGTGCATTTTAAGAAATCAAATATCACGTGTCACAAACGGTGAAGGAAAACATCGTGAAGAAACCTGCATACCAGAGAAATTTCCTAATTCTCTGCGTGTGTGAAGTCTGCCAATCCGCATTGGACCAGCGTGGTGGACTATTGACCTAACCTCTCTCATTCTAAGAGGAGACTCGAGCTCAGCAGTGAGCTGAATTTGGGTTTGTTAACGAACAGACTTATATAAAACAGTATTTTCTCTTAAACGTATAAAACTGTAAAGTAATAAGTTTCACTCAGTGGCACTCTTCGCAGTGAGTCTGGAGGGTTATGAATAAAACATAGTGTTTTTCAGACTGAAGACCGACTTTTATTTCAGTAGTGCTGGTATGGTCAATTTGTAAGAGTTAAAGATTTTTATAATGCGAAAACGAATATTGTATTAAAACGAGAATATATACCTATTATAGATATATGTAATTATATTAAAAGTTTGCATTGATCAAAATAACTTAATGTGTAATAAATTGTATAACAAAGATACTGAGATAGTAAAACCTTCGTGATTTAATAAAAGCTGAAATTGTAAATTATTTTAGTAAAACAAAGAAATTATTAAAAAAGTACACATGTATTTTAAATGTAATCAATATAGTCCTAACCTGTATTTGGAGGGGTACTAGGGGAAATTTTAAAATACGCTAGGTTACGTAGACTGCGGTGTCGTACCTAGCACACCTAGCACATTTTAAAATTTCCCGCAACAAGCGGGACTCGAACCTGTCCGCGATGAATTAGATTTGAGTCCGAGATCCGTAGAGCTATTTTGAATGTTTGACTTTGAATTCAATACATAATATTTATGGAATTTTATAAGATCTATTCAAAGAATAGTCTAGTTTTTGTAGGTATCTCCCACTTTTACCATATCATCGAATTTTTTGATAGGTTCAGTTCACATTATATCGACAGATTACAATAGTGAGTGAGATTATAAACTAACGTATTTTGCAATTTAACGGTGACATATACAAAACAAAAACAACATTCAAAGCAGACGAGCTGTTTATGCCTTTTATTGAGTCTTACTGATTATTAATATTTACGGGACGGGTATCCTACTAATATTATAAACGCGAAAATTTGTATGGATGTTTGGATGTATGTCTGGATGTTTGTTACTCTTTAACGCCGCTACTACTGACGAGATTTGGCTGAAATTTGGAATGAAAATGGACTTTACTCTGGATTAGCACATAGAGATTTGTGAAAACTAATGATTTTATGATATGAATGTTTGTTATTCTTTCACGCCTCGACTACTGAACCGAATTAGCTGAAATTTGGTATTTAGATATACTACTAGCGGACCCGGTCAAGCTTCACTTTGACTTATGTGCACTTCTTACCTATCCCTACCCTATACTGCCCTACTCCTACCCCTACCCTACCCCTACTCTAAGTCTTGTTTTTAAGATGTAGTCTGCTATTCTTGGCGGAGACAAATCCAACGAATCAAAAACCATGAAAATCGGTCCAGCAGATCTCGAGTTATAAGTGTTGTAACAAACCCGACTTTCTTTTATATACCTATATAGATTGCCTGGATTAACACATAGGCTACTTTTTATCCAAAAAATCCATGGTTCCCGAGGGATTTGTGAAAAACTAAATTGCACGCGGACGAAGTCGCGGGTGTCCGCTATTTTAAAATAATATAAGATTTGAGATGTGTTAATTCCTTTGACAGCGTGAAGATGTAATGACCGATGATTGTGGCGGAGGATTACAAGTGCAATTAAACAAAGTTTCATCGAATTCGCCTCTCGTCGAATTAATCGCTCCCATAATTCAATGCTGGAACTTTCAACGAAATTGAAGGTGATCGCCGCATTGTCTAAACTATGTTTACCTGGGTATATTATAATTTATGCATAAGTACTTTTTGATAGCCCAGTGGATGTGACCTCTGGGGTATGCACCTCCAACTTTTCAGTTGTATGCTTTTTAAGAAATTAAATATCACGTGTCTCACGTCAACGGTGACGGAAAACATCGTGAGGAAACCTGCACACCAGAGAATTTTCTGCAATTGTGAAGTCTGTCAATTCGCATTGGGCCAGCGTGGTGGACTATTGGCCTAACCCCTCTCATTCTGAGAGGATACTCGATATTTAATTTCTTAAAATGCACACAACTGAAAAGTTGGAGGTGCATGTCCCGGACCGGATTCGAACCCACTCCCTCTGGAATCGGAGTCAGAGATCATACATACCCACTGGGCTATCACTGCTCACACACTTTAATATTCACCACGTCTAAATTTTTTTCCGATTAAAGTAGGTAATTTATAAAATACTTTTCTAATACGACCACAAACGGAAACCTTTTAATATAAACGTATGCTGGAATGTGCAAACTCTAGCATTCTGTGAACAAGTTGTAGATACGAACTTCGTCCGGCAATAATGAATGCTTAGCGGAATATGCCGTGCGATACGAGTATAATAAAATCATAATAACCTAAGCCCTCATTCGCACGAGAGTTTTTTTAAAGGACATTAAAAAAGCGTTCGAATACAACTAATGCATTCCCAAGTATATGTTTACACGACAGCGTTTTTAAAACACGACGCTTTTTTTCGGGCAGTGTTCAATTTTTAATATTGGGCGGTGGAAATAAACATTCATTTAATTTTATAGTAAATTTGAACGCTTTTTTAACATCTTTTAAAAAAACTCTCGTGCGAATGAGGGCTAACGGTAAAATGGTATTACGATACGATACCTTCTGTATTTATTAAAATAAAAGATGCGTTTATTTATCGAGTCTGTCTGAACTCTAAGTACCTGTCTACGAAAAATACTACAACGACTTAATCGAAACTAAAGCAATGTTTACTGAACCGGCATTTTTATTAACCTAATGAAGTAGAAGTTGTCACACGATGCAGTTTGAAAATTTTATTTTTAATTTTTTACCTTTCCCCCCAAAAATGACCCACATTTTTCAAAAATGACCCCCACTTTCAGATTTATGTCATTTCATGTCACACCAGCGTTTGAGTTTCAGGAACTGCGTACCAAACTAGCGGACGCCAGCGACTTCATCTGCCTGAAGTTATTTGGCCTTCTCGAAAATTCTCTTCTTTAATTCTGCTAACTACGGACTACTTCCCTGCCAAATTTCAACTTTGTACGTCAAGCGGTTTTCGCTTTTTCGTTAAGAGTGACTTTTCGCTTTTATGTAGGTATAAAGACTTGGTCGCTAACTATGGGCCTCATAAGAAGGCTCAGAGTCACACAGCGGGCGATGGAACGAGCTATGTTAGGAGTATCTCTGCGTGATCGAATCAGAAATAAGGAGATCCGCAGAAGAACCAAAGTCACCGACATAGCTCAACGAGTTGCGAAGCTGAAGTGGCAATGGGCAGGCCACATAGTTCGAAGACCCGATGGACGTTGGGGTCCCAAAGTGCTGGAACAGTGACCCCGCACTAGCAAGCGTAGTGTTGGTCGACCCCCCACAAGGTGGACTGACGACATCAATCGAGTTGCAGGGATTCGCTGGATACAGGTGGCTCAGTATCGTGGTGTTTGGAAGTCCCTACAAAAGGCCTATGTCCTGCAGTGGACGTCCATCGGCTGATATGATGATAGATTTCAACTAAATAGAAAGATTCGGAGGAAATTCACCGTGTCTGATGGATAATATAGTATAGTATACACATAGTGCTCCTAGGGTTCCGTTCTTTTATTCAGACGAATGGAGCCCTAGAAATATTAAAAAATGCACGCCACTGCTTCATAGCGCTTATATAACATAATATCAACTCACATACTAGTATGTACTTATGTAGAAACCAATACGCTGCACAGTTGTTCGGATCAACTTTGTTTAATAATGAACGTCGACCGAGTCCATACAGCGCTGCCATGTTTTGCATCCGGTGTTGCGGATTCTGAAAACATTTTCCATTGACCTCACCGATACTACCTACTTCATTTTAGTGTGTGATGTACGTGAATTCAGGCTGAAATCTATATATATACTAGCGGACCCGCTCAAGCTTCACTTTGACTTATTAATTTATTTATTTGCACTTCTTCCCTATCCCTACCTTACACTACCCTACTCCTACCCCTACCCCTACCCTACCCCTACCCTACATCTACTCTACCCCTTCCCTACCCTACCACCATTTTACAAACTTATTTAAAACTAAGCACACAGTCGTATATTACAGTTTAACGCCAAGCTTTTTTATCATGAATATAATCATTAACACTATAATAAGCCTTTCCCAAAAGCTTGCGTTTAATAAACACTTTAGAGCCGTGATAACCCAGTGGATATGACCTCTGCCTCCGATTCCGGAGGGTGTGGGTTCGAATCCGGTCCGGGGCATGCACCTCCAACTTTTCAGTTGTGTGCATTTTAGGAAATTAAATATCACGTGTCTCAATCGGTGAAGGAAAACATCGTGAGGAAACCTGCATACCAGAGAATTATCTAAATCCGCATTGGGCCAGCGTGGTGGACTATTGGCCTTACGCCTCTCATTCTGAGAGGAAACTCGAGCTCAGCAGTGAGCCGAATATGGGTTGATGGTGACGACGACTCATCAAGAAAGGTTGTAGTAGATACAGAATTTCATCACTATTTATTTAACTACTCTGAATCACGCGTGTGAAAAACGTTCAACGTTTCCAACATTTGAAATATATTGTTTATTGCACCTGTAATTTATTTGTATTCCACTCAATAGTATATTTTAAAAGTAGATACTTTAACACTTCAACGTTTAAATAAATTTATACTAATGAGGTTACAGCCTTGGTTATTGGTTAGTACCGATTTCTTTAGTTCTACATACGTAGCATAATTAATAGTATTATGGTTGAAATCAGCTGGCTGTTTTTTGTAGTCTTATTCAAATCAACTCAAATCAAAAATCATTTATTTCAAGTAGGCTTAGTTTACAAGCACTTTTGACACGTCAGTTGACTATTTGTAAAGATTCCGGTTCGGAAGGCAGGTTCTGCTGAAAAAAAACCGGCAAGAAACTGAACAGTTGCTCTTTTTAAAAAATCATACCGTATTATAATTTAAAATTGATGATAACATTACAATTTCTTATAGTTTTACTTTTTGTGTGAAGGTGGAAGCTGATCCAATGGCCTCCAAGCGCTTTTATCTTTAAGGAACTCATCAATATTGTAGTAACCTCGACTAAGTAAATGATTTTTAACACATTGCTTAAAGCTATGCATTGGCAGGTCCATCACAGTCTTGGGGATCTTGTTATAGAAGAGTACACCCAAATCTACAAAAGATTTTTTTACTCTTTGTCGTTACACTCTTGACAGAGTGGTCGTGGATGTCATTTGGGTGTGGTGGCAAGCCTCACTATCTGTCGCCATTCCTCCCGTAGTGTAGTTCTCCTAGCACATTCGTGGAGCGATCCATGGAGAACTGTTTTTATTTGGTCAGTCCAGCGCATTAGTGACCTGCCACGTGCTCTTGTGCCCTCCACCTTTCCATGCACCACAAGTCTCTCTATGTACATGACGTATCTTCGTTTTTGTAGTAGGTATACAAAAAATTAGCATTTAATTGAGGAGCTACACCACCACCGCCGTTATCTAAGTCGCTTATAAATACGATAAAACGGTACTAATTTATTCACTGAACGAGATAAATACGCATACATATTAAAGTACCCTTTATACTGTTCTCATAAATAGCACTTAAGACATTACTTATTCAGTCATTTAGCCGAATAAAAAGACATTTAGTAGGAGATAACATCTCCATTACGACCTCATAGGTATATACATACGTATTGATTGATATTTATTAGAGTCGGGAGAGGCAATTCGCACGGGACAGGTAATTTACGAGGCCCAGCCACCGGCTTGCCTTATTTACGATTAAATAAAATAGGATCATTGTGTTATTGGTGAAAAGGAAACCTCACGATACCGCAATGCCGTAGGTGTTCCGCCTTCCCAGGATCCAATATGTTTGTATTTTTGCCGTATTTCTGCCCGCTTAGAAGATTCACGATGTACAGTCTGCTACAAATAACACATTAATTCTAATTTGTACTATTCTAAAAATATACGTGGCTGGGTTCAAGCTTTTTATGCAAGTATAAAAACTAATTATTTGGTACATATGATGGACTTTGGAGTTACTGTTATCGCTACACACATATCTACACGAGCTAACGACATGGACAAAAAAATTGCAGTCAACCAAAATGAAACGCTTTATAAAATATTTAACTATTATGTAACAACAATTTATAGACGTAGGATTAAGAATGAAATAATACACGGCATAAATTGTAATCTTCGAGGAACGTACATACTTACACACAAACTTTTGCCTTTATAATATTGGTAGGATATTGAACAAATAACTACATTTGTCAGCATGTCGTTTCTATACAATCTCCGGATTGGCGTATTCCTCATGAATGGTCATTGTGGGGTTCATCTTTATTTTTCAGAGATTTTCAGAGAAAAGTTATTACTTATTAGGCGCGGAAAAAATTTGACAATATACTGCAATTCTACAAATTAATAATAATCATAAATGGATATGTTTATTGGATACTTACTGTACCTACTCAAATCTGAATAAAGGTAAAGTAAGAAAAAGGTTTATGTTAAGAATATTTTCATATCAATAAATACAGAATTTTTCTGTTGAGTAGGCAGATATTTTAAAGCATGTGTACTTATTTTGTGACTTGTTGGTCCAGTGGTTAAAACTTTTTGTTTTTGTTAAATATACTTAGTAAAATTTAATATACCTATACGTAGTATTGTTAAAAACTACCTCTATAGTCAATATTCATTTATTTCAATTGCGCTTAGTTTACAAGCTCTTTCGAAACGTTGTGATAATAATTAATTTGTCAAAAAATCATCATCATCATCATCATCATCATCATCATAATATCAGCTGATGGACGTCCACTGCAGGACATAGGCCTTTTGTAAGGACATCACGATACTTAGCCGCCTGCAATCAACGAATCCCTGCGACTCGCTTGATGTCGTCAGTCCACCTGGTGGGCGGTCGACCAACACTGCGCTTTGTAGTGCGGGGTCATTCCAACACCTTGGGACCCCAACGTCCATCGGCTCTTCGAACTATGTGCCCCGCATATTGCCACTTCAGCTTCGCGACTCGTTGAGCTATGTTAGCGACTTTGGTTCTTCTGCGGATCTCCTCATTTCTGGTTCGATCACGCAGAGATACTCCGAGCATAGGTTGGATATTATATTGTTGTTTAAATAGTCATCAACACTATAATACAAGCTTGCGTTTAAGGAGACGGATATAACCTGTAAGGATTTGGTTATTGAAGTCATGAGATAGAGTCCTGAGTCTGGCTATGAGATTTTTATTATTTTAACTCGAAAATTTCAGCCTGGAATTGGAAAGTCAGTGGTGATCCACGGCTGTGCCTCAGAAAGCACGTTAATCCTTTGATCCTGGTTTGGTCATTTGATAGTGGTCGTCAGACACATTTTGACTGCATCTGTGATTTACCGTTCCGGGTTCGATCCCTGACTGGGCCCATTGAGATTTTCTTAATTGATCCAGGTCTGGTTGGTGAGAGGGAGGCTTCGGCCGTGACTAGTTACCACCCTACCGGCTAAGACGTACCGCCAAGCGATTTAGCGTTCCGGTACGATGTCGTGTAGAAACCGAAAGGGGTGTGGATATTCATCCTACTCCTTACAAGTTTACCCGCTTCCATCTACGATTGCATCATCACTTATCATCAGGTGAATTTGTTGTCAAAGCCTAACTTGCATAGTATAAATAAAAGGCAACTTAACATTATCACCCTCAGACCGCCAACCCACACGGAGTAGCGCGGTGAGCCTTCAGTCTTATATATTTACTATCAAACGCCGCGCGGTTTCACCCGCGTGGTTTCCATCCCCTATACATATAGGCATAATATATAGCCTATAGCCTTCATCGATAAATGGGCTATCTAACACTGAAAGAATTTTTCAAATCGGACCAGCAGTTACTGAGATTAGAGCGTTCATTCAAACAAACAAACTTTTCAGCTTTATAATGTTAGTATAGAAGAGACGTCTAACAACTAGGTAGGACTGATCTAGGGACTATTCCACCCAATTCCCAGTCTTCTGTCCTAAATATTCACCTTGACCTGCAAATGTTATTTCTCATAATTTCTAATACCTCTTGCTTTTGCACTGCTGCATTCAATTCAAGACATTTGTTTAATTGATAAATACACTCAAAAGCAGGTCGTGCTATTATACTAAGACACGGTCTTTGACGAACTTAATACTCTGCTAATTGATCGACTGCATTATTAATTTACTAGCAGACCGCTCGCGGCTTCACTCGCATAATTCCAATTCCCGTGGGAATACGGGGATAAAATAAAGTGTATGTTACTCTATGATAATGTAGTTTGCCGTCGAAAAAAGAAGTTTTCAAATCGGTCTAGTAATTTCGGAGCCTGTTCATAACAAACAAACATAAAATCTAATCGCACATCTGTTTAATATTAGCAGAAGTCCAGCGGCTTCACCTCCGGGGGAAAAATATGACACTCGCACAATGATTATTCTATACTATAGATCGGTTACGTCCCTACAAAATCACTGCAAAAAGTGATCCGAATAATAGGCTACAAAAATGAGCGCACACATGCACAATTTTGTCTTTAATTCCATTATTTATTTATGTATTTATAGTTTTTACACTTCGTGAACACACAACTCGACATTGTAGACGATATTTAATTAATTGTTTAAATAACGTTCGTTGTTTACCACAACTAGCATTAAGATGTGAAAATTTCCTCTTTTGAGCGCCTCATTTTTCTTGACCTAGTAACACATCTAACAGTATTTAAAATCATTGCGCTCACATATGATATGGCTATTATCTATTGTTAAAAGAATTTCCAAAATCGGTTCAGTAGATCCAAAATATAAAAAAACAAGTCTTCAGACCCATTTTTGAGATTATGCGAGACTAACAAACATTATTTATAAGTATAGATACCTATTTTAAAATTTAAACTATCGTGAGCGTTATTCATATTAATTGATTACGAAACACGGCTAAAACTCACGTAATATTAGGTCGGAGTATGCCCGACTAGTTACGAACCCATACGGGGCCCTTAGTCATGAGCTGGTTCTTGCATCGCGGCACGATCGAAACTAACTCGGGCATGCTCCGACCTAATATCTCGTGAGTTTTAGCCGTGTTTCATAATCAATTAATAAGTATAGATACCGTTATTCCAACTTTGCAGGCTGATCTTACTATACTTATAGGAGGAGAATATAAGCCCTGTACAAAAAAAAAACTTTATTGCACAACATGAATATAAAAAATTTTAAATCTCGTATAGTTAAGAGCTCTAACTCTATTGTAATTAAAATTTATGTTATAAGTGCCTAACTGTTTTAATATTAACAATATTGTGCAGTAAATGCCAGCTAAGTTATATTTTTATTTGAGACCCCGCATGCAATGTCGTTATTAAAACACATTTATAATCACTATGGTAAATAATTGATGAGTTCTAAATTCATTATTAAAAGCCAATTAAGTTGAATGATGACCTCATAATATTAAATATGAAAGCCGTTATAGCCCAGTGGATATGACCTCTGCCTCCGATTCCGGAAGGCGTGGGTTCGAATCCGGTCCAGGGCATGTACCACGAACTTTTCAGTTGTGAGCATTTTAAGAAATTAAATATCACGTGTCTCAAGGAAACCTGCACACCGGAGAACTTTCTTAATTATCTGCGTGTGTGAAATCTGCCAATCAGCATTGGACCAGCGTGGTGGACTAATGGCCTCATCAATCTCATTCTGAGAGGAGACTCGAGCTCATTAATGAGCCAAATATGGGTTAATAATGATGAATATTCAATAGATATTATATCTAATAGTATGAGAGACTATGTTAGTTAGAACTATCTCATTAAATAAATGTTGAAAGTTTGTCAGCTCATGACCTTCTAAGCCCTTATTCGCACTACAGCTTTTTTAACGGACGTATAAAGGGTCTAAAGTTCTTAGTCCTTAACGTAACAAACTAATTCCATCAAAAAGATCTTAGCTCAGAGACTTAGGACCTACTGAATCCGACTAAATTTAATTTATCACTGCAACAATGTCTTACGAAAATCCAACTCCATAATTCAATTTTATATAGAGCTTTTGAAAAGACATAGTCTGTATTTAAGATATACGCGTACTTTTTAACACTAAGTCGTATATCCGCAAACAATCAATAAATACATAAATAAGCAAGTAAAAAGACTCGCTTAAGCGGCTTTTCAACAACGATGGTTGCCGGCAATACTTTATTTGATTACAAAGAAAAAACATCGAAGGTAAAGGAAAATGAATAAAGAATTTTATAAGTCTTTAAACCGATTACTGTTACGCATAGGCGCGGTGTTCATACAGTTGATACCAATGAAGCGTAATGGAACAAAATGGGATATGGGATTAGAGAAACTAGCAGACGAACGCGACTTTGTCTGCTTATAAAGCGTTGATCGTTTAACTTGAAAGAAGGACATGTTTTTTAGTAGACAAGTAGTTTTTTGGGCCATACAGATGTCTAAGCTGATGGTAAGTGTAAAAATATCTTCGCCGATAAATAGCACAATTCTACGCAGGACATGCAAGTAACACATCCCACATTATCCGTGGAAATACAAAAGAAAGAAATATATATTTTGAATCGAAATTCTCATTTTTTGAAGTCGGTTAACCCCTACCCTATTTTCATCTACCTGAGGCATACCTGAGGCCTACTTTAGTATTTTAGTCCAGTACGAACAATTTTTGGATTTACAACCTAAAATACTAAAGTGGTCCGAACTAGGCCTGAGGAGTAATAGTCCAGTGGATATGAAGTTATAGCCACGTAGATACGACCTATGCCTCTGATTCTGAAGGGTGTAGGTTCGAATCCGGTCCGGGGCATGCACCTCCAACTTTTCAGTTATGTGCTTTTTAAGAAATTAAATATCATGTCTCTCAAACGGTGAAGGAAAAACATCGTGAGGAAACCTGCCCACCTAAGAATTTTTAGAAATAGATTTACTAACCTTTTGAATAATCAGATTACCAATGATGAGACTACTGTACAATTGTATGTTTATAATTCAATTTTATTTTCATAGCTTTGACGAATTCTGATATAGCTCTTAACTTATCCACAAAAGAGCATATTCAACTTCAGACAAAGAGCAGGTACGAGCGTTCACATTGCACACAAATGCAACTTATAGCGTAAGAGACCGTATTAATAAAAGCAGGAGTAATCTTATTATCTTTTATTTTTTTATTATTTTTAATGAAAAATATTTAAAACTCTATTAAATATTTCTTACTATAGTTATTAAATCATAATTTTGTTTTTATAAAATAACGGAGTAACCAGCGAGTCACTCGCTGGTTACTACATAGGTTACTTTTAATCACGGAAAAATCCATGGTTCCCGCGGGATTTCTGAAAAACTGAATTCCAGGCGGACGAAGACGCGAGCGCCAGCTAGTAATGTAATAAAACAATAATTGAGACATTATATTCATCGCGGAAGATATTTTGCGTGTAAGTGAACCATAACAAATCTTACGACCGCCTCTGGCACTAAAATGTAATCAGTTGCAAAACACATGTACATACGCCGAACGTCGCAATATAAATAATAATCACGTTCGGATACTCGGACTTAAAGCGAAATGTTTTCTTTTCACATTTTTTCTATAATAATAATAATTTGTTCTAAATCATACTCGTCATCAACCCATATTCGGCTCACTGCTGAGCTCGAGTCTCCTCTCAGAATGAGAGGAGTTAGGCCAATAGTCCACCACGCTGGCCCAATGCGGATTAGCAGACTTCACACACGCAGAGAATTAAGATGATTCTCTGGTATGCAGGTTTCCTCACGATGTTTTCCTTCACTGATTGAGACACGTTGTATTTAATTTCTTAAAATGCACACAACTGAAAAGTTGGAGGTGCATGCCTCGGACCGGATTCGAACCCACACCCTCCGGAATCGGAGGCAGAGGTCATATCCACTGGGCTATCACGGCTCAAAAAATCAAACTAAGTAATGCTTTTTTATTTTGGATTGGTTTTGAAAAACACAAACTGTTTTTTGACGTGACAACGTCATATAATTCGATGAAGCCGGCTGCACACTCGAAAAAAGATGACGTCATGCGTCGTTCCCTCGCTCTAGGGTTGCCAATTTTTTTTACAAGAAATGAAGTACATATATTCTGATCTATGAAGATTATTCAATAGTACTTTTACATTTTCTTTTGAAAAATGCAACCATTCCATCAGTATTTTCTTATGACGTTGTCACGGTCAGCTATTGTCGGTAAACCGACTTTACAGATAACTGACTTTTTCTTTAAATAAACCTTATAATTTAAAACAATAATTCCAAGACATGCATTGATTTTCCGATTACCGGGCTCACTAATTATTTGAAAGAGTTTATTATCTCTGAGATTACATTAGGTACTTGTTTTGTTTTTGACTCGTTTTTCAGACGTAAGTAGTTACATAAATAAAATCTTTAAAAAAATACGTGTGCACTCGGGGACTACCGCGGTAAAGCTATTTATTGCATATCATTTTTTTATAATTATTTATTTATAAAAAAGAAAAAAAAAATATTGAATTCATATATCCATTTTTTTTAGTAATGAATAAAAAAAGTAAAAGAATAAATACCTATAATAAAAAATGTCTTTACGTTGATCTGGTTTAATAAGTTTTGCCCCTTAGTTTCACAGCATTTGTCCAGTTGAGTCGATATGATATCGTCAAAATGTGTTAACTTGATGCACGGCTTGGGTATCTTTTTACTCTGGCTTGGGTGTTAGGCTTATTTACGTTACGGAAATACTTGAGTCGCCGCAATCAAAGCCCGCCATTAAAGCTATGCAGTAGCTTAAAGCTTAAAAAAAATAAAAATATTGTTTAAATTATTATGTACGCGTATCCGAACTCCCCCACGTATACGTAGTTAAAAAGGTTACCTCAAACATAAGACGCTCATAATCCCATTTAGTACAACGCAGCTCTCTGCGACTGAAAGCAACTTCCAGACGTAACTTTAATTGAAATATATTTTGTTCCTGCTTCAAAACATGGCTTTATGATACACGAAAGTACAAGTATGACTTTGTTCACTTGAAACTTGCTTATTTAGAAAACATATTTAATGCATTCATTATAAATTGAAACATGAAATTGCGTTGTAGAGAAAGAGAATGTATTAAGCTCTTGTGTTTAGCCTAGCTACAACGTAGTTTTCAGTGTTGATTATAATTTGGTAATAAGACCTGTATATTATATTTCTACTAGCGGATGCCCGCGACTTCGTCCGCGAGAAAATCAATGTAAACTTTCAACCCCAAAGTGATGTAACTTTAGGGGTTGAAATTTGATAATTCGTATTTTTTTATGATTGGTACAAATTTTTAAAACTGTAATTCTAAAAATGAAGGACTTTCCATACAAACTTTCAACCCCTATTTCACTTTAACTTTTTTAAATTAGTCTCTAAATATCTAATTATAAGATTTAAAAAAACGACAATGGAAAGCTACATTATCTGCTAGTCCAAAATAAAAGTTTTGTATATCACACACACACAATATTAATCAGTGTCGCAGTCTTAGTAGTTCTGTGTAAAACAAATAACAAAGATGAGCTTATGTGATATTCCACATCGTAGCACGTATACAGATCATCGCATTAACCACATACGTGGAACAAAAGTCAACATTACTACAAACTTATCTTTTTTTAGTGTTAGAATATAATCGAATTTGGGGTCTGATATTTAATAAGGCATACTTTTGTAACACACAATATTAATCAATCTTACAGTCTTAGTTCTGTGTAAAACAAATAACATAGATGAGATTATGTGATCGCACATCGTAGCACGTTCACAGATCATCGCATTAACCACAAACGTGGAACAAAAGTCAACATTCTCTTTTTTTTAATATAAGTGTGTAGTCGAATTTGGGGTCTGATATTTAATAAGGCAATCATGAATAAAATTTCTTTTGTAACATACAATATTAATCAAATCGCAGTTTTAGTTCTGTGTAAAACAAATAACATAGATGAGCTTATGTGATATTCCACATCGTAGCACGTTCACAGATCATCACGTGGAACAAAAGTCAACATTCTCTTTTTTTAATATATGTGTAAGAATATAGACTAATTTGAGCGTCTGATATTTAATAAGGCCTCATGATTAAAAACTTTTTCGTAACACAGAATAATAATCAATCTCACAGTCTTAGTTCTGTGTAAAACAAATAACATAGATGAGCTTATGTGATATTCCACATCGTAGCACGTTCACAGGTCATCGCATTAACCACAAACGTGAAACAAAAGTCAACATTCTCTTTTTTTAATATAAGTGTGTAGTCGAATTTGGGGTCTGATATTTAATAAGGCAATCACGAATAAAAACTCTTTTGTAACACACAATATTAATCAATCTCACAGTCTTAGTTCTGTGTAAAACAAATAACATAGATGACCTTATGTGATATTCCACATCGTAGCACGTTCACAGATCATCGCATTAGCCACAAACGTGGAACAACATTAATACTAAACTTCTCTTTGTTTTAATCGCGTTGTGTTTAGCGTAGGAAATATAGCGCATCAACTGTTTCCTGTTCCATTGAATTAGACTTTCACGAACATACCCGAGTCGGAATAAAGTTAGATACATTGGTTACCAACTTTTAAACTAAACATTTAAGTGTTAAAGGGAGGTTTGCCATTTAAAAAACTACGCCAATATTATAGTTAATTTACCCACTTGTAAACAATCTTGAACTGTCTATATATATCCAAGGTCCTGGAATCGAGTCCTGGGTCAGGCTATAGAATACAGAGCTTTTTTTTTCTACGATCTTCTCAGTAAAAATTCTCAACTCGGAGGTAGGAAGTTGATGGTGCCTATAGTTTATACTTACTCTAAGATATTTCTTCAATGATTATAATATTACTGAGACGGGCAGCGTGACGTCAGGAATGTGTATTCAGCAATGAAAATCTTCGTATAGTTCCAACAAAGTGTATTATCACCAACAAAGATCGCGCTCGACTGACTACCAGACGACAAAATAATTACCGACTATGACTCAAACAGTTTTACAATTCAAAATGGTTTCTGTATCTTACAACTACTTTTTAATTATACAGCTTTACGGCTCAGTCTAACATTATAAAATTAATATCATTATAATATTTAAATTAATTATAAAATGTAAATAGTTTACTTTAATCTGAGTTTAAATAATAAAGCTAAAGATAGAATCTTTAGGTTTAGTCAAATCAGTATCTTATAAACGAAAAACTGTAATCATGACTTTGAAGAATTATTATCAGCAAATAACAGACAATGTTTATAATAACATATAGATAGTTTAGTATATTTATAGTTTGTTAGATGGAACTCATAGGCCCTCGTAACAATAATCATTATTTATCTGATACTAATCGATATACAAAAATTAATAATACCAAACCGCATTGGAGCAGCGCTTTTGTTAATTCTTTACATGTCCTTGACTATAGCTTGGCAACTTCGTTCGTAACACTCCCGATAAAGCGCGCGGGGCGGGCGTGTAGCGATGAATGAAAAACGCACGACTGATGCACTTTACTTCCCCGCACGCACGATTTCACACCCGCGCAGTCTTTCCGCCCGACACCCGCATATCATGGGAGTGCTATCAACGAACTTGCCAGGCTATACAAACTCACCTGATGGTAAGTGATGATGCAATCTAAGATGGAAGCGGGCTAACTTGTTAGGAGTTGGATGAAAAACCACACCCCTTTCGGTTTTTACATGACGTCGTACCGGATCGCTAAATCGCTTGGCGGTACGTCTTTGTCGGTAGATTGGTAACTAGCCACGGCCGAAGCCTCCAAACAGCCAAGCGTGGTGTGTCTAAGTTCCATATCCCCGGTTGATAAAATAAGTTCATAGGTAAAAAATTACCTTATTTTTGGTTTTGTTATACTTGGTTTATAAAGCTGAAGAATTTGTTTGTTTGATCGAACGCACTAATCTCAGGAACTACTGGTCCGATGTGAAAGATTCTTTCAGTGTTAGATAGCCCATTTAACGAGGAAGGCTATAGGCTATATATCCCCGTATTCCTACAGGACCGGAAACCACGCGGGTGAAACCGCGCGGCTTCAGCTAGTGTTTGATACAAATAATGACACCGTTTACATTAGAAGCTGACAGAAACTAATACAGCGGGCCTTTGATATATTGACAATCAGTTGGTATCCGAATTGACGTCACGCGCGTTTACGCCACCAATTTTACGAGCAATATCACTGAATAATACAGGGGGAGGTGAAGAGGGTTGCCATTACGCCTATACGTATATATTTATTTGCTTTGGAGGAAAATTCCTTCATTCACTAAGAGATTTTGCGTGTTCTGCATATTCTGAAGTCAAAGTAAAAATCTTTTAGATAATGATATAACCGAAGTAAGTTAAATGGATGATATATTTTATCCGGTGGGAGACTTCGGCCGTGGCTAGTTACCACCCTAACGGCAAAGGCGTAACCACCAAGCGATTTAGCGTCCCATTACGATGTCGTGTAGAAACCAAAAGGGTGTGGATTTTCATCATCTTCTTAGCAAGTTAGCCCGCTTCCACCTAAGAATAGGTTTATACTGTATACCGTGTCTACCTAAAATAATCCTCACAGAATATAATTATTATTATTATTAAAAGCTAAAGCGTAAATACGCGTAGTATTAGAAACGTCATCCTAGTAGACAACAGAAGATTTAATTTTTAGAATTATTTTATTCAAAAGACGGAACTTTTTACAAAATAAACCTCAATTTATAGCCACGTGATACCCCCAGTGCGTAGATAAACGCATTTTACCTACGTCATTAACGTAATTAAATTTCGTAAATTTGGCCTAAATTAACAGTCTGATAGAGCTTCCCCTAATACGCGGATTTATAAAGAATTCGAGATCAAGCTGGAAGGTATGGAAAGAATTTCTTTTTTTATAATTTTTTTTTTATTTTTCGCGTCTAATTCTAATACATCCATTCAACTTTACATCAGTAGCCTCCGCGCCACGAAAGAAGTCAAGAGGCTAAAACCTAACTAAGAACACTTGGGTTATTAAGACGAATCTAATGATATATTAATTACGTAAATCCGTCCAGCGGTTTGGAAGATATGAGGTAATAAAGAATATTACATACATACATACATACATATACATACATACATAAAGATACGCGCGAAAAACATAACCCTTCTTGCAGTCGGGTAAAAAATAAGAAAACCAATGTGAAACAAAGGTTCTGATTCACATTATTTGTTAGGACCATTTAATTAACAAATCAAACTATAACCAAAATAAGACCCTAGAATGGCAGAGAATAATCTTGAGTGGAGTGGAGTCACTTGTAAACGTTGGTGTAGGGCTAAAGGCGCATTTAACAGTTAAAAAACACTCCCCTTTTTCACTCAAGTCACTTTCGCCTATCCTAAGTACCCCATGAATAATTACACAACAAGAAATATGGACGACTCGAACGCCACAAGCACACTGAATCCGAACGTACGACGAGCGCCTTTATCACAAGTCGTTCCCGCCAACCAATCACTACCCCTCTCTAACTCCCTACTCTTTACGGAAACAAGTCGCGCCAACAAGCGTCGGCACGAGCCAACACGCAATCGAGCAACGTCATATCCGTCTCAGTCTATTTCCTACAATATATTTTTATTATTAGTTCTTACAAAATAAGATAAAATAAACGAAACGATCTCCATAGTTGCTGAATCAATGTCAGTTCGGCCCAGTAGCCCAAAGACCGGCATTCACGCGCATCTCCTGAGAAATCACGAGAGGTTACACAGCTCCCTCCCCCCCTGAATACTTACACAGCCATTGTGAGTGCCTCCGAGACTTGTAATGAAGGTACAGACGGCCTTTTTCAAGTGGCTTATCTGATTTTCAAACATGTGAAAGTAGCACAGGGACGTAAGTAGCATGTAGCGAAATTTTAATATTAAAAGTTCTACGAAGTTAATTAAGGTTGGTTTTTTCGCAAAAAAAATCATGGTAATAAAATAAATCGGGGGTACAGTTTGTTCTAACAACAGCATACGAGTACCAAATGGCTGAATCCGAAATTTTAAAGGTGTCCACTTCACAGCCATGTCCCGATTTTTGTTTTCATCTGACATTTTAAATAATATATTACACATGAACTTAAATCATGAATTATAATTAGAATAAGTACATAGTTGTGGATTTTATATTATAAAAAGTCTATAGGTGTAGAAGATCATAAAATTGTCACATCACTATTCAGATAGACAAGTTTTTAACACCAACGTAAAATGACAACAAAATTAGGAAACTGTCTGTATTTGTATTTGTTGTCCAGATTTAATGGATTTCAAAAATTATTATTTATATTTTGTTTAATTTTCACAGGAGTTAAAGTAGTTAATATATAAAGATAACTAGGAAAAAATCTAAGAAACAGCCAAATTCTCGGATAAAAGCCGACATAGGTAATTCTATACAGAATTAAAATATACCAATCTACAAAAAACTTTTTTTTTTATTGTTTACAAGTTTGCTATCTCACCTGATGGTAAGTAAATGCAATCTAAGATGAAAGCGGGCTAACTTGTTAGGAGGAGGATGAAAATCCACACCCTTTCGGTTTCTACACAACATCGTAATGGAACGCTAAATCGCTTGGCAGTACGTCTTTGTCGGTAGGGTGGTCTAGTCACGGCCGAAGCCTCCTACCAGCCAGACCTGGACCAATTAAGAACACCTCGATCGGCCCAGCCGGGAATCGGACCCAGAACCTCCGTCTTGTAAATCCACCACGCTTACCACTGCGCCACGGAGGCCGTCAACTTAAATACTCAAGAAGACAAAAGCAGGTTCACAATTTGGTAAAGTTTTTATAATCACACACCAATTTCTTTGATATTTCTTAATCAGAATTAATATTGGATCCTTTCGTTTATGGTGTCACAATTATTAAAAAACGGTTGTCTGTAAAGTCGATTTACTTGGGATAGTTGAAAGTGACAACGTCATAAGAAAATGCTGATGAAATGGTTGTATTTTTCAAAAGAAAATGTCCGTTTTTCTAAAATACTGTTTAATAATCTTTATAGACCAGAATATACTTTATTTCTTGTAAAAAAAGTTGGCAAACCTAGAACGAGGGAACGACGCATGACGTCATCTTTTTTCGAGTGTGCAGCTTTATCGAATTTTAAGACGTTGTCACGTCAAAAAATTATAAACACAAGTTAATAAAATAAACAACGTCGCGTCCTACACGAGTATACTGGAAAAACACAAGGCTTACAAGAAATAAAAGCAGGGTAAATGATTTTCTTTGTTCCTAGTGTCCGGGCTCAATTGGATTTGCTGCATGAATATCTTATAGCGAACCAGGCTACATAATGTATGTGGAAACAAAGCTTGGGGATAACTTGAAATACCTTCACATGATTACTTTCCTATTAGCTAATAATTGATTCCACTACGTTGTTTGATTCTTTTGTTACACAAGCATTGGCATTATAAGTTTTCTAAAAAATTCATCGTCAACCTATATCAATGTCAACCATAGGCAAACACTTTGCTTTTCATATTTAATATTACAAGTTAACAACTGTAGGACAAGGTCTTTTTATGGAAATAGGAGCACCGCACGCTGCTTTAATGCGTGTTGAACTTATGTTCAAATCGTAATGATCATTGACTTAAGGTATTACGTGCTCTTTGTGGCACAAGGGTGTAAAACTACCTACTTCAAATCTACGAGCTGCTCCTTACTTCTTTTAAAAGAGAGACCCAATTCATTGCCCAAACCAGGACTCGAAACCAGGACCTCATTATCTGAAGTAGCATGAGAACAGAATTATCTATGAGATGATATATATGTTCCTTCGTTAAGATTGTATGCAAGGAAAAAATATTTACCAAAATCACCGAATTCCACCCGAAATAAGCTTACTGTAATTACTAAGGATTAGTTTTAGGTGAGGGAGTTTTCCTTTCACGTTTACGCTGTTTTTACATGAGCCAGTTAATATTAGCGGTGGATAAACATTTTAAATCGCTCCTTTACTTTGTCGGGGATTTCCTTATACCGTAGTTCTGGTTCCCGTTAGCTCATCTCGGATCATAGACTCCGGTCTGTGGCAGACGTGCTTTGAGCAGAAACTAATTGCAAGAGAGCCATACAACATTGATATAGAGTCGCTGGAAGGAATTACACAAATTAAATATTATTAAGTGTAAGTAGCTGGTTTGCCACGTACTTAGATCTTGTTTTCGTGTGAATTTGGGGATAAAAGTACATATTAATTATTACAGATATATAATCCAAATCCGTTCAGTTGTGCTGGAGTTAATACTCGTAGTATAACTAATGATTTAATAAACATCCAGTATTTTAAAACAAAATCGTTGTATTTTGTATGAATAGGTAAAAAGGAATCTATTAACATGTACCTCATAGATGCAAATGAACCATGCTGATATGAATAACGAAATCAAGTCTGTTTTGGGCGTCTATACATTTGAAATGCTTTGCACGCTACTGCCTTTAAGCCCCTAACGATAGGACGTCGCAACAAAAATGTCGCAGGAGGATGTTTCTATTTATCTATTCAAATATTTGGGTTACATCCCTAATGGACATTAACATTATCACCCCATACCCTTCAGGCTGTAGACCTGATGTTAGAGGGCGGAAATGACACCCATCATACTTGGCAACCGCGTCCGACGGTATTCCTGTCACATCTATGTTACTATTTTCTGTGAATTTTACGTAATTATTGTACGAAAATTATAAACAAATATAGCTAAAGCTTTTGAATATGTGTATATGTATACAAGCAAGGCAAGCTTTCGTGTTTATTCTTTCTCTACAATGCGAGTTTTCCATCTCTTTCAAGCACAGTTTTTTACCAACACAGACGATTTTCCATTTCCAGGTACCTACTGAAAATGTATTGAAACACTATTTTTTTGTCTCAATTGCTAAACCTTTCGCATAAACGCTAAACCAATGAATCAGTTGGAATGAATTGATTGTGATACTTAAAATATATATTCAATAGCAGATGCCGCGACTTTCTTTTTTAATATTATGTACGGAAAATGATAATAATGAGAGTCATGTTTATGACTTATTGATGACACAGAAACATAAAATTAACCGAAATCTTTTTAAAATACAGGGTAGTCTCAGTTGTATCAGAGAGTAGTGGAAACCGAAACTAATAATTTTATTAATGCGAATCAGTAAGTGGCCTTTTTATTTTAATGGATTGTGCATGATATGAATATATGCATTTCTTATATTTCATGTACATTTTATATAAATCATGGCACATCTATTCGCGCAGACATCGTTGACAAAGACCCCTGGATTAAAGCCAACGAAGATGTTTGCTATACTCACAAATAACTACTTAGGTCCGAGTATTCCGTTTGCAATTCCAAAATACTTGGTCGGTGCTCAATAACTGATAGTAATTAACCGTTCTGCAAGATTACACCGTCAAAGGCTTGACATTGGTGATTGATACAAAGCCAATGACTATCAAGTGAAGGGTACTACGATCCCATTGAACGTGGAGTTGATAACAAAGGAGATGTCATCATCTACTGCCAGTGTCTTATTGACTATGCCATAAAGGTCATAATATTAAAATGTGCACAATGTCCAATGCTAATTCTAGTAATATTCTAGAGACTTTCGTGGCGCAGCAATATTGAAAAAAACCGAATGAGTCTTTACAAGCAGCGCGGTGAGGCCAATGAAACCTATAAAAAAAACAAATGTTTGGTGACAAATTGACTTATTGGTTAAATTTTTTGTTTTTTAATTTGTATTTCAAGACTAAACACTAACAACAATTACGTAAATTGATATCTTATTAGATTAATGATGAATGATTACTTGTAAAAATTACTCCATCTTATTTTTTTTAATTTTTTGAACATTTATCTTGAATTATATTGAAAATTACTGGGTAGGTACGACACAAAGCGTCACATCAGTAATTAAAATTAAAATTTTGGATCAATTTATATTTGGAATGGCTGTTTCAAAATGAAATTTCTGAAATTGAAATATTTTATATTCAATTTCTTGTTTTAAAATTTGTAGAGTGTTTAGTTTTATAATTTTAAACACGTTTTAGTTTTTCAACAAAATTTTGAAAGTGCGTTTTTTCGAAATTTTTCACTAGGTAACATTACCATAAGATGTTAATCTAATAGATACTACTTATAATTAATTGCGTAAAAGAAAAAAAATCGTTTTATTTCACTGGAAATTTTAAGAATTCCTTCACCATAGGTAAGGTCATATAAATAAAAAAAACATACATACAGCCGAACCTCCTCCTTTTTGGAAGTCGGTTAAAAGAGAAAAGAGTTGTAATAGGTACATCGACTGAGTCTCAACAATGGTAATTACCTACATGTAATTTTACACTCAAGTTTTATACGCTTTTTACCACATCATATTATAAATAATTATAGCTTGCTTGTAAAATTATATATATGCTTAGGCAGTTACTTTATAAGGCTTATAAAATCTTGTGCTTAATTGATTTTTTTCCACATAAATTTCCCGTACGTACTTGCACTTTAAAAAGTTGGCACGTAAATACATCATTATTTTACTTGACTTACTTGCATAATTTTCACTCTCAATACAGCTTTAGGATGTAATAAGTAAATTAGGTATAAACTAAAATAGTAAGTCAATATTTTCTTTCGTATATCACGAGAAATTATGTCCCCAGATGCCAGACAACCCTCATAGCTTGAGTCCCTTAAAGTTTGATTTTTGACAATGTTTTTTCGAAGAGTTGCCACTAAATCGACTGGGGATATTATGATTTCTCATATTATGTTAGCTAAAATATAGAAAAATTGGATTTTTTTCTTGGACGGTTGGGAGTATCTGGGCCTTTGAAACCTGCTACTAAAGCCGACATAGTCCAAAATCCATAGTTGCCTACCGTTCTAACTTCGGATCTGATAAATGCACACGACAAACCTTCAGCTTTTATAAAATCGGGAAGGTCTGGCTGTACAGAGGCTCTCCACCTGTTATGATATATCTCAGTCAATTACTAACACACATATCCGAGCATGATGGTCACACACTTTTTCCCAATCCCAATATGGTAAAAAATCAGTAAGGTTGAACGAAAAGTGTAATGGGTGCGAGCGGACCCGATTACACTTTTTGTAACGTAACCAGCTTACTCCTCAAGTCAAGCATAAAGAAGTTTCACTTAAAAAAGATTTCTCTTCAAAAAAAATCTTACATGTAGAATCTAATCCATGTTTACATACAATGTTTAACTCAATAGTAATGTTTGTGAATACAGGAATAGGTAAGTAACAGACTTAGAAGAGACATACCATTCGGCACGAAATTTCAGCTTAAGCGCCGTGCATACTTTACCAAGGCGACGAAATTGAAACACGTTCAAGTTCACAAGTCAGACCATGACAAAGCCGTGCCGTTGTGTAATTGGTAGATAATCCTGGCTTTCAGATACTGTACACTACACGTTTGTTATACGGGAAGTTTGTTCATCGCTTTGTAACGTAGTTTAGTGACTAATCCATTAGTATATCAATGTACGCTTAAATATATCTTTCTTATATCTAAATTTCACGAAATATCGAAAATCATTTGACGAAAAAAAGTTGAAATTTGGCTAAGAGGTAGTATAGTATTTGACGGCCTCCGTGGCGCAGTGGTATGCGCGGTGGATTTACAAGACGGAGGTCCTGGGTTCGATCCCCGGCTGGGCAGATTGCGATTTTCTTAATATGTCCAGGTCTGGCTGGTGGGAGGCTTCGGCCGTGGCTAGTTACCACCCTACCGACAAAGACGTACCGCCAAGCGATTTAGCGTTCCGGTACGATGTCGTGTGAAACCGAAAGGGGTGTGGATTTTCGTCCTCCTCCTAACAAGTTAGCCCGCTTCCATCTTAGACTGCATCATCACTTACCATCAGGTGTGATTGTAGTCAAGGGCTAACTTGTAAAGAATAAAAAAAAAAAAATAATAGTGTTAGTAAACGTCGATTAAAAACGGGTTTTGGATTAAAAAGGTCTAAGAGAGGACGAATATGATGGATAAATAAGTATTTTGAGCAATTCTCATTCTCCTTTAACCCTATTGAGGTATAAAGTGACATAATTGATATAATTGATTATAGACGAAAAGTCCCTATATAATCTAGAGATTGACAAATATTTTCTGCACTGAAAAACGTAGTAATTTTTAGTACTGAGTTTCTCAGAAATTTAGTTACAATGCGAAATTTATTATTTAAAGTATTTTACCGTGAACCAAGATATTAAATATTAAAAACATTCCACAAACTAAAATATTTCCTGGAGTATTTTAAAAGAACTTCTTTAACATTTGGTTGGAATTTTTAATTTATGTTCTTTTAGCGGAGCGTCGTCAAGTATCAAAAAAAGCATTACCTATCTAATATCAGAAAGGACGAGTAACCACCGTAAATAGATAATCACATAGAGACAGCGAAAATATTTCAGTGATGCTTATGTACCTAATTTGGGACACATTAATGTTCTTTTTACGAGTGTTGCGTAAAACAGCTTTGTTTGATGTGGGGGCAATAATAGTGTTGTTCTATTGAAATACACCGGACCATTTATGTCCCGATTGAAATATAGGAAGCAATAAACCTAAATCCCCTAGTTTGAGACACTTGTCGTAAATTGCGAACAAATGTAAGAAAACTTTACCAAATATATTGTTTTTTTAGATTTCATTTAAATAAGAAAGCTTTCAGTACCTTTATATCTATCTTGTTATGTAAATAACAAAAAAAAATTATGAAAAATCAAATCTTTGTTAGGTAGTTTGCCTGTTCCTATAGCTTATTGTTGTTAGCGTCTTATGTAATAATTAAATTTTTAAATAATTTTCTATTTTTCAATAGAACCGGATTTTTAATAGGTATCTATTGTACTCATACATATAGGTTTGGCGTTGTGGGTCGAACGAAACTCTACCTACCTACCCATACAGTTAAAATAACTACAAAATATGAGGGTAGAGTTCATCTGTGAACCGGGCCGCTCATTGTGGAGGGAGTGAGGGGTAATTGGAATCCGTCCGTTCCGTCGCTCCGATGACAAATGACAGTCCCAGCCAGGCCTGTACACCGGTCAGCCCGTATGCTATTCTGTGACCAGATGATAAGAAAGTAAAACTTACGGTTTAGTAAATCGTGTTAAAAAATACTTGCCTACATATTTTTCACGTCCTTATTATCAGTCTATTTGAATGAACAATGGTTAAGTCTCATCATCATCATCATCATCATCATATCAGCCACTGCAGGACATAGGCTTTTTGTAGGGACTTCCAAACATCACGATACTGAGCCAGCAACCAGCGAATCCCTTCGACTCGATTGATGTCTTCAGTCCACCTGGTGGGGGGTCGAACAACACTGCGCTTACAAGTGCGGGCTCGTCATTCCAGCACTTTGGGACCCCAACGTCCATCGGCTCTTCGAACTATGTGCCCCGCTCATGGCCACTTCAGCTTGGCAACTCGTTGAGCTATGTCGGTGACATTGGTTCTTATGCGGATCTCCTCATTTCTGATTCGATCACGCAGAGATACTTCTAACAAAACTCGGTTAAGTCCACCTCGATGATATTAGTGGAACTATGTATAGCTTGGCTTGGCTTGTCGTTCGAAACACTCCCGATGTTGCGCGCGGGCTGGGGGGCGTGTAGCGATGAATGAAAAACCCACGACTGATGCACGTCACTTCCCCGCACGCACGATTTCACACCCGCGCAGTCTTTCCCCCTGTCGCCCGCATATCATTTGTTATCAACGAACTTGCTAGACTATAGCTGTGCTATGGCTTACACACACCACTTATTGTCTTGCCTGTGATGTCATATGGAGCGGAAACGTGGACACTGACGATTGGCCTAAATTTGAAAATTTTTGGCAAATATTCTTTAACCAAAAAAAAAATTACGTTACTTAGATAATATTATGTATATCATCATCATATCAGCCGATGGACGTCCACTGTAGGACATAGGCCTTTTGTAGGGACTTCCAAACATCACGATACTGAGCCACCTGCATCCAGCGAATCCCTGCGACTCGCTTGATGTCGTCAGTCCACCTGGTGGGGGGTCGGCCAACACTGCGCTTACTAGTGCGGGGTCGCCATTCCAGCACTTTGGGACCCCAACGTCCATCGGCTCTTCGCACTATGT
Organism: Bicyclus anynana; assembly: GCF_947172395.1. Taxonomy (NCBI): domain Eukaryota; kingdom Metazoa; phylum Arthropoda; class Insecta; order Lepidoptera; family Nymphalidae; genus Bicyclus; species Bicyclus anynana. Next base: position 11,507,363 of record NC_069089.1, on the reverse strand, counting down.
GCCCCGCCCATTGCCACTTCAGCTTCGCAACTCGTTGAGCTATGTCGGTGACTTTGGTTCTTCTGCGGATCTCTTCATTTCTGATTCGATCACGCAGAGATACTCCTCACATAGCACATTATGTATAAAATAAGGGTTAATTAGAAAAATACTTTTATTAATTATAAGAAAAGTAAGGCTAATTTTTTTTTATGTAATGAAATAATACACGCCGATTGACTTGGATAAGTAAAATAAAAAAACTAGTAAGTTAGGTTTTACTGATTGATATGATTTAATTTGTTCCAGTCCTTTGAGAAAAGCTGCCATGAATTGAAAAAATACACGCCGTCCTGAATCTTGAACGTTTTTCTATTGGAAATATTCTTTAGCTAAGGTTCCCATAGGATTTTCAATAAAAGCTCCAATGCTTTGTATTTTTCTAACTAATAAACTACATTTACCTACTTATAATTTCGCTTACGTTGACTACCTCGTGTAGGTTCGCATTATTATGTTTGTTTGACTTTTGAGTCGAGAGCAGGGTAAAAAATTTTGAGGATTTTCCTATATTTCAATAGGTTATCTGTAAAAAGTTGGAGAAATTACACCCGTGCCCCATAGAGCACGTTAATGTGTAGGTCTTGATCATCTTTATTTTATTATTTCTACTATATAAAAATAAGTCAGGTTTTCCTTCCTGACGCTATAACTCCAGAACGCACGAACCGATTTCCATGGTTTTGCATTCGTTGGAAAGATCTCGGGCTCCGTGAAATTTATAGCGAAAAAAAATTGAATTGAATGAAGAAAATTCAAGAAAAATTTCAACGTAGGGTAGGGGTAGGGGTAGGGTAGGGTAGGGGTAGGGTAGGAATAGGTTAGGGGTAGGGTAGAGGTAGAAGAAAGTTTACATCGAGTTTCACGCGGACGAAGTCGCGGGCGTCCGCTAGTTATCTATAAATATTATAAAGAGGTCAAGTTTGTGGTATTGTAGCGGCAATCTCTGGATCTACTGAACCGTCACTTCACGTTAATGTGTCTTGTGAATGTCATAGGCTATATTTTATCACCGTATTCTACCGGAACGCTAAATCGCTTGGTTGTACATCTTTGCTGTGTTTGTTCAGGAAGTGTAAAAAGTATAGATACATAAATATAATAAATAAACACAAAATTGTGCATGTGTGCACTCAGTGGAGTAGTTAAATTCGGACCACTTTTTGCGGTGATTTTGTAGGTACGTAACATATCTATAGTATAAAATATCGTTGTATTTTTGAAGTTTTATTATACCTATGTACGAGACATAGGTATAATAAAACTTCAAAAACTGTAACTCATTGTTGCAGAATGAAAATATGATATCCGTATAGAACGTTCATGAGTTTTTTATTTCGCAACACCAACGAAATCGCACGTAATACCGCGGTTTACACCGGTAACTTTTCCCAAATAAAAGTTATAGCGCGAACACATACATTTCGGCCATCTGTGCTATACTGGCGTTACGTCATAGAATACAGATGGCAAATGATATCCGAGCAACAAGGATGCTCTGGATTTATACAGGTGTAAACGTCCCCACACTGACACATGCTGTGTAAGCTTCATATAAAGTACTAGCTGACACCGCGCGGTTTCACCCGTGTGGTTCCCGTTCCCGTAAGAATATGAGGATAATATATAACCTATAGCCTTCCTCGATAAACGGGCTATCTAACACTGAAAGGATTTTTCAAATGGGACCAGTAGTTCCTGAGATTATCGAGTTCAATCAATCAAACAAACTCTTCAGCTTTATAATATTAGTATAGATTAGCCCATTGCAGTGCTCGAAGTTTAATCCATACCTTTTTTTAAAAAAAATATTTGCCATATTTGTTTTTAAATATATGCAGACAGTGGCGTGCACACCATAGATGCAAAAATGCCCTGCATACCCTGAGAATTCAATAAGAACCTGTATCATGAAATAGACACTACATTATATTTGGGCAAATCACTTGATTTCGCACCAAACACGCCAGATTGCAGGAATAATGAGACTAAAAAAAATATATGAAATACAATACAAAGTATTTTTATGAGCAATTTGCAACCAAATCTGTATAAATAAATTATAATAATCTTGCTTATAATTTAACGTTTAAAATTTCATTGTTTTAAGCAATGTTCAAGACGGTAAACTTTTAATGAGAACAGAGGGAAATTTAAATTAAATAGAATTTTCCCGAGTTAAGATAAAGACTTTATTATAACTTCATGTCTGATTACATCTTTATACAGAGGGGCATGTATACAACATGAGGGCATCAACTCTTCTGTTTATTGACACGTTTTACGTAACTTGAATGGTTTAAGCATTTGTGTATCTTAACATCGATAATAATAAATGCAACCAGCCATTTAATAATGCCTAATTAACTGTGTATTATGTTTACTTTTACTACATTTTCATGTCTAGATTCAAATGTCGCATAAATAGAAATACACAACATCCTAAATACAAATTTTTTTGTTGTAAGAAAAATCATCATCATTATCATTATCAACCCATATTCGGCTCACTCCTGAGCCGAATATGGGTTTGGTCAAATCTCCTCTCAGAATGAGAGGGGTTAAGCCAATAGTCCACCACGCTGGCCCAATGCGGTTTGGCAGACTTCACACACTCAGAGAATTAAGAAAATTCACTGGCATGTAGGTTTCCATACAATGTTTTTCCTTTACCATTGGCGACACATGATATTTAATTTCTTAAAATGCACGCAAAAAAAAAGTTGGAGGTGCATATCCCGGACTGGATTCGAACCCACACCCACACCCTGGTTGAGGTCATATCCACTGGGCTATCACGGCTCTCAAGAAAAATCCCAATAACGTATTTTTTTGTTGTTGGCTAATCTCGGGATTCGAACACTGGACCTCACTGTCCGTAGCTGAACCAGCTAACCACAGGACCAATGAGGCAGTTCCAGCACCATTATACTAGTCAAAAGCAAAAATACCGCGCACTATGAAAACAGTTTTGTGTAACACGGAATAAATAATGAAGACGAGAGGATCGGGTTGACACAAAACGCATCGCTCATATCGCGACGCCCGCCACACGGCTTAAAGCCGCTGCGGCGGTAAATAAGCTGACAGAACAGCAATAGCTACATGCGCTGCCTTACATATTCCACTTATTTGCTTCAATAATAGGTAATATCTCGAAAAACACATATTTACAGGAGGCTTTTTTTTTCGTCGGTGATGGCAGCGGTAGCAGGCAGCTAGGTAGGTCCAATTTTGATAAATTAATTGGTCGCTAACTATGGGCCTCGAAAGAAAGCCCATAGTCACACAGTGGGCGATGGAACGAGCTATGTTAGGAGTATCTCTGTGTGATCGAATCAGAAATGAGGAGAACCGCAGAAGAACCAAAGTCACTGACATAGCTCAACGAGTTGCGAAACTGAAGTGGCAAAGAGGGGTCACAAAGTGCTGGAATGGCGACCCCGCACTAGTAAACGCAGTGTTGGTCGACCCCCCACCAGGTGGACTGACGACATCAAGCGGATTACACGAAGCCACTAGATGCTTTCCAAGGTCGTGTTGTTTGGAAGTCCACACTAAAAGTTGGCCAACAGTCCATCGGCTGATAATAATGATGATGATTATGAATTAACCTTAACTATTCTTGTAACCTTACTAAGTATAGAAAAGTCTTGTAACTTAAAGGTCATTGGCCCAATTATCTTATTTTGATCGCATTGTACTAATAAGTAAAAAAGGTTATGGCAGTCTCCATGCATGTGTAGTTCTCTTTGAGTGCACTCAAAGTAATCCGTGCGTGCATTTATAAACAGAGTTCTGTACACCTGAGTGAAATGAGTCGGGTTCGGGCAGGGGTGGCAAACCTTTCGTTATAGTATCTATACGTTGTTTGAAAAGGAATCGTAAGACTAATAAAAACGGGTATGGAGGATATAATAAAGACAATTGATACAACATTCTTAGACTACTTTGACAATGCACAAAAGTCGAGCCTAGCTCCTCACAACTGAAGTGGATATGGAGCTAAGACCCACCACGCTGTTCCAATGCTATGCTTTAAATGTTATATTACTGGGACTAACAACGTAAACTGTGATATTTTTAACAATATTTCATAGGCCTCGATAAGACTCGAACCCGAGACCTCATGAAGCCACATTGGCTAACCACTGGACCAAGGAGGTATCCTACTAATAAAATAAACGCGAAAGTTTGTTTGGATGGTTGTTACTCTTTATCGCCGCTACTACTTAAGCGATTTGGCTGAAATTTTGAATGGAAATACGTTTTACTTTGGATTAACACATAGACTACTTTTCATCCCGGAAAAATCCATAGTTCCCGCAGGATTTGTGTAAAACTGAATTGCATGCGGACGAAGTCGCGGGCGTCCGCTAGTAGGTAAGTGAATAAATAAGTGAAAATGCGCCATCCCTGAGTGCAAGCATCCGCAACTGGCATTCTCACTTAAACGTGTTGAATCCCTGGAGCGAAACTATCATAATACTGCAATCGTTACTGCTTACTATTTCTATTAATAATATCCCAAAACTTTCGGCTTATAAAGTCGTATTAGTATCGTCAATATTGTTGAGTTAAGACTTTTTTCTTGACATAGAACTTCACACAAAGTTGCAAGTATGTATTTAACATAAATACTAAACCTACCTAGTTACATTAAAGGAAGTTATAATGGTAGTAATATACAATAACTACTTTTTCAAACAAGAATTATACATTTATTTTTTAATAATAATTAATATTTTGAAACTGCATATCATTGAGTACATTGAATTTAAGCATATTGGTTAAAAATAATGTTGTAAATACGATATTGGAATAACTTAACTACGGAACATGTGCTGCCATCTTGTTATCGTTCAGTTCTAAAATGTCAAAGTGACTTTGACGTGGTTCTACGGTTTTTAGATAGATGGCGCTTTTCGGCATAAACTTAACTGAGAACGGAAGCTCTGCAGTCCTAACATTTTCGTGCTTTTCTAATATTGTTAAATTATGTGGTTAAACACTTATTTAGTTTTCAATTATAATATTTGTATTAACAGTGAAGAATACATTTGTACCGACACAATAACACTGAACTATTTACAGCGTAAACTAATAATTAAACATTTAGCCTAACAGCCGTGACTTGTACAAAAATTTATTTATTTATTAATTAGTTAATTATTTATTAATTATATATTAATTGAAATTGTTCTCGAACTTTAATTGTAAAATGTGTAATTAAAGACTAAGGTCCTTTTGCGACCAGAGGCTTCCAGTGGGTAGGTAGACAGGGTAATTCATTCTTTATTCTGAGGTAGGGACACTTATTATGAGGTACGTTCATAACTATCTTGAAAATATATCGGATATACCTTGAAGTAATTAAAAAAACAGTAATATTATACTGGGGAATGGGATTGTTGGTTGTATTTAAAAGATATGGCAAATATTCTTTTAAAAAATTAAAAAGCGGGGCGTCGGCTGGTTACTAGTGATTTACAAAAAAAAAGTTATTATTTAGGTTCCTAGTTAGGACAACGACAATCATCACTTTTTGTCCATAATTAATTATGCGATAAAGCACAAAAGAGCGACTTATAAATTACCAGCAGTTTACATAAAACAGCAAAGACTTGAGAACCCAGCGCTGTGTTCTTGAGCGTGCGATCACTCAACGTCAGCCAGCATTGTTAGCGAGGAGAATGGGGCAACTCGGGAACTTTTATAAAATATGTGCACGCTCCTTGCCCCCTCGCCGCACCGGCAGCGCTGACCGCAACTCGCTGAAGTGCTGAAACAAAAATGTTTGATTTATTGCCTTGCTTTATAATGCGCTTTACATTGCTGATTGATGCAAGTTTCTTTCATGCACTACTTACTCGTCTCTAAATATCGTATATATAGTAGACGAAACCATAATAAGATCATCATCTTGCTGCTCGCACATTCGCTTAGGACAAGTCTAAGGCTAGCCGCACACACGCAATATTAGTTTCAATATTGTATTGTCAAAAAAGTAGGGTAAGGTATCTTAAGTCCTCCTACTACCTGCTACCTCGCCGTAGCGATACTACCGAACTACGATTCGCTGGAGTGCCCTGTTCTTAACATTGCTGATTGACGCCGCGAGATATTGCTAAAAAAGACTAAATTATATATTTATTATACACATAGATAAAACAGATAATTGAAAAACCATATTATAACATGTTACTAGTCGCTTAGAACAAATCTAAGAGTAGTCGCACACACGTATGTAATAATTATTATTGTCAAAAAAAGTAGTCAATTGATTGAAGTCGAACCACTGAGTAAGTTGTCGCCGTGCAATGATTATTAAATTATTGGTTGGGTTCATCACCGAGGGGTGGTGGTTCAATCCTCACTCCGTTGGTCTATTGTCGTACCCACTCCTAGAACAGTCTTTCCCAACTAATTGGAGAGGAATGAAAATATTGGTCATATTATAAAAAAATATGGCAAATATTTTTTTTTTTTTTAAAAAGATTGTTGAACAACAAAAATTTGGTGATTGCTGAAATGGATAAGTATTAAAAAAACTTGGACCTTGCCCACGAGCTTATCGTAATGTTGAATGTTAAGTCGACCGCTAATGTTCCCATAGTAGATTCAGTCAATGGTCATAAAAAGCTTTGAGCAACAACTTATGAAGCTAACGCTTCGCTGACGACGACGACGGTTGTGAGGTTCCTTATTCTAGAAACATCCCCAATTGCTTTGGCACCATCGATCTCCTATTAATAAGTGGATGCACAATCAGGGACCAAAAAACGTCCCCACTCAACGAGTGCCAAACACAACTTCTTGGCACTCAATTCAAGTAGTCGCATTTGCAAATACAAGGTTAAATTGAATCCTTACGGTTGAATTTGCTCTGAATTAGGGATTTAATTGAATATTGGACAATATTTAAAAGCCTTTAGTATATTAAGCCAGTAAGCCTTTAGTAGATTGTGCGTATATTAGGTCAATATTGGGCACACAATTAATGCTTCGCAAACGAAGGAGTGGATGGAATTCCTTGTATAAATTTGGTGCTTTTATATTTTTAACACGATTATACTTCAACATTTATCAGCATTGTTAAAAAAAATAATTACATTTTTTTTAGTAAATAAATGAGTTAAAGATTTAAATTACAGTAAGTCAAGCTTTATATTCTGAAGTAGGTACCCAATAAATAATATCTTATGTAAGAGTAGTTACTACGACATTATATAGCCTATGGTCGGGAGCAGCGGTGTGGTCTGAGGTTGAGATATAAAATGGCTGGTCTTAATGTGTGTTAAATTAATATTGTAATAAAGTACAACTATAGTGAACTATATATGGAGTATTATTTAATACAACTTACATATGTAAAGTCAAAATGTAATAAGTCTTTACTTTATTTGTAAGCTTATTTCCAGTATATTGTGATCGGCTCGAACAAATGGTATTTTTCTGTTGCCGCAACGCGGTTTCACTCTAAACGGTTTGCTTCCGTCCCTGAAAGCCCCTACCAATGTTTCTAAACTTATATTTAAACAACCAACAAGTCGAAAACGGAGTTGCACTACCTACCGATTTTACTAGTCTTTTTTTAAAGCGTTTTGTCGTATTTTCTTACCGTCACAAATTCGGTTTGGATGTCCAAATTCGCCAATGTAATTAAATTAAACAAGTTAATGTGGTGGGTCTAAGCTTCCCTTCTCCTATAAAGAGGGAGGCCAGCAAGCAGGCTGTTTCACTATCTACTAACCCATCTGCAGACTAATTCAGTAACTTTGACGTATTTATGTTGACATAAAGGAAATTGAGATTCTATGTAACAAATGTCATCCTGTGCCTGACAATCCTTCGTGGATATCGCTTACTCTACAACACAAGTTAACCTTTAATGACCAGACCTTTTATAAGTTGAAACATTCTCACATGCAATTACTAAGTTCATCATGGCACTTTCAAATCATCATCAGCAGATTTCAAATGCCCTGACCGTCTAAAGGAGATCATTCATTTTGGGCCCTTTTTAAAAGTGCCGGCCAACGAAAAAAAATGGCATGAATCGTTAGAACTAGGCATTTGGAGTAATAGTTAATATGGCATGAAAGTTGTAGGAGGGCTTTGAACCAAGTTATACAGGTTCGACGATTCGTTATTTCCATACATTTTGTCAATTTTTAAAAGTTCCCGCCAAGAAAAAAAACTAGTACGTATCGTTAGAACTGTCCATTTGGAGCAAAAGTTACTACGGCTCAAATGCTGTAGGACTGCACTGAACCAAGTTATACAAGTTCGACGACTCGTCACTTCTATACATTTTACTGAGTTTTGTAAGTGCCCGCAAACAAAATAAATCATACGTATCGTTATAACTAGCCATTTGCAGCAATAGTTACTATGGCATAAACATTGTAATATAGCTTTGTGTCGAGTTATACAGTTTCAATGATTCGTCCAATCCATTTATTTTATTGATTTTTTAAAATACCGTTTAACAAAAATATGGTACTTATGGTTAAAACTGCCCATTTAGAGTAATAGTTACTTTGACACAAATGTTCCAAGATTGTTCTTAACCAAGTTATACAGCTTCGATGTCTCGTCACTTCAATATATTTCATGGAGTTTTGTAAGTAACAAAGTAAGTGCTATTTATCGTTATAACTAGCCATTTTTAGTAATAATTACTTGGCATAAACGTTGTAGTATAGATCCGAATCAAGTTATACTGTGTAGATGATTCGTCAAATCCATATATTTTACTGATTTTTTTTAAATCTCTGATTTTTAGTACCGTTCTACTTAAATATGGTACCTAATGTCAAAACTAGTCTTTAGGAGCAATAGTTACACGGTGCACACGTTTCAGAAAAATTCTAGTACTGAAATAAGTTTTATAACTTTCATTCATTGATTTCCGAAAAAGTTGGAAAACATAAAAGCAATACTAAAATATAGAAATAATGATTCTAACCATTTGCACAAATTCAACATTATGGTGCAAATGTAACTAAAAATTATGTTATTGTGCATTGAGAGAAATAAAAACGTTCTATTAAGTTCTTCAAGTAATGGTTTACATGCTTGAATAACAACAAATACACGCACAACGGCCAAGTGCAGAAACAGTCCAGAAGGAAGAACATAACAAATAATGATGACACAGCTCTTACACCATGATGACATTTATTTCATATTATTAGTTGAGTATTCATTATTATTACCTATTTAATGTTCCCCATTACTATTTATTGATTATGAAACACGGCTAAAACTCACGTGATATTAGGTCGTAGTATGCCCGACTTGTTTTGAACCCATACGGGGCCCTTAGTCATGAGCTGGTTCTTGCATCGCGACACGATTAGTTTAGATAGACCTAATATCACGTGAGTTTTAGCTGTGTTTCATAATCAATTAATATGAATAACACTCACGATAGTTTAAATTCTAAAATAGTTCCCCATTACATTCAGATATCAACAAAAACATAAGCGATGAATTATCGAACGCAAATAACTTGGATCAGAGCAATCATACAATCGTTTCTGTCATACCTACCTACTAACTGTATTGCTTAAATCGATAAAATGCATAGAAATTAAGAATCATTGAACTTGTATAACATGGCTTAGAGCAAGCCTACAACGTTTGTACTATACTAACTATTACTCCCCGTTCCTATTACAGCCAGTTCTAATATTACGTACCATTTTTATGGTTGGCACTTAAAAATCAAGAAAATGTGTGGATATTACAAATAGTCACACCTGTATAACTTAGATCACAGCATTTATACAACATGTCTGCCATACCTACTGACAAAGTATTTCTAAATAATCAGTTAAAATGATACCTGTAAGAATTTTATTTGCAGGCACCTTTTAAAATCAATAAAATGTATGGAGATGACATGCCATTTAATCTGTATAACTTGGTTTAGACTACAACATTCGTGGCATACTAACTATTGCCACAAATGACCAGTTAAAATGATACGTATCATTAATATTGTCGGTGGGCACTTACAATTTACAATTTATTATGTATAATTATGTATCATATTTATATATTTATTATGTATTTAGGTGTACTCATATTATTTTTTTATTATTTATGTATATTTAGTATGTAATTGTATATGTAGTTTAATTTAGTATATTATTTTTAATAGTTTAATTATTATAGGTATGTTATATTGCACTATCCGCTTTCCTTTCTTTAAATATTTTATTTAAGTTTATCTGGAGGAGATCGCTTTTAGCGATAAGACCGCCTTTGCGCATCTTACTTATCTATTCTTTTTTTTTCTTCTCTTTTTTGTATCTTATTTGTGTGCAATAAAGTATTAAAATAAATAATAAATAAATACAAAACTCAATAAAATGCATTTAAGTGACGAGACATCGAACCTTTATAACTTGGTTCAGGCCAAACCTACAGCATTCGTGACATACTAAATATTAGGTACTCCAAATGGGCAGTTCTGACGATAAGTGCAGTGATAAGTGCATATTTTTGTAAAACGGCACTTTAAAAATCAATAAAACATATGGATTTGACGAATCATCGAAACTGTATAACTGGCAACAGAGCTATACTAAAATGTTTATGCCATAGTAACTGCTGCAAATGGCTAGTTACAATGATACGTATCATTTATATTGTTGGTGGGCACTTACAAGACTCAAAAAATATGTATAGAAGTGACGAGTCATCGAACCTGTATAACTTGATTCAGAGCAATCTTACAACATTTGTGCCATACTAACTATTGTTCCAAATGGCTAGTTCTAACGATACGTATCAGTTTTTTTTCTTAGCGGGCGCTTTTGAAAATTGACAAAATGTATGGAATAACGAATCGTCGAACCTGTATAATAACTTGGTTCAGAGCCACCTGACAACTTTTATGCCATATTAGCTATTGCTCCAAATAGCTAATTCTAACGAGTCGTGCAATTTTTTTTTGTTGGCCGGCACTTTCAAAAAGAGCCCAAAAATGTATGGAGCGTGAATGATCTCCTTTAGTTCGTTAATAATAACATAAGGAGAGCCGTGATAGACCAATGGATGATAACCTCTGCCTCCGATTGCGGAGGGTGTGGGTTCAAATCCAGTCCGGGGCATGCACCTCCAACTTTTCAGTTGTGTGCATTTTAAGAAATTAAATATCAGGTGTCTCAAACGGTGAAGGAAAAACATCGTGAGGAAACCTGCATACTAGAGAATTTTCTTAATTCTTTCCGTGTGTGAAGTCGGCCAATCCGCATTGGGCCAGCGTGGTGGGCTATTGGCCTAACCCCTCTCATTCGGAGAGAAGACTCGAGCTGAGCAGTGAGCCGAATATGGATTGATAATGATGATGATGAATAACATAATTATCATATCCACAGTTTCTACGAGTAGAAGCTAAGAAAGGCTTGGCAATCGTTCACCGTTAAAAATAAACTATTTTATCAGTTGGAAAAAAATATTTACCAAACACAATGTTAGGGCCGACGTTACAATAGTTGAATGGAAGTTTTCAATCGCCAGATAAGAGGCTTGCGGTGACGTCGCGATATTTATTTACCGCAAGCAACTTGCTTTGTGGACAAAGTAATCGCATTTATTATTCAATTGTTTCCCTTTCTACAAATTTTAATGAGCTTATTTTATTTGATGTAATATTTTTGTCGTTCATATAAATCAAGGAATTTTAACAAAAAAAAGCAACATAATAGGATAAGGATAGGATAGGATGTCTGAAATATTTTTGCAGCAGGTATTAGAACAGTAAGATGGGCTACTGTATGTTACCAACCAATTCCTATAACAGAGTAACACATGCTAGCAACTGAAGCCTCAGCCTCATCATCATCATCATACCAGCCAATGGACGGCAGGACGTAGGCTTTATATTGTAACTTCCAAATATCACTATCTTGAGCCACCTGCATTCAGCGATTTGCTCAACCTTCGTTTCATTTGCTTGTTATTACACCGGCAAACAAGAATATGTATACTAATATTATAAAGCTGAAGAGTTTGTTTGTTTGTTTGTTTGTTTGATTGAACGCGCTAATCAAGGAACTACTGGTCCGATTTAAAAATTCTTTCAGTTTTAGATATCCCATTTATCGAGGAAGGCTATAGGCTATATATTATCCCCGTATTCCCACGGGAACGGGAACCAGCGGCGGTGTCAGCTAGTATTCTATAAGAATACTAGAAGATATTCTAGCCTGGAACACTGGCAGCATAAATAAGCATGACGATACTTTCCCGGAAGAAAGTTCAAAGAACTCTTATTATGTTAATTATAAAAAATTGCGATTTATATCGTAGAATAATGATCGATCTAGGTTCGAGTAGACCGAAGACATCAAGCGGGTTGCAGGGAACCGCTGGATGGTGGTGGCATGGGACCGCGGTATTTGGAAGTCCATTCAATAGGTGTATATCCAGCAGTGGACGTCCATCGGATGTCAATGATGATGATATCGATGAATGTAAACAAATAGTTACTATTTTATAGCACCCGCTGTGGTCAAACTGCTTTCAAAATTCAAAATTCATTTATTTCAATTAGGCTTAGTTTACAAGCACTTTTGAAAGGTAAGGTAATAAAAGTCAAAAACTTAAAATTAAATTCACGAGGGTTCCAAACGCGCCTTGGTCCGAGAAGAGCCCACAACAAACTCAGCCAAGGTTTTTTTTACATTAGTAACAATAAATAAATAAATTAATGCAATAGTTTCTTGCTGTTCTTGTTTTAAGTAAGTAGATATTATTTTCGACAATTCTTTAATCGGGATCGGATTAGGTTTGTAAAAAAAGTAACCTATACATACTTGTATGATTTACTAGCTTTTGAACGCGGTTCAGCCTGCGCTAAATTCGGGGTAATAAAGAGTCTGTGTACCGATTTTTAGCTTCCTGCCTTAAAAACTGCGAAAAGTCCCATATTCACCCCCTCTTTTAAGAGGTTGGGGGCGCATTTTCAAAAAAATAAATGATGCACGGTTTTTTTAGTCACAATTAATCTGCGTACCAATTTTTAGCTTTCTAACTTGGAAATTGCGGGATGCTCCATACAAACTTCCACCCCCCATTTTAGGGAAGTGGGGGGTAAGAAAGAGACAAAAACTAGCCTATGTCACTCTCCATACTTTCAACTGTCTCCAATTAAAAAATTACGTCAGTTCGTCACTCCGTTTTGCCGTGAAAGACAGACAAACACACAGACACACACACTTTCACATTTATAATATTAGTATGAATCTACGTATGCCTACTCATTGTCAAATAGAAGTAACAAGGATTTAGAACAAGTCTCCGTGCAATAATTTGGTATAGCATCATTGTTTAGTCAAACAATACAAAGACGTGTCCCCAGAACTTTTTGTGGGCAAACGGTACATCGTGTAGTTACTTTTCAGCGCAATCAAGGTAATTACCTGAGTAAGTCTAGTCGTTAGTAACAAGGGAAACTTTATGCAGAATGTTGGAAATTTATACAGTAAAACCGTGTGCGGTCTTGGAAAACGGTGGGCGATGTAATATTTTAATGATGCAAAAGATGTTAGAGAAACTCCGTAGAGTTAATATAAGGAAATTATGTTATCTACAACATGATTCAGAACTCGAGTTAGATAATTATATAGAGTTTCATGTTTTTTTAACTTTAGAAGCGGATAAATTTCGTTTGGCAGTCGTGACTACGTTACTTTCATCAAATCGCAGTGACTTTCCGTTTTTCCTATTCTTTAAATAACATTATTGTTTAAACGAAATGACCATACAATACCATTCATCATCATCATCATATCAGCCAGTGGACGTCCACTGCAGGACATATGCCTTTAGTAGGGACTTCCAAACATCAGGATCCTGAGCCGCCTGCATTCAGCGAATGCCTGCGACTCGCTTAATCAGTCCACCTGGTGGGGGGTCGACCAACACTGCGTTTTCTATTGCGGGGTCGCCATTCCAACACCTTGGGTCCCGACACTTCGAATTATGTGTCATTGCCACTTCAGCTTCGCGACTCGTTGAGCTATGTCCGTGACTCTTGTTCTTCTGCGGATCTGCTTATTTCTGATTCGATCACGCAGAAATACAATAAAGTTACGTTAACCTAATCCAAATGTATAGAAATATATTTTATACATGGACGGTTTAGGGCTTGGGACGATTTTATTTATGCAGTATTAATTTTTTTTAGAAATATAAAAAACAAAAATAAAATATGTCTTTATGTTGAGCTGGATTCGAACTCTGGTTTAATAAGTTTGCCTTTTAGTTTCACACCATTTGTCCAGTTGAGTCGATATGATAACTTTTATATGTGTAAACTTGATGCACGGCTTGGTTTATTTTCGTTAGGTACGGAATTTCTTGATTTGCGATAAAAGTCATGCAATAGCTTGAAAATATCTTTAAGGTCTGTAGTTTATATCCCCACCGCTGAAAGTGATAAAGTATATTACAATATTTTCTTCTTATCATCGCTTTAGTAACTACAAATTGAGCATCCCAGGCTTTCCTTCTAAACCGAGAGTCGCGCAGTTAGTTAGTTAGTTACCACGTTAGTGACGTCACCCAGACGCGGGCTTTTTAACTCACGATACACTCAGGCCAAAACACCCTTCCCTAACGGGGACGCCATTAAAGTGTCGTTCCGCCCATCTAATCTACTTCTGGCCCCATCAGGCAATACTTCTAGTACCTTGTTCTAAGTACCTTAAACGCATAAAAAAAGAGATTCCGCTGAATGCACGTACTGCCCAGAGGAAGATAATGTGGAATACACTATATTCCACAGCCCAATTTTTTAACGAGAGGGAGAAAAAGTAAAACGTCAGGTTAAGATCGAAATAGAAGTTGGAAATCTAAGCAGCACAATGCTGGAGACTAAGGAATAGCTATAAGATTTTATCTGGAAGGAATAATAAAGTGTAAAGAAAAGGACGAAAAAGAAAGAAATAGAGCTCGGTGGTACATAGACAGGGGTGTTGGTGGTAGGTCGAATTAGCAGGAACACCAACGCCTTGGGGTCAGGAGGGGTTCAGGATGTCCATGAGGATATTTTTCCTCCTGAAAAAAAAGGCAATACTTCTGCGCTCGCCATAGAAGAATTAGAAAGTGGAGATGCTCAGATACTCAAATTCACGAACAAAATTGTCTGTCGTTTTTTGAGGGGAACGAGGTAAACTCACACATCGAAAATATTTAACACCATTGAAAATATTCTATGTCCACACACTACACACAACTATAAATTTATGAACACAGCTAAAAATGAAACGTTACTCCATCTTTTACTAAACTACAAGTTTTTGGCCGTTTTTTATGACATTTAACTACACTAACCGCCATTTTTCGGGAGCTCTTTACACGACGAAAACGATTACAACAATGAAACATCGATTTTATAGCAACAGTTTTTTATAAACGCGTTAGATCATAGATTTTTGATCTTTGCCAGAGGGCAAAAAAAATACGGTTAGCGAGGTCTATTATTTAAATGGTCTAAGGCGCTCGCCCAAACACCCCGGTGACGCTGCTTAGGTCCCACTTCGAAGCCTACGATACTTACACAATCAGAAAAAAAGCTGTTTTCATATAAACATTTACCGAAACAGACCAAAAGCCAGACATGAACTCCTCATGTCTGTAATTATGATAATGAGGTTAAACATGGCTACGTGAGATTTGGCTAAGCTACTAAACACGTAGCGCCGCGGTGTAGCCGCGCAAATTAATTAGCTGATTTGATTTAGGTACTTCAGCGCCATTTGAATAGTCGATCTGTTAATTTAATTACTAGACGTTGCCTCGCGATTTACCCGCGTAGTTCCCGTTCCCGTGAGAATACAGGGGTAATATATAGCCACAATGATAAATAACGTAGCTTTCTAGAAGTAAAAGAGTTTTCAAAATCGGTTCAGGATTAATCCAGAGATTATCCCCTTCAATACCACAAACTTTGCCTTTATATATTCGTATAGTATAGATATCCATACTTACATATTTACTTACTTATACTCGTAACTAACTCGTTAGAAATTCGAATCTGAGTTTGTTTCTTATGCTTTCATGCCTTAACCACTAAACCACAGCCCCTGTAACTCAAGTTGCACGTCGATTTTCTTTCTACGATCGCAAACGCTTTGAAAACTAGAAAAATGTATGAGTAACAAAAAAATATATTTTTTTTTTTATTCTTTACAAGTTAGCCCTTGACTACAATCACACCTGATGGTAAGTAATGATGCAGTCTAAGATGGAAGCGGGCTAACTTGCTAGGAGGAGGATGAAAATCCACACCCCTTTCGGTTTCTACACGACATCGTACCGGAACGCTAAATCGCTTGGCGGTACGTCTTTGTCGGTAGGGTGGTAACTAGCCACGGCCGAAGCCTCCCACCAGCCAGACCTGGACCAATTAAGAAAACCTCAATCGGCCCAGCCGGGGATCGAACCCAGGACCTCCGTCTTGTAAATCCACCGCGCTAGCAGTGTTCCACTAGCAGGTTGTTGTAGTGGGTGGTACTCGTTGTTTGCGAGAAACATATTGAATGCAGGTGGATAGGTATTTGGTTATTCTATCAAAATAACAACAATTCCAATAAAAGCTTAAATGTATTGCTGATACAAATACCCATATTGTACAAACACTATGCCAAAATATTAGATATTTCAACATTCGACAATACCTAGTCTGAAACTCGTGTAGCTCCAGCGTGCTTTGGTCAAACATTGGCGTAAATTAACAACAAACCTGTCCATGACCCCTACTAAATGTCGAACTCGATTATATTATGAATAATGAGTAAAAATATTAGTCTTAAAATGACTTATTTATATTTTTTTTCAAAATTGTATTATTAATTGTGTATTTTAATAACCACGTCACGTCGATTATTATTAGTGTAATTATTGTTCTATACTCATCCCGCCAATCATTGTCTACTATAATATTTTACAATTAATTATAATGTTAGTTTAACAGTGCATAGAAAAACAATTAAGGAAGCTAACGGCAAAATATTAGCTATCCGAGTTACCAAGCGATTAAATCTCCCTTTTAAGAGTATACGTTAATATTAAGGTTTCCAATTTAGACTGCATCAACAATCACTAAATAATACTTCATTATTATCAACTTTTTTTTAATGGCCCACTATTGAGGCCAGGACTAGGTACTTCCTTCTAGGAGAGGCCTCTGAGGAGGAGAGGAGATAGAAGTAAGCGCTACTTTGCGGTAGTTCACCCTGAGTATATAATAATTTATTTATTGTGCTATCATCCGCGAAAAGCCGACGAACCTATGCGACAACATCACCCAGGTCCGACAACTCTCTACTTACGTTTCATCCCGAAACTGGAGCATGCTCAGGAGATGTTGAGTCTACAACGTGCAATTGCAAAATAAAGTAAATTTTCATGAAAATGAAAATCCGTTTAGTAATGTCCCGATTACTAAACAAATAATTTTCTAAATTGGTTAAAAAATGACGAAGTTATGAGGTTAAAGAACATGCACGTCAAATTGAGAATCTCCTTTTTTTGACCCGGTTGAAAATAAATATGACTGCAGAGTGAGATGACTATGAGTACGAAACCGACTCAAAAACATAAATGGTAGTGGACATTACATAATTTAGCAATATTAATTAATAAAAAATGGTAGGGGCTCTCAGTTTTTGGTCATTGTTCATTGTATCCGTTTTAATTTGAGCGCAAATCATCGGAGTGAGCGGTTGGCGAGCTGTTTACCAAACACAAATACGTCGGGCCAATTCCAGCCATTGTTAGAAATATGCTTGTTTGTAACAGTTCACTCTCGTGAATTGCCAATAATGAATGCTTTCATAATGCCTTGATACAATTAACAAAAAGCACTCTCAATTTGTGGTTTGATGTTTTTTAGTTGATAGTTCACTTTTCCCTCATAATATCAATAAAGCACTTAATCTAATTACGATACATATTGTTATTTAGCTAATTAGTAATTTAGTTGAACATAAACTACAATGTAAACTACCTTATAGATTATATATATACGTATAAGGACGCTTAGATATCATAATCTTCTTTCATTTTCTTAAGTGGCAATGGGCGGGGCACATAGTACGAAGTGCTGGAATGGCGACCCCGCACTAGTAAGCGCAGTGTTGGCCGACCTCCCACCAGGCGGACTGACGACATCAAGCGAGTCGCAGGGATTCGCTGGATGCAGATGGCTCAGTATCGTGATGTTTGGAAGTCCTTACAAAAGGCGTATGTCCTGCAGTGGACGTCCATCGGCTGATATGATGATGATGATGATGATGATGATATATTTCTACAAGTATATTTTGTTCAGCAGTACTTTGTCCTCTGTTAACGGAAACGGTTTTGTTAGGTGTATCTGACAGTTCAGAATCTAGCTTTATTATTATTTATTTTTATATTATTACGGCTATTTGGTGAATTTTCAAGTGAAACTTCATTTTAAATGAAGGTTCAGGTTTCAGTTCAAAATGTTGTAGTGATAATTTTGAAGAGTATAATCCTAATTTAAAAATATGTTGTAAAAATAATCGGTGAAACTTACAAGAACGTATGCCTACCTAAAGCCTACATAGGGATCGAATTGAAAACATATACCTTTTGTTGAATTGGGTTATAAACTTGAACCAAACCTTTTATTTCAAATATACATTTCAATTAGGCGGGTTTACTTTTGAAACAGAAAATTCACAAAGCCAGGAGTGCCCGGAGGGAAGGCCAGTACGGTGCAAACTAAAATAGTTGCCCCGGGCTATCCCACAAGTCTCTAGTGTTACATCAGCTTTAATTTTACTCCAGTAACTCCATGCTTTTTGCTAAAAGGATAAATCTAAATCATCATCGATCCATCGAAAACTTTATTCCGTTAAAAATTCTGGAGGCATAAGAACATCCGAATCAGAAACGACCTTCACCCATCTGTATAATGGATGTAAAGTGTTATATCAAATTTAGTACGTTAGAAAATACATTGCCAAATTATCATTGGTTAATAATAATTTGGCCATTTCAGACAAACTACTCATAATATATTTTTTAACGTACTATTGATATAAAACACTTTTCATTCATTAAACAGATGTGTGAAGGTCGTTTCTAATACGGACTCATGATGGATTAAGAGTCTGCCAGCCAGGCATACTTCATTTTAGGAAAGCTGAAAATTTGTATAAGTACAAAAGAAAGAAATTAAAAATAATAACTATAGATTTTTGACTGCGCTAGTTTTGGAAGGTTTCAAGGGTCCAGACCCTCAACCGTCGAAGTAAGAGTTTGAAGACGTAATTTTAAGACACACTACTTATAAATATTTATAAGTCCTTTTAAAATAATGGATGTACTTGCCTACCCCTTGGTGTAGGTACGGTGTGTCTCTTTCTCAGCGTCTACAACCAAAAAAAGTTAATTTTACTGAAAAACGTAAGAAGAATTTTTTGTAGATAATCTTACGGCAAACAATTCGTATAAACTTTTATTGACCAAGCAATATGTCGCGAAATATTTGCGCAAAACTGAAAGCACTGGAATGTACTAATTATAATTACTATTCTTGTATTTTTTTTCCATTATATACTGGGTGTTTTACCTTTCGATAAACTATTATTATTATTATACTTTGTATTAAAAATGTGTACAGAATTGGCATTCAACAATTTTTGCTATAATATCAACATTCAGAATTAACATTTTGGTGTTTTAAGAAACATCCCTTCGATAATGAAGATGACCTAAGTAAGCAGAACATGAAATGAAATCCAAACTGCAAATGGAATTAACATAAATATACCTACGTCTACAAAGGGTCTTGTAATATCATTATTTAAATGTGGTCGACTTTATAAAACGGGTATTTTGGGAAATTTCATTTAAAATAGCTAAAAAGGAGTAGATAAAATAATTGTCTTGACCAGAAGGTCAATTCACTAACTTTGATGTTTATTAATGAAATAAAAAACCAACAATATAATGACCTAACAAACGAACTAACTAAATATTACGATGTGGTCGTAGTTTGTACGCCGTAGAAGTAGGTGCGAGAGGATTTCCAGCAAAATCTCTCTACAACATTGCTTATAGACTTTGGCGTCTCTAAAACAAGCAGCAAGTTCTATATTACAACGGGTATCCAAAGCTGTTCTAATAGGATCTTATCAAATTTAGCTAGGCAGGAGGAACAACAGGATCGGGGAAGAGGAGTGTTAATCAATAATGAATTCCTTAACTCTAAGCCCATTGGTCAAAAGGCCAAGGATTAAGTATAGTTATTTTCTCTACCACACAATGGACCCGGTAACCGCACGTTGAATCCATGGAATGCTAAGATATTTGTATCAGTTTATGAGATGAGATTAGTGCAATTAACTCACTAACCAAACAAACAAACTTTTCAGCTTTCTAATGTATATTTATAATACAACTGGTCGAATTCTATACATATATTCGCAATTTGAGACTTTACTTATACCATTTGTAACAACAAACGTTACCGTGGCATAGAGTACTACTAGCGCCATCTAGAATCTGTACTTATAATACGAATTCAGTACATTTTGTACATTCTGTACATTGAAGATATTTTGAAAATTTTTGTTGGGTGCATTATACAATCGATACTGAAGCTAAAAATATTTTTTTTCTATTTTTTGTCTATCTGTCCAAGTTTTTATTGTTATTCGGGCATCACGCGGAAACTACTGAATGAATTCAAATGAAACGTAAGTAAGTTTAAGACCATAATGCGGATACTTTTTATTGCGAAAAAAAAATAAGAAGGGAGTGAAATAGGGCTTGAAAGTTTGATTTCCACGCGGACGAAGTCGCGGGCGTCCGCTACTACTAGTATAAATTAGGTATGTATTCTACCAACTAAATAAACAACAGCGAAGTAAATAAAAAATATATATATAATTATCTTACATCCGTGAATTTGAACGAAGATAAAGGCACTGAACAGAATTATTAAAATAGAGCCGTTTGCTGCGGTCTCAAAGTCGTCGGTTTGCGGACGCAAGAAAGTTGTGAATTTCATCACAAAGGACAAAGGCTCAACGCCGCGGGGCATTTGCTCAGTTTGCTCAGCGTACGTATTTGTTCGCGCCTAATTAAACATGAAACAATGGTGCAGGTATATCAAGCTGGGAATGATAGCCCGCTTGTGTTATTGTTATCCATCTAAAGTTACTGCTTTCGAAAATCCATTTCTAAGCAAACTTACTATTAACGTTACACATAACATAATATACATTATTTGTATTTAACTAATAGACCAGGCGCTCTGAGGAGTTTAGTTTGCATATTAAGAGGACCGCATTCTGTTCAGCATTTTGATATCAGAAAAGAATGCACATTATGATTCTGGATGTTGTCAGGAGGTTTGTTGGTCCAATTTTTTTATACCAACCTTACCTTCAATATTGATTATGTCGACTGAACAAATGCTTTGTATCAGTTACATTGCTTGTTTTAATATGAATATAATTTTTTTAGCATGATATTTATTTTTGTTGCATTAAAACCAATAATTAAAAAAAACAACAAAATCACGGGCCCACCCTAGAATGGTCCAGTGCCTATTCTAGAATTCTAGGCTACCGATTTAAAATTCTATTATGGACGCCAAAATACAAAATATACAAAGAAAATTCAATAAAATCCGTCGACCCGCTTCAGAGGCCAGCGTCCACAAACATTGTAAACGATATTTCTAGAATGAGTATCGACTCTGTTCAGCGGTATGTCAGGGGCTGGCTTAAGATGGGCCTGCCTGAGCCCACCCTAGGAAATAATCCTAGATACGCCAATGATACAGGTATAAATAATACACGACCAGTTTCGACAATTCAATGTATACTCGTAATTACATTAGTGACTTAATATCAGTAATGAGAGCTAGCAAACAGGCGCGCTGCTAACGTTTTACTGTTTATCTAATAAGTGAGAACATTTGCAATCAGTAACAGCTACCAATACTCGTAGGTGTGCACTGGCCTGCCATTTGCGGCGCCGCACTGAATAACTATTGAATGTTCCATTTAAACATTGTTTGCTGTTCAAGAAGTATTTGTTATTGAGTGTGGTGTGACCTACCTACCTGTGACCTGTTTGTTGCTGGTAATAATATATGTTTCTATAACATCGATTTATTATGATATTTAATCAATATCTCAGTGGTAAAGAGGCCGGACTCATCACCGAGAAGTGGTGGTTCGATCCCCGCCCGCGGGTTTATTGTCGTACCCACTCCTAACGCAGTCTTTTCCGACTACTTGGAGGGGAACAGGAATATTGGTCATATTTAAAAAAGATAGATAAAAAGAATAAGATATAAAAGAAGACATGGCAAAATATGTTTTCTAAAAAAATATAATGTCAATTAACTCACGAACTAACCTCTGTTAACCGATAAAGGATGTTGTCTCAGTGTCATGCATTTGAACCAACAATTATTCCACTACTTCAATTGATATGCTGTGTAGCTGAGCTATATCAGTGACTATGGTTCTTCTGCGGATCTCCTCATTTCTGATACGATCACGCAGAGAAACCCCAAGCATAGCTCGCTCCATCGCCCGCTGAGTGACTTTGGGCCTTTTTTATGAGTATAATTTAAATAATGTTAATTATAAACAAAATGGACGTTGGCCTCACAAAACAGTAATTCAGTTTACATTATCATTGCTGCATTGGGTGCGCTAATATGCATCGGCACAATCCGCAAACTAAGTTTGTTGTGAGCATACAAACTCCGCGCTTTATCTAATAACTGAAAACATTTACCGCGTGTGTGAATGTGCAGTCTCGATTTCAACGCTAGCATTTAGAACTGCAATACCCAAAGTGCATCATCATCATTAACAAAACGTATTCGGCACACTGGTGAGCACAAGTCTACTCTCAGAATGAGAAGGGCTAGACAACCACGCTGGCCCAATCCAGGTTGGCCGACTTCATACACGTAGTACATCAAGATAATTAAGAAAATTCTCAGACATACAGGTTTCCTCACAATGTTTTTCTTACACCGTTTCTGTTTACTGAACCTGTCCCGCGCGGGACATTTAATTTTGATTTAAAATCGTCCCGCCAAAATCGGGAAGTCTGGCAACGCTGATCCAGTGTCATTTGTAGTGGGAGGTTGAATTACAGTGCGCTTTCGGGTATGACGCCGCAACGTTCATCGGTCATTCGAACTACGAGTATGTACACCGCTCAATGCCACTTCAGTTTCGCAACTCAGTGAGCTGTCGGTAACGTTGGTTCTTCTGCGGATCTCCTCAATTAAAATTTTGTAACTGCATTATGTGACATATTAAATGACAAAGTTTGACCAAAGATTACAATTCCCTTATCTACGAAACAACTGAATATACAATGAAAGTAAATACGAACATTTAGCTGTGAACATTTAGTTGTGTCCGAATCCGGTCCGGGGCATGCACCTCTAACTTTTCAGTTGTGTGCATTTTTTAAGAAATTAAATATCACGTGTCTCAAACGGTGAAGGAAAACATCGTGAGGAAACCTGCATACCAGAGAATTTTCTTAATTCTCTGCGTATGTGAAGTCTGTCAATCCGCATTGGGCCAGCATTGTGGACTATTGGCCTAACCCCTCTCATTCTGAGAGGAGACTCGAGCTCAGCAGTGAGCCGAATATGGGTTGATAATGATGAGTTGTGTACAGATAGCATTTGCTCATACCTGAATGTCATGGTTGCCAGTGCAGGTACAGGCACATCAGGCTTAGGGTTCATTTACAAGAGCAGCAACTGCTACCGACGACTGCAGTCGTCTGCAGTCGCTGACGTCTCGGTGGCAGTCGACGGCGATCGCCGACTGCAATCGTTGCTGCAGTTGCTGCTTGTGTGACACTTAACACTTACTCATCAAGTTGATTGACACACTCATGTAGAGGCTAAGAGTGTCCAGTGTCCAGTGTCCAGTTACCGGCAGGTGGGTATCTGCTTAGACCTTCATGATCATAAAATAACGTGTTATATTACTTAATATTGTGCTTTACTACCACGTTACCACCTTATAATTGCAGTTGAAATCTATGGCTTTGACACTTTGTAAATGTATATTTAAAAAAAGTGCTGACAGATTTCAAGAAACCACAAATTTTGTTTCAGATTCCAAAACCATTATAGGTAAAACCCTCTTCAAGCAAGGTCAACTCACAATTAACCCGTTTTTTATAATTCTTCCACGCAATCCTTCCTACATCTTCTCATAGGTTTTCTAACCTATCAGAATTTACGCCTGCAACACCAAATATTTGTAAACAGATTTCCTTCAAACCTTTAATACCATAAATGATTCGGTGCATAATGCTGACAGTTCGATTCATATTAACGAAGCAATTTCAATAATGAGCGCAATCCACAAACATTTGCTGTGTTGCGAGCTTCACTGTTTATCTAATAACTACAAACCTTAGCAATCGTGCTGATTGCGAATGTACCAGCACGATAAAACTGCCTTCCCATTTGCCGTTCCGGTGAAAATGGCTATTGGAAATTCCACATGTAAATCTGTACAGTATTTTTTTAATAAAGAACTGTAAGTGTGTTACAGAATCAGACTCTTTTGCTTTTTGGCTTTTATGTTGTTTTGTTAATCACTATTTCGCGGAACAAACGGTTAGCTATTCATTCGCAAGCTCGGTGGGCAGTTCTATTCTTACTTTGAGCATGCAGTACTGATTTGGTAAAAGTTCATTTTCACGTCCTTCGTTGATGCAGCTGTTAACTAATATAGTTTCGCATCACTTGAGCTTACCCTAGCCTTAATATTATAAGAAGTTACTATAAGTAGGAAGGTTGAAGGTGGTCACGAATGACCACAGGGGTTTACCCTGTTGACGAGCGTAGCAAGATTTCGGTAATGGAGCTGATTTGGCACGTCACTAGCTCGGAGCAATGCATAGGTGGACATACCTTGTTGTCGCTTCGTAATCCGAAAGATGGCCGAAGGTAACACCGCGCACACCATTAGGTATAGAACGCTGGTAGGTGATTGTAGTCGGGCTAAAGTGAGTTGATGATTGTTTCTTTTCTAGTCGCACTGAGTACCTATGCTATACTATAGTATTAGAGCCAATGATTTTATGATAGATATGTCACTAGCACGTCGAAACTAAGGCTCACAAGAGTGGTTAATTATCTTAATTTCATTTATTTTGACAACCTCCGTGGCGCAGTGGTATGCGCGGTGGATTTACAAAACGGAGGTCCTGGGTTCGATCCCCAGCTAGGCAGATTGAGATTTTCTTAATTGGTCCAGGTCTGGCTGGTGGGAGGCTTCGGCCGTGGCTAGTTACCACCCTACCGGCAAAGACGTACCGCCAAGCGATTTAGCGTTCCGATTTAGCGTACGATGTCGTGTAGAAACCGAAAGGAGTATGGATTTCATCCTCCTCCTAACAAGTTAGCCCGCTTCCATCTTAGACTGCATCATCACTTACCATCAGTTAAGATTGTAGTCAAGGGCTAACTTGTCAAGAATAAAAAAAAAAAATATTCGCAATGTAAACAATGAATGTTATTTAAACAAATAATTCCTAAATATTGTCTACAATGTTGAGTTGTGTGTTCAGGAAGTGTAAAAACTATATACACATGAATATACGAGTTTAATGTAAGTAAACACAAATTAACTGTGCGTGTGCGCGCTTAGTGGAGTAGCTAAATTCGGATCACTTTTGCGGTGATTTTGTAGGCTCGTAACATATCTAATAGTAAAAAAACTGTGATTAGAGCAGCTTGGTTAAGCTCCATACCCATTCTTCTATAAGGTGGATGGCCTTGATCTGAGCCATTGAAATAGGCTGACAATAAAGTAATGATGCTATTGTGCACTCCGAATTCCGATAAAATATAAAGAAAACTTCACACGTAAATTCTACAACACGTTATAACATTTTTCATTTTCCAAACGGACCGGCTAAGAGTGATTAGCATACAAACCGTGAAGACAGGGCAACCATCACAACCCTTGTACCAGATTTAGGCATTAATTTTGCAGGTCATAAACAAAGCGAAACAAGCAAAATAAAATATTCTATCAGCGAAATCCTCGGGTCCATAATTCACTCAGAGAGGTGCGTCCGCGGCGTGGCAGGTGGTCTTAATAAATACGAGAATGGGCTATCGTCGAGTTAGATAATAAATTCAAGAGGCAATCAACGCTACGGGAGATGGTAAAAATATTAATAGCGGAGAAATAATTACATATTCATGACTTCCATTGCTCTCCGACGTCCTAGCAACGGGAACGGGGTGAACTAAGCCTTGAATGGACCGCTCGTGTAAAAATTCATTATATACCTACTTTAGTCATTAATTATAAGGTTCATTAATTTTTACGCTCTTACTAATTAAGTGCCTAACGCTGTTAAACCATCTTTGTTAGTACCTACCCGATGCTTAAAGGATTTAATATGTATGACGACTACTTAAGAAAGATAAATGCCTTCAACATTCATGTCTAACACAAAAATATGAAATCGCCAGAAGTACCTTATTGAAAACCCCTACACATATCTTGGTAGTATAAAATGTCTTTGGATCAATGTGTGCACTGGGTAAAATATTCTTTCCGTTTATTCCCCGTCCAAGGAAGTATCATACCAATTCATATTGCCACTAAGCCAAATTCAGTATTTCACAGTCTAACGCAGGATTGAATCCAGGAACTCGTGATCAGAACCAACGAGGCAGAGGCAAGGCAGTTGCATACAGTACACTTCTAAATTATATGCTGCAGATTATATGTGTAAAAAAGTTTGAATCGTCACAAACGACGGCAGTGGACTTACAAAACGGAGGTCCTGGGTTCGATCCCTGGTTGGACCAATTGAGGTTTTTCTTAATTGGTCCAGGTCTGGCTTTGGCCGTGGCTAGTTACCACCCTACCGACAAAGACATACCGCCAAGCGATTTAGCGTTCCGGTACGACGTCGTGTAGAAACTGAAAGGGGTGTGGATTTCATCCTCCTACTAACAAGTTAGCCCGATTCCATCTTAGATTGCATCATCACTTACCATCAGAGATTGCAGTCAAGGGCTAACTTGTAAAGAATTAAAAAAAAATAAACGCACCGAACTAGCTACCCTCGCGAACCACCACCGCAGTGAAAGCAGCTCAATCATCAATCAATCGTTAATCCATCTATATCCATAAAATGAATCGTCCGCGCACGGGGCGGTGCATCGCAACGTAATAGGCACAGCGAGCCGGCGACAATGCCGCAATCGGGCTGGCAATCTGCATAATGGATTGCTCGGCCGAACGCGCCGTCCGGTCGCTCATTCAATTGTCGCGGTCGCCGATGTGTGCCGATGTGTCGCCCGGTTATTACGGAGTACGGAATTAATAATTTCATACCGAAATGACGCTTTAGAAATACCGTTGTATCGACTTGCTCTACCTGCTGCCTTTCGATAATAACTTCAGACTATTTTGCAATATTGTGGTTTACAAAAGCGCTGAAAATATCTAAAAAGTTACTCAAAGCAGGTTAACCTTTGCTAAAATTTCAAATATCTTTGTAGAAATATCCACGTATCGCGTGGTTTTTACGGAATATGGAATTAATAATTTCATACCGAAATGACGATTTAGAAATACCGTTGTATCGACTTGCTCTTTGACTTGACCTTTCGATAATAACTTCAGACTATTTTGCAATATTGTGGTTAACAAAAGCACTGAAAATATCTAAAAAGTTACTCAAAGCAGGTTAACCTTTGCTAAAATTTTAAATGTCTTTGTAGAAATATCCATGTGTCGCCCGGTTATTACGGAGTACGGAATTAATAATTTCATACCTTGACGCTTTAGAAATACCGTTGTATCGACTTGCTCTACCTGCTGCCTTTCGATAATAACTTCAGACTATTTTGCAATATTGTGGTTAACAAAAGCACTGAAAATATCTAAAAAGTTACTCAAAGCAGGTTAGGCAGGGAAATATCCATGTATCGCGTAGTTTTTATGGAATTAATAATTTCATACCGAAATGACGCTTTATAAATACCGTTGTATCGACTTGCTCTACCTGCTGCCTTTCGATAATAACTTCAGACCATTTTGCAATATTGTGATTTACAAAAGCACTGAAAATATTTAAAAAGTTACTCAAAGCTATACTTAACAGGTTAACCTTTGCTAAAATTTCAAATATCTTTGTAGAAATATCCATGTATCGCGTGGTTTTTACGGAATATGGAATTAATAATTTCATACCGAAATGACGATTTAGAAATACCGTTGTATTTACTTGCTGTAACTACAGGTCATACATTATTTCCTTCAAAAGTTATCACTTGATTTCGTCGGTTTTTCGAGGATATAGACCGCGGCTTCGACCACGTGAAATTCAGTTTTCCGCGGAACCATGATTCTTCTACACTACTCGTATCTTAATACCAAATTTCAGTCAATTGGATCATTAATTGCGGTGTGAAAGACTGAAAGAGTAACAAACATACACACTCACAAACTTTCGCCCCTAAAATGCTAATAATCAGCATGTTTACTTTACACCAGAATTATCTACCTCATAACATTACATCACATTCATAGTCGTCATCTGAATGCATTAGCCAATTCTGTTTACGTAAACAGAGGCCAACAACAGAGACCATTTGAATTTTGAACATTATCCATTCAATTCCCAGGTTACCTAATAATGCAAATGACTTTACAATTTATATGACTTTAGAATTTACCTGAATGCATAGTTTGGTGACACTGACTGGATACTGCACCAAACGCGACCCGAGGGATCTATATACATATTTCAGTACTTGTTATGTCATTCGTATGTTGGGCACACTACAAATTTTTAATCTAAAGCTTTTACATAATAGAGAGACGTGATAGCCCAGTGGATAAGACCATAGGTTCAAATCCAAATCCCGTCCGGGGCATGCACCTCCAACTTTTCAGTTATGTGACTATATGCACTTTATGAAATTAAATATCACGTATCTCAAACGATGAAGGATCCTGAGGAAACCTGCATACCTGAGAATTTTCTGAATTATTTACTTATCTGAAGTGGGCCAGCGTGGTGGACTAAGGCCTAAAGAGTCGTATTAGCTCACTGGATATGACCTCTACCTCCGATTCCAGAAGGTGTGGGTTCAAATCCAGTCCGGAGCACCTCCAACTTTTCAATTATGTGCATCTTGAGAAATTTAATATCACGTGTCTCAAACGGTGAAGGAAAAACATCGTAAGAAAACCTGCATACCAGAGAATTGAGAATTTTCTTAATTCTCTACGTGTGTGAAGTCTGCCAATCTGCATTGCGCCCTCTCATTTTGAGAGTAGACTCGAGCTCAGCAGTGTCGAATATGAATTGAATGGAAAAAGCAGAGATCTTATGTTTATGTATTCTTCATTGGGAATCGAGCAGGTTATGTCCTCCGTAGGTGAAGGAAACCGCAGGTCTTCTTATAAAAATGTCTATTGCTCGTCGTTGGGAGTTTATAGTTAAGGGGCTAGATTTAAATCTGGGAGATCATGGGTTCGATTTTTGTAAGCTAAAAGATGTCGTTTTACAGTTGGAAGGGAAAGTTACATAACGTGACTATTGTTTTAGTAAGAAAAAATATAGATAAATAGTTTAACGGTTTTTTAATCTTACAGGTAATATTTTTCCTCTACATTGAAACAATGTCTCTTGGCAAAATATATCACTTAACAATAAATCTCATGCTCGCCACATAAGAGCATGTCCATATGAAGCTTATAACGCCTGATATTCTGCGGTGCCCTGCTGGTTGCCATATATTTCATCCGCTTTAGCCAAAAAGTATTTTCTTTATAAAAGTCCGCAACTTAGTCTTCGTGGAACTGAGTTTATTTTTAGATAATTCAATTTCTCTGTGGAGACTGCTGGCACTCTATAATATCTATAGGTTAATAGATATTCAAAATTGATCACGCCTCGTGGTAAGCTATAACATATGGTATATTGGCTATAATGTAGATAGATTAGATAACCGTAGTATTAGTAGATTTTAACCATCCCGCTGCGGGATATTTGAGTGCCTAAGCAACTGGTTCGGCTGGTGGGAGGCTCCGGCCGTGGCTAGTTACCACCTTACCGGCAAAGACGTACCGCCAAGCGATTTAGCGTTCCGGTACGATACCGTGTAGAAACCGAAAGGAGTGTGGATTTTCATCCTCCTACTAACAAGTTAGCCCGCATCCATCTTAAATGCAGTATACTAAATCGCTTGACGGTATGTCTTTACAGGTAGGGTGGGAACTAGTCACGGCCGAAGCCATATCCGAACCAATTAAGAGAACCTCAATCGGGGATCGAGCCCAGGACCTCCATCTTGTAAATCCACCGCTAACCACTACGCCACGGTGGCCGTCTAAAGATGACGGTGATGATTCTACATACATAAAGAATTCCCCGCTTAAAAAAGTAAAAGTTCAGTATAACATAGCATAGATAGTGCATCATGAAAAGCTACTCAAAAATGCAGTGTAATATCGCTCTGTTCCTGTTAAAATTCACTCCAATATTCACAATTGCTCCATTTGCCGGCATATAGGGGAGAATCAAGTAATAGTGACATGTAGCTCTCAAATTTCCATTTGGCTAGCAGCGTTTAAAAGTCGTGAATGGCACCATCCTATTGTTCTGGAGCCATTGTATTTTTCTATTGACCGGCCCCGCTCATATGGCCGCTCGTCGCCTCTTTACAGCCGTCGATTAATGCCCGATTCCGAAAGGGAAAATGGTGGATTCGATACTTCAAAGGGTGTTTTAATTTTTTTTGACGATAACTGAAAATAATCTGTAAGATTTTTGATCACTGTTCTCTGTGGGTAATACATAGCAACTTCGCTGTAATTATTTATGTATGTATTTATAAAATATGTATCTTCCGTGCAACAAAACCTGTGGAACATATAAAAATAACGATAAGTTGCAATACAAAAGGTTATTACTAACCAGTGAACGCCCACGACTTCGTCCGCAATTTAAACGGAAGCCAACGAAATTCATTCAACCCCTATTTCATCCCCATATGATTTTATTTTCGCGCCAAAAGCTATCCTATAACCTTCTTCGTCTCAGATCGTGTCAAGTTTCATTTGAATTCATTCAGTAGTTGCAGCGTGATGCCCGGCCAATAAAAAGCACGGACAGACAGGCAAACAATATTAAAAATATATTTTTGGCTTCAGTATCGATTAAATATAATGCCCTCCAAATAAAATTTTCAAAATATCTTCAATGTACAGTATTTGGCCTGTTAGTTTTATTATAAGTAGGTATAGATAGATAGTGATCTCTTCCAGGATACCTAACCTGAAAGAGGTTAGGTAGGTTTTATTCAATTTAAATATTAGAGCTCTAAATTTTTTAAGAAGTTATCTTTTGCTTAGTCATCAGTCTAATCAATGACAATTAGGCTAAACAATGGCTTGAGTCATTTCTATTCGATCTTTTTTTAGCGTAGGGCACTGTCTTCGTAGGACAATTTGCCAGTATGGTGGCAGCCACGGCCGACGCCAATCACCAGACCTCAGTTAATTTAGAAAATAAAATATCCTAAATTGACCTGAGTTGGGAATCGAACTCTGGACCTTTTTGTTTAGAATTGAGACCCACAGCACTACCAACAAATAGGTATTATAGTCAGGGATCCGTAGAACAAATGGTACAACTGATTACTATCAAGTTAATTTTTTGTGAGTAACTTCAACTCGATGAGACGATCAACTTTTTTATTTACGTTAATTCTTAGCTTAGCTTCGAGATAATGTACCACGCAATTTGTAGGCCGCAATTTGTTTTTACTATTATATAATCAACAGTAAAAATACATCTGGTTAGTAACAAACTTTTCATAAACTACCCTCCTCCCAACTTATATCAATACTGAGGTTATTAAAAGTTGTTATTAACCAGTTGTTTTTTACTGCTGCTTAAATAATAGTTACACAACTTAACAGCCACTATGTCAATGTTAGCGACCAGAATCAAGAATTTTCTAAAATAAAAAAGTTGATAGTCTCGATCGAGATGAAGCTTCTGACGTAAAATAACTTGATAGTAAACAGTTGCAAAAAATATTTTACGGGTCCCGGACTATTACAATAATAACTGAAAATCTAAAAAGACCCAACAATTATGTTTCAACTATTTTTAACATTCTCATTAAATACTTCAGATTTTTATCATATAATTCGAACCTCGGTAATAAAAATTTAATTAAAAAATTCCGTTACATAAAAGCAAGCTAATAAAAGGACGTTAAAAGTTAATTAATGAAAATGTAAATGAAAATAGTAGTAGGTATATGTTATAAGTTTATGTTATTAGGTACTTTCTTAACCTATTAATAATACGGCTTATGAGCCCATCAGCCCAGTGGATATGACCCCTGCTTACTATTCCGGACAGTGTGGGTTCGAATCCGGTCCGGGAAATACGTCTCAAACAGTGAAGGGAAAACATCGTAAGGAAACCTGCATACCTGAGATTTTTCTTATTCTCTACGTGAAGTCTACCAATCCGCATTCGGCCAGCGTGGAGGACTATTTGGCCTAGCCACTCTCATTGTGAGAGGAGACTCGTACTCAGCAGTGAGCCGAATACAGGTTGATAATAATGATACACCTACGTAATTAGTGTAACTGGACTTGTCCGTTATAATTCAATAGCTCAACGGTAAAAGCGGTCGGAATCATTACCGAAGGGTGGTGTTTCGATCCCCGCACCGTTGGTCTATTGTCGTACCCACTCCTAGCACAGTCTTTCCCAACTAGTTGGGAGGGGAATGAGAATACTGGTCACATTATAAAAGATATGGCAAATATTCTTTTTAAAAAATAAATAAATAAAAAATTAACAAATCAATAAATAAATAATGATCCAGACTCCAGAGATATATCTGGGCGAACCTCACAAGTTTTTAATTGTAAAGCCACGATCTTACTACACTAAATCGTAGCAAGACACTGCCTTCCTCACAATGCAGTGAAATTTTCCAAGTGGTTGGCTTTACAAAGGTTTGGGCAGTCAACTGCTAACGAGCGTAGCGTATCATTCGCCTGCAGTGTGAAATCCGAAATGCTCCGGCCTCTGTGGCTAACGACGTGATTTCATTGTTTGTAGCCTTAGCGCTCAAATCACTGGCTTGCTTCATGACTGAATTGAAGCAAATACTGATAAATGAACAATACTCGTGCTACAGAGTCTAACGAAGTCATTTAACAGTAATAATACCTGCCTACCATTTTAGTATTTCATATTTCGACTTCTACTTATCGTATATTTAGCATTCACGGTTTCTGTCGTACAAGCCAGTTGCGTGCACAAAGTTTTTAACTAAGGTAGGCATTACGTACAAATTGTGCAAAATGGAAAATATCTAATCCAATAAAGGTTGGCAATAAATCTTCAGGGTCTGTAGTGCATTTTAGCATCTTAGTTTAAGTGTTTCAAAGAAGTTTGTTTATTAGTTAGTTGCACGTATAATTACGGGTAAATATTGACTTGTTATACTTTAATTCGTAAATAGAAACAGAGTCAATTCAATTCAATTTTGATTTTAATGGCAGAAACAGAGTCAGTGTATCCTTCACGCTTGACAGCTGTCAATGTCAATGTCAAATTTAACTATTCTTTTGTTCGAAAAAATTATCACGTGATTGAGTTTCGGTTTCGGCCGAAAATAAGACTAATTTCGACCGTGTAATGGTGATTACTGTGATGCTAATAGTACTGAGGGACTTCGCTTGGGGAAGCGGAAGGAGGGTCAAGTTTCGAGCCAGGTGTCAAGTTATTCGTACGAGTTATAGATAATCTTTTTAACCGACTTCCAAAAAGGAGGAGGTTCTACGTTCGGCTGTATGTATGTTTTTTTTTTTTTTTTTTTTTTTTATGTATGTCCAGCGATAATTTCGTCAATTATGGACCGATTTTGAAAATTCTTTTTGTGTTTTGTAGGGTTTTTTTATTACGAGTTCTATGAAGACTTTACTGGAACCCATTTACTTGTTTTTCTTGAATACTTGCTTTACGATTGTTACGTATCCTATTAGTGTGAAACGTAAACGTGTAAACGCAAGTCCCTCGTAGACCCTGCAATTTATTCCTTGTGGTCCTTTCGAGATTTAACACGTTTGCTGCGGTACTAGGTCACTTGATCTCGTAAGTCTAGCGTCTTCGAGAGTTACGAGGTTGATGCACCTCGTATCACACATAACGTTTTAATACGGGGACCAAAAACCTCGTAATGCACCAGAGGAAAGCACAAAAAAAATCAGTGCCGCAGCGAACGTGTAAAAATACTGCCGAATTAAAAATAATATTGTGATCTATGTTATTATCGATATATTTTCAATAAATAGGGAATACTTTTATACTTTTACGTATTTTATTGACGAAATCTTTCTTATAATACAAGAAATATGAATGAACGGATCGAGGTGATATGGGACCTGTCCATGTCCGTGGCGTTGTAATGAGTTATACTATATACGAGAATCGGTATCATACATTTTGTATGGCAACGTTTACACATGTGTTGTGACATGTCGTGATGCCTTCTAATGAAAATGTATGATTCTGTTCTGATGCGACACGACACGACACGTCAGACAAATATAAGTCCGCCTTTATACTTACCTTTACTATATCGTACTAATAATAAAACAATCATCTAAATTGAGCAAGCATTTATTAAGCCTAACTAAAATAGAATTAATTGAACACATTAGAAAGGTGGCAGCCACACTTCAAAGCTCGAGCCGTAGTCGAGTTTCTTCCGTAGCGCGGCCTCCAAGAACGCGTCCCGATTTCCGTCCCGCGGCGCGCTTTTGTCCCGACCGCTCTCGCGCGCCACCTCGCGCGTTGCGCGGAGCAACTTTGACACATGAGCAACACTTTCACGAGCATCCTCCACTGATAACTGGAAAAAATTAATAGGTCTTAGACTAATTATACAGAAACCAGCCTCGCTAGACGTTACTCCTCTGTCAGAGTATAAAATCAACGATCTAACGCTGTAATAAAAACTGTTTCTACAGAATCAATATTTCATTGTTGTAATCGTTTTGACGTATAAAGAGATTCTCCATAAAAATACCGGCTTGTGTAGTTGAATGACATAAAAAACGGACATAAAAATACCGGCTTGTGTAGTTGAATGACATAAAAAACGGACATAAAAATACCGGCTTGTGTAGTTGAATGACATAAAAAACGGACATAAAAATACCGGCTTGTGTAGTTGAATGACATAAAAAACGGACATAAAAATACCGGCTTGTGTAGTTGAATGATATAAAAAACGGACATAAAAATACCGGCTTGTGTAGTTGAATGACACAAAAAAAAGGAAATAAAAATACCGGCTTGTGTAATTGAATGACATAAAAAACGGACAACAACTTCTAGTTCACTAAAAAGATGAAGGTAGGTTTCATTTAAAGTTAGAGCCATGATTGCCCAGTGGATATGACCTCTGGCTCCAATTCTAGAGGATAAAATGATCAAGGGCGTAGCTTCGAATATGGCCCGCGGCATGCACCTCCAACTTTTCAGTTATTAAGTGCATTTTAAGACATTAAATATCACGTCTCTCAAATGGTAAAGGAAAAACATCGTGAGGAAACCTGCATACCTAGAATTGTCTTAACTCTCTACGTGTGTGAAGTCTGTCAATCCGCATTGGGCCGGAGTGGTGGCCTAACCACTCTCATACTGTGAGAAGACTCGTGCAGTGAGCCGAATATGGGTTGATAATGATAATGTTTTATTTGTAAGTAATTTAACTTAATTATATCAATGGAGATGGTCCATTTCAGGTCCACTCTTGTACACCGTATCATTAAAATGTTAAAATACAATGATTTTATTACAATCTAAATGAGTGAATAAGTTTAACTAAATAAAAAGAAATAAATAAAATGAAAACCCAAGTTTTTGGGTTATATCAAGATGTCGCCCATAGAGCAACTATGAATTGGCAATTGACAGCAAACGTCAAATCGACTACTTCATTGAAAACGTCATCAATCCGCCATATTACCCATATTAGTGTTGCATTTCTTGGGAGAGAATGAACATTATTTCGAAAGAATTAAAGTAAATTTGATGATTTGTATAACCAAAAATAATTAAAAAAAATATTTTCTTATATTTCTGCCAGAATACAATGACTGATCCGGGGCAATATACAATTTTGGAATATCTCCTTTTGATGTTGATGATTACCTTTTTTTTATTATTTACAAGTTAGCCCTTGACTATACAATCTCACCTGATGGTAAGTGATGATGCAGTCTAAGATGGAAGCGGGCTAACTTGTTAGGAGGAGGATGAAAATCCACACCCCTTTTAGATTTCTACACGACATACCTGATCATCAGTCGACGTAGCGTGTGGGTATATCCTCACCCAGCGGCCCACCCGCCCCGCGCCGCGGTCCCAGCGCACCCCGTTGCCCCACGAGCACGCAGTCAGCATACGTCTCCGGGACGCCGCCGTCGCGTAGCCGCCGCGCCACGTCTCATCCATGTGAGAACACTGCTCCGACGACTGGATGGATGGATGGCTTGATGGATGGCTGGATGACAAAGCCACACTTGTCGTGGACTTGAGAGAAGAACGTAGATCAGTTGGACTTTAGGACCACGGTCAACATATACCTAAACATTTTTCAATGTTTGGCAAATTGATCCATGCGTCAGGTGATACAAGAGCTGGCGCTTATTTGGCCCAAAGGTTAAGCCTTGCCATTCAGAGGACTAATAGCATCAACGTATTTGATAAGTGGGCTATCTAACACTGATAGAATTTCTCAAATCGGACCAGTAGTTCTTGAGATTAGCGCTAGAGATTAGTTTTAATTTAATTATTGATATGTATATGTGAGTTATAAATATATTTTCGTAGTACATTTAAAAATAGTTTAATATGTATATCTATATACTCAATCTACTTTCATATACACACCTGAGATTCTAGGCCTTCACAACTTATTTCCGACGAAGTTTTGTACATTTTTCCCGTTTGAACAACCTTCGGTTTTTCTGACAAGTCCTGAAACATAAATGATTCACGGTGATCAGTTCACTTATAACAGTTCAATTATAACAGAATAAGGATTGTATTGACAGACAAATGAGTGAATGATCTATCAGTAATGAAAGTAAGAAACTTTTACACAGAAAATGATAATATTTCTTTTTTGTGATTTCTGCCTATTGCAAAGTGGACCACTCATAAATAGTTTTTTTTTTTAATATAGCTCTAGGTAGAGATGCTCTACGGTGCGCCGTCGTAGCTCGGCCCGACTTGTAGCACCGCTCTCGTTTTCTGCACTGCAGCTACAATAGGAGTCATGTCATAAACTGATGGCATACTCACTGGCACTGAACATTTGTCGGGCATGGGAGCTGGTAGAGTGACGCAGTGAATTGGCATGGCCCGCCGTCTGCGCACACGGCGAGCGCCTCTACGGTGCGCCGTCGTAGCACGGGCTGACTACGTAGCACCGTTCCTGTCCTCTCAACTACAGTTACAATAGGAGTCATGTCATAAAGTGATGGCATACTCACTGGCACTGAACATTTGTCGGGCATGGGAGCTGGTAGAGTGACGCAGTGGATTGGCATGGCCCGCCGTCTGCGCACACGGCGAGCGCCTCTACGGTGCGCCGTCGTAGCACGGGCTGACTACGTAGCACCGTTCCTGTCCTCTCAACTACAGTTACAATAGGAGTCATGTCATAAAGTGATGGCATACTCACTGGCACTGAACATTTGTCGGGCATGGGAGCTGGTAGAGTGACGCAGTGGATTGGCATGGCCCGCCGTCTGCGCACACGGCGGGCGCCTCTACGGTGCGCCGTCGTAGCTCGGGCCGACTTCGTAGCACCGCTCTCGTCCTCTGAACTACAGCTACAACAGGAGTCATGTCATAATGTGATGGCATACTCACTGGCACTGAACATTTGTCGGGCATGGGAGCTGGTAGAGTGACGCAATGGATTGGCATGGCCCGCCGTCTGCGCACACGGCGGGCGCCTCTACGGTGCGCCGTCGTAGCTCGGGCCGACTTCGTAGCACCGCTCTCGTCCTCTGAACTGCAACTGATTACAGTTTACAGTCAAATGTATTGTATTAACAATACATTTGACAGGAAAGTAGTTGTAACAAAGCCGGATTAAAGGGGCTTTAAGTGTCTTTAGTAATAATTTTAAGATTGTCAGGTATATTTCAACCGTAAGAATAAGATAGTACCTCAATTATCCTTTACCTGGTAATATGTGGTGTAGGTGGGCCTTGTAACAACGACAAACCGGTATGCTTCATCGGCAAACCCAACAGATCAAATAGCTCATGGAGCATGGGTTGTTTCACAATCACATCGGCCTCACAATCCGCTGCCAAGGCAGGGGACAAGTTTACCTAAAAATGAAAAAGTAATCTTACTAACATGAGTGCATTAGAATATATTACACAACTGCAGCGTCGTTGGTGCAATGGTTAGACTATATGGTTATCACGAGGTCCTGTGTTTGAATCCTGGGTCGGTTCATGGAATATTTACTACTGAGCTGTTCTGTCTTTACAGATATTTTCAATGTAAATTAACAGGTTGGTAGCGGAGATGATAAAAGATGATATTGATGGTGTTACATTTCGATCCCGGATCATTAACATCTGATAGTGGCCACTAATTATTTAATTTAACATTATCACTTTAATTCCGCCTACCCACATTGGAACATCGTGGTGGGTCTAAGCTCCACTCTCCTACAAGAAGAAGCCTGTCTTTGTAGTGGGCTGTTAAAATAGGCTAATGAATGATGATATTGCTTGTACAAATAGGATATTTATACCAATATTCAAGCAAATAAGTATTGGAAAATTTTTAGTAGTAGTTTAGTACTTTATGGGCCGTCTGTCCGTTGTATTTACCTTTTATTTATACAGACTCTAATTGAAGTAAACAACGAAGTACGAAAATAAAAATAATTTCCCAATAACTATAGGTAGGTTAGGTTAGGTTAGCTTTATACGTCTCAACATACTTTTTACGTCTCATAGATATACAAACCTCAATCAGCCACGGCTTCAAAGTATCATCCAGCAGTACATCGAACCCGTAGAACTCGAAGCAGTTCCTCGCTGGCGGAGTCCCCGCAGCCTGCGCCAGCAGAGTGAGCGTCACCAGCGCCCGGACCCGCTGCCAAACTAACCACTCGACCGCGCCCCATCTACCGACGAGCGCGCGCCTCACTTGCTTCAGAGTCCACTTGCAACCTGTACAATAAACTCTTTGTGTACAACACACTACTAGTGCCATCTGTGACGTCACATTGCAACTGATTGTGAGGTACTCTGATGAAAAGTTAGAGGGCGGCATAAAGAAGAAAATCGGGGCATTTACACCATTTATAAGCAGGTTAAATGTATATCGGACCTCCGTGTAAGATTCAAAATATGACATTTTACAAACAGTAGTTTTATGTTGCAAGGTATCAACATTATCATTATTAAGCCTCGGGCGCGTTGCAGAAACGCCTCTCCTCCGGGCAACACCGCGCTGACACCTCGCCGGTCGCTCGCTGGCAACGCTTTACGTCACTTCGGATGTCCGAGAGCTTGTAGACATTTTCCGGCATGTTTTTGCGGCAAGTTAATATTATTAGGTACCTTAAAATTTAATATTTAAATAGTAAAGTGCCTCATACTTTGAATCATACAACCGATACCGATAATTTAACCTGCAAAACGGCTGTTTGGACTAGATGAAATTTGATATAGAAATACTTTTTCTAAAGGTAATAAGCTACTTTTTATCACAAAATCAACATGGGTAAAAACAAGCACAGCACAGCTAGGTATGTTAGACTATAAATAGATTTGTATGACAGATTCGCTGAAAGATAGCCCTTCTATAGCTTTTGAAGTTCAAGGTTATCGTTTTTTTAAAGGCTTTTTGAGTCAAACGGTAACTAAAATAGCTATCAATAATAACAATCGATCGTCATAACCACAGTTACAACAGGAAATCTCTTAAACTAGGTCATAATTAGTTAATACAAGTTCGTCGTTATCAACCCATATACGGCTCACTGCTAAGCTCGAGTCTCCTCTCAGAATGAGAGGGGTTAGGCCA
The DNA here is from genome assembly GCF_947172395.1 of Bicyclus anynana. Classification (NCBI taxonomy): domain Eukaryota; kingdom Metazoa; phylum Arthropoda; class Insecta; order Lepidoptera; family Nymphalidae; genus Bicyclus; species Bicyclus anynana. Next base: position 11,467,112 of record NC_069089.1, on the reverse strand, counting down.
ATAGTCCACCACGCTGGCCCAATGCGGATTGGCAGACTTCATACACGCAGAGAACTAAGAAATTCTCTGGTATGCAGGTTTCCTCACGATGTTTTCATTCACCGTTTGAGACACGTGACATTTTTTTTTTTAAAGTAATACAAGTTTATTCTATTAAAAATATTAGATAGTTACTTACCACTGCCTATCCTGTCCTTACACTCAGCATACCTCGGCCCGGTCTTATTTAAAGAGGAATTCGTCAAATGTCGGTATGGGTTATGGATATCAGATAAAGTGTATTTATCTGTCCCTGAAAAATAAAAAAATCTATAATATTTTTTTAGATTCATAACATTAAAATATACTTCTTAAAACTTTTATTAAATTGTCACATAAGAAAATAAAATTACGAATTATGGCAGGTGTTACACCCCCGAGCCTCGGAGAGCACGTAAAGCCATCGGTCCTGCTGGCCTATTCACTAATTTGTTCATTATAAACAACCTATTAAAATAAACATCAAATCAATTGAGAAATGTCATCTACCTACTGCTTGATATCCATGACGGGTTGTCAGTAGGTAGGCACCGGACGACATTTGTTACATAGAATCGTATATATCAACTAACATACGGCAATGTTAGTGAATTGGCATGTTGGTTATTATAATTATTAATATCTGTATAATAGTGATATAATAGTGATCGTTCGATATGGGAGGGAATAGGGGGACGATGAAAATTCATACTCCTTTCGGTTTCTACACGACATCGTACCGGAACGTAACGTGTACGTGCTTGCCAGTAGGATGATAACTAGCCAACGCCGAAGCCTCCCACCAGCTATACCTGGCCAATTAAGAAAACCGCAATCGGCCCAGCTGACGAACCAACCTAGGACTTCCGTCTTGTAAATCCAGTACGCATTCCACTGTGCTACGGAGGCCGTTAAAAATCGCCGTCGAATGGATTTCACGAAAACTTAATAACTTTACTGTTATGAACAAAAACATCCTCTCTTTGAAAAAATGAGCTTGAATGTTATAAAAAAAATGAGACCCAGTGAAAGACAGAATTAGTCTGGTTATGAAGACTATAAAATAGTTCTCACCAAATCGTGCCAATCCTTCAGCGTACATATAGGCGGTGAGCGGACGGTAGCCGGGTACGCAAACATACAAGCGTAGATCGAACTTGTATCCAGCAATCAGTAGTGGGCGCTCGATGTATCTCTGAACCACAGCCGGACTCCCGCATCGCATGTCACATACACTCTGAAAATAATTACACACGTTTTTGACCGATCTGCAGTTATTAGGTTATAAAATAGTTTTTTTAATCCTTCTTTCTTATGGCTATCTTAGCCATACTTTTTACAATTGTACTACACACCACAATGGCTAAGCACTAATGATATTAAATATTGTTAGATGTGTTACTAGCGCATGAAAAATGAGGCGCTCAAAAGAGGAAATTTATAGTCACCTCAATGTTACTTGTGGTCAACAATGAACGTTATTTAAACAAATAATATCTAAATATCGTCTACAATGTCGAATTGTGTGTTCAGGAAGTGTAAAAACTATATATACATAAATATATAATGGAATAAAAGAGAAAATTGTGCATGTGTGCGCACAGTGTTGTAGCATATTTACTCGGATCACTTTTTGCGTTGATTTTGTAGGGATCTAACCGATCTATAGTATAAAATTATCATTGCTAAGCACTATTGTCTGTTGCCTCGACCACCTGAGCAGGGCAATACCAAAACTCAAGTAGTACAAGCATCGAACACCGCACTGTCGTATTTAGCACAACCTTGAAAAAGGAACCAACTCAGCATTATGCTGCATTAACAATGAACATACTTTTAGCGGACTCAGAAGTGATTACAAAAATAAGAAAACTAATGTCGAACAAAGGTTATTATTCTCAACATAATTGTCAGGACAACTTAATTGACAAATCAAACTTTAACCAAAATAAGACCCTAGAATGACAGAGAATGACCTTGAGGGAAGTCACGCACTTGTGAACGTTGTGAGTAGGGTTAAAGGTACCTTCGACTGTTAACAAACACTCCCCTTTTCCACTCAAGTCACTCCCCCCGCCTATCCCAAGTAACCCATAAAGAATTACACAAGAAGAGATGTGGACGGCTCAAACGCCACGAGCACACTGAAGCCGTCCGTACCGCAAGTCGTTGCAACGCGGCGATAACACGGATGTACAAAGCCATCACGCAGCGACATTAAATTATAATGAACATTAAGTGCAGCTGCATCTGTCTACTTTATTTTTATCTGACTACCTTACACTTTTAAAGATTTTACCCACCTACACGTCTAAAGAACCTACCAACAACTACAATAAGACATCCTAATATTTTATAGCGAATGTGTGTTTTGTAGTTTGACTGTCAGGTTTAACCAAGCAATCTACCGTATCGTTCACAATGTATATTATGAAAAATACGTTTTACTCCTACATACTTTTATTTATTTTCATCATAACTTAAAAATAGCCTTACAGGTACCACCTAATTAGCTAGCTTAGCACTATATTATAAATCTAAAACTTAATTCTATTTACCTAAATATATACATCTAGCAATGAATACTCAGCAATTCTTGTGAGTTCACACAGAGTACAAGAGAATATGTCGATGTTCTCAGCTACGACGTTCAGAGTGCGAAGTGCGCACGTCAACGGAGCTTTTTTTGCTAAAATTGGACGTCCGCTCGGTAAAACCAGCAACTGAAGCTTGCGTCTCCGCGACACGTAACGGTTTGGGACGTAACCTGTACTAGTACCTCCGCATTATACACCTTTTCTCTTAAGAGTTTAAAGATATATAACACGAGTGCAAGTTCCCGTCTAACCCGCAGTTCATTATATACGACCATGCCTAGCATAAATAACGTTGGATACATTAATGAATAGTATGGGTATACCCCATACAACCTCATATACAAATACCTCATGAATTTTTTCTGTACTCGCTCCAACATCAGGCTATATTTAACCTCATGTGGAGCCCAGATGACCAAGTTGCTTTCTAACTGGCTTCTCACTAAAGCATTATAAAGGACTAAACTACTAAAAGCATACGAGACAAATGCCCGAAAACGATATCTAAAATAAAATATCTTATACTTTTAATCATGTACTTATTGTATTGTATGGCCATAAACCCGTATTGTTTTACTGTAAGTTCATACAGAATAAACTTTTTATGAAAGAATATAAAATTCGAACTAGGTAAATCATTCATTCCAATGGATGAAGTAAACTTACTAGAACTCGGTTGACAAAAATACCACAAGAAGTGAAAACTCTAAGCAATTGCTCACATAAAGGATGGAAAGCTTTCTAAATCTAAGTGCATTCAACCTAAGTAAACAGAGTAACGGCACAATACTATCAGAAAGTTTTTTGATAGTGTTGTGCCGATCGTGAACGAACTAGCTCGTAAGTTCTTAGAGAAGAACTACGCGATCTTTATCTTTAGCTCATTCAGAATTTCGAGAACAATTTAGTGCATACAACAGATAAATAGGCACAACGATCTATTGATTAAAGGATTACTAATTTAAATTAACGCAATCATTATCAACCCATAATCGGCTCACTGCTGAGCTCGAGTCTCTCTTAGAATAAGAAGGTTTAGGCCAATAGTCCACCACGCTGGCCTATTGCGGATTGGCAGACTTTACACAAACAGAGAATTATGAAAGTTCTCTGGTATGCAGGTTTCCTTGCGATGTTTATCCTTCACCGTTTTGAGACACGTGATTTAAAAATCAAGACGAATTCGGGCCGATCGCTGGTAATATGCAAAATAATGAATACTTTGTCTATATCAACAATTTCCACAAAGTACTAGATTATCTACTCATTGATTGTGGGTTGGTTTGCAGTACCGGTAGAAAAGTGAACAAACAATGTATTATTTTAGAATTTAAAACAGAAGAGATTGTACTAAAGGAGCGGCTTAGATCACTAACGAGCTATGAAGTAATCTATAAACTCCTATGTACAATACTATACGAGTACTAGTATCTAGACTGAACATAGATCTCAAATCGCGTATTTCTCAAAGTGAACAAACAATGTATTATTTTAGAATTCACAACAGAAGAGATTGTACTAAATGAGCTGTTTAGCTCACTAAGCTATGAAGTAATCTATAAACTCTTATGTACAATACTATACGAGAACTACTAACTAGACTGAATATAGATTTAAAATTGCGTGTTTCTCAAAGTGAACAAACAATGTATTATTTTAGAATTCAAAACAGAAGAGATTGTACAAAAGGAGCGATTTAGCTCACTAAGTTATGAAGTAATCTATAAAGTCATATGTACAATACTACGAGTACTAGTAGTAGTATCTAGACTGAACATAGATCTCAAATCGCGTGTTTCTCAAAGTGAACAAACAAAGAATTGACAACAGATGAGATTGTACTAAAGGAGCGGTTTAGCTCACTAGGCTATGAAGTAATCTATAAACTCATATGTACAATACTACGAGTACTAGTTGTGCGAGTACCTAGACTGAACATAGATCTCAAATCGCGTGTTTACACGTGCTTAGCTTGGGAATTTAGCCCAAAACTTGTGCACTCGGAAGCTTTTGCAATGTTTCTCGCAATATCGTTTACGAGCAAGACTATTTCACTAACAGTGTTGCTCGCATATTCTCCTAGAAACGTATCACCTAAAATTGTGTATCAAGGGTCTACTTGTTTTCGTATACAGTCACGAAAGTCAAGAAATATGTGTAGTTTTATTTACTGTTTATTTAGTAAATAGCCAGGCTTTTCGAAAGAAAGACACTAAAAAATTTAACCATGTTGCAGTGTTATCATAGACGCTTTTGCATGTTCATTTACTAGTAACATGAACAGTAACAGGATCGACGTTCCTAACCAGATCTGTTACCTAACCACTGGTTTGTACTAGGCATCACTCTTTCCTTAGGAAACTTCGAAGTAAGAGTAAGTAAGTAAGAGACAAGTATCATTGACTTAGACCATAATGTAGTTATGCGTAAAACTTAAATGTATACCTACCTCAAAAAACGACGGTCTCCATCATTGTGCTCTAAGTCCCTGCCTACCTAGATTAATTTTAGTTTGGCTAATTTAAGTAGAGATTGAAAAGCCTGGCAAATTTAACAAAATACGGAGCGTATTCTCAAAATTATAGTACAAATGGAATAACTCAGTTTAAATACTTGCAATTGAAGTTTATTTTATATAAATGTTTTCATACATACTCCTTTTTTCACGTTTGTTTATTGATTTTTATAATCTGCCGGGCGATTTTAATCTACCTTCAGTACCCAAACTAGGAAGAAGGAATAGTAGTCATTTAGAGATGCCATAGCTAAACGTTTTTGATAAAGGAAAATAAGATATTGCTGTTTAAAAACCTTTACCCTGAAGAGAAATATCCCTCTGCCTTGGCTTTGAGCTACAGGTTTGTGTATCCACACCACGTTGGAGCCCCTGTCATCGTCTCGCCGCAAACGCGAGCACTCAGACACCAACTTCGCATACTCCAGTGGTAAGTGGAAGCAGGGTGGGCTGAAATGAAAAATTCACCTATTTACTAATCACTATGAAAATGTAGTTTGTGGAGTTACAGAGGTAGAGCATACTCTAGATGGGACGATGATATTAAAAAAAAATTGCAGGCCCACAATAGCTACAAATTGCTAAACACCGGAAAAATGGAAACCTTTGGAGGAGGCCTTTACCTGAGGGGGGTTCCAGCAAATAATATAGTTTTTTTAATTAAATAACTTATAATATTTTATTTAATTTATGAAAATGTAGTAAAAAATGTCACTGACATAGCTCAGCGAGTCGCAAAGCTGAAGTGCACATACGAGTACACCCGAGTTTAAAGAGTCGATGGACGTAGGGTCCGGAGGTGCTGGAACGGCGACCACGCACCGGAAAGCTCAGTGTTGAACCTACCAGGTGACCCACTAGGTCAACTAGTTGATAGGTATACTGACGACATCAAGCGGTTTGCAATGAGCCGCTGAATGCTAGTAGCTCAAAATCAAACACTTTAATTAAGAATTAACTTGTTGTTATTGATACACATATTTCAGTAAAGGAGGCCGCGTGTGTGGTCAATAATATTGTGAATATTCATTAATAACAACCCATATTCGCCTCACTTTTGAGCACAAGTCACCTCTCAGAATGAGAGGGTAAGGCTTATAGTATACCACACTAGCCCAATGCGAATTGGCAGACTTTACACACGACGATAATGTAGAAAATTCTCAGGTATGCAGGGTTTCCTCACAGTTTTGTTCCTTCACCGTTTGAGACACGTGATATTTAATTTCTTAAAATGCACACAACTGAAAAGCTGGAGGTGCCCCGGACCTTTGAATCAGAGACAGAGATCATATTCACAAAGCTATCACGTCACTCAGGTCTTAATTAGTTTGTAAATATTATTACCACCATTATGTAGAGTAAGGTTGCATATAGTCGAACCAAGTGTCGAGTTAAGTTGAGTGGTACCTCGGCAGCATGAAAATATTATTTTCTTAGGAATAACTAACTTTTTAACTTACATATTGAAACTATTATTGACTATGTGAAGGCAACCAAAGAAATATCTATTAAAATCAAACAACAACAAATTAAAAGCTTCAATACGTGATAATACTCAGTAACTACTGAATGATTACAATGAAATATAGTACCCAATAAAGTTTATATCAAATCATTTCGTTTGCATGCAATCTAATTGGCCGCGATTCGTTAAAAAATTAAACTAGCGTGTCCATACTTCCGCTAATAAAACGTCATATTACAATTCTTATAAAACAAAACTATGACATTGACTTTTCTTAGGAAACGTCACGCGATCCCGGTACGGGTACCACTTGGCGTAATTGCCGGGGAAGCGCGGTTCATTAGTAAACCGCTTAGAATACAGAAAATACCAGAAGCCGCGTTCAGCCGCAATTGTATCCAAAAATAGGCTAGTTGACATTTTTCTAAATGTTCTGAAATTGGTCAATAACGTTCTACTAGATAGAAACAAAAACATTTTTTGAAATGTGATTACTAATTTAAATTTTTTAAATTTTAAAAATTTATTTGATAATACGGGCCTAAACGCTGTCGGTTATGATGGTCTATATTTCAACTGTTTCATTACGTCATCAACTAATCCCTTATCAAACGGAGCGTTTGACAACTAGTTATTAATTATTAAAACGTTTAGTACATCAAGTGACATTGTGACGTCACAAAACGGACGACAGCGTTTTGGATGTTTGGAAAATTTAAAAAAATACATGATTTTTAAATTAAGTTTTATAAGAAATCTTTAACTTTTATTAATTGATATCGAAATATTTGGTCACGTCACACTTGAGTGACAAATAGCTTGTTTGTGAAATTACACCAAAAAAGAGTAGGTAACTTTAATGGCTTCATTCCTATGCGCGATCACACCTTCTGGAGTTTTCCGTATTCTGAGGTAAACCGCTATAATTTAATATTACCTCGAACTTTCACCTTCGTCCCAACAGGAAGAATTTCTTATGCGACCTTTGTAAGTAAACTTCTATAATTTAATATCACCGAAGTCTTAATTCCTTGTTGGTATTTTAAACTTTGGCATAGACCTTCGTAGTTTACTTTGCTATTGGAACACTGTCGCGTTTTACTTTACCTTTCATGATTCCAGTAAAGTACGAGTAAATTAATTGTTGTGACCTTTCTTTCATTTGTTCACTCTTTGTGCAACATGGTGAAAGTTTTCAAACTTGCAGTAGGTAGTAAACATTATCAAATATCAAATCCTTTACGTGCTGATACAGTTAACAAGGTCTTAACAAATAAATATAACCTCTTCTGTATCACGCCCGATCGGCATGCAAAATATTATATTAGTTACCTACATTTAAATAATTCCAGAATTTATGCACCTTTCTGTATTTAAACGGCTTTTTTATTCGCTAACTTGAAAATCATTCGGAACATAAAGTTCAGTGAGCCTAGTACAAATCAATCAATAACAACCCATATTTAGCTCTCGAGTTTCCTCTCAGAATGAAAGGGGTTAGGGCTTAGCCCACCACACTGGCCCAATGCGGATTGGCAGACTTTACACACGTAGAGAATTAAGAAAATTCTCAGGTATGCATGTTTCCTTCACCGTTTGAGACAAGTGATATTTACTTTAATTTTCTTAAAATGTTGTACAGTAAAAAATAACACTATTAATTAGTGTCAACTAACAAAATTACAGTGTCACAATTTCACTTAAATTCAAGTCTTCCTTCGTCAAGATCTTAAAATAGGATCAATCGAAACCACTATGTTTTCTGTCCGCGTCTTTTTTTTAATTCCTAATAGACTTGCGCTTGACTACAATCATGCCTGGTGGAAAGCAATGATGAGGTCCAGGTTGGAGCGCGCTTGACTAGAAAATGCCTATTCACTCTTGTCTTGAAGGTATAGGTCTCTAACTTGAAGAACTTGGTTTGAGAGGCAAACATTTTCATGGTCAAGAGATGACGGCGAATGTTTTATCAGGAATGTGATGAGAACTGTCACTTTCATTTACATAGATCAAACAGTCATTACGAACCCCGTCCATATAACAAATCTAAAAAGCAACATCCAATAATCATGACACTCCTAAATTAATGCCTTAACATGAAAATATTTTACGACGTCTGAAATTTTCATGAAAGTTCATGTAAAAACGTAACTTAAACGGGTTTCTTACATCAGTTGAAAAGATGAGCTCTGTTTCTGAATCCTACAAAAGAATTTCTAGATAATGTCGTGCCACACGCAACGAGCGCGTGGATTCATTCAAAAGCCAATGACGTGGAGCGATTGACTCGTGCCCCATACAGAATGTATATTACAGACAAAATTTAATAATTCTTACTGCTATTGTAATAAAAGCTATATCATCCATACTAAATGCGGTCGTGTGTACATAATAGGATCAACAAATGCCACTGTACTGCCTAATAGCTTGATAACTTGTATTGGAAGTTCCCTTGCAGGTTGGTTCTATTTATATTCTACAATTTGTTAATATCATGCCGCTCGATTTTGTATTGTCCTCACGAGTAAACTTGTAACTGATCATAATTTTTTTTAATTAATTGTGACAATCTTTGAATTCAAATCTTGTTTTCATGATTAGATAGAGAGCTTCAAGGTTTATACGTATAGTTTACTTAAACATTGTTTTCTGCACAAAGTCCCACGCGTCCCACAATGGGCGTTAGGTCCACTCCAAACACGGAATGATATTGTCAATCTTTTATTGTCAATAATATTTTTAAAACAAAACTTAATTTTTCATTCATTCGGTTGAATGTTATTGACAAATTTCAGCATTATAGGATTGTTAAAGCTAAATACAAACAATTTTTTTTTGTGCTCTAAAGTTTCTCTATGATTGACAAACTCAACAAAAAAGTGAACTTTATGATATCACCTTTACAAAAATCAATATTGTATCGACGTTACGCGGTTGAATCACAAAAAAATATTAGGGTGCAATTACCCCCTCTAGTTTTACAACCTCGATTAGAATTCATGATTTTGCGTGTTCAATTTTTTTATTGCTTTAAATTGGAAGATTTATGTTTTGTTTATCGACTTCATTCAGATTAATAATTTTAGATTCGCAATAAGCAGAAACGCGATGGTAAGGTACTACTGAATTTTACGATGACAATACTCTATGTAGCTTCTGCAATCTGCATAATAAAGAAAATGCTATTAAATTCATTAATAACCCATATTCGGCTCACTGTTGAGCACGAAAATCCTCTCACAATGAGAGGGCTTAGGCTAGTTAAGTTAGCTTAGTTATACCACTTCTAGACTTAGACTTCACACACGTAGAGAACTAAGAAAATTCTCAGAAATGCAGGTTTCCTCACGATGTTTTTCCTTCACCTTTTGAGACACGTGATGTTTAATTTCTAAAAAAGCACATAACTGAAAAGATGGAAGTGCATGCCGCGGACCGAACTTGACCCTACGCTCTCCGAATAAAAAAAGACATGGCAAATAATTACTATTATTTGATGAATGGTTGGAATTATCCTAAAATATCACTCACCTGAAGTCGTAAATTGATCCATAAATTCTTCTCATACACCGGAGCAAGCGAGACAGGCTGTCTTTACGACAAATTGAGCCTCCTTTTGGTATATGATTCATGAACTGAAATTAAGCAAACATACATCATTTGTATCATTATGTGTAATAAGCCTGAACGAATTATACAAAATTATTTAGGTATTATTATGAATGTAAGTTAGACGTTGAGAATAAATATTCGTCGTACATTCTTTGTAATAATGTTTGACATATTTTTTCCCTAATTGTGTAAATGCCGTAGGCTCCATAGTGGGACCGCCATGACATCACCGAGAGTTTTTACGAAGCATCGAATGATGAGGCTCGAAGGCTGAAGACGTTTAGAACAAAGGACGGAACAACTCTATAAGGGATTCTGTATGGTGGGTTTTTAACTCACGATCTTGGGGACGCCCGGATTGATACACTCAGTATAAGGCTGTCTGATCGTAAAGGACGTCTTTCGGGCGTCTAGATTTACAATCTACGATCTGTATTAAGTGCCTTTAATTAGGCGTGAGATAAACTTTGAAATCCTATGTCGACTTGAATTATACAAATGTAACCGCTATTCATGATTCATAAATTATATTCAGGCAGTATATCCACTAAATATCATAAACAGATTTTTTTTTGTTTGTAGCAAATAAGCCACGCGATTTTGAAAATGTTACACCAACCTAAAATTATAAATTTAAAAAACTCCTGAAAGCCCACTTAAACTAATTATTATAAATTAAATAAAAAACTATATCACAGTGCCGCATCTAGTCGCACATTACTCTCTGGTAATGTCGACCGGCCGCTGTTGGTATTTTTCTTTCAATGACTACCTACAAATAGTCATTAAAAATTGAATTATTATGTATTTTTGTTTATCACGTTATAATTCTTACTGTATATTTTGTTATTATATTATTGTTTATAGTTTATTTGTTAGCACTACTATTATTACTACGTTATACTATTTCTTGTACGCTCAAACTGAAATGTACTAGCCTGTAAGTTTCACATAAGTGAATAAGTTAATTCTTAGTGAAATAATAAATATTTTAAACCCAACCTAAAGGTACCTTATCAGTGAGTAACATAGACTATATCTTATTCCCGTATTCCCACGGGAACGGAAAATAAGCTAATGAAAGCGCCGAAAGGTTCCGGTAGTTTAAATGTAAATCTTGAAGTTGTCATAGCGAGTTCAATACAAGGTATTACGAAATTTTGAGGAAAGGAATAAAAAAAATATACACAACATGAATAAAAATATTGTCAGACACGAGCATCCGCTATAAAACTATCAATGTTTGTCACAGCGTCATAACTTTTGATTAGTGGTAGTCACGACAAATCTCAGTACGAAACATGAATCAACATCAGTTATCTATAGCTGAATATTTAATCGATCGTCATCCACTTCCCTATTTTGAAGTTAAACGAACTTTCCAGTGTTAATAATAAAATACACATTGTAAGTTTTCTTTACTAAATTTAAAAAAATAATCGTCGTGCATATATACGTAGGTATAGATTACTAATTATTAATATTATAAATAGCTAAAGTTAAATATTTTTATATTAAACGTTTTTAAAAGCTACGTAACGGCGGCCTCGTCGGTCCAGTAAGCAAGTTGGTAGCGCCGGAGCCTAGGTTCGAATCCTGGGTCGGGTCATTTGATGCTAAAAATTGCTTGGAATTTGATGGTGTCATGATTTCTGCCCCCAATTTCGAAGGGTGTGCGTTCGAATCCGGCCCGGGGCATGCACCTCAACTTTTCAGTTGTGTGCATTATATGAAATTAAATAAGACGTGTCTCAAACGGTGAAAGAAAACATCGTGAGGAAACCTGCATACCACTTAATTCTCTGCGTGTGTCAAGTCTGCCAATACGCATTGGGCCAGCGTGGTGGACTATTGGCCTAACCCCTCTCATTCAGGAGACTCGAGCTCAGCAGTAAACCGAATATGGGTTGATAACATTTCCGATTCATAAGAGCACGTTAAGCCGTCGGTTCAGGTAGTCAACATCTGATAACGAAACATTACCACCATAAGTAGAAAAACGAATTTCTGGTCTAGTGGGCCGTTAAAATAGACTGATAATGATTATGACGTAATATTATCCTTGAATTTTATGTACAGCATGATGAAGTATCGGCCGATATGATCATCATCCTCATCATCATCAGCCGATGGACATCCACTTCAGGACATAAGCCTTTTATAGGGACTTCTAAACATCACGCTCCTGAGCCGTCTGCATCCAGCGAATCCCTGCAACTCGTCAGTCCACGTGCTTGGCCTATTCATCATTTTGTTCTTTATTATCAACCTATTAAAATAAACATCAAATCAATTCAAATTACATCTACCTACTGTATGATATCCACCAGCAGGCACCGGATTATATTTGTTACATAGAATGTCAACTATCATACGTCAAAGATAGTGAATTAGGCTGCAGGTGGGCGTCGACTAACACTGTGCGATTTCTAGTTTTGACTTTCTACTATGTCTATGTAGTTATTTATGTTTATATTTATAGTATTATCTTTATGATTATAGTATTACGCTGTCACCTGCCAGTCTCCCAGAGCCTTGTAAGACGTGGCGGGAAAGGCACTCGTCCTCCACCAAAGATTCCATTTCTCCTCGCCGCCGCTGTAGCCTTGGTACATACGCCAACCGCGATCCATACAAACCTATTTCAATTTTAAATTATGATAATATCTATGAATTCAATTAAAATAGGAAAAACCTCTACGTCCCTGTTTTTAAAACAATACGACCAAAAGTCAATAAGCAATTCATTCAAAAGCTTTATGTCGAACAATTTAAAATTTTGAAAATCTCTCGTCACTCATGAACAAGTTATTCTTTCTCTCATAATAGAAAAACACCTATATCTTCGGATTTTCTATTGTATCTTCATTACATTATCAGCATGTCAATCACGTTACAGTTACAGGAAGCTCTTACGGTGGAATTCATAGTCGTAGTAGGGGGCCCCTAAGGGGATTATTCAGCCGCTATGTGTCGAATTTAACCCCTACGCGTTTCATAGACAAAAGAAACCCCTCATTTGACAGGAGCTGGCGGCTGACTGCTGAATTACCGATATTTGTCAGCCAAACCATCCCCTGGCATTTTTTTTTGTTGTTATTCGTGATTTATTTATTAGAAAGTGGACGTTCGGATCGTTATAAGTGAAGTTATAAACAGCGAGTTATATCAGTGCCCAAGATATATATTCGCAATTGCGTAAACCCAGTACTATGGCGATATGGAATGTACGAAAGATTCTCATATTAGGCATAATATGCCTCTGTTTGATGAAGAATGAACACAGAAGACCAAGAGAGGAATACCAATACCGCTAGTATTATACATTCTAGCAGCACTTCGATTCTATGAAACGGGATGTTATCAGGTACGTACCTTTGTTCATTATCAATAATTTTTTGTTCATGAAGACGCCGCGCGGTTTCACCCTGTGTGGTTCCCATTTCCGTAAGAATATGGGGATAAAATATAGCCTATAGAGCTCGGGAATAGTGTAGCTTCCCAACAGTGAAAGAATTTTTTAAATTGGTTCAGTAGTTCCAGAGCCTATTCAAAACATACAAACAAACAAATCTTTCCTGTTTCTATTATTAGTAAAGATAAATTAGGAGTAGATATAAAACCAATTAGCCCAGTGGGTATGACCCCTGCCTTTGATTATGATGGTGTAGGTTCCCAACAGTGATAGAATCTTTCAAATCATTTCAGTAGTTACAGATCCTATTCAAAACAAACAAACAAATTTTTCCTGTTTATAATATTAGTATAGATAAATTAGGAGTAGGTCAAAATCCATATAGCCCAGTAGATATGACCTCTGCTTTCTATTCGGAGGGTGTAGGTTCAAATGCTGTCTGAAACATGCACCTCCAAATCATTTCAGTAATGTGCATTTTATGAATTTAAATGTATATTACATGTCTCATACGGTGAAGGAAAAACATTGTCTCTACATGTGTGAAGTCTGCCAATTCACATTGGGCCTGCGTGGTGGACCTTATCCCTCTTATTCTGAGAGGAGACTCATGCTTAACATACTCATGATGAAGAATTTAATTAGTTTGTTTGTTTGTAATCTAACCTATATAAATGTTAGGTATACCTATCTAGTTTTGATTTAGGAAATATATAACCTACATAAATGTAACTAACATAATGTTTATTTTCAGACTGTAGGTGCAGTCCATCAAGCATTCTATGAAATAACAGAAATGCCAAAAGTCAAGCTGTATTGATGTCACGCATAGGTATACATATAAACAACCCCGGAGGACCCTATACACAGATTTAAAGAAACCGGCTATCATGGCAGGGAATAGCAGTGATGAGCTCTGAGAATACTGTTTTACCAAGAATACTGAGAATACTTTGGTCCTTGAAAATCTGAGTTTTCAGATCACAGTAATTGGAAGACCCTCATACCTTGAAAAGTCAGCAGCATTTAATATCGAAGTAGTAGAAGTGAGTGCAGTGTATTGTAAGGTGGTCACTCACTCTGAAGTCCATAACAATAGAAAATATATACAAATCTTAATTGAATGAAATTTATTGATTCACATCTTTAATAAAGATAATTATTAAATGTTTACTTCTGCATTTTTCATTTAAGTCTGGCCCTATAGAAATATACAATAATAACTATAAGTTATATGTAAATTATGTATTTATTGTTGTTATTAATTAAACTTTGTATCAAAAGGATATAGGTTTGATTTTAGAATTGCAATAAGTACTGTGTGGTTCATTATTATCAGCCCATTACCGGGCCAAGCCTACCTCCTAAATATATAATATTATGTGATCTAAAGCTTTGTGAAATGCAATTTTACCACTATTCCTAAGGATAAGCTACACTTATATTTATTTACTGCACTTACTATAAATTGTAAGAAAATACAGCATAATAGTACCTACTTGTAATTATTTCAGGTAATTATAGGTGGTTTTGAGTAAAATAAACAAATTTCCTCTTACAATAATTTTTTTATTTCAAGTAGGATTCCACATTACAAAATTATGAAATATCAAACTACTTATACAGTAAATAGTATGCTTGGGATTTCTCTGCGTGATCGTATCACAAATGAGGAGATTCGCCGACAAACCAAAGTCACTGACATAGGTAGCACAGCGAGTCGTGAAGCTGAAGTGGCAATGGGCAGGCCACATAGTTCGAAGAGACGATGAAATCGCAGTGTTGGTCGAACCCCCACTAGGTGGACGAGGGCATCAAGCGGGTTGCAGGGAGCCGCTGGACGCTGGCGGTTCGAGACCGTTGTGTTTGAAAGTCCATGCAAGACGGCTATGTCCAGCAGTGGACGTCCATCGGCTGATAATTTTGTATATGATCATGTTCGTCCACATAACTTCAATATTTTTCTAACAACTCCTTCTTGTGAGAAAGAAACTTTTTGAGAAAATTGATCTATTGTACACTTGAACGAATTAAATTTTACTACGATAAATAAAAACAAAAAGTAAATGAAAATATTAGAAACTCAATTATTTTGTAAAATGTCAAAAAATTAACAAAATACGTCTCTCTGTGGTTGTGTCACAGAATTTTCAAAGATCTAATGTAAAATCATAGACAACATTTGCTTGAAACTCCAGTCACCTAGGGGCTCTCCAGTAGTTTGTTTATGAAATGCAATGAAGGATGATTCAATAGTCAGCCCCTGGGTGAATACTGAATATTGGTTTGTGGGGGATTGTTCACTTCACGACTATGAATTCCAGGGTTAGCAATTTTTAATTGTTTTTAAAAAGAATATTTGCCATATTTTTTATAATAACCAATATTCCCATTCCCCTCCAACTAGTCGGAAAAGATTGTGCTAAGAGTGGGTATGACAATAGACCAAGGGGGTGAGGATTGCACCACCACCCATCGGTGATGAGTCCAACAGCTCTTACCGTTGAGCTATTGAGGCTGTATTTATTGCTTTAATATCATAAAGGCTAATCCAAGACTGCTCTATTGAGACAAAACCATCATCATCTCCTTACCCTTATCCCACTGTGGGGTGGAAAAATATGTCAATCTTTTCCATTCGTCTCTATTACTCGTCAACTCATCATCCACTCCTTTTACACACAATCATGTCCTCTTTCACACAATACAACCATCTCTTCTTTGGCCTTCCTCTCCTCTTATGTCCTTCCACTTGCATATTCAACATTTTTCTAGTAATATGACTTTCCTCCCTACGCATTACATGTCCATACCAAGCTAACCTTCTACTTCTCAATTTTTCTGTCACTGTATTGAGACAAAACAAACACAGATTTTATTTAAACGCTGCTAAATAGAAGTGGCGTTTTGCTTAAATATTTATCAAACCGCGTCACTAATTCACATCTTTTTCTAAGAGACGGTTGCGTTGCCAGTGGTTACTATATTACTACATAAATCGTAGTTTTAAATTCAAAAGCGCTTGATGAAAACATGATTGATATGCGCTACTTTGAAACTACCAAACTCCCATTGTTATAAAGCCAGTACATGGCACCGCATGAGGCATTCACTATGCACCCTCCGCCTTCGGATTGCTGTGGACACGTGGTGGTAAAGCAAATAATAAAAAAAATCAATACTTTGTATTTGTATTAATGTATGTAACCTTTAGAAGATCTAGATGCAAAAAATGCACCTTCGAAAGACCATGCCAAAGCCTACTTATACCTACCTGTAACTACAATAGTGGTAAGTAATTTTGCCAATCGTGCAACTGGACTTGTAAAACTAAGTTTGGTTTTGCCAGTCACATCCGGGAGCACTCTAGCCTATGAAGCCAAGGTGTCGCCATTGACTTTCAACCCGAAACCGGAGTATCCTCAGAAAAACCTCGTTTCGGGGTAAAACGTACGTAGAGAGTATTTTGCCTGGGTGACGTTGTCGCATGAGTTCGTCGGCTTTTCACGGATAATAGCAAAATAAATAAATTATTTTATATTCATGATGAACGTCCGCAAAGTAACGCCTGCTTCTATCCAAGGAAGACATCATCATCATCATTAACTTAGTTAGGTATTAAACAGTAGAAAACACCTGTTTCAATGGTTGATTAGTGCGAGAAGTACCCAATATTAGGATCGACGTAGATAAATTTATATGAAGCAGTCAATAAATTAATTTATTCATTTACGTTAAAATTTGATTAATTTACGTTAAAACAAAATAATAATGCACCTACAGAAAATGTAACTGCAATGTTAGCATACTCGTAAATTGTAATCACTTTATATTTAAACTTTGGTTTTTTGATCAATGTAAATGTACGTGACATAAATAAAAGTTTTAGTTTATATATGGTATGTTAAAATATTCTTTTGTACAAAAGTTTTTTTACAAAAGAATATTGTAACCCACTTTCCCTGATAAGTTTTAACTTCTTCTTTGACATGCTTTTCCAGAATAGTTAAACTAGTAAAACTTGACAACTGTCCCAAATTCATAAATTTTATTATTTTTAGTAAAATTATATTTTTTTAATTTTATTTGCATCTTGGCATATCGAACAAAATTAGGAGTATTTTATAAAGACGTAGTACATATAAGATTATTACTTTGAATTATGTATTTTTGTATAAATACAAGTATGACCACAAATATGGGTAAGGTTGAAAAAAAAAATATTTAGTGACAACAAAACTTACCCTAATCAGAAGACTCGGGCCTGAACCATTGTCGTTCAACCGGTACACAAATGGCTCGTCATTTTCATACAGCTGTGCCATTTTTGGTTTTAACTATCTGAAAAATCAGAATATTGTATAAAAGATAGCAAAAAAAATATATTAAAAAAAACTACCTATGCTAATCTTTTTAAGGATTTAATTAATTAGATAGGCGACATAAATAATTATGATTAAAAAAAAATTACCACACACGTGCAAAACTTATTCCAACTTTAGGCCATGTTACAACAGTTTCATATGCGGAGCGTATGCGAATGTGTAAATCGCATGCCAGCTCGCAGTAGTGAACGCATGACATTATTTCATGTATGGAGGCTACATGTCGATGGAGACACGTTTACTGTTTACGTTACGCTCCAGCACGTAATGTGACAGGCAAGCACTCGACCAGTCTAGCCGCGCGCCCGGACGGCACTGCTCCTGCGAACATCAAAGGCAACCCGGTGATTTACCACCGAGCTTTCGTGACACACGGCGCTTTTGGTGAAATCAGTAACTAAGTAAATACCATTTGCGGGAAGTAATGACGCGGAAGGTTTTATTTTAACCTCCGTACACTGTGTCATATTATCGATCTTTTTAAGGAAGACAACTTTCTAATTTTGGTACATTTAATAAAAAATAGAGTGTGTAAAAATCGTAGGTGTCCGCTAGTCTAGTCCAAAAGACTAGACTAGCGGACACCTACGATTTTTTCCGCGTACAATAATCTTTTAGAACTTTTAAAGGGGAACAAATCCGTAATAGATAGTTTCTGAGAGCTTTTAAACAGATCATTTTTCTGAAATAACCTGGACCAGCAAAGACCACTTCACACCGGAACACAGCAATGCTGCTTGTCATTATATTATATAAACACTAGCTGATGCCGCGCTGTTTTACCCGCGTAGTTACCGTTCCCGTAGGAATACAGGGATAATATATAGCCTTCCTCGATATATGGGCTATCTAACACTGAAAGAATTTTTCAAATCGGACCAGTAGTTCCTGAGATTAGCGCGTTCAATTAATCAAACAAACAAACAAACTTTTCAGCTTCATAATATTAGTATAGTATATTCGGCGGTAGTAGGTACTTCCGCGGACATGCACAATAACAAAAAATTCTGTTAAGTTAGCATCAAAAATGCCGTACGTCAATTTGAGGCTTTAGGTGTTAGGTGTTAGGTTTTAGCGTCCACTTGTAGGTGTTTCCGGCAGCAACCATAACCTTTAAATACGAACATAGCAATGCTGTTCGAAATAATCATAATAGGAGTATTTCCACCGGGCGAAATTTATCATCAAAAACCCATGTTTGGCTCATTACTGAATACGAATCTCCCCTCAGAATGAGAGGGGTTAGGCTAATAATCCACCACACTGGGCGAATGTGGATTGGAAAACTTCACACACTTATAGAATTAAAATTCTCAGGTATGCAGGTTTCCTCAAAATGTTATTCCTTCGCCGTTTGAGACACGCATTTCATTTCTTAAAATGCACATAACTGAAAAGTTGAAGGTGCATGCTCTGGATCGGATTTCAACCGGATTCAAATCGGCTATCACGGCTCAGGTGAACTTATTTACAATTAACTCTACTAATATTAAGTTAATATTATATAAGTAATTAAATACCTTTTTCACTATGAATGTGCGACAGTTGATTGGGCAGAAGCATAGGAGTCAGCAATTAATCTGGCAAGCCAAACTATAAGGTAAACTTTATTCATCCATTCTAGTAAAAGTACCTACCCACAAGTCGCAACAACATTAAATCGTGCACTAAATAATGTCAGTTAGTCAATTTGAAATCGTTTTTCTTATTTATCTTTCGTAACATCGCGATATCATGACAGTGTAATCTTGGGATAATCACCCGATTTTGAATCAATTGTCATAAATAGACAATGTTAATGTCTTAAATTTTGTTTTAATGGACGTAAATGCATTTTTCATGGCTGTTATTACTGAAAAAAGGTTGATTATTTAAACTTACGAGTAAAGGTCATAGCACACCTCAGTCGAATTATATAGGGACCTGCCTCGCTAGACGTTACCCCTCTACCAAAGTGACGCTCTATCAAAGTAGTAAAATCAACGCTCTAACGCGTTTATATAAACTATTTCTATAGAATCGATGTTTCATTGTTATAATCATTTTCGTCGTGTAATAATAAAGAGCTCCCTAAAAATGCCGGTTTCTGTAGTTGAATGGCGTAAAAAACGGTCAACAACTACTAGTTTACTAAAAGATGAAAGAAGTTACGTTTAATTTGTAAGTATTTCTAACTTAATTGTAATTCTTCAACCAGAACAGTAAAACATCGATCAAATTTTTTTTTAAGAGTCTAAGCGATGTGTTATTAAATAATAATAATAATTTATTTATTCATTAAAAAGCAGAACTATTATTAACAAAAGGTTATAGCTTAAATACTCGTATAAATAGACCCCTGATACTTCTTACCATAATAATAATTAGGTGTATGAAAATCTTTGTAATTCTTCTTAAACTTCTTAACTTCTTATTTACTTATAAGCAAACAGATAAAAAAACAAAATATATGTAATTTGGTATAGCACAAATGTTAACTCTGCAAGGGAGACAAGGTCCCGCCTCGTCGTCCGGACGCTTTCGTCCCCTACCGCTGCCGCATAACCAGTCGCCACAACGTGCATCCACTTGCGTACGGCGAGCAGTAAATTAAAAGTGTCCTGGCCTAGTTGACGACGAGGCGATACGGTTACGAGAAATTGATATGTGTGCTATGACTATTAATCTGCAATAAGGATCGCAAACATTTTTTTAGACGTAAATAAAAAGTTCCAATTCAAAAGAATGTATGATTTAGTACAGGTAATCGAAAACCATGTTGGATTCTTTCATGACGATTATTAAACCACATTGTGGATATTTTCAACTTAAGAACCAATGCAAGCATTTTCTACTGCAGACTGTTTCTTTGCTTATCCTGTTTATTAAGAGTATGTTAAGCCGTCAGTCCCGTTCATTATCATTAAGGGCCTTATCATACGGTTTGCCAGCGGTTGCAAAGCGGAGAACAGGTCGCGGAGACGTGGCGGATTCGCAACGTTTCCGTCGCGGTTTTGTAGCGAATTTACGAGGAACGACGAGGAAACACTGCTGTTTTATTTATTTAAAAAAAAAGTGCAAACGTATGCAAAACAACATATAATGTAAAACACTAAAATTTTAGTAAAGGTGTGGATAAACAATTTAAGTACAAAACATCTCATAAAATATATAATGTTGAGAGTCAAAGATCAGCTTTCGCCTCGTCAAAAAGACCGCCTTTAAAAGCATCAGGCCCAAAGGCCAAATGGGCCCCATTAAGCTGGCGACTTTGCCTCTTTGTATAGCGCTGAAACATATACCTGCAAATCATCGGCATATAAATGAAACGAAGAAGATATAACTGTGGAAATGGAATTTATATAAATAGAAAAAAGAAGAGGAGAGAGAACTCCACCCTGAGGCACGCCTGTCTCAAGATCTTCTTGGTATGTCGTACTGTTTACGGGATACCCTGTATATCCCGTTCTGATTGGAAATTTCCGAACAAAGTGTGCGCCGGTACAAACAAAATATTCCGCATGACATCAATATGTTTATTTCCGAAAAGTCTCTCCGAACGCAAGGGCTCGCATTCGTTATGTACGCCCGGAATTTGTTCCGTCCGGAAGAAAAAACGTACTGTTCGTCAGTTGATTTATTTTATATTGATTTCGTGCATTCGGTTGTCCGAACACGAAAAACACATTCGTAAAACGTATACGGAAAACGAATGTATGCGGCCGGCTTAAAAATGCTTCTTTTTCATTTAGAAACACGTCAGCGCTTCGGTGTGGTAGGTATTTAATTACGTGATTTAATTTGCAGATTACTTATTTACTAACAGTCAAATAAATACAAACCTACGCACGTAGTATAAAAACATAGTCTACGAGATTAATGTCTTTTTTCAGAATAATATTACAATTGTTTTATTACATGCTGATAGTTTTTTTCACGATTATTGACAAGTAAGCCATTGACTACAATTTCACCTGATGGTAAGTGAGGATGCAATCTAAGATGGAAGCGCCAACTAATTAACTAACTAAAAAAAACTAGAAGACGCCAGCGACTTCGTCCGCGTGAAATTTAGTTTTTCACAAATCCCTCGGGAACCCCTAATCCCTATAATTAATTTGAATAAGGATTAAAGTTTTGTAGTATAAATAATGACGTAAACCTAAGTATATAAAATTAATAATTTTTAAAATACAAAAGGTACTATATCTGCTAATATATAGAAGATAGATGTATGGTGTCGCGGACTTTTTTGTAGAACTTTTAAAGATACATAGTCTCAATACATTAATTTAAATTTTACGCAATAGTTAAGGCAGCGCATGCGAATAAGTCTGTTTAAGAGGAATTTCGGTCCAACCTGTATGACAAAAACTGTGATAACTCGGCTATTATATATGTTACCTTTATAAAATATAGCCTATAGCACTCCCCGATAATGTAGCATTCTACTGGTGAAAGAATTGAAATCGGACCAGTAGTTCCGAAGATTACCCCATTTAAAGAATGTTACAAACTTACAAACTTACAAACTTTACCTCTTTATAATATTAGTATAGACTAATCTTGTAACAATTTAGGTAAACTTTTTGTTACTTAATGTTTTAACATTATACTCGTAATACATTTGAATAGTGTTTTCAATATATTCATGATTTTATTTTGGATTCCCTTGTCTTACAGATAGTACCGGAAATGTTATACCTACAGATTTTTCTGGTAAAATTAGCAGCCTGGTAGCTCATTTGAATACATTATTGTTAAGTGCAACAGTGTGTTTATTCCACAAATTATGATGTAGTCGTATTTTGTGCTTAAGTTTAGATAATTCAATAATGGGATTTTAGTTCGTTCGTCATCAACCCATATTCGGCTCACTGCTCAGCTCGAGTCTCCTCTCAGAATGAGAGGGGTTAGGCCAATAGTCCACCACGCTGGCCCAATGCGGATTGGCAGACTTCACACACGCAGAGAATTAAGATAATTCTCTGGTATGCAGGTTTCCTCACGATGTTTTCCTTCACCGATTGAGACACGTGATATTTAATTTCTTAAAATGCACACAACTGAAAAGTTGGAGGTGCATGCCCCGGACCGGATTCGAACCCACACCCTCCGGAGGCAGAGGTCATATCCACTGGGCTATCACAGCTAGTAGTTAGTATTTATTAGGTAGGTAGTAGGTAGGTAGTAGTAGTTTGGTTCGTTGTTATGAAATCAGCTACTTTAATAGACCCCTACACCAACCCCTACGTTTTAATTTTAAACTGCTATGTGATAAAGTTGCTAGGTAATTATTTTATAGACAAACTTTCATTTAGTAATAGGATACAGAAAAACATTAAAATAAATAAAATCGGATTATGAAGTAAATTAAAACAAATAAAAATGAAATAAAACCAATTTATTTCAGGTCAGAGAATCCACCGATTACCAATATAAAACAAATTAAACCTTTAACTGAAATTAGAATTTCAATTGAAACAACTTATAAAAATAAAATATACTTTTGAAAAATCTTAATAGCAAGTGCTTATAGCAAAATTATTTTATGTATCGTTTAATCGATTTAAAAATATTTTAGCCGTCGTGACATTTTTAATTCAATTATTTTTTAAAATTAAAAAACAATAAAATTATCGAATCATCAGCACTCGACACAAAAAAGCAAGTCACTCTTTCAAGAGACAAGGTTTTCTTTTTTCGAACTTCACGTAGTACCCTTCAGCTGCCTTCAACATGATGTCTACCTTGACTCTTATGTTAGGAATGGGTCCCTTTTCTGGTTCTCCAATAACTTTATAATTTCGTAATATGGACGTTAGTGCCGTCTTGATTGACTTGAAAGCATACTGATAACCTATAAAATAAAAATTAGAATTAAACCTAGTCCACTAAAAATTCACTAAATTTAATTTTTTTCTAGATAGTTTTTTCAATAGGCCACGCTTTCCTGGTAATGCCGAATAACGAATGTTATTACATCTTTGGCATCGGTATTAAATGAATCGGTATTTAAAGGTCTCCGTGGCGGTAGGCGAGACCTATAAATACCTTGGAATTACGGCAGCACTTGGTATTGAGGCAGGGAATATGAAATAGGTAGATAAAGAACGCTTCTTTAGTCGTCTGATAAAAATCCTAAAAAGTCTTTTATCAGACGGTAACAATAGCGAAGCAATAATTAATATTAAAAATAATATAATTTTAATTAATATTTTATTAAATTTTGAACTCATTTTTAATATCCAAATCTTAGTTTATAAGATTTGAATATTAAACGCCCGCGACAACGTCCGCGTGAAACGTGATGTAAATTTTCAACTACCCCTACATTACCCCTACATTAGCACTACCCTACCACTACCCTAGCCCTACCCTACTCCTACCCTACCCTACCCTACCTTACCCCTACCCTCCCCCTACCCCTTAATTTTTTTTTTAAATTCTGTCATAAGAACAATTCTGACAATTAGCCGAATCAATAGAGCATTTACCCTCAACCTACTCAGAAACAGCTCCGATTTTGATGATTTTTTTTTTGTTCATTTTATTTATGGATATTATTTAAAATCAGAAACATTTTGGAGTGGGGACGGAATGATTTATATTATTTAAACAATAATTATGTTATTATATAATAAATAATTAAAAACAAAACACTATCGACTCCAAAAACACAAACATATGCAGGAAATTAATAAGCAGAAGAAAACATTATAATATTTTCTATCTACTGATTACTTTGAAGCCATGGTACAATTAATGGGTAGGCAATCTATCCTCTTTTTCCACCTTTAGGATTGGAATTGTTTTCCCAAATCTTTATGGGGCATACTTCGAAATATACCCTTTACAAAAAAAAAAGAGTTATTAAAATAGGTCCACTCAGTAAAAAGTTACGCATAGTTTTACATTACAATTAATGTGCAACAATCAATCATCTTCTATTTTCCTACTCTTAGGGTTGAAATTGTTTTTCCAAATTTATATGGAAATATTTAAGGTATATACCCTTTCTATTAAAAAAAGAATTATCAAAATCGAACCACTCAATAAAAAGTTATGCTTGGTTTTACATTAAAATGAATGAGAAAACAATCAATCATACCCTGTTTTTTTGTATTTAGGATTGGAATTGTTTTTCCAAATTTATACGAGACCTACTTCAAAATATACCCTTTACAACCTATAAAGAGTTATCGATATCGGACCACATCATAATAAGTTACGCATAGTTTTATAATACAATTAATGGGGAAACAATCAGTCATCTTCTGCTTTTCAACCCTTAAGATTGAAATTGTTATTTAAAATTTATATGAAACCATTATCGGAATATACCCTTTCTATTTAAAACAGAGTTATTAAAATCGGACTACTTGATAAAAAGTTATGCTTGGTTTTACAGGAAAATTAATGGGTAAACAATCAATCATACCTTGTTTTCTTACTCTTAGAGTTGAAATAAATCTTTTTAATGTATATAGGACCATGTACGGAATGTACCCTTTATAATTAATATGTATTTGGATTCATTTTTATATATATAGAAGATTACCTATTTTTTTTTAAATAAAGTCACAGATACATAGATTAGTGTCCGCCAATTTATGTCGACTTTCTAAATTTTAAATAAGAACTCACCGCGTTATTGTTGCGGCTAATTCCGATTAGTAGTTTGCGCGAAGTTCACACTGGCTGCTTAGAAACTTACATAGGCGCGGATTTTTTTTAATTACGAGTAGTTTATATTTTAATAATTACCATTTATTTACCAAGAAACTACTACTTCTCACCTACACAATTCCGTGGACCGTAACTAAACGGCATATAGCTACAGGCGTGCTGCAAGTTGAATCGTTCAGGCAGAAACCGGTCGGGGTCGAAATGTTCCGCGTCCGGACCCCAGTACTTAGGGTCGCGATGAGCTCCAAAAATCGAAACAAATATCCCTGAACCACTAGGAATAGTCACGCCTGACGCTGAAAATTTTGAAATGAATAAAATAAATTATAACAAATGACGTACATCTTAAATGCATTATTAAACTGCGCACTGAAAGAGAATATTGATGACCCAATCGAGAGTATTCTCAGCTTCGTTTAATGAGAAAATTGTTGGTGCGAAAATTGGGACATGGAAATCAAGACTGTGGATCACAATCATCGATTGTCAAGTGAGAGTATCCATATCTACATCTCAGTGCAATTCTGCTAAAGATGATTTGTCATATGGGTTATTTAAAATTTATTTATTAAGTAATTGAGCTAATATAGATAAAGAGTGATAAAGAAGAGATAGTAATAAACTAGTGTTACCCACGTAAAGTAATCTCTTTTTCCACTTTCCGAAGTATAAAAGGCACTGGTGGGAATAACCTGAAAGACTCTTTTACCACTCTCTCTAAATACTTCAACTTGGGTAAATCTTCTTTCACTAATGGACGGTTGGAATCACCAAACACTTCTTTCAACCTAAAATAGAGTATACTTTTTAATGTTTGATCTGAACTGTAATATAGAGAAATATTTCATGGAAGTGGACTTATTATGACACTTGAAATATATAATATTATAATAAATGCAAAACATCCGCTAGTTATTATATATTTTAAGCGTCTTAATAAGTCTAAAAACATTGCTAACTAGATAGATTCTCTAGATTGTTGAAACCTTAACTTTTACTTACTCTTCATATACCTTTTGCTGAATGTCTGGATATTTTCCTAATAATATGAGAGTAAACGCCATTCCAACTGCAGAGGTGTCGGTTCCAGCCATAATTATAGTTAAAATCTCCTCACGAAGTTCCAAATCTGTATACCCCTTTTCACCACCAGACAAATGTATTAATAATTCAAGGAAAGATTTGTTTTTATAATCACCTAAATCTGCAAATGTATCTATGTTATTCATTCACGTAAATGTAAACAAAATTTGATGGTTTGATGCAGTTTAGTTGTGTGTAATAAATACACAAACACACAAAATTATACATCTGTACTAGTCTGTACTAGTATTATAAATTGATAAAGTTTGTAAGATTGCAGGCGGAAATCTCTTGAACCGATTTTGAAAATTCTTTTACCAATTGAAAGATACGTTATTTGTATATGACATTATAGGCTTTTTTTTATCCCCGTAACGGGAGTACGGGAATGATAACAGTTTTTTAAATTGTGTATAAATTAAAAAATAATAAATTAAAAACAAGTAACAGGATATCTGCGATCATTGGGTACTTTCGGAGCTACAGGGATTTAAAGAGTCAAATTTCCGGCACTGCTACGGATTCCTGAAAAACGCCTCATACAAAATGGCACGAATTAATGACGTCGTTGATTCGCTGATCGTTAGATTTGTATGGCCATTCAAACAAAATTACAAATATTAGCTTTGTTATTTGTGCGTTTACGTTTATAATCCAAATATTGAAAAATGTAACGTTTAATGTATGGAAGCTAAAAATGTATGAATTTTTTATCTAATTACAATAAAAGAATTTTAGTAGATTTTGAAATTTTATAATCTTATTTATTTTGCAAACATCCAGCCAATCTTTGGTTTTTACTAATTACATAATTTTGACTTTATTTAATCGAATGTCTCTTAAAAATTCAAACATAGTCATCATCCCCAATACGCGGGTGAAATTACGGGGCTAGTTTATAATGTAACGCAAGAAGAGCGCAAATGCTTGTACTTACCATATGGGCTATTATCATTGTCGCATGTTCTTTGTTTGTCATTCTTTAATTCTTTTCGTTTATTGTTGATAATCTGAAATAAATAGATTTAAAATTCTGTAATCTAGGCTACCAAATGATAAAAATACAGTCAATTTATACCCGTAGGAACGAAAAGATGGCTGAATCAGGGTCAAATATCCCAATGAGTATTTTTATTACTTAGAAGTTGTTACCTCATTGTAATAGATGATCACATTATCAAAAAGTTTAAATGTCTTAACTTATTTTTGAACGAGTTAGGCATTCTTCAAATCACTGTTTTTAAGGGGTAGTCCCCTAGGTCCCCTACATACTGCTGTTACTGCTGTTAAGTACAGTTACGAGGTCTAATAGGACCCTAACGCACTGAAAATATGTCAATAAGTCCTCTAGAAATGGTCCCGCAGCGAACGTGTTACGTACCTCATCTGTAAAATCATGTATATATTGAGCACATTTCTGATATTTAGTGTACTTAGGGGACAGACGGAACACCCAATCCGGATGCAGCCACAAATTGCCCATTCTTTCACAGATAATGTTTAGAATTTCCTCCACAAAAGTTAGGAATTGTGAGTTTGCTTTGGACTGCGCATATATTTTTACCCCTGCCGTTGATTCTAAAAAAACAAAATACCTTTTTTTGTAATAATATGCATAAAAAACATTAGAGTATTACAAGATAAAGGATATAATAATTAAAGAGATAAAAAACTTGACTGCATAAAATATAAAAACCGACCAAGTGCGTGTCGGGCGACACAATATAGGGTTCCGTAGATTAAGTTAGCGCTTTAATCCTCATTGTAATGAACAAAATACCGACAACGATACCCCACACTATAGGATAGACGATAAAAAAATTCATCATCACTTTGTATGTTGGGGAGGAACACCAAAATTTTTTCGTTTTATATATTTATAGACGTAATTAATGTGCATACCCTTACCAAATCTTATATTTCTAGTTTTAACATACTCTGAGTTAACGTACTGATAACTTTATCTTTTTAATTAACAACAGAATTATTATGCAATTTTCGATTTCCAATTACGTTTTTTTAAGTTGGTCGACTATTGCTCTTTAGACAGCAATTGCTTATTAGCAGTTATAGTTTTTTTTGTAATTTCATTCTAATATATCCTACTTTTGAAATTCAAGTATCCATAAACAACCGTTTAGCCGGTAGTGGGTGGGGACACTTGACTGTAACAAAAATTTGCTATTAAAAGCTTAATATTTTACAAACGGATTCCTAAATCGAAATATGTAATAAAACCCCTTACAACGTTCAAAGATCTATCGAATGATACCCCATACTATGAAATTAACGAGCAAAATAAATTATACCCACTTTACATGTAGGGTAGGTAGGTAGTAGATTGTTCTACAAGGGGCTAAAACGACCCATTATATACGAGGTATTTTTAAATAGAAAATAAAACCGCTAAATATAAACCAAGTTTAAAATGGGTTTAGCCCCGCGTGTTACACAATATTTTTCACTACGATACGAACTTTATAAATAAATTTATGTTAGATGCTTTTACCCGGTAACTTAATTTCCGACTGCTGTGAAGATGAATAATGAGTATGTGAGGTAAACGTAGGAGTTATTAGTTTAAAAACTTCTTCCGTAAGTGAATCAACTCGTTGTTCTTTTCTCCACTTATTAAATTTTTCGTAGGTATTTAATTTGTAGGTTAGTTTTGTTCCATCTTTAAATTAGGGTCACCATTCTCAATAGATGAAGACATAAAAATTAATTTATAATAATTGCGAAATATGTAAATTACGGTCACAAATTCACAATTAATTTCTTAAAAAAATCAAGTATGGATTATTCACAGCAAATTGTTTTTAAATTCTCGCTCTTTAATTTTATTTTTCTTTACTAATATAATTTTGAATGAAGAAAAAGAATTCTCATCTTCCCATGAAGAAAAGGCACAGGCATTACACTGTACAACCTTGTCTTCAAATCTCGCTCTTTAAATTCGCAACTCAATAAAAAACAAATAAAAAAAAATAACCGCATTCTACAGATAAAAACGCTGCATTTTATTCCAATTTCAAGTTTTATTTTTATCAAACAATCAGGACCTTACGCGCGGAGCAATATAACCAAAAGAAGAAGAAGAAAGGCTTTACCTACGATGATTCTATTTACGAATAAAACCTCCTTCGTTATAAAGTAGGCTAGTACTTGGCTAGTACTCGTAACAGACAAAAATTAAAAAAAAAATATTAGCCACTAGAGGCTGAAATGCTTGTTTAGCCCCGCTGTGGAGTGGTAATATGACAATGTTTTTGAGCAAGAGTAGTGAAAAATATTTTTTTTAATTTTATTGTACTACATTGTTCACATTTTCAATATACATAATTCATGCTAATTTACAGCTTTCTTTAGTAATAGTCTCTGCACTAAACCGCGGACGGACGGACGGACAGATGGACTACGGAACTCTAAAAACTGAAAAGTAATATAAACAAGCTCAATCCAGAAGTGTAGAAAGCAATTAGAAAGCAGCCGAAACCAATATTGGGAAGAATTATTTTAGTCTAAGTACATTATTTAATAGGTCCCGACTGTTTTGTTTGTTAACCACCATTAAAATATCATGATTTAACTTGACATTTCAAAAGTACACTAAGCCTAATTGAAATAAATGAATTTTGTTTTTTTTAATTTTGAATTTTAACATGAGAAAATAAATGGTTGTCTTTTACGCAAAAATCCTTTATTTCTCTAAGAAATCAAAATATAGACACATTATACTTATTACACATCATAAAAAAATATCGTCTTTTTAATAATAAGTACGATAGCTACGATATTTTCATCGTATTTCGTCGCATTTTCGTCTTTTTGATCATCTGACATAGAAGAAGAAAAAGAAGAAATACTTTATTGCACACAAAAATACAATTATAAATTGAAACATTAAAAAACATAAATTAAACTTAGCATGCAAAGGCGGCCTTATTACTATAAGTAATCTCTACCAGGCAACCCCTGACGAGAGAACTTGCGAAGAAAGAGCGGGAAGGTGCAATACATTATATGTAATTATATATATAAATAATTAAAAAAATATATATAAATATAATATAATATATACGTAAATATAATATTAAAATTTACATGACATAGTTATTTCCGTTATTTCAACGAAATGACCTAAACTATGCCATGTTACATCAAGCGGCAGTGATTTTTTTTTTTAGTAGACCATTTAACATGATTAATTCAACGAAATTACGTAAACAATGTTTTTTCGTTTTTGTGAAATAACGTTAATACTTGCCACTACTATACTAATGCCACTTTACATAAAACTACCATAATTATGTTATTTCGTTGAAAACACAATAGTAGATGACAAAAACAAAAATACGAAAAACCACATTATTTTAATGGTACCAAGGTAAATAATAACCCTGCTGATCGCACTAAAAGGACTGGATCTCAATATTCTCATCCTCATTAGCATCCTGATGACCCGATGCAGGTATATGAAACCTGCATCGGGTCATCAGGATGCTCACGCCACAAAATCAATTGGTAGTTTCGGTCATCGCGATGAACAATAGATTGACGAAACAACACAAAAATCACCTGATGACGAAGAAAGTGTGTCAGTATGTCCGAGATTTCCTTAAGCAATTTAGGACTCGCATGCAGGTCTGGTCACTGATCCAAGAACACCGTTTGACCGTGTAGATCCGTCGTATAATAACCCTGATCTTGTTGTTGGGGGTTTTCAACACAGCGTGATGACGATGATGATGATGAAGGCATTTTACAGGAAACAGACTTTTGATTTACTGTATAAAATAATTTTGATTTTAAACATACCACATGCGGCACCTAAAGAATAAGCTGATACTATCGGCCAAAGG
The DNA here is from genome assembly GCF_947172395.1 of Bicyclus anynana. Classification (NCBI taxonomy): domain Eukaryota; kingdom Metazoa; phylum Arthropoda; class Insecta; order Lepidoptera; family Nymphalidae; genus Bicyclus; species Bicyclus anynana. Next base: position 11,435,489 of record NC_069089.1, on the reverse strand, counting down.
TTAACTGTTCCAGATCCACACATACGTGCCACTTTATGTGTAATATGTTGGCTTTGTTCTGAAAATATTTCTACAAAGCTTTCAATAATTTTCGCGCTGAATGCTGGGATTAGAATTTTTCTGCGACGCCTCCAAATAGAAACTGAAACAACGTATTCAAGTTACAAAATGCGCGCTGGTTAATGTGAAACCTAGCTCGAACAAAGAGTAAATGAATATATGGACTCGAATGACGTTTGTTTATGGTAATGAGTGCAAAAATGTAAGGTAAAAGATAAGGTTTTGATAAGGTTTTGATTTATTAGTGTCCTACCGAATTTTTGGTCAAGTTCGTAGAATTTTTTCATCTTCTTGATGTTTGAATTGCATACTTATTATTTAGGAATTTATAAACTTTACTTAATATTCTGCGTCGATTTCGAATTCATTATAATTTTTGACTTTTTTGACGTTTATGACTTGATTTTTATAAAAAATGGTATCGTTTAAAAAATCAAGTCATAAAAATCACTACTCACACACGCACTAGTCACTATCAGATAATAATGACGGAGACGTACACCACGCCTACCGAATGCGCTGATTTTTTTTCAAAACACCGATCGATTCGAAAGCTTGAACTCAAAACCTCATATTCTAACTAGATCGAAAACGCAGTTACATGACTCACCAGGTGCGAATGCGCTGCCATTACCTATAAAGTTACGCATTAATCTATAAAGATCATCCTTTTCCAAGCACGTTTTTAACACTATTTCCAAATCCTCCGGGTTCACCATTGCTGAAATATCAAAATCTCTAATAAGGCGAATCAATTGAGCATTTACCCTCGACCTCCTCAGGAACAGCTTCGATTTTGATGATTTATTTTTATTCAGTTTGTTTCTTGATATTATTTGAAATCAGAAACCTTTTGGAGTGGGGACGGAATTACTTATATTATTTAAACAATATTTAAGCTATTTATGTAATAAATAATTGAAAAGCAAAACACTACCGACATCAAAAACATAAAAATAAGCAGAAGACAACTTTATAATATTTTGTATCTACTGATTAATTTGAAGCCGGTGCCAATGGTACAATTAATGGGTAAGCAATCAATCGTTTGGTCGTCGTCAAATTTGGGAAAACAATTCTAATGCTAAAGGTGGAAAAAGAGCTTCCACCTTTAGGATTAGAATTGTTTTTCCAAATTTAAATGGAATTAAATATTAAACTTCGAAATATACCCGTTACAAAAAATAAAGAATTATCAAAATCGGTCCACTCAGTAAAAAGTTACGCATAGTTTTACATTACAATTTATGGGAAAACAATCAATCATTTTCTATTTTTTTAACCTTAGGGTTGAAATGGTTTTTCCAAATTGATTTTTTTAAATATGTATAGGACTATGTACGAAATGTACCCTTTACAATAAAAAAAGAATTATCAAAACCGGACAACTCAATTAAACGTTATGCTTAGTTTTACATTACGAAAACAGGGGACGATTGATTGTTTACCCATTAACTTTAGTGTAAAACCAAGTATAACTTTCTATTGAATAGTCCGATTTTGATAATTCTTTTTTTATTATAAAGGGTATATTCCGAAGATAGTTTCATATGAAAAAACAATTCGAAACCTAAAGCTAGGTAAACGGTAGATAAAACATAGGTTATAGTTAGTACAGGTCCGCTAAGAAAGTATTTTGCGACTGGGTCGGATTAAGGAGGTATAAGGGCGGACGAAGTCACGGGCGTACGCTAGTTTACTAATATAGTCACTCACCGAAATAAAGTATGTGATTAAGCCACGCTCTAGTTACTCCATCATCGGTCTCCATGGCTTCATAGCTAAACTGCTTCAAGCTTTTCATTATAACTGAAATAGAGAATTTGCTTATAACATTCACATAATTAATTATATTGAAGTTGCTTAGCCTGTGTAAAATGTAATGTTAAAGCCTCAATAGCTCAACGGTAAGAGCGGTTGGACTCATCATCATATCTATTGTCGTACCCACTCCTAATACAGTATTTCCCGGCTAGTTGGTGAGGTATGGGAATATTAGTCATATTTAAAAGTTATGGCAAATATTCTTAAAAAAAAACTGTATTATATTCTATTGGTGCATTTTAAGAAATTAAATATCACGTGTCTCACTCAACGGTGAATAAAAAACATCGCGAGGAAACCTGCCTACTTAAGAATTTTCTTAATTCTCTACGTGTTTCACACGATTTGCCAATCCGCTTTGGGCCAGCTTTGATGATAAGCGGATTATTTAGTAATTACATACATATTATAAATCACGCGAAAATATAAATAAAAGGGATGAAATGTTTAAATTATTTTCATGCGAACAAAGTCGCCGTCCTGCTGGTATTAATATAGAATTACTAATTAAATAATCACTTACTTTCAGTACTTCCTATTAATTTATGCGTTACACCAATCAAAGGCAATTCATCTTTCAGATGTGAGATCTTTGACGCCAACTCATACATTCTCCTCCTTCTGAACCTGTATTGTACTGTCCAGATAACTGCTACTAATACCAATACGACGGATAAAATCATTTTTCAATACAATAACTTCATAAGTGTCTATTTCGAGAGATCCTAGAAGAGAATGATTGAACGTAGGTACTACGAACGGTATTATATTAACACCATTTTTTTGATCAACCTCAACGATAATGATGTACCTAAACTTGTTATCACCCGACTTCGTCGGCCAGTCTCCGAGCAAAGCTCCAAGCTCGTAACCAATGAATTTAGGGTTCAAGACAGTTAACTAACACTCCCTTTCTTCGCTAGTGTTGTTCTCCCTGCCTAGCCAATGGGGAAAAGCCCACCGGCTAATACGTCGGCCCAGATAAACCCAGGTATACCCGTATAAAAGTATCATCACTATTATCATATCAGCCGATGGATGTCCACTGCAGGACATAGGCCTTTTGTAGGGACTTCCAAACATCACGATCCTGAGCCGCCTGCATTCAATTCATCCCTGCGACTCGCGTGACGTCGTTAGTCCACCTGGTGGGGGGTCGACCAACACCGCTTTCTAGACGATGACGAACGATATACACAACGTCTTCGCCGGCGAAGACGAGGTCCCCGATATCTGACGTCACCCAGACGTGGGCTTTTTAACTCACGATCTCTGAGCTGCCCGGATACACTCAGACCAAAACACCATTCCAGAACGGCTCTCTATGCCGTGGCCCGAGTCTCAGAGGAGACGCCCTTAGAGAGTCGTTCCGCCCACCTACTCTGCTTCTGCCTTTGGGCCCCATCAGGCGATGCTTCTGCGCTCGCCCAAACCCCCGTTGACGCCGCTGAGGTCCCATAAGGAGCCTACGGCACTTACACAATCAGAAAGAAAAACTCCATTTCCCCTCGTACGTTCCTATACGTAGGGAGTCGGGCTTGGTAATGACGAGTAAGTGGCGGACTTGATAGCTATAAGTGATGTTGCAGGTGGGTACAACCGACAGTCCTCCGTGCAGAGCATGCATGGAGGAAGAAGAAACCCCGTTACATGTTATGCTTAGATGCAGAGGTGTATCTAAACAACGTGCAGCACACATTGGTTCCCCAGCAACACTCCAAGAGGCGTTCGGGGACCTGGGCGGCCTGCTAAGCTTCTGAAGCGAGCTCAGTTGGCTGGAGTGACTTCAGCGGGGACCAGCACCGAATGGACCTTCGTACAACGGCCAACCCTTGTTGCCAAGTGCGGAAAAGAAGAAGAACAAGAAGAATTGATGTTGCAATCTAAGAAAAAAGGGGATTAACTTGTTAGGCGCAGGATGAAATTCCACATTTCGGTTTATACACGACATAATAATTATAAGATAAGAATTGTCTTCGTAGTTACATAGACTACACAGACTAACAAAGGAACTAACTAAAAATGGGTATGTTATTAGTTTGTACGCCGTAGAAGTGGGTGCGTGAAATTTACTAAGCAAAATATGTATGTTACTTGCTTAAAGACATCTCTAGAAGTACAGTAAGTTTTGTATTAGAACGGGTATCGTATACTGCTCTAGTAGGATGAAACCAAAAGCGAAACGTTCATCCCCGGTGTCGTTTGTTCAAACGTTGATTTGTTTGTTCCGTTTATTGTTTGTTAATAGTCTAAGAGCCCGTGAATCCTAGACCTTCGACATTTTATAAAAGCTTAAAGTTTGTCAGCTCATGATCCTACCATAGATAAGTACCGTAACCAATGATATTTTATACGAGAGATGGGGCACTAGTGCATCAAAATTGAGACGAACAAATGTGGAAAATTGACTTAATTTCATTTACTCATTTATTAATCAACCAAGGTCATTTAAACAAATAATACCTAAATATCGTCTACAATGTTAAGTTGTGTATTCAGGAAGTGTAAAAACTATATATACATAAATATATAATGGAATTATAGACAAAATTGTGCATGAGTGCGAGTAGTAGGTATAACACTTTGAGCGGTGATTTTGTAGGGACGTAACCTAGCTATAGTATAAAATTATCATTGAACGGAACCAACTATGGAGTTTGGACCGTCGTGGCTTTGGGAGGTTTTAGCAGGTTTAAGGGTCCAGACCCTCAATCATCTTTTTTTTTTTTACAAATTAGCCCTTGACTACAATCTCACCTGATGGTAAGTGATGATGCAGTCTAAGATGGAAGCGGACTAATTTGTTAGGAGAAGGATGAAAATCCACACCCCTTTTTGGTTTCTACAATGGACCAATTAAGAAAATCTCAATCGGACCAGCCGGGGATCGAACCCAGGACCTCCGTTTTGTAAATCCACCGCGCATACCACTCGCCACGGAGGCCGTCATCTCAGTAAAAAGTGTAGTTTTTTTTATGTTTTCCTCATGTATTCCCAGTCACCTCAGAATACAGAATTTCTGTATTCTGAGCCAGTCACCTAGATTCGCAGCAAACCTTTCAAAAACACAGTTTAATTTGAAACTTCAAGGGTGCCTAGCGAACGGCTGACATGAAGCCAAGTGTCTGGCGAATGGGGATATCATTTCTCATATTATGCCGATAAAAATATAAAAAAATTATACCGGCAACTTTGCCTATCAAACCAATATGCTATGCTGTACCGATGTCTCTCCTAATTCTATAGTACTGGTGTTAGACAGAGAGATGTAGGTATGGCAGTAGCAGGTAGGAAGGTTTCCGGAAGGGTTCTGCCTCAAAAAGCTCTACTAATAGTGAAACACTAAGCTGTTCAAGTCATAAAATAAAATCTAAAAGTTTAATTTACGTAATCCACTATTTCTGTAATTTTCCATATCTGTTAGGTTCTTGGAAGTAGGTATTAGGCATAAGAAGAACTGCGTCCATAGCTAGTTTTTTTTATATCGTCTATGATACATGGTTTGTTTTAATTTTCTAACGTCGTTTTAATAAGTATTGCCTAGTGTTTATAGCAATTAATTAGTGGTGATAGTGCTGATGTCTTAAGAGTCTTAGCTAAGTATATTTTATACTGTGTTTATATTATATTGTCTTTGTGTGTATAGTAATGTTTAACTGATGTAACGTTTCATATTTGTTTAATGTGTCTTGATTTAAGGTAAAAAAATATGATGTTGATGGTGATGATGATGATGACGATGTGATCGTGATGGTGATGGTGATGGTGACCTGCGAATTCTATACCTGAAATTGCTTAGAAGACAGAAAAGCTCAGTACAGAACACAGAACCTTGTAATCCAAAGTCACATGGCTAACCATTAGACCAACTAGGCAGAATAATAATAATAATTAAAATAATTTTAAAAATGCATCTTTTTCATTTAGAAACATGTCAGCGTTTCTCTGTGGTAGGTATTTAATTCCGTGATGCATAGATTACCTAACTACCTACCACGGTAAAAATTATATATCTTTACAGTGTAATTACTAACAGTCAAATAAATACAAATCTACATCTACATAATCTAGTAGCATAAAAACATATTTTACGAGATTTATATCTACTTCCAGAATAAAATTACAATTATTTTATTACATATGCTGCCACCATATAGTTATTACGACGTATTCAATATTTTATAACACATTTGCTCGTAAAGTATCGCTTATTTCACCAACATCAATATCGTAATGTATATCATTACGCACATGTGCCGTAATGTTAAGTAAAATGCACATGTAATATATAACCTTTATCATCCGTCTTAAAAGAAACGGTACTTAAATCTTTTTTTAAAATCATAAAGTGTTTTTATGTCATTTAATTGTTGAGCAATTTTGCTCAACAATTTATGAATAAAATTAAGTTTGTGAGATAAAATATAATAAAAAAACACTTAATTATCTAATTTTAATGTCAACCATTTATCAGAAACATAAAAATATTAATTATTATTAATACTGGCTGTTTTTGGTGCATTTGTCTAAAAAACACAAACGCTGATGTGCGCACTTCGTTATCTGTGCAAAAATGACAAGCGTATCAAAATATCATCGGAAAACAGGCAAAGATGCAAATTAATTTTCAGAAAGTGTGTTCAAAGTGTGTTTTATTCGCAAATGTGTTATAAAACGTCGTATGACATAGGTACGTGCGCTTTGATAATTACAGCCTCTGCTTTCTTACTATAGCTCTTGCCTTTGGCTCGAGCTGCAATATCGCCTCCGCTGTAATTTTTAACTTACCGCACCTTTATCATAACGTACTATTTTTATTTTTTATTCATAGCAAGTTACCCCTTGACTACAATCCCACCTGATGGTAAGTGAGGATGCAATCTAAGATGGAAGCGGGCTAACTTGTTAGGAGGAGGATAAAAATTCACACCCCTTTCGGTTTCTACATTATATACCGGAACGCTACATTGCTTGGCAGTACGACTTTACAGGTAGGATTGAAACTAGCCACGGCCGAAGCCTCACATCAGCCAGACCAATAAAGAAAACCTCAATCGACCCAGCTGGGATCCAACCCAGGACGTCCATCTTGTAACACGCCACGGAGGCCGTTAAAATTAGCCGATTACTAAGATATTTTTTTACTGTGTTGAAATTCCTTTTCGCTACATACAGAAAAGCGGTATTGTCAACTTACTACTACATCCAAAAGTAAACCGGGAGTATTAATACACTGTTCTTGGGAGAAGGTAGTCAGAGAAATGCATCCGGCTATACATATAACATGACTGAGTGAGCGTGGCCATTATTTATCTGTGTTTCGTAAAGTGACTTTAACATAAATGTATTTTGCTTAGTTATCTTAGTTCTTAGTCCGGGGCATGCATCTCCAACTTTTCAGTTGTACGAGTATTGTGTGCATTTTAGGAAATTAAATATCAGGTGTCTCAAACGGTGAAGGAAAACATCGTGAGCAAACCTACATACCAGAGAATTTTCTTAATTCTCTGCGTGTGTAAAGTCTGCTAATTGGGCCAGTGTGGACTATTGGCATAATCCCTCTCATTTTCAGAGGAGATTTGAGCTCAGCAGTGAGCTGAATATAGGTAATAGCAGGCTAATTCACTAACTTTGTCTTATTCGAAATTGAGATTCTACTCGTATTTATCAAATGTCATCCGGTACCTACTGACAACTCATCGTGAATATCATACAGTAGGTAGATGATATTTCTCAGTTGATTTGATGTTTATTTGAATAGGCCAGCAGGGTTGCTCTGGAAATTTGTCAGTTTTGGCTGAGCAGGGCGGACAACACGGGAGGAGCCGTACCAAAAGAGATTCCTTAACCCTACACCCATTGGTCACAAGTCCAGTACTCTGCTCGGAGATTTTTCCTCTGCCACGCGATCGACCCAGCTCCAGCACATTTATTCATAATTTTTTCTGCTTCCATTTCGTAATCTACTCAGTATAAAACCTCAAACCATATCACAAAGCTATTCTTTCCGTACAGGGCATATGGTAATGTTCATTACAACATGGGCAAACCGTGCTACAATATATTTTTTTAAATAGTTCCATGTCATTAGGTTCAGGTTACATAAATTCAGGCTCCCATATAAGAGACAAATATAGGAGGCCACGCTGACAAGCGTAAATAATATATTATTTACCAAGTTTTGTTAATTATTTTATTTCTTTTGAAAAGTAGAAAAGTATTGTATGCTATTACATAGTAGAGATTGCAGCACGTGCTGTCTATTGTACAATGAAGTGAAAACGAATGGCCCCCATTGGCATAGAATAACTATAGTTCAACATTCGTGTAATAATAAAGAGCTCCCTAAAAATGCCGGTTTCTGTAGTTGAATGGCGTAAAAAACGGTCAACAACTACTAGTTTACTAAAAGATGAAAGAAGTTACGTTTAATTTGTAAGTATTTCTAACTTAATTGTAATTCTTCAACCAGAACAGTAAAACATCGATCAAATATTCTTTTAAGAGCGATGTGTTATTAAATAATAATAATTTATTTATTCAATAAAAAGCAGAACTATTATTAACAAAAGGTTATAGCTTAAATACTCGTATAAATAGACCCCTGATACTTCTTACCATAATAATAATTAGGTGTATGAAAATCTTTGTAATTCTTCTTAAACTTTTTAACTTCTTATTTACTTATAAGCAAACAGATAAAAAAACAAAATATATGTAATTTGGTATAGCACAAATGTTAACTCTGCAAGGGAGACAAGGTCACGGCTCGTCGTCCGGACGCTTTCGTCCCCTACCGCTGCCGCATAACCAGTCGCCACAACGTGCATCCACTTGCGTACGGCGAGCAGTAAATTAAAAGCGTCCTGGCCTAGTTGACGATGAGGTGATACGGTTACGAGAAATTGATATGTGTGCTATGACTATTAGTCTGCAATAAGGATCGCAAACATTTTTTCAGACGTAAATAAAAAGTTCCAATTCAAAAGAATGTATGATTTAGTACAGGTAATCGAAAACCATGTTGGATTCTTTAATGACGATTATTAAACCACATTGTGGATATTTTCAACTTAAGAACCAATGCAAGCATTTTCTACTGCAGACTGTTTCTTTGCTTATCCCTCGGAGAGCATGTTAAGCCGTCAGTCCCGTTCATTATCATTAAGGGCCTTATCATACTAGCGGTTTGCCAGCGGTTGCAAAGCGGAGAACAGGTCGCGGAGACGTGGCGGATTCACAACGTTTCCGTCACGGTTTTGTAGCGAATTTACAACGTACAGTACATTAAGTAACAAAATGGATTCTGACGAGGAAACACTGCTGTTTAATTTATTAAAAAAAAAAGTGCAAACGTAGGCAAAATAACAAAGTCAATGTAAAACACTAAAATTTTAGTAAAGGTGTGGATAAACAATTTAAGTATAAATAATCTTATAAAATATATAATATTGAGAGTCAAAGATCAGCTTTCGCCTCGTCAAAAAGCCCGCCTCTAAAAGCATCTGGCCCAGAGGTGCCCATTAAGCTGGCGGCTTTGCCTCTTTTTGTACAGCGCTGAAACATATACCTGCAAATCATCGGCATATAAATGAAAAGAAGAAGTTACAACTGTGGAAATGGAATTTAGATAAATAGAAAAAAGAAGAGGAGAGAGAACTCCACCCTGAGGCACACCTGTCTTAATAAAAGAAGATCTTGATGTCAGCTTAGCCCTGTAGAGTATGTATGTCGTACTATTTACGGGATATTTTCTAATCAGAACGGCATATGCCGTTTTTGCCGAAATTTCCGAACCGGTTTGCCGGTACAAACAAAATATTCCGCATGACGTCATTAGGTTTATTTTCGAAAAGTCGCTCCGAACGCAAGGGCTCGCCTTTGCGCGCGGAATTTTATCCGTCCGGAAGAAAAAACGTACGGATGCGTCAGTTGATTTATTTTAAATTGATTTCGTGCATTCGGTTGTCCGAACACGAAAAACACATTTGTAAAACGTATACGGAAAACGAATGTATGCGGCCGGCTTAAAAATGCATCTTTTTCATTTAGAAACACGTCAGTGCTTAGCTGTGGTAGGTATTTAATTACGTGATTTAATTATCAGATTACTTATTTACTAACAGTCAAATAAATACAAACCTACGCACGTAGTATAAAAACATAGTATACGAGATTAATGTCTTTTTTCAGAATAATATTACAATTGTTTTATTACATGCTGCTAGTATTTTTCACGATTTTTGACAAGTACCTAAGCCATTGACTGTTGAAGTGAGATTGTTCTCACCTGATGGGAAGTGAGGTTGCAATCTATGATGGAAGCGCCAACTAACTAACTAACTAAAAATACTATAAGATCAAAAGTAGCCTATGTGTTATCCAGAGTGAAATATATTTCCATTCCAAATTTCAGCCAAATCCAAATCGATTTAGTTGTTGCGGCGTTAAAGAGTTACAAACATCCATATCCATATAAACTTTCGCGTTTATAATATTACTAATCTTGTAACAATTTAATATAGGTAAACTTTTTGTTACTTAATGTTTTTACATTATACTCGTAATACATTTGAATAGTGTTTTCAATATATTCATGATTTTATTTTGGATTCCCTTTTCTTACAGATAGTACCGGAAATGTTATACCTACAGATTTTTCTGGTAAAATCAGCAGCCTGGTAGCTCATTTGAATACATTATTGTTAAGTGCAACAGTGTGTTTATTCCACAAATTATGATGTAGTCGTATTTTGTGCTTAAGTTTAGATAATTCAATAATGGGATTTTAGTTAGTTAGTATTTAGTAGGTAGGTAGTAGGTTATTAGTAGTAGTTTGGTTCGTTGTTATGAAATCAGCTACTTTAATAGACCCTACACTAACCCCCGCGTTTTATTTTTAAGCTGCTATGCTGATAAAGTTGCTAGGTAATTATTTTATAGACAAACTTGCATTTAGTAATAGGATACAGGAAAACATTTTCATAATCCGATTTTATTTATTAAAACAAATAAAAATAAAATAAAACCAATTTATTTCAGGTCAGAGAATCCACCGATTACCAATATAAAGCAAATTAAACCTTTAACTGAAATTAGAATTTCAATTGAAACAACTTATAAAAATAAAATATACTTTTGAAAAATCTTAATAGCAAGTGCTTATAGCAAAATTATTTTATGTATCGTTTAATCGATTTAAAAAATATTTTAGCCGTCGTGAGATTTTCAATTCAATTATTTTTTTAAATTAAAAAACAATAAATCGAATCATCAGCACTCGACACAAAAAAGCAAGTCACTCTTTCAAGAGACAAGGTTTTCTTTTTTCGAACTTCACGTAGTACCCTTCAGCTGCCTTCAACATGATGTCTACCTTGACTCTTATGTTAGGAATGGGTCCCTTTTCTGGTTCTCCAATAACTTTATAATTTCGTAATATGGACGTTAGTGCCGTCTTGATTGACTGGAAAGCATACTGATAACCTATAAAATAAAAATTAGAATTAAACCTAGTTTACTAAAAATTCACTAAATTTAATTTTTTCTAGATAGTTTTTTCAATAGGCCACGCTTTCCTGGTAATGCCGAATAACGAATGTTATTCCATCTTTGGCATCGGTATTAAATGAATCGGTATTTAAAAGTCTCCGTGGCGGTAGGCGAGACTTATAAATACCTTGGAATTACGGCAGCACTTGGTATTGAGGCAGGGAATATGAAATAGGTAGATAAAGAACGCTTCTTTAGTCGTCTGATAAAAATCCTAAAAAGTTATTATCAGACGGTAACAATAGCGAAGCAATAATTAATATTAAAAATAATATAATTTTGACTAATATTTTATTAAATTTTGAACTCATTTTTAATATCCAAATCTTAATTTATAAGATTTGAATATTAAACGCCCGCGACAACGTCCGCGTGAAACGTGATGTAAACTTTCAACTACCCCTACATTACCCCTACACTAGCCCTACCCTACCACTACCCTAGCCCTACCCTACTCCTACCCTACCCTACCTTACCCCTACCCTCCCCCTACCCCTTAATTTTTTTTTTTAAATTCTGTCATAAGAACCTTCTGACAATTAGCCGAATCAATAGAGCATTTACCCTCGACCTACTCAGAAACAGGTCCGATTTTGATGATTTTTTTTTGATCATTTTATTTATTGATATTATTTAAAATCAGAAACATTTTGGAGTGGGGATGGAATGATTTATATTATTTAAACAATAATTATGTTATTATATAATAAATAATTAAAAACAAAACACTATCGACTCCAAAAACACAAACATATGCAGGAAATTAATAAGCAGAAGAAAACATTATAATATTTTCTATCTACTTACTTTGAAGCCAATGGTACAATTAATGGGTAGGCAATCTATCCTCTTTTCCCACCTTTAGGATTGGAATTGTTTTCCCAAATCTTTATGGGGCATACTTCGAAATATACCCTTTACAAAAAAAAAGAGTTATTAAAATCGGTCCACTCAGTAAAAAGTTACGCATAGTTTTACATTACAATTAATGTGCAACAATCAATCATCTTCTATTTTCCTACTCTTAGGGTTGAAATTGTTTTTCCAAATTTATATGGAAATATTTAAGGTATATACCCTTTCTATTAAAAAAAGAATTATCAAAATCGAACCACTCAATAAAAAGTTATGCTTGGTTTTACATTAAAATGAATGAGAAAACAATCAATCATACCCTGTTTTTTTGTATTTAGGATTGGAATTGTTTTTCCAAATTTATACGAGACCTACTTCAAAATATACCCTTTACAACCTATAAAGAGTTATCGATATCGGACCACATCATAATAAGTTACGCATAGTTTTATAATACAAAATTAAATTAATGGGGAATATTTTATTAAATTTTGAACTCATTTTTAATATCCAAATCTTAATTTATAAGATTTGAATATTAAACGCCCGCGACAACGTCCGCGTGAAACGTGATGTAAACTTTCAACTACCCCTACATTACCCCTACACTAGCCCTACCCTACCACTACCCTAGCCCTACCCTACTCCTACCCTACCCTACCTTACCCCTACCCTCCCCCTACCCCTTAATTTTTTTTTTTAAATTCTGTCATAAGAACCTTCTGACAATTAGCCGAATCAATAGAGCATTTACCCTCGACCTACTCAGAAACAGGTCCGATTTTGATGATTTTTTTTTGATCATTTTATTTATTGATATTATTTAAAATCAGAAACATTTTGGAGTGGGGACGGAATGATTTATATTATTTAAACAATAATTATGTTATTATATAATAAATAATTAAAAACAAAACACTATCGACTCCAAAAACACAAACATATGCAGGAAATTAATAAGCAGAAGAAAACATTATAATATTTTCTATCTACTTACTTTGAAGCCAATGGTACAATTAATGGGTAGGCAATCTATCCTCTTTTCCCACCTTTAGGATTGGAATTGTTTTCCCAAATCTTTATGGGGCATACTTCGAAATATACCCTTTACAAAAAAAAAGAGTTATTAAAATCGGTCCACTCAGTAAAAAGTTACGCATAGTTTTACATTACAATTAATGTGCAACAATCAATCATCTTCTATTTTCCTACTCTTAGGGTTGGAATTGTTTTTCCAAATTTATACGAGACCTACTTCAAAATATACCCTTTACAACCTATAAAGAGTTATCGATATCGGACCACATCATAATAAGTTACGCATAGTTTTATAATACAATTAATGGGGAAACAATCAGTCATCTTCTGCTTTTCAACCCTTAAGATTGAAATTGTTATTTAAAATTTATATGAAACCATTATCGGAATATACCCTTTCTATTTAAAACAGAGTTATTAAAATCGGACTACTTGATAAAAAGTTATGCTTGGTTTTACAGGAAAATTAATGGGTAAACAATCAATCATACCTTGTTTTCTTACTCTTAGAGTTGAAATAAATCTTTTTAATGTATATAGGACCATGTACGGAATGTACCCTTTATAATTAATATGTATTTGGATTCATTTTTATATATATAGAAGATTACCTATTTTTTTTTAAATAAAGTCACAGATACATAGATTAGTGTCCGCCAATTTATGTCGACTTTCTAAATTTTAAATAAGAACTCACCGCGTTATTGTTGCGGCTAATTCCGATTAGAAGTTTGCGCGAAGTTCACACTGGCTGCTTAGAAACTTACATAGGCGCGGATTTTTTTTAATTACGAGTAGTTTATATTTTAATAATTACCATTTATTTACCAAGGAACTACTACTTCTCACCTACACAATTCCGTGGACCGTAACTAAACGGCATATAGCTACAGGCGTGCTGCAAGTTGAATCGTTCAGGCAGAAACCGGTCGGGGTCGAAATGTTCCGCGTCCGGACCCCAGTACTTGGGGTCGCGATGAGCTCCAAAAATCGAAACAAATATCCCTGAACCACTAGGAATAGTCACGCCTGACGCTGAAAATTTTGAAATGAATAAAATAAATTATAACAAATGACGTACATCTTAAATGCATTATTAAACTGCGCACTGAAAGAGAATATTGATGACCCAATCGAGAGTATTCTCAGCTTCGTTTAATGAGAAAATTGTTGGTGCGAAAATTGGGACATGGAAATCAAGACTGTGGATCACAATCATCGATTGTCAAGTGAGAGTATCAATATCTACATCTCAGTGCAATTCTGCTAAAGATGATTTGTCATATGGGTTATTTAAAATTTATTTATAAAGTAATTGAGCTAATATAGATAAAGAGTGATAAAGAAGAGATAGTAATAAACTAGTGATACCCACGTAAAGTAATCTCTTTTTCCACTTTCCGAAGTATAAAAGGCACTGGTGGGAATAACCTGAAAGACTCTTTTACCACTCTCTCTAAATACTTCAACTTGGGTAAATCTTCTTTCACTAATGGACGGTTGGAATCACCAAACACTTCTTTCAACCTAAAATAGAGTATACTTTTTAATGTTTGATCTGAACTGTAATATAGAGAAATATTTCATGGAAGTGGACTTATTATGACACTTAAAATATATAATATTATAATAAATGCAAAACATCCGCTAGTTATTATATATTTTAAGCGTCTTAATAAGTCTAAAAACATTGCTAACTAGATAGATTCTCTAGATTGTTGAAACCTTAACTTTTACTTACTCTTCATATACCTTTTGCTGAATGTCTGGATATTTTCCTAATAATATGAGAGTAAACGCCATTCCAACTGCAGAGGTGTCGGTTCCAGCCATAATTATAGTTAAAATCTCCTCACGAAGTTCCAAATCTGTATACCCCTTTTCACCACCAGACAAATGTATTAATAATTCAAGGAAAGATTTGTTTTTATAATCACCTAAATCTGCAAATGTATCTATGTTATTCATTCACGTAAATGTAAACCAGATTTGATGGTTTGATGCCGTTTAGTTGTGTATAATAAATACACAAACACACAAAATTATACATCTGTACTAGTCTGTACTAGTATTATAAATTGATAAAGTTTATAAGATTGCAGGCGGAAATCTTTTTTTTATCCCCGAAAAAACTGTTATCATCATCATCACAGTTTTTTAGATTGTGTATAAATTAGGAGTATACCTACTAATAATAAAGCAATTTTCTAAAAGTAACAGGATATCTGCGATCATTGGGTACTTTCGGAGCTACAGGGATTTAAAGAGTCAAATTTTCGGCACTGCTACGGATCCCTGAAAAACGCCTCATACAAAATGGCACGAATTAATGACGTCGTTGATTTGCTGATCGTTAGATTTGTATGGCCATTCAAACAAAATTACAAATATTAGCTTTGTTATTTGTGCGTTTACGTTTATAATCCAAATATTGAAAAATGTAACGTTTAATGTATGGAAGCTAAAAATGTATGAATTTTTTATCTAATTACAATAAAAGAATTTTAGTAGATTTTGAAATTTTATAATCTTATTTATTTTGCAAACATCCAGCCAATCTTTGGTTTTTACTAATTACATAATTTTGACTTTATTTAATCGAATGTCTCTTAAAAATTCAAACATAGTCATCATCCCCAATACGCGGGTGAAATTACGGGGCTAGTTTATAATGTAACGCAAGAAGAGCGCAAATGCTTGTACTTACCATATGGGCTATTATCATTGTCGCATGTTCTTTGTTTGTCATTCTTTAATTCTTTTCGTTTATTGTTGATAATCTGAAATAAATAGATTTAAAATTCTGTAATCTAGGCTACCAAATGATAAAAATACAGTCAATTTATACCCGTAGGAACGAAAAGATGGCTGAATCAGGGTCAAATATCCCAATGAGTATTTTTATTATTTAGAAGTTGTTACCTCATTGTAATAGATGATCACATTATCAAAAAGTTTAAATGTCTTAACTTATTTTTGAACGAGTTAGGCATTCTTCAAATCACTGTTTTTAAGGGGTAGTCCCCTAGGTCCCCTACATACTGCTGTTACTGCTGTTAAGTACAGTTACGAGGTCTAATAGGACCCTAACGCACTGAAAATATGTCAATAAGTCCTCTAGAAATGGTCCCGCAGCGAACGTGTTACGTACCTCATCTGTAAAATCATGTATATATTGAGCACATTTCTGATATTTAGTGTACTTAGGGGACAGACGGAACACCCAATCTGGATGCAGCCACAAATTGCCCATTCTTTCACAGATAATGTTTAGAATTTCCTCCACAAAAGTTAAGAAATGTGAGTTTGCTTTGGACTGCGCATATATTTTTACCCCTGCCGTTGATTCTAAAAAAACAAAATACCTTTTTTTGTAATAATATGCATAAAAAAACATTAGAGTATTACAAGATAAAGGATATAATAATTAAAGAGATAAAAAACTTGACTGCATAAAATATAAAAACCGGCCAAGTGCGTGTCGGGCGACACAATATAGGGTTCCGTAGATTAAGTTAGCGCTTTAATCCTCATTGTAATGAACAAAATATATGTTTATAACGATACCCCACACTAAAGGATAGACGATAAAAAAATTCATCATCACTTTGTATGTTGGGGAGGGACACCAAAAATTTTTTTTTTCAAAATTTTAGTTTTATATATTTATAGACGTAATTAATGTGCATACCCTTACCAAATCTCATATTTCTAGTTTTAACATACTCTGAGTTATCGTACTGATAACTTTATCTTTTTAATTAACAACAGAATTATTATGCAATTTTCGATTTCCAATTACGTTTTTTTAAGTTGGTCGACTATTGCTCTTTAGACAGCAATTGCTTATTAGACGTTATAGTTTTTTTGTAATTTCATTATAATATATCCTACTTTTGAAATTCAAGTATCCATAAACAACCATTTAGCCGGTAGAGGGTGGGGACACTTGACTCTAACAAACATTAGCTGTTAATAGCTTAATATTTTACAAACGGATTCCTAAATCGAAATATGTAATAAGACCCCTTACAACGTTCAAAGATCTATCGAATGATACCCCATATTATGAAATTAACGAGCGAAATAAATTATACCCACTTTACATGTAGGGTAGGTACCCAAAAATAGTAGATTGTTCTACAAGGGGCTGAAACGACCCATTATATACGAGGTATTTTTAAATAGAAAATAAAACCGCTAAATAGAAACCAAGTTTAAAATGGGTTTAGCCCCGCGTGTTACACTATATTTTTCACTACGATTGCGAGAAAATAAAATAATTCTGTACGGTAATTCAATGTTTTATTTTAATTAAAAGTTAAATGTACGAACTTGGAAAAATTTATGTTAAGAGAGATGCTTTTACCCGGTAACTTCATTTTCCGACTGCTGTGAATAATGAGTACGTGAGGTAAACGTAGGAGTTATTAGTTTAAAAACCTCTTCCGTGAGTGAATCAACTCGTTGTTCTTTTTTTCCACTTTTTTCGTAGGTATTTAATTTGTAGGTTCGTTTTGTTCCATCTTTAAATTAGGGTCACCATTCTCAATAGATGAAGACATAACAATTAATGTTGCGAAATATGTAAATTACGGTCACAAATTCACAATTAATTTCTTAAAAAAATCAAGTGTGGATTATTCACAGCAAATTGTTTTTAAATTCTCGCTCTTTAATTTTATTTTTCTTTACTAATATATTTTTTTCCCATGAAGAAATGGCAAAGGTATTAGGTATTATTAGGTAAGGACACTGTACAACCTTGTCTTCAAATCTCGCTCTTTAAATTCGCAACTCAATAAAAATCAAATAAAAAAATAACCGCATTCTACATTTTATTCCAATTTCAAGTTTTATTTTTATCAAACAATCAGGACCTTACCTCTGGCTCGACGCGCGGAGCAATATAACCAAAAGAAGAAGAAGAATTGCCTTACCTACGATGATTCTATTTACGAATAAAACCTCCTTCGTTATAAAGTAAGCTAGTACTTGGCCCCGCTGTGGAGTGGTAATATGACAATGTTTTTGAGCAAGAGTAGTGAAAAATATTTTTTTTTAATTTTATTGTACAACATTGTTCACATTTTCAATGTACATATTCATGCTAATTTACAGCTTTCTTTAGTAATAGTCTCTGCACTAAACCGCGGACGGACGGATGGACAGATGGACTACGGAACTCTAAAAACTGAAAAGTAATATAAACAAGCTCAATCCAGAAGTGTAGAAAGCAATTAGAAAGCAGCCGAAACCAATATTGGGTAGAATTATTTTAGAAGTACATTATTTAATAGGTCACGGCTGTTTTGTTTGTTAACCACCATTAAAATATCATGATTTAACTTGACATTTCAAAAGTGCTTGTACACTAAGCCTAATTGAAATAAATGAATTTTGTTTTTTTTTTTTAATTTTGAATTTTAACATGAAAAAATAAATGGTTGTCTTTTACGCAAAAATCAAATAAGAAATCAAAGTATAGACACATTATACTTATTACACATCATAAAAAATATCGTCTTTTTAATAATAAATACAAAAATCACCTGATGACGAAGAAAGTGTGTCAGTATGTCCGAGATGTCCTTAAACAATTTAGGACTCGCATGCAGGTCTGGTCACTGATCCCAGAACACCGTATGACCGTGCAGACCCGTCGTATAACAACCCTGATCTTGTTGTTGGGGGTTTTCAACACAGCGTGATGATGATGATGATGATGATGAAGGCATTTTATGGGAAGCAGACTTTTTATTTACTGTATAAAATAATTTTGATTTTAAACATACCACATACGGCATCTAAAGAATAAGCTGATACTATCGGCCAAAGGTTAACTGTTCCAGATCCACACATACGTGCCACTTTATGTGTAATATGTTGGCTTTGTTCTGAAAATATTTCTACATAGTTTTCAATAATTTTCGGGCTGAATGCTGGGATTAGAATTTTTCTGCGACGCCTCCAAATAGAAACTGAAACACGTATTCAAGGTACAAAATGCAATGTACATGCGCGCGGGTTAATGTGAAACCTGGCTCTAACAAAGAGTGAATTAATATGTAGACTCGAATGACGTTTGTCTATGGTAATGAGTGCAAAAATGTTTTGATTTATTACTGTCCTATCGAATTTTTGGTCAAGTTCGTTGAAATTTTTCATCATCTTGATGTTTGAATTGCATACATGTTATATTATTTAAGAATTTAAACTTTACTTAATATTCTGCGTCGATTTCGAATTCATTATAATTTTTGACTTTTTTGACGTTTATGACTTGATTTTTATAAAAAATGGTACCGTTTAAAAAATCAAGTCATAAAAATCACTACTCACACACACACTAGTCACTATCAGATATTAATGACGGAGACGTACACCACGCCTACCGAATGCGCTGATTTTTTTTCACAACAATACAGTCCGACCTAAAACACCGACCGATTCGAAAGCTTGAACTCAAAACCTCATATTCTAACTAGACCAAAAACGCAGTTACATGACTCACCAGGTGCGAATGCGCTGCCATTACCCATAAAGTTACGCATAAATCTATTAAGATCATCCTTTTCCAAGCACGTTTTTAACACTATTTCCAAATCCTCCGGGTTCACCATTGCTGAAATATCAAAATCTCTAATAAGGCGAATCAGTTGAGCATTTACCCTCGACCTCCTCAGGAACAGCTTCGATTTTGATGATTTATTTTTATTCAGTTTGTTTCTTGTTATTATTTGAAATCAGAAACCTTTTGGAGTGGGGACGGAATTATTTATATTATTTAAACAATATTTAAGCTATTCATGTAATAAATAATTAAAAAGCAAAACACTACCGACATCAAAAACATAAAAATAAGCAGAAGACAACATCATAATATTTTCTATCTACTGATTAATTTGAAGCCGGTGCCAATGGTACAATTAATGGGTAGGCAATCAATCGTTTGGTCGTCGTCAAATTTGGAAAAACAATTCTAATGCTAAAGGTGAAAAAAGAGCTTCCACCTTTAGGATTAGAATTGTTTTTTTCAAATTTAAATGGAATTAAATATTAAACTTCGAAATATACCCGTTACAAAAAATAAAGAATTATCAAAATCGGTCCACTCGGTAAAAAGTTACGCATAGTTTTACATTACAATTTATGGGAAAACAATCAATCATTTTGAAACTTAGGGTTGAAACGGTTTTTCCAAATTGATTTTTTTAAATGTGTATAGGACCATGTACGAAATGTACCCTTTACAATAAAAAAAGAATTATCAAAACCGGACAACTCAATAAAACGTTATGCTTAGTTTTACATTACGAAAACAGGGGACGATTGATTGTTTACCCATTAACTTTAGTGTAAAACCAAGTCTAACTTTCTATTGAATAGTCCGATTTTGATAATTCTTTTTTTATTATAAAGGGTATATTCCGAAGATAGTTTCATATGAAAAAACAATTCGAAACCTAAAGCTAGGTAAACGGTAGATAAAACATAGGTTATAGTTAGTACAGGTCCGCTAAGAAAGTATTTTGAGACTGGGTCGGATTAAGGAGGTCTAAGGGCGGACGAAGTCACGGGCGTACGCTAGTTTACTAATATAGTCGCTCACCGAAATAAAGTATGTGATTAAGCCACGCTCTAATTACTCCATCATCGGTCTCCATGGCTTCATAGCTAAACTGCTTCAAGGTTTTCATTATAACTGAAATAGTGAATTTGCTTATAACATTCACATAATTAATTATATTGTACTTGCTTAGCCTTCCTGTGAAAAATGTAATGTGATGTGTGATGAGAGCCGCAATAGCTCAACAGTAAGAGCGGTTGGACTCACCATCAAGGGGTGGTGGTTCGATCCACGCCCCGTTGGTCTATTTTCGTACCCACTCCTAATACAGTATTTCCCGGCTAGTTGAAGAGGTATGGGTATATTAGTCATATTTAAAAGTTATGGTAAATATTCCTAAAAAAAAACTGTAGCCTTGCCATTGTCCCTTATTATATTCTATTGGTGCAATTTAAGAAACTAAATATCACGTGTCTCAAACAGTAAAAAATAAAAATACATCGCGAGGAAATCTGCCTACTTAAGAATTTTTTTAGCTCTCTACGTGTTTCACGCGATTTGCCAAACCGCTTTGGGCCAGCGTGGTGGACTATTGACCTCTCATTCTGAGAGGAGACTCGCGCTCAGCGGTGAGCCGAATATGAGTAGATAATGATGGTGATGATGATAAGCGGATTATTTAGTAATTACATACATATTATAAATCACGCGATAATATAAATAGAAGGGGTGAAATGTTTAAATTTTTTTTACGCGAACAAAGTCGCCGTCCTGCTAGTAGTACTAACATAGAATTACTAATTAAATAATAACTTACTTTCAGTACTTCCTATTAATTTATGCGTTACACCAATCAAAGGCAATTCATCTTTCGGATGTGAGATCTTTGACGCCAACTCATACATTCTCCTCCTTCTGAACCTGTATTGTACTGTCCAGATAACTGCTACTAATACCAATACGACGGATAAAATCATTTTTCAATACAATAACTTCATAAGTGTCTATTTCGAGAGATCCTAGAAGAGAATGATTGAACGTAGGTACTACGAACGGTATTATATTAACACCATTTTTTTTGATCAACCTCAACGATAATGATGTACCTAAACTTGTCATCACCCGACTTCGTCGGCCGGTCTCCGAACAAGGCTCCAATCTCGTAACCAATGAATTTAGGGTTAAAGACAGTTAACTAACACTCCCTTTCTTCGCTAGTGTTGTTCTCCCTGCCTAGCCAATGGGACAAAAGCCCACCGGCTAATACGTCGGCCCAGATAAACCCAGGTATACCCTTATAAAAGTATCATCACTATTATCATATCAGCCGATGGATGTAAACTGCAGGACATAGGCCTTTTGTAGGGACTTCCAAACATCACGATCCTGAGCCGCCTGCATTCAATTCATCCCTGCGACTCGCTTGACTTCGTTAGTCCACTTGGTGGGGGGTCGACCAACACCGCGCTTTCTAGACGATGACGAACGATATACACAGCGTCTTCGCCGGCGAAGACGAGGTCCCCGATATCTGACGTCACCCAGACGTGGGCTTTTTAACTCACGATCTCGGAGCTGCCCGGATACACTCAGACCAAAACACCATTCCAGAACGGCTCTCTATGCCGTGGCCCGAGTCTCAGAGGAGACGCCCTTAGAGAGTCGTTCCGCCCATCTACTCTGCTTCTGCTTTTGGGCCCCATCAGGCGATGCTTCTGCGCCCGCCCAAACCCCCGGTGACGCCGCTGAGGTCCCATAAGGAGCCTACGGCACTTACACAATCAGAAAGAAAAACTCCATTTCCCCTCGTACGTTCCTATACGTAGGGAGTCGGGCTTGGTAATGACGAGTAAGTGGCAGGCTTGATAGCTATAAGTGATGTTGTAGGTGGGTACAATTGACAGTCCTCTGTGCAGAGCATGCATGGAGGAAGAAGAAACCTCGTTACCTGTTATGCTTAGATGCAGAGGTGTGTAAACAACGTGCAGCACACATTGGTTCCCCAGCAACACTCCAAGAGGCGTTCGGGGACCTGGGCGGCCTGCTAAGCTTCTGAAGCGAGCTCAGTTGGCTGGAGTGACTTCAGCGGGGACCAGCACCGAATGGACCTTCGTACAACGGCCAACCCTTGTTGCCAAGTGCGGAAAAGAAGAAGAACAAGAAGAATTGATGTTGCAATCTAAGAAAAAAGCGAGTTAACAGGATGAAAATCCACATTTCGGTTTATACACGACATAATAATTATAAGATAAGAATTGTCTTCGTAGTTACATAGACTACACAGACTAACAAAGGAACTAACAAAAAATGGCTATGTTATTAGTTTGTACGCCGTAGAGGTGGGTGCGTGAAAATTACTAAGCAAAATATGTATGTTACTTGCTTAATGACTTCTCTAGAAGTGCAGTAAGTTTTGTATTAGAACGGGTATCGTAAACTGCTCTAGTAGGATGAAACCAAAAGCGAAACGTTTATCCCCGGCCCTGGCCTACCCTAACCACCCGGCAATTTACTTATATCTAAAAAAAATCTAATTAATTCTACTTTAATAATAAAGTCATTTCTTTATCAAAAAAATTGCTACGTAACGTTTTTAATTCATCTTTAACTTGTCCCGAACGCGGACAAGCAGCCATCGTTGACGAGCCTGACGTTGATAGAGCCTGAGTCCAACGAAATTTTTCGAAGACTTATTATTGATTTGTTTGTTCCGTTTATTGTTTGTCAATAGTCTAAGAGCCCGTGAACCCTAGACCTTCTACATTTTATAAAAGCTTAAAGTTTGTCAGCTCATGCTCCTACCATAGATAAGTACCGTAACCAATGATATTTTATACGAGAGATGGGGCACTAGCGCATCAAATCTGATAACTGAATAACGAACGTTATTTAAACAAATAATACCTAAATATCATCTACAATGTCGAGTTGTGTATTCAGGAAGTGTAAAAACTATATATACATAAATATATAATGGAATTATTAAAATACACTTCGTGCGGTGATTTTGTAGGAACGTTACCTAGCTATAGTATAAAATTATCATTGAACGTAACCAACTATGGAGTTTGGACCGTGGTGGCTTTGGGAGGTAGCAGGTTTAAGGATCCAGTACCTCAACCATCTCAGTAAAAAGTGTAGTTTTTTTATGTTTTCCTCGGCTTATTATGAGAAATTATATTCCCAGTCACCTAGTTTCGCAGCAAAACCTTTCAAAAACACATTTTAATTTGAAAGTTCAAGCCATGCTTAGAAGAAAGAAAAACTCAGTACTTCAAAACCCCAACCAGGACTCGAACCCAGAACCTTGTAATCCAAAGTCACATGGCTAACCATTAGACCAACCAGGCAGAATACCTATACCTAATTTTAAAAATGCATCTTTTTCATTTAGAAACATGTCAGCGTTTCTCTGTGGTAGGTTTTTCATTCCGTGAAGCAATTTGCAGATTACCTAACTACCTACCACAGTAAAAATTATATATTTTTACAGTGTAATTACTAACAGTCAAATAAATACAAATCTACATCTACATAATCTAGTAGTATAAAAACATATTTTACGAGATTTATATCTACTTCCAGAATAAAATTACAATTACTTTATTACATATGCTGCCACCACATAGTTATTACGACGTATTCAATATTTTATAACACATTTGTATGTTGTATGTTAACATATTTGTACTCGTAAAGTATCGCTTACTTCACCAACTTCAATATTGTAATGTATATCATTACGCACATGTGCCGTAATGTTAAGTAAAATGCACATGTAATATATAACCTTTATCATCCGTCTAAAAAGAAACGGTACTTAAATCTTTTTTTAAAATCATAGCAAAGTGTTTTTATGTCATTTAATTGTTGAGCACTTTTGCTCAACAATTTATGAATAAAATTAAGTTTGTGAGATAAAATATAATAAAAAAACACTTAATTATCTAATTTTAATGTCGACCATTTATCAGAAACATAAAAATATTAATTATTATTAATACTGGCTGTTTTTGGTGCATTTGTCTAAAAAACACAAACGCTGATGTGCGCACTTCGTTATCTGTGCAAAAATGACAAGCGTATCAAAATATCATCGGAAAACAGGCAAAGATGCAAATTAATTTTCAGAAAGTGTGTTCAAAGTGTGTTTTATTCGCAAAAATGTTATACAACGTCGTATGACATAGGTACGTGCGCTTTGATAATTACAGCCTCTGCTTCCTTACTATAGCTCTTGCCTTTGGCTCGAGCTGCAATATCGCCTCCGCTGTAATTTTTAACTTACCGCACCTTTATCATAATGTACTATTTTTATTTTTTATTCTTGGCAAGTTACCCCTTGACTACAATCTCACCTGATGGTAAGTGAGGATGTAATCTAAGATGGAAGCGGGCTAATTTGTTAGGAGGAGGATAAAAATTCACACCCCTTTCGGTTTCTACATGATATACCGGAACGCTACATTGCTTGGCAGTACGACTTTACAGGTAGGATTGAAACTAGCCATGGCCGAAGCCTCACATCAGCCAGATCAATAAAGAAAACCTCAATCGACCCAGCTGGGATCCAACCCAGGACTTCCATCTTGTAACACAGGAGGCCGTTAAAATTAGCCGATTACTAAGATATTTTGTTGCTTTGTTGAAATTCCTTTTCGCTACATACAGAAAAGCGGTATTGTCAACTTACTACTACATCCAAAAGTAAACCGGGAGTATTAATACACTGTTCTTGGGAGAAGGTAGTCAGAGAAATGCATCCGGCTATACATATAACATGACTGAGTGAGCGTGACCATTATTTATCTGTGTTTCGTAAAGTGACTTTAACATAAATGTATTTTGCTTAGTTATCTTAGTTCTAAGTCCGGGGCGTGCATCTCCAACTTTGGACTTTCAGTTAGACGAGTATTGTGTGCATTTTAGGAAATTAAATATCACGTGTCTCAAACGGTGAAGGAAAACATCGTGAGCAAACCTACATACCAGAGAATTTTCTTAATTCCCTGCGTGTGTAAAGTCTGCACATTGGGCCAGTGTGGACTATTGGCATAATCCCTCTCATTCTGAGAGGAGATTTGAGCTCAGCAGTGAGCCGAATATGGGTAATAGCAGGCTAATTCACTAACCTTGTCATATACGAAATTGAGATTCTACTCGTATTTATCAAATGTCATCCGGTACCTACTGACAACTCATCGTGGATATCATACAGTAGGTAGATGATATTTCTCAGTTGATTTGATGTTTATTTGAATAGGCCAGCAGGGCTGCTCTGGGAATTTGTCTTAATCTTTTACCCACGGCTGAGTGATATAGGAACACAATATTTAATATTACATAAACATAAGACATCACCTACCAATCACCGAAAGTTAATTAAATAGTAGATTGTTATACAAGGGGCTAAAAACCCATTTTAAATGAGGTATTTTTAAAATAAATAAATAGAAACCAAGTTTATAATGGGGTTAGCCCCGCGTGTTACACAAAACTTTTCACTACAATTGCGAGAAAATAAAATAACTCGGTACAGTATTCAATGTTTTATTTTATTTGAAAATCAAAATGTAGGTACAAAATGCTACAACTTTGGATGTTTCGGGGAGATGCTTTTACTCGGTAACTTAATTTCCGACTACAGTGAAGTTGAATAATGAGTATAAGGGGTAAACATGTTAGATAATTGTTTAAAAAATACCATGCGTAAGTTGTAAGTAAGAATGCACTTGTTGTTCTTTTCTCCACTTAA
The DNA here is from genome assembly GCF_947172395.1 of Bicyclus anynana. NCBI lineage: Eukaryota > Metazoa > Arthropoda > Insecta > Lepidoptera > Nymphalidae > Bicyclus > Bicyclus anynana. The sequence continues at coordinate 11,408,835 of NC_069089.1, read as the reverse complement.
TAAATTTTTCGTAAGTAGGTGTTTAATTTGTAAATCTTTTTTGATCCATCTCCAAATTAGGGTCACCATTCTCACTAGATGAAGACATAACAATTAATGTTGCGAAACATGTAAATTACTTAGATTATTCACGACAATAATTGTTTTTAAATTCTCGCTCTTTAATTTTATTTTCTTTATTAATATAATTTTTTCCCATGAAGAAAAGTCAAAGGTATTACACCGTACAACCTTGTCTTCAAATCTCGCTCTATAAATTCGCAACTCAATAAAAAACAAATAAAAACAAATAACCGCATTCCACAGACATGAACGCTGCATTTTATTCCAATTCCAAGTTTTATTTTTATCAAACAGTCAGGACCTTACCTCTGGCTCAATCGTTTGACGCGCGGAGCCATATAACCAAAAGAAGAAGAAGAAGGGCCTTACCTACGATGATTCTATTTACGAATAAAACCTCCTTCGTTATAAAGTAGGCTAGTACTTGACTAGTACTCGTAACATACAAAAATTAAAAAAAACAAAATTACTTTAGCCCCTAGAGCTAATATGCTTGTTTAGCCCCGCTGTGGAGTGGTAATATGACAATTTTTTTGAGCAAGAGTAGTGAAAAAAAATATTCATTCATTTAATAGGTAATACGAAGAACAATGTATATTAATACAAGGATTAGGAGCCTTCAAGCCTTTATGGAACACAGTTTTCTTTTTTCCAGTTTCACGCAACAGCCTTCAATAGCATTCATCGTGACGATCATTTTGGTTCTTATGCTAGGGATGGGTCCCTTTTCCGGTTCTCCTATGATCTTAAAGTTCCTTATTATTGTTGCTATTGCAGATTTCATTGACATCATTGCGTACAGGGACCCTGTAATTTTTTAAATTTAGATTGAATTTTATATTTCATTTTATTTTTCAGATGAGAAAATTACCCCAATACCACACCAAGACACCAAATCCTACTAATATTATAAACTCTTTAACGCCGCAACTACTGAACCGATTCAGGTGAAATTTGGATTCGAAATAGATTTGACTCTTAATTACATACACATATTATGCTACTTTTCATCCCGGAAAAATCCATGTTTCCCAAGGGATTTGTGAAAAACCAAATTTCACGCCGACGAATACAAAATTGTATGTGTACCAAATATTTTACTTAACTTAAACATTTTGTAACATGATCTAATGAAAACGTAATAGTACATTATGATATAAGTGCGGTAAGTTGAAAATTAGCCTAGGCGATATTACAAGTTCGAGCCGTATGGCGAGAGCTACAGTAAGGAGGCACAGGCTGTAATTATCTAAGCGCACGTATGTCATACGACGTCTTATAACACATTTGCGAGAAAACATACTTTGAACACACTTTCTGGAATTTAATTTTCATCTTTGCCTGTTTTCCATATAATGACATTTTGATACGCTTGTCATTTTTGCACAGATAGCGAAGTGCGTGCGTTTTTTTTAGGCCAATGCACCAAAAACATCCAGTATTACTGATAATGTAAATTAATATTTTTGTGTTTCTGTTACAGATAAATGATAAAGGTTTTATATTACATTACGGCGCTTGTGCGTAATGAGATACAGTACGATATTGCACTTGGTGAAATAAGCGATACTTTACGAGCAAATGTGTTATAAAAATACTTATTTAGTAATTTCAAAAGTACGAGTAAGTAATCTTCTTTGCAATAAATGAATCCAAACACGATTAGTCTACCTCGTTGGATTAGAAGCACCTATGGCCACTTTAAGATTCCGTCATCAAGTTATATCTACAGGGATTTTTCGTTAAAAAACTTGGAAGCTAAATTTCAATTAATAAAATTTAAGTGTTTGTCTGTGATTTCAAAATAGATGTTCACCTATAGGCTTTGCCTATGGGTGAACATCACATATGGGTTAACTATTTAGATGTAATGCATCTAAATGGTTAACTATTTAGATGTATATTTGTTATAATTATTTTATTTATTAAAAATTTAGATTTTATTATTCTTTTAAATAATAGTCTAATTAAAATAAAACATTTAATTTATGTGAAAATTTCGATATATTTTTACGGATAACTCACCTACGCAATTCCTTGGTCCGTTACTAAACGGCATATAGCTACAGGCGTGCTGCAAGGTGTATCGTTCAGGCAGAAACCGGTCGGGGTCGAAATGTTCTGCGTCCGGACCCCAGTACTTGGGGTCGCGATGTGCTCCGAAAATCGAAGCTACTATGCCCACGCCCTTGGGAACTATGAGGCCTGACGCTAAAAATATTGAAAACATGTGATAAATATTTCTATATAATTATAGAATACTAGCGGACGCCCACGACTTCGTCCGCCCTTGACCTCTTTAATCCAATCCTATCGCAGAATCCGTGCTTAGAGGTCACCTACTAACTACTTATAAGCTACCTCTCTGCCAAATTTCATTGTTACTCGTCTTCGAGATTTCGTGATGAATGATCTTTCGCATGCAATACATATTATGACTTAACAATAGCCCTAAAGAACCAGCCCAAAGTAATGAAACTAGTTAATCTAGGTAGGTTCAAATATAAATAAAGGGGGTGAAATAGGGGTTGAAAGTTTCATGCGGCGCTAGTTACAATATAAACAAGAACATTTCCTTAGGTTATGTATACATCTATTTATAAAACAAAGTTCTCTGCCTCATCTGTTTGTCTGTTCGCGATAAACTCGAAAACAAATTTTCGCACTCAGAGAAAGAAGATTCATGAAGGTTTAAGTATTATAATTTAGTCGTATCAAGAATTAATTGTTTGAAATATGACGACTTCTTTGAAGTCAGATGGGCGATTTTTCTACGCGGGCGATGTCACGGAAGACCGATAGTGTAAATGTATATACATTTTTTATTCTTTACAAGTTAGCCCCGGACTACAATCCCACCTGATGGTAAGTGATGATGCAATCTAATAATAATAATCAATCAAAGCGGGCTAACTTGTTAGGAGTAGGATGAAAATCCACACCCCTTTCGGTTTCTACACGACATCGTACTGGAACTCTAAATCGCTTGGCGGTACGTCTTTGCCAGTTACTAGCCACAGCCACAGCCTCACACCAGACGTGGACCAATTAAGAAAAACCTCAACCGGCCCAGCCGGGGATCGAACCCAGAACCTCCGTCTTGTAAATTCATCGCGCATACCACTGCGCCACGTAAGCCGTCAAAATAGTGTAAATATAGAGTGATACTCACGTAATGTTATCTCTGTTTCCACCTTTCGCAAAAGAAAAGGTGCTGGTGGAAACAGCCTTAGAGACTCCTTCACTACTCGCTCTAAATAATACAATTTATGTAAGTCTTCTCGAGTTAATGGACGACTGGAACCTCCAAATATTTCTTCTATCCTAAAATTATAAGTGCTAAAGTATTTAAAGGATAAGTATCAATCCCTATAGACTAGTCGAGACTTCTGAAACCTGCGAATATTCGTTGAATATTATAAACTATACTTAGCGATTAGAAGGTTTTTAAAAGAAACGTTTCTCTTCCTTAAGGATCTCTTTTTAGGTTTACATATGAAAATGCTATAAAACAAGTAACAAAATGTTAGTTATACCTATTTTTCACAGAGCACTTATTTTCGTTTTTGTTTTTTAGTTATAAGAACTGCATTATTGGCTTTATAAACTCTAGTTTTAAAATATTAAACCACTTTCTCGCAATATTGTTTTTAGAACATCTTTAAAATTGAAAGAGAAATACCGTCAAAATAGTAGAAAATGAATTTTGCTTATACCTATATTTATAACGTACGCAAATACATAATTTTAACGTAACTTAGGATAATTCAACAATATTATCTAATTAAAATAACATTTAGGTACAAAAATATACACAAGAGAGATATATATTTAATATTTAAAATAATTCAAAGGCAATTGAAGATCTTGTAACAATTAAATATAGGTAAACTTTTTGTGACTTAACGTTTTTCATACATTTTAATAGTGTTTTCAACATATTCATGATTTTATTTTTGATATCCTTTTCTTACCGATTTTTCCAGTACAATCTGCAGCCTGGCAGATCATTTGAATACATAGGTAATGAATGAGTGCAACAGTGCGTTTATTCTACAAATTATGACGTATTTTGTTCTTAAGTTTAGATATTTCAATAATGGTATTTTAGTTAGTACGTAGTTTTATTAGTAGTAGTTGGTTTCGTTATGTATAAAATCATCGTTGTTATCAGCTAATTTAATAGGACCGGATTCGAACCTACGCTCCCTGGAATCAGAGGCAGAGGTCATATCCACTGGGCTATCACGGCTCTCACTAGTGAAAGTTAATGATTTTTCCTGCTGGTTATAGGCTGGCCCTGGTAGGTATTTAAACATTTTACACTATATTGTAGCGAAATTTTGGTCTGTACTTACTCTTTATAAACTTTTTCCTGGATGTCTGGATATTTAGCTAGCAATATGAGACTAAACCCTATAGAGATCCCAATAGTGTCAGCCCCAGCGAGATTTAGTGATAAGATCTCTTCACGAAGTTCGATGTCTGTATATCCTTTTTCGCCGCCGGATAAATGAATTAATAAATCAAGAAAAGTCTTTCCTTTATAATCCAATTCTGTAAAACAAAAAAAAACTATTACACGATTTTACATTTACACTACATCTATTAACTTAATCTTAAATGATCAATACTTGGATAAGGTTTTACATTTCAAGTTTATCTATAAAGATATTTTCATAGAAAAGAGGACAATACTAATAAAAGATTACACAGAAGTGCTACTGCCTGAGAGAAAGAGAAGCTAGACAGAGTGTTACGCGTTACGTTACGAAGCTGTTTACCCTTCCATAAGAAGTTATCACTTCAATAAAGAAAGAAAAATCTATTGGCTGAATATTGAAAGTCAACGTATTTAACTAAGTACTATTTCGTTTATTCAAATAATACTCGTATGATACTTACCATTGTTTGTTTTGGATTCAGCTTGTTTTTCAGTCTTTAAATCGTCCCTTCTCTTGCGTATTATCTGAATACAATTTTAACTTTTAAAGTGAATTCTGTCATACATTATAAAAGATAGAACCGCTGCTGCATTTACGATAGAAAAAAAGCAGAAAAATCTTATCATATCCTATTGATATGATAGTATAGATATAATTCGATTGATATTACATCAATCAAATTATAAACAATTTGAATTATGAAAAATTGTGAAAATAAATCTTTATCCTTAAGATGTACTCACTCTAAATACCTACTCGATGTTCTAAAATCTCAATTCATGCTGCCTATATAAAACGTATATGAATCAAAAGCTTTCACACAAAGTGTTTCTTTCTAATGTCGCTTTTAATTAATGATTTTCATTTGATTTTAATACATACCTCATCCGTATAGCCGTAAATGAATTGCATACACTTCTTCTGTTTAGTGTATTGAGGAAAAAATCTAAATAACCAGTCAGGATGCAGCCACAAATGGAAAAGTCTCTCGCACACTAAATTCAGAGAATCTTCTAAACACGCCATGAATGGTGAACTTGGATCCATCTGCGCGTTTATCTTTGCACCCGACATCGTATCTAAAAAAACCATAACACACATTTTTTTTGTAGTAAAACAGAATCTATAACATATATTTTGTGTATTATTGTATTTTCTACGGAACATCTTGAAGAACATTTTCCCAGTCGCCAGACACTTCATGGCAAGTCTTCGTTAGCTTCAAGTTTTATCATCAATAGTGTTTTTCGATGGATTACCACGGAGCTAAATGACTGGCTGGCTAGACTGAGCTATCGGCCTCATAAGAAATCTCAGAGTGACACAGCGGGCGATGGAACTAGCGGGCTATGCTCGGAGTATCTCTGCATGTTAAAATCAGAAATGAGGAGATCCGTCCGTCCGTCCAGAAGAACCAACGTCACCGACATAGCCCAACGAGTTGCGAAGCTGAAGTGGCAATGGGCAAGGCACAGTTCGAGCTGCCGATGGACGTTGGGGTCTCAAGGTGCTGGAATGATGAACCCGCACTAGAAAACGCAGTGTTGTTCGAAAGCTGGACTGACGACGTCAAGCGAGTCGCAGGGATTTGCTGGATGCTTGCGGCTCAAAATCGTGATATTTGGAAGGCCCTACAAAAGACCTATCCTGCAGTCAGTCCATCGGCTGATATGATTTAAGATTGATAGATAAATGACTGCCGATAAATTAATAACTACGACTTAAGGATTAAGGCCGAGAGGATCTAGACCCTAGACCATTGAAAGCGGCTGCCTCCCAAAATCTACCACGTCCAAACTACATAGTGGAGTACCTTGTACTAGTAGTAACATGGACTGCCATGGAAGGTTTTTGGAAGCCTGCTTATCAAGGACTTTCAACCCATAAAGTCTTGAGTCTTCGCATAATGAATAGTTTAAAAAGCGGTTGTCCAAATCACCTTAATGAGCAAAAATCAAACTATAACTACCATTACAAAGAGAGGGAGAGTAAATAGATATAATAAATAAGAAAATGTCATTCTTACCGCTTACGGAATCCACAGAATAAGCAGTTACAATAGGCCAAAGGTCGACTGATTCAGACTCACATACAGTACCCAATTTCTCCGTTATACGTTCGCTGTGTTCTACTAAAATATCTGTAAACCCTTCAATTATTTTCGTTTTGAACGCTGGAAGCAGAATTTTTCTACGGCGTCTCCAAAAAGGAACTAAAAATTTAGAAATCTATTTTGAGCATTATAATCACAAGCTTAATATAATGTATAGTTAATTGATTCTGATATCATCATAATTAATGATAATTATGGTATAACACGTAGCAGCAGAGATTTTGCCAATCTGTTATTTTGGAGGCTACTTGAATTAATATCGAAGTTAAAAATACACCAGATTTTTTTCCGTTTTTAGTTTTACGCTACTACGCCGTCAATAGGCTATTATTAAAGACGCAGACGCTCGCGAATTCGCTCGCATGGAACCTATCTATGAAAGAAGAATATCCTGCCATGTATTTCTTTGTAACAAAACGTCGATAGCGGCGTTTCGAAACTCTTAGGCGGTGACTTTTGGGACAATTCTAACAAATATCACCATAACCGTACCTCGAAATTTTCACAAAATCTCGACTATTTGTGTACCTACCGGAACTTTTCTTATGTATCACTTTAAATTATATTTTTAGAAAGAAGAAGAAAGAAAGAAAATAAGTTTATTCACTTTTTAGTGTCACAAACAGTACATCCTATCTTAGATATTATATTTTTTGTGATAACTATATGCATGTAAATCTTTTCAGTAGTTTTTAACTTTATCGCGACCAGACAGACAGACAAACAGTAGTGGTGGAAGACTTTGCCTTATAATAATTATGTATCACCATCATCATCATTAACAACGCATGTTCGGCTCACTGTTGAGCACAAGTCTCCTCTTAGAATGAGAGGGGTTAGGCCAATAGTCCACCATGCATTGCATGCACGTGACATTTCTTAAAATGCAGACTGAAACTGAAAAGTTGGAGGTACATGCCCGGGACTGGATTCAAACCAACGCCCTCTTCATATCCACTAGGCTATCAGTCATCACGACTCTACTAGGCTATCACGGCTCTATTATGGAATATGTACCTATAGTTAATCTGACATCATCATTATGTTCCCTGCCGGACTTCACGTGACGGCCATTGCTTTAAAATGTCAAAGGTATACAAACAACTTACCAGTTGCGAATAAAACGCCATTACCAAGATTTTGTCTCATAAATCTATGCACGTCGTCCTTTTCAAGGCATGTTCTTAACACCATCTCCAAATCCACGGGGTTTACCATTACTGACAAGAAAGACATCATTTACTATAGTATTTTTTCATAATAAGTAGGACGGTACACAAAGGAATGTACGTTCAAAAGAGTTAGTGTTTTTCTTGCTGGCTCTTCAGCAGAACCTGCCTTACGAACCGGTAGTAGAGCTTTTATAAATAGTCAAACTTGACGTTTAAAAAGTGCTTATAAACGAAGCCTATAAATGAATTTTAAATTATGTATAATAAGTAATATATATAAATAATTATGTATAATTAAGTAATGAATATAATAAATAAGTAAATTTGGAATCCACGGGCTTTCATGCCAAAGGAGTGGCGGTAGGCTATTTCGGCATGGTTCTCTTAATGATATAATAAAAAGGGCTCGTGCCACCATAAATATTCCTGCGCTAATCGAGCCGTCAGGAATAAGTCGGGATGATTGCAAGAGACCAGATGGATTGACGCTGGCTGAAATGGGGCGGGCCCTAATATAGACGCTACTTGCGTTGACACATTAGCACCGTGTCTTCTCAGGGAGGCAGAATCAAGACCGGGAGCCGCAGCAGAAAAAGCTTAAACCGGTAAGTGGATCAAGTATGCCTCTCTGACTGAGAGTTACATACCTTTGCCGTGGATACTTTTGGGCCATGGAGTCGCAATGCCAAAAAATTTCACCGAATCATTTTACCGCGACTAGTTGCCTCGACTGGTGACAGAAGGGCTAGCTCATTTTTTGCGCAAAGGATCAGCCTGGCTGTCCAGCGCAGAAATGCAGCATTCTTGCCACTATTCCACGTGAGCATGATTTGTACAGTTATTAGAATAAGTTCGCTTAAGTTCCTTCTTTTATTCTCCTTCAATAAAAAAAATGAATTTGAATTAGAGTACATCTTATCACCGACACAGTTGGCCAATTTTGGGTTCACTATTGCAAATATAAAATCTGGTTACCATAATAAAGCAGGTGATTCAGCCAGTCTGCCATTACGCCATTATCACTTTTTATTGCTTCATAGCTAAATTGTTTCATATAGGTCAATATGTCTGAAAAGATTTTGGAATTAGTAAAACTTTCAAATCTCAGTACGCTAAGATGGACTGGTTACGAACATAATTAATTGTGTTAGCTTAGATATACACATAGGTTTTATTAATGAAGATAATATTTAAATAGGCTAAACTTATTATAAAAATAAAATATAAAGAAAATATCAATACAACTACAACTACAAAATTAAAATAAATTAAAATTAAAACTAATACCTAAAAATATTTATCAAAATTTGCCGCCCTTGGTAGGGTGCCCATCACGCAGGCAGCATTCCCGCGTTGAATTGCGATTGAAATTCTTTGCGCGAGAAAGCTGCCCGCCCGAGGGTCGCCTGTTGCCTCTCTGAGGCGTTTGCTGCTCTAATAATAATATCTATTGCTTAGATATTATTATTATAGTCCATAGATCTTTATTGGAAGCGTTAGTTGATATGAAGACAATGAATTTGTTGGTAATTTTGAATATAAAAAATCTTACCTTCTGTGTTTCCTGACAATTTATGTGCAATGCCGATAACTGGCAAAGTATGTTTCGAACGTGGCACTCTCGACGCCAATTCATACAATCTTCTCCTCCTGAACCTAAACTGTGCAGTCCAGAATACCAGCGCAACAATTAATAATACGAATAAAATCATTTTTTCACTTGGCAAAGTGTTTAAACATAAAGGTGCTAGCGGAAAATGAGATCAACGTATCAGCCGATGTAAATTAAATACAACTACTTAGGAATTGCTAATTGCTAATTGCTAATTTTATTATTAACTAGCCGACGCACCGCGGTTTCACCCGTGGTTTAAATAAAATATAGCCTATGACACTCACAAATACGTGGCTCTCTGGTAGTAATAGAATTTTTAAAATCCGTTCAGTAGATCTAGAGATTACCCCTTCATTCATCATCATTATCAACCCATGTTCAGCTCACTGCTGAGCTCGAGTCTCCTCTAAGAATGAGAGGGGTTAGGCCAATAGTCCACCACGCTGGCCCAATGCGGATTGGCAGACTTCACACACGCAGAGAATAAAGAGAATCCTCTGGTATGCAGGATTCCTCACGATGTTTTCCTTAATCGTTTGAGACACGTGATATTTAATTTCTTAAAATGCACACAACTGAAAAGTTGTGTGCATTTTCAAAAGAAAAAGAGATGCATGCTCCGGACCGGATTCGAACCCACAACCTCCTGAATCAGAGGCAGAGGCTCTCTTTTACTCCCTACATTTACCCCACAAACTTAACTTCTAACTATTGGTATAGATAGACCTAGTATATTTTTAGCTATTCTAGTTAAGTAAATAAATGTTAAGTATTATATGCGATTCATAATATAGGTAGGTATGTAAGAAGATAAATTTAGACACTTTACTTTAGTTTAGTTCAATTAAGCCTTTTCCTAACCCGACAGAATCTTTTAAATCCTTTTCAATCTGGTTTCCGCACTGGTCATAGTACGACTACTGCATTAGTAAAAATTACCGAAGATATTCGTTTTAATATGGACAATCAGTGTGTCACAGTGTTGGCCTTACTAGATTTCAGCAATGCATTTAATAATGTCGATTTCGAACTTCTACTAGCCAAACTAGCTTCTCTCAACATATCTCCTAATGTGATTGACTGGTTTCATAGTTACTTGTTCGGACGTCGGCAGCGTGTGCGAGTCAATGACTCTGTGTCTGATTGGTGCACAATTTCTGCCGGCGTACCGCAAGGTGGCGTGTTGTCTCCTCTTCTTTTTTCTCTTTTTATAAGTTCTATTACTCTTCAACTTACCTCGCTCTATCACCTGTATGCAGATGATCTCCAAATATATGCTCAGTCCAAACTGGCTGATTTACCCAATGCAATAGATGCCATAAATAAAGATTTAGATTGTATAGTGCAATGGAGTAAGGCTTATGGCCTTAAAGTCAATCCGTCTAAAACCCAAGTTATTATTATAGGCAGTCACAGTTTGGTTGCACGTATTGACTGGGATAATATTCCATACGTAATCTTTGATGGAACGCGTGTGCCATTTAGTGACACGGTTAAAAATCTCGGAGTTACTTTTGACAAGTATTTCACTTGGGCCCCTCAGGTAAGCAGAGTAAGTGGGAAGGTGTTTGCATCCGTGGGGTCACTTCGTAGGTTACGAAACTTCCTTCCTTTATCTACTAAAATTGCGCTTGCACAATCTCTCCTGTTACCAATTCTCGATTACGCGGACACTTGTTATCTAAATTTGAGTGAAGAATTACTGGATAAACTTGAGCGCATTCAGAATGTTTGTATAAGATTCATATTTGGACTTCGCAAATATGACCATGTTTCCGAATTTCGCGAAAAACTCAAGTGGCCCTCGATCCGCCTTCGCAGGAATACTCACATTCTGTCTTTTTTGTATAATGTCCTGTTTAATCCTACGACTCCGATTTATTTAAAAGAGCGTTTTAGCTTTCTAAGTGATACTCACTGTCGCTCCCTTCGCTCTGAAGACAACCTAATCTTAAAAATTCCTTCCCATAATACTTCCTTCTATTCTAAATCCTTTTCTGTTAAAGCTGCTCGGCTCTGGAATTCATTGCCCTTAGACATTCGGCGTGCCCAATCTCTAACCTCTTTCAAACGGCTGGTAAACATGCACTTTTTTCCTCCCTGATCTTTTAATTTAACTTATTAATCCAAATTACGCTTGTATGTGTATTATGTTTATTTATTATTATTTTTGAATTATTTTGTTTATTTATTTTTCTTTTGTCTTCCCTTAGATGCCGTCTTGTTTTTATGTTTTGCAGGTTTTCATGTATGTATGTATGTATGTATGTGTGTATGTATGTATGTATGTATGTATGTATGTATGTATGTATGTATATATGTATTTCTTTGTATATATGTATGATGTAGTTAAGTATAGTCTATGTATTATTATTATGTATTATTGCTTAATATTTATGTATTTAAATTACTTAACTTTTCTTATTTTTTGTGTGCGTATACCCGAATCGGTGCTTACGTTTTTTTTTTCTCTTCCACAGTGGTTGTCTGGAAGAGATCGCTCTTTAGCGATAAGACCGCCATTTGTACATTAGTTTCTAAGTGTTATTATAAGTTATTGTTTATTTTTGTTTTTAATGTACAATAAAGTATATTTCTTCTTTCTTCTTCTTTATCCTTCAATAAACCTGTATGAATTGTTAATTAGACTAGCGGACGCCCGTGACTTTGTCCACGTGAAATTCAGTTTTTACAAATCTCGCGTGAAGCATGGACACCATAGATTTTTTCGGGAAAAATAGCCTTTATGTTGCTTAATTACTTTTTCTTAATTTCAGTAAAAGTCTCATTATACAGGTGTCCCGTATTTAATGGATAAAACGCAAACGGTAGATATACCAACTAATTATCGAAAACTGATTTGAATAGTTTTCCAAAAATCCCTTAGGTCACCAAGTTATTTTTTTATCGGATTTTTCAAATTCTATCTATCTTGAATCAGTTTTTCCAATGCTTTAGCTGCTGTAATTAAGATTTAAAGTTCTGATTTTTGTTAAACCCATCTGAGGTACAGAGCAGACTGGGAAAATTGCAGGAGAAATGGAAAGTGTTGGCCTACGAATCAGTCAAATGAAAATTGAATATTTATTCTTGGACTTTGGCGGCACATCTTAATCTTCCAAAATTGCCTTAAATGGTGTAACTCTACCAGCTTGCTCCGATTTTCGGTACCTCGGGTCGCTTTTTCAAAACGACGGCAATGTGGACCGAGACGTGTAAAGTAGACCGAATAAGGATGGATGAAATGATGGCGACAGGTCTCAGGTATACTATGTGACCCTCGAACGCCTCTTAGACTTAAGGGTAAAATATACAAAACGGTTGTAAGACCTCTCGTGCTGTATGTATCAGAATGTTGCGTAGTGAAAGGGATGGATAATAGAAAAATGCATGTGAACGAAATGTGTATGTTGAGATGGATGTGTTGTGTGACAAGAATAGATAAAATAAGGAATGAGATTCAGAAAAATTGAAGAGTAGAGGTTAGCTTGGTATGGACATACTATGATGGTGAATATAAAGATAAAGAAAGGTGATATTTCTAGAAAAAATATGAATTTGCAAGTGGAAGGACATAAGAGGAGAGGAAGGCCAAAATAGAGATGGCTGGATTGTGTGAAAGTGGATATGTGTGTAAAAGGAGTGGATGATCGCAAGTTAGTTTGTCGCAAGTAATTTACTTTAATTTAAAAAAGCATTAAGCATGCGTCTATTATGTTAGGGTGTTATTATGTTATATACACGTTTGTGTCTATTTGTATTCCAACAACTACGTCATAAACAAAAGTATCAAAATTTATTATTCAGGAAATGCAATGGAAAATGCCTATAATAATTTGAAAACTTTCCTATTCCGATACAAGTGTATTTATTACAACAACATTCACACAAAAATCACATTTTTTTTTAATATAAAATTAAATAATTTAAGACACAGTAAAGTATCAGATATCGATTTAAGAAGCTAGTTTTGTTGACTCTGTAAATGGCATGTCTTCCTTTTTTCCAGTTTCACATAGTACCCTTCAGCTGCCTTCAGCGTGAAGTCTAACTTGAGCCTTATGTTGGGGATGGATCCTGTTTCTGGCTCTCCAATTATTTTAAAATTTCGTAATATAGACGATAGTACAGTCTTGATTGACATGAAGGCGAATTGAGAACCTGTAAAGTTAAAAATACAGTCTTTTATTATACACATATTTATGGTTGGTAGGAGGCTTTGGCAGTGGCTAGTTACCACCCTACAAGCAAAAGCATACCGCTAAGCAATATAGCGACAAGCAATTTAGTGTAGAAACCGAAAGGAGTGTGGATTTCCATCCTTTTATTTATTTATTCTTTACAAGTTACAAGTTAGCCCTTGACTACAATCTTACCTGATGGTAAGTGATGATGCAGTCTAAGGTAGAAGCGGGTTAACTTGTTAGGAGGAGGATGAAAATCCACACTCCTTTCGGCTTCTACACAACATCGTACCGGAACGCTAAATCGCTTGGCGTTACGTCTTTGCCGGTAGGGTGGTAACTAGCCACGGCCGAAGCGTCCCACCAGCCAGACCTGGACCAATTAAGAAAACCTCAATCGGCCCACCTGGGGATCGAACCCAGGACCTTCGTCTTGTAAATTCACCGCGCATACCACTGCCACGGAAACTGCATCTTAGATTGCATCATAACTTACCATCAGGTGAGATTGTTATCGAGGGGTAAGTTGTAATAAAAAACATCAGCAATGCTTACAAAAGCATTATGTATCATATAAATATAAGCTAATCCACCATATCAGAAAATTTAAGTCAAAATAATCATGCTTATGATAAATTATTAAAACTTATAAAAAAAAATTAAATAATCTTACTCCAGGCTTACAATTTATTAAAACACGTCATCTTACCTACACAATTCCTTGGTCCGTAACTAAACGGCATATAGCTACAGGCGTGCTGCAAGTTGTATCGTTCAGGCAGAAACCGGTCGGGGTCGAAATGTTCAGCGTCCGGACCCCAGTACTTGGGGTCGCGATGAGCTCCAAAAATCGAAACAAATATCCCTGAACCACTAGGAATAGTCACGCCTGATGCTAAAAATATTGTGCATGTATAATAAATAGAATCATCTGTTTTCTCCATTCTATGCGAGTATGAATCATGAAGTTATATATCTACTCCTATCAAGAAATTCCCAGTTTAATTTGGGAACTTGATGGTATTACACACAGATTAAAGAATTATAGCCAGATAGAGTGCACAGAACACGGCAGTGATGCAGAAGCAGAAAAACTAATACATTCTTGAGTCAATACGGCACAAAGCTTCGACAATAATATTGAAGAAAAATGGCATCTTATGTTTTTAAATATTTTAAAAACTGTTAACAAAAACTAAAAAAATAAGATAGAGTATTTTTATATCTAGTCTATTATGATTTTAATTTACATAGTTTTTGTTAGTGAAATACAAATTATGAAAAAAGTTTGTATATGGTAGATACCTACATTATACGGACGTCAAGGAGACGCTCGCACGCGTGACGTTTGTTTTTTTAGGAGATTCACCGGCTTCACTACGCGGCTTGTAAAGACTCATTCTTTATCATTATCTATTCTGTGGTATCACAAAATGTCGTCTACCAAATCTAATCGGACCCTGTGACGGTATAATATATTCCCATTTAGGTTCCCATGATACCTACCATTAATAAGAGCTTCAAATATTTACTTACGTAATATAATGTCTCTTTCTACTCTCCGATTAATAAAAGGCAATGGTGGAAATAACCTTAAAGACTCTTTTACCACTCTCTCTAGATACTTCAATTTAAGTAAGTCTCCCTTCACCAATGGACGATCGGAATCACCAAACACCTCTTGTATTCTGAAAATGTATTTTAAGAAACAACTTAGAAACCTTCGCTTTGAAAGCTTACGAAATTAAAAGCCTGACTTCGCTTTCTACCTTACTAACTCTTAAAATTAAAGTCAAAGTTAATTTATTTCAATTGGGCTTAGTTTACAAGCACTTTCGAAACGTCAGGTAATATATTATTAGATAATGGTGATAATAATTGGTCGAAAACTTGAAATTACAGTTACGACAGTTCCGAGAAGAGCCCACAACAAACTCGGCCAGATTTTAATTTTTTTTTATCATCATTTACAAAATTATTTAGAACTAAGTACACAATCTTATAGTGCAAAGATTGTTTTTCGTCTAAATAATCTATAACTAAGATTTATCTTTAAATTAGATTTTTTTATAAACTTGCGTTTAAAAACCATGTTGAATTTATTGATATGCCCATAGATCAGTGGAATCTTAACTTGTACTTACTCTTCATACACCTTTTGCTGGATGTCTGGATATTTCCCTAATAATATAAGTGTAAAACCGATAGTGACGGCAGAGGTGTCGGTTCCAGCAATGAATATGCTCATCATCTCTTCACGGAGCTCCAAATTTCCATATCCCTTGTCGCCACCAGACAATTTAATTAATAACTCTAGGAACGATTTTCTTTTAGGATCACCTGAAAATAGAAATTCCTGACATTTTTTTAGAAGATACAGGGTAACCCATTGTATCTTCTAAAAAAATGTTAGGTCAGATACTCTTAAAGATAGATGTAATACGTCACCCTTTTTTGTAGATCAATCAAATAGGAATATTCTACAAATTTAAGAAATTAAATCATCACGGGTCTCTAACTGTAAACAGGAAAAACATCGTAAGGAAACCTGAGAATTTTCTTAATTCTCTACGAAGTCTGCAAATCCGCATTTAGCCAACGTGGTGGACTAAAGCCTAACTGTACTCATTCTGAGAGGAGACTCGTGCTCAACAATGAGCCGAATAATTTGTTAATGATGATTCTACAAAAGCGTTTTCTATGGACGCTCCCAGGCACGGCTTGACTCTTCGCCTCTCCCAAAAATTATCGCCATATTTCAATCAATTTACACAAAATCTTTAGCTCAGTTACACTCGCGCCTCGTACATTGTCTCGAGCATCGGGTCGTACCTCGACGCGTTTACACACTATCCTCGTACTTCACCTCGCGGCTCGTCTCGCCGCTCGCGCGAGTGTGTAAATGTATAAAAATTATTTGCTAAAACCTTCCTCATGAATGACTATCTATTGGTAAAAACCGCATGAAAAGCCATTCAAGTTGTCTTTGACTTTATTTCAATGAGACAGACAGACAGCGGAAACCTTTATTTTATAATAAATATAATGTATACCTATTGTTTATAGATTTTTCATGTTAAAGCATCTTAAATCTTAAATAAATTAACAATGGATTAATGTCATAATATTGAACGATTACCATAAAAACTGTCGTTTCCACGTTGATTTAGTGTAACATTTTTTATTTCATCCCTTTTATTGCGGATAATCTGAAAAAATAAACATTTAGCTATTTAAATACCTTGTTAAATATATTATTATAAGTAGATTTTAGTTTTGTCGAGTAGTTCTATCTAAATCTAGAATCTAGATTAAAGAGTCAGTTAACATAATTGACATTCAATACAATTTTAAGGGATTTAGAGGAAAATAATAAACTTATAATGAATCTTTAGTAATATACCTGTTTTTCTTTACCTCATCTGATCGTTCATGGATAACTTGAAGGCATTTCTTATATTTTGTATATTGCGGGAAGAATCTGAACAGCCAGTCAGGTCGAAGCCACAAATGAAAGACTCTTTGAGAGACTATATTCAGACTTTCGGAGAAGTTCAGAAATTCGGAGTTGGCATCTGTCTGTGTATATTTAACACCCATCGTTGATTCTGAAACCAAATTCATGTAATGAGGGTCATCATCATTGTCTCTTTAAATGGTCTACTACAAGGCCAAGCCTCCCTCCTTCTAGGAGAGGGAATATGGAGCTTAGACCCATCACACTACACCAATGCGTGTTGGCGGGTAATGGTGTTTTTTTAACGACCACTATATGGTACTGATAATGACCGTAATTAGTGTACTGCAATATATTTTATAATACATTTGCTCGTAAAGTATAGTAGTAATGTAAATTAAAATGCACATGTGCCGTAATGTAATATAAAACCTTTATCATCCGTCTAAAAACGAACGGGTACTTTAAAAAAGTACCGTTCGTTCGCAAAGTCAGAAAAATGCTCAACATTTTATGAATAAAATTAACTTTGTGAGATAAAATATAATAAATAAACATTTAATTCTTTCATTTTAATATTTTTTACAATGAATGACAACCATTTATAACTGAGAGAAACACAAATATTTATTTACTTTATGAGTAATACTGGATGTTTTTGGGGCATTTGCCTAAAAAAACGATGGTGTGCGCACTTCGCTATCTGTGCAAAAATGACAAGCGTATCAAAATGTGTTCAAAGTGTGTTTCCTCGCAAATGTGTTATAAAACGTCGTATGACATACAAGCGCTTTGATAATAATTACAGCCTGTGCTTCATTACTTATTATATATCGCCTCGGCTGTAATTTTCAACTAACCGCACTTATATCATTATGTACTATTATATACCTTGATTAGATATTGACTCGTTTTAAAATGTCAAATGGAAGCTCATTTTGTACTTAATTTAACTGTATAAGGTTTCCTTTGATCTAGTTCATAGTTTCCTGGATTTTGTATGAAAAATGCCGCAATTTAACTAGGTAACGTGTCACTGTAAATATTATTTATCATTTATTTATTATTACTAATAAATAACAGATGAAGGTGTATATTTTTAACGCCAGATCTTACGATATACATGTTGTCAAAATGTCGATGAAACATGTCATCACACTGATAATATTACAGACTATCGCTAACCAATTTAAACACAAGTTTGTATGCAATACATACCAGATATAGCATCCAAAGAATAAGCAAATACTGTCGGCCAAAGATTGACTGCTTCAGGTCCACATAAACTAGCCAATTTTTTTGTAACTATTTGACTTTGTTCTAAAAAAATATCTAAAAAGCCTTCAACTATTTTTGAATTGAATGCTGGCATTAAAATTTTTCTACGACGTCTCCAAATGGGAACTAAAACAAAGATGGATTAATTTAAAAGGGGTTGAAATATGGGTTGAAAATTTGTGGAAAAATTCTTCATTCAAATTATATTTATGATGGCAAATCATAAAATAAATATAAAATACAATGTGATTAAAGAATTTTTGAAATTCCACCCCAAAAGATTTGAGAGGGATTGGATATTTGTCTAAAAAAATATAAATCTGCCATTTTATAAGTTACCTATCGATTAAATAAAAACACTATAATACGAATATTATCTACTCGTAGATATAGGGTTATAATTATTATAAAAGTCTGTTATTTTTTATGTTATTTTTTTTAAATTATATTCACGGTGATTGGTACATTGACTATCGTTAAAATGTAACAGTGTGGAAAAGAGAAGGAAAGTTTAAACCAAAATTTTTTAAAGATGAAGTCGAGGACGTCAGATAGTAGTTTATACATATATTCAATAGTTCACAATTTGTTTAAATTACTCACCAGGTGCAAATATGCCACCATTGCCAAGAAACTTTCGCATAAGTTTGTGTAGATTATCTTTTTCCAAGCAAGTTCTTAAAACCTTCTCCAAATCCGCGGGGTTCACCATTACTGTGAAATAAAAAAGATCAACACTCACCTTGCCCAAACAGTGGTTGACAAAATATGCACGTTTAAAAAAACACAAGTTGACCAATCTAGGTCAACAAATTGCAAGAGGCAAGGAATGGACTTATATACTCTTTTTGTTCTGAAATACATTATCGATAGACCTACCCAACATTTTGACCTTGCACTTGTCAAAGAACGCTTAATCTATACTTATAATAAATCTGTAGAGAGGTCAATTCTGTACATGAAATATATTTCCAAAATAACTATCAGGGGGTGATAAGTGATCGATACTGATGCCAAAAATGCAATTAGTAAAATTTTTGTCTGTCTGTCTGTCTGTCTGTCTGTCTGTCTGTCTGTCTGTCTGTCTGTCTGTCTGTCTGTCTGTATGTTCTTTATAGAAACAAAAAGTACTGGACGGATTTTAATGAAACTTGGTACAATTATTTAACATACTCCTGGGCAGGTTATAGTATACTTTTCATTACGCTACGATCAATAGGAGCAGAGCAGTGAAGAGAAATGTTGAGAAAACGGGAGAAGTAACTCAATTTTTTAAGCTTCCGTCGCGTGTACAGCCTTAATGGTTAAAGCTACATAGAAATCATGTATGACGGAAATGTTCTCCTTAAAATTATCTATAAAACACAACAACATATATTTGTCTATCTTTTATGGTAGACTCACAATAACACGTGTAACTCCCGATAGCTTAGCAGTTCGGAGCTTTCTAATTATATTTGTCGATTCTTATGTTTATAACACTCATCACTCATCCCTAATTAAAAAAAATAACATTATTACCTATTTAACACATTCACTGCTTAAGATATTATTAAAATAATTAGGCAGAAACCAAATTTTTTTAAGGCGTATTTTGATTAAGTATATAGGTATGTTTAAAAATATGGATGAAAGTATATTGTTATTATTATTTTTTTAATAAAAAATAACCTTTTTCGGATCCGAGTGTTAGGCACATAGCGCGCCAGGTGCCGGTCACTCGGATCCGAGCGTAAGGGACAGCAATGGTTGGAATGGAACTACTCCACAGATTTCGATAATTCTTTTACATTTTAAATGCTATATTATCCCTAAGTAACATAGGGATATAGATAGTAAATAAAATATAATGCGCATTTGAATAATTATTTATTGAGGAAGACATTCATAAATCTGAGCGATACAATAATATTTATCAAAAATCAAATCAAAGCCATACAATCAAAAGTATCAGTACGTAATAATTATAAGTTTAATTGAAAACTTGTCACAGAATAAAGGTGAGTCACTCACATAAAGGTACAAAGGAATAAAAAATATTCTGAAAATTTTAACCACATAGGTAACAAAACAATAAAATTTAATGAAAACAATTATGAATGTGCTAGGCAGAAACATTTTGTACAGAAACCTGGAGAACCTTCACATTGCTTACATTCATAAATTGTTTGAACATTTTTTTTCTGTGATTTGCAACCTTTGCATTCTTTTCGGACTACTTCGATAGTTTGTTTCGTGACTCTTCCTACTGTCTTAACTCTCGTCCGGGTCTTTTCTATTTTTGTGAGTTCGTGTTTCACTTTCAAAACATTGCGTCGATTTACATCATTAGGATCAGGTAAAAGCTTCTCCAGTATCTTCATACGGAAATCATATAGATTTAATTTGTCATTCGCCGAAAATGTATTGTACAAGTGCAATGCATTAGTAAGGCTCATTTGCAGCATATGCACAAACAGCTTCTTGTACCAACGCAGCGTCTTCCTTTGGACTGGATAGTATGCCAACATCTGATCTTGAAGATCAACACCCGACATAAAATTATTGTAATGAACGATTGCCATTGGTTTCACTACTATAGATCCTCTTTTGGAAGTAGTCTCCATCATCTCACTACCGTGTTCTGTAGAAATATACAGAACGTATCGCTTATCCCTCCATTTTCCGACATGAACGCCGTTCAAGAACAAGGATTTGTTTTCTCCCTTTTCCAGTGAAACAGAGCCAATTTCGACGGGATTATCTTTCCTGTTTTTTCTTAACGTTCCTGTGCAGTATGTCTGTCGATCTAGCAATTTCACAGCCAGGCCATAAGAATTATAATAATTATCCATGTATACATGATGGCCACAGTCCAGTCTCTCTTCTAGTAGTTTGAAGACAATCTTACTACTATGTCCTTGCCCTGATGTCTCATCATTAGCACCGGCGTAAACTTGAAATTTCAAGACCGTACCATCTGGTTCTGCTAAAACATAGAGTTTAATGCCATATTTATGCCGTTTGTTTTTTATATATTGTCGGAACAGCAACCGACCGCGCCACAATACCATGGACTCATCCAATGATAGCTCTTTACCTGGACAGTAAATAGTTTTCATTTTATTGTTAAAATGATCCATGAATGGTCGGATTTTATTGAGACGGTCTTCTTCACTGGTTACAGACGTAAAGTGTAGGCATCGTAAAATAAGTAAAAAACGATTTCGTGACATGAATTGTCCGAAGCATGGAATATTAAACAAATAGTGTCGTTTCCAATAATCACTTAAACGGTTTAGTCGAATTGTTCCTGTGTGAAGAAGGAGTCCTAAAAATGTCAGCAGTTCTTCCTTTGTTAAATCTTTCCAAGATTTTATTCTGGAGTTTTGTTTGACGTTTTGTGCATTACCGACTCTTATTGCGTTCGCGTTGGTCTCGCGAACTATAAGATCTAACAACTCGTCATCAATCATTAGTCGGAATGCTTCGTAAGGATCAGTTGGAGGCGGCACTAAGAGTTCCTGTTCCTTAGTAAACTCTAAGCTTTTCATGGAGCTTGGATCACTGCTCCAGGTGGTAGTGGCTCCTTGACCAGAGGGTGAGTTATTGGGTGATAGATAAAAATCATCGGGTAAGTCTGGAGTACGACTTCCAGATCTCCGAACAGCCATAATTGATGGAGAGACGTCATCACGTTCTGGCGAAAGGTTGGGGGTGATCGCATCGGATCTCAGAAGAGATACGCTAGGTGTTGAACTGGTAGGGTTAATTGGTATATCCGGCAAAAAATCTCCATAGTCCTGTACGATATTCGGCGATGTAGGACGGCAGTCAATTTCAGAATTGAATTCAAAGCTACCGTCTCCATCAAATTCCAGTAGTCGAGGCGCTGACTTCGATGCTGAGGAACTATTTAGATCTGGTAACTTCAACGATTGAGTAGAATTATTACGCGTGGGGCCATCCCTAAATGAAGGTCTTAATCGCTTACATTGAATGATAGCCCTTCCATCTGACTCACATAAACCACGTTTTGATGCAGATGAACTTGAAGGTTGAGGTGGTGGTACACAGCTGACTGTCTTTGAGGCAGGTGACCTTTAAATAAAATTAAATGGAATTAAGTACAATTTACTGTTATTATTGAGTTCAATCAATTTAATTTCATAATAAATATTTTTAAGCATTTTTTGATGGTAACTACACCTCTTTGAGACGGTTCAAAGCAATGAGGAATTTGGCTTTTGAGGCTTAGTGATTAAAGTGTCAAGGATGGAATCCTGAAGGAACGGGTTCGATTCCCACTCGGAGATTTCATTTTCCACATTGTTTTCAAATATTTATTGTCATGCGTTCATAACATCATTAGTTAGTCATACCTTGAAGGTTGAGCTAGTGGTATATGGCTTGTCGTCTTTGGGGCAGATGACCTTGAAGGTTGAGCTGGTGGTACACGGCTGGTCGTCTTTTGCTTCAGTCTAGTATCAAAGATACTATCATCACTGCCGCAACTAGAAGAGTCCTCTGAACTTGAAGAGTCTTCATCAGCTCTTTGAGAATACACATCCTCATCACTATAGTCAGACTCATAGTCATCACTTTGCCGACGCTTTTTTCTAGAACTACTCGTAGATTTACTTCCAGACGGTCCAGCCTTATTGTCCATTTTAGTGCAAAAATAGCTTTGATACGATCGTGTGTAAAAGTCACAATTACACTGTTATAATGAAACCAATACGCGTTTTCGTAAGTTGAATATGTTTCAGAGCGGTCGCGCAAACCAACATAAACTCACCTCAAACGCCGGCGGCTTACTGACTACTACAAAATGCACAGGCCGGTCACTCGGATCCGAGTGCGCGGCACCGCTACTATCCCCCCTCCCAACTCGGATCCGAGTAGTGAGCACTAAATGTGTTAATAAAAAAAGAATCATACAAATCGGTAAAGAAACACCAAAGTTATACATGAAATACGCTAAGCCATTGCGCGTGAATACTAATTCATGCTTTAAAGACTTTAAGGATTATTTTTGTGTAACGACGGTTGCCGCGCTCGACGCGACTCGCGGTGGGAGGAATAAATAAAGAAGTTCAGCCTTAATGAGTAGGGTAGGGGTAGTGTAGGGTAGGGGTAGGGTAGGGTTGGGATAGGGTAGGGTAGAGGTAGGTTAGGGTAGGATAGGATAGGGGTAGTTGAAAGTTTACAACGACTTTTACGCGGACGAAGTCGCGGGCGTCCGCTAGTACGTAATATTATAATCAACGTACAACAACACAACGTTCAACAACCGGCTTGACACTGCGTTAAAACTGATCAGTAGGTAGAAAATAATAAATACAATGTTACTTTTTCTACTACAATTTCGTAATCTACTCAATATAAAACTTCAAACCATATCACAAAGCTATTCATTCCTACAGGTCGTTTGGTAATGTTTATTACCACTCGGGTAAACCCTGCTATTTATTTTTTTATTTTTAATTAGTTCCATGTCATTGGCTACAAAAATTCAGGCTTCTTTTATAAGAGACAAATCTAGGAGGCCCACAGATGCCCGACGCCAATTATACAGGATGCTCGGGTGTATTTCCCATAACTATAAGGTTAAGGTTCTTTAAGGAAAAATAATTTAAAATGTCTAAGGAACATGTGAATATCACTCAATAGTCAACAATGAATATTTTCGGAGTAAAAAATATTTCTTTTGTAAATAGATCTTAAATTGTGGCCCTTATATAAGTAGCTTATCATGAAGTAGCTTACTAGTGAAGTGCTGAGTGCCAGCTGCAATATCTCGATATCGACAGTCTTACCACTACAATCACATACTTTTAAATGCAAGGATATTTAAAGATGTGTGTTACATGGATAGTCGGAATTATTTGATTTGGTTTGTATACATGTTCGAAACTAGTCGGGCATACTCCGACCTTATATCATGTGAATTTTAGCCGTGTTTCATAATCAATTAATAAAACACAAATTTAAAGAATTAGTTATGCAGTTCGGCTCCGCAGAGATTACAGGCACATGAAGGCTCCTAAAAGTGGACTTGTCAACACCTTGAAGTTATGGGAAATACTCCCGAGCCCCCTGTATATTATTAACCAAGTTTTGTTAATTCTTTTATCATGGTCGTAGAAAAAGTATTGTAGGTATACCAGTGCACGTAATTAGCGATTGTAGCACTTATGCTGTCTATTGTAACAATCGTGCTATAATGGCCCTCATTACATGAAAGAAGCTTAAATAACTAATTTGCTTTCAAGATTCGTGGGAACGTTTGTGTTTTTGAAGTGGGTTTTATTTAAAAAAATATATTTATATGGTAATTGTTCAAATGCTTACCGAAATAAAGTATATGATTAAGCCAGACTCTTGTTATTCCACTCTCCATGGCTTCATAGCTAAATTGTTTCATACTGGTCATTGTAACTAAAACAATAATTAAATCAAATTAACACTTTATAATAGGTTAATTACATTTACCCAAACAGCAATGCTGTGCTTTAAATCTGAAGAGACCGGAGTAATTACAGGCACATGAACCACCACATACAGGCTTACCACATACGCCTCAGACGTATTCCATCGTCATTATCAACCCATATTCGGCTCACTGCTGAGCTCGAATCTCCTCTCAGAATCAGAGGGGTTAGGCCAATAGTCCACCACTCTGGCCCAGTGCGGATTGGCAGACTTAGCACAAGCAGAGTATTAAGAAAATTCTCAGGTATGCAGGTTTCCTCACGATGTTTTTCCTTGGCCGTTTCTCAAACGGCCAAGGAAAAACATCGTGAGGATATTTAATTACACATGATACACGTGATATTTAATTTCTTCAAATGCACACAACTGAAAAGTTGGAGGTGCATGCCCCGGACCGGATTTGAACCCATACCCTCCGGAATCGGAGGCAGAGGTCATATCCACTGGGCTATCACGGCTCTCACGTATTACATGCACGTGGAGCAAGTTCCCCCGCGTCTTACTCGGGAAAGGAGGCAAAGCTCATCGAGGCTCATTCGGGAGGAGAAGACCCACGCTGCTGTGAAGTATTGTTCTGTTTATAGATCGACTTCAACTCTCTATCACGGGCCGTCTGTCTGTCAATAGGGATGATGACAGTTTTTAAATCTATACTTTACTAATTACTAATAATAATAATAATAATAATATTATAAAGAGGTAAAGTTTGTAAGTTTGTAAGTTTGTCACATTTTTTAAATGGGGTAATCTTCGGAACTACTGGTCCGATTTTAAAAATTCTTTCACCAGTAGAATGCTACATTAGCGGGGAGTGCTATAGGCTATATTTTATATCCATTATTATTATTGGTATCATATATATTAGCCGAGTTATCACAGTTTTTGTCATACAGGTCGGGCTGAAAATCCTTTTAAATAGACTTATTCGCATGCGCTGCCTTAACTATTGTGTAAAATTGAAATTAATGTATAGAGACTTTATGTATCTTTAAAAGTTCTACAAAAAAGTCCGCGACACCATATATCTATCTTCTATATATTAGCAGATATAGTACCTTTTGTGTTTTAAAAATTATTAATTTTATATACTTAGGTTTACGTCATTATTTATACAACTAAACTTTAATCCTTATTAAAATAAACTCTTTAATAATCACAAGGATATTATGGAGATAAGATTTGCCCTTTACAGTATGTTAATTGCTCAAATAGTTTCGGAGATAATACAAAATTTCTAAAAGACGCAGAAATTCCGCTATATGACGCCCGGCGCTTTAATTTACGTAGTTCCCGTTCCCGTGTGAATATGGGGATCAAACATAGCCTATAACACTCGCAAATAACGTAGCTTTCTATTGGTAAAACAATTTTTCAAATCGGTCCAGTAGATCCAGAGATTACCTCCTACAACCACACGAACTTTACCCCTTTATATTATTAGCATAGAAGTCTCTATTTGTCTTGGTCATACCACCACCCTCGAAGGACTGGACCGATTTTGCTAAGGGTAGGAGTAAGATAGAGAAGTTACAGGGTAGTGTAGGGTACGGGTAGGGAAGCGTAGGGGTAGTGTAGAGGTAGGGTAGGTTTAGGGCCGGGTTTAGGGTAGGGGTAGAGGTAGAGTAGGTGTAGGGTAGAGGTACGGGTAGGATAGGAAAGTGGTAGGGTAGGGGTAGGATAGGCGTGAGATAGGGATAGGGGTAGGAAAGGGATACGGTACGGGGAGGGTAGGGGTAGGATGGGGGTAGGGTGTAGGTAAGGTAGGGGTAGGGTAGGGGTAGGTTTGGGGTAGGGTAGGGGTAGGGTGGGGGTAGGGGTAGGGTAGGGGTAGGGTAGATGTAGGGGTTGGGTAGGGTAGGGTAGGGGTAGTAGTAAAGTTGACATCGAAATTTACGCGGACGAAGTCGCGGGCGTCCGCTAGTTGTATATAAATTAGGCCTATGCTAATAGTAACGCAATTTACTAAAAGTAACAGGATATCTGCCATCATTACTTTTGGAGCTACAGGGATTTAAGGATAGGTTTAGGGTAACGTCCCATACTAAATGGCACGAATTTATGACGTCGTTGATTCACTGATCGTTATATTTGTATAGGCGTTCAAACAGAATTACAAATATCTTTGTTATTTGTGCGTTTATTTTTATAGTTAATGTATTGAAAAATGTCACGTTTAATGTAAGGAAGCCAAAAAGTATTAATTTTCATTTAATTACGATAAAAGTGTTTTAGTAAATCCTTAGTAAAATTAGTTTATATTGACCTTACTTACACGAATGTCTCATAAAAATCAAAATATTTAAACCTAGTTATATAGTTGTTATTGTTAAATTATAAAAATCTTACCTTCAGTGTTTCCTATAAATTTATGCGCTACACCAATAAACGGCAATTCATCTTTCGGATGTGAAATCTTTGACGCCAACTCATACATTTTCCTCCTTCTGTACCTGTACTGTACCGTCCAGATAATTGCCAATAATATTAACACGATGCATACAATCATTTTACAATGAAATAACTTTATAGTGTCTATTTGGAAAGGTTCTACCAGAGAATGAGTGAACATAGTAACGGTACCGGCATATTTAATAAGAAATATTGTTTATCTTTAAATAAAATCACATAAGAACTAATCATAGACTGATAAAAATACAAACCTTTGCCTTTGGCTGCATCCTGTATGTACAAATAGACAACGCCTGCAATAGCCAGATATACGTTATTGTATAAAAATATAACTCATCATTATCAATTCATATTCGGCGCACTGCTGAGCATGAGTCTCCTCTCATAATAAGAACACGTTCAGCCTATTTGCATTTAAGTCAAAGCAAAGCTTGACCGGGTCCGCTAGTATTATACAGGGTGCCGGGGAGTGATTCCCATAACTGTGGCACAGTATACAATAGACTGTGGGGTTTTATTCTTTCCCAAAAATTGATTTTAAATGTTCATGAACATGTGTTCTAAAATTAATATTTTCGGGGTAAATAATATTTCTTTTGTAAATAGATCTTAAAATGTGTCCTTGTAGTGACGTAGCCAAATTTTACGTATTTTAAAATGCAAGGATAGATAAAGGCGTTTGTATGTAACACACGCCTTTATACACGGATAGTTGGAATTATTTGAATGACTTTGTATGAAAACATAAGTTTTTATTTTTTAATTAAATAAATATTAATTATGCAGTTCGGCTCCTGGAAGTGGACTCGTCAGCACCTTGAAGTTATGGGAAATACTCCTGAGCATCCTGTATAAAGTTAAGGAGGACTGAAAGCCTCAGCCTATGTTCCTACACGTACTCGTTCCATAGGTATACGAGTAGGTAAATACGATACAGTGTTTAGATTGACTGACAAAGTCACCACTGTGGATGATAGCAGGTTTTAAGGACCCTCAGCCTTAAAGTATAATTACTTTAAAAGCCTAGACAAACCAACCTAACATCTTTATATTAGTAGACAAACATACAAAGATTTTATAGCAGCTGTGATATTATATCATGGAATTTTTATCTTTCGATTATATTTTCAAAAAAAATTGTAGATATATAATTATATACAGATATGGCTTCTTTACGATTTAATCATAACATCGTACGTATATATTTCAAAGGTTTTTAAAGAAGTTTAGGTACTAAAGAGTCTGACCAGAAAAAACCTCGCGGAAAAAAATAACTAATTTCTTCTACTAGCGTACTAGACTACTGTAAGTAGTTAAAAACGCATATACGTGCGAAAACGTTACTAGGTAGGAACTTAAATAAACAAAAATTCCAATATTTACTAGTATTTATATTTATAATTTTAGATAAAACCTCCGAATTTTCATTATAAATTATTTAAATTTTAAATTATTAAATCTATATAATACTAGTGGACGCCCGCGACTTCGTCCGCGTAGTTTTTAGTTTTTCACAAATTCCATGGATCGGGAACCATGGATTTTTCTGGGATAAAAAGTAGCCTATGTGTTAATCCAGGCTATAATCTATCACAATACCAAATTTATGCTAATTCAGTTAACGAGACGTGGAAGAGTAACAAACATTCATATCATCAAAATCATCAGTTTTCACAAATCTCGGGAAACCATGGAGATTTCGAGATAAAAAGTAGCCTATGTGTTATCCATATTAAAACCTATTTCCATTCCAAATTTCACCCAAATCGCTTCAGTAGTAGGGGCTTTAAAGAATAACAAACATCCAAACATCTATACAAACTTTCGCGTTTATAATATCGGTAGGATTATAATATTAGTAAGATAGTGATTCTACACAGACTTCTAAAAAGTCCCTGTGGCGCCCTAAATCCAGTCTATTTGCTAAGGCTTTCTGGATTTTGTCTAGAGTTCTTTTATAGATAGATTGAGTATGTAGAATTGAATACCTTTACGGAGCCCATTGACTACTTGTGACCTTCAGTCCAAGGCCCAAGAAAAGGTAGGGTAGGGGTAAGGTAGTGTAAGGTAGGGGCAGGGTAGGGTACGGTAGGGTAGGGTAGGGGATAGGGTGGGGGTAGGGTACCCTAACCATAGTTAGGGTAGGGGTTGGGTATGGTTATGCAGTGGCGTGCACTCAATAGATGCAAAATGCACTGCCTACCTGAGGAATCACTAAAAACCTGCTTTGGAGAAGGAATTTTCCATTTTCTAACAAATTTTACATAATAGTGCATACCCTAGGTAAACGTCCTGTGAACGCCACTGTGGTTAGGGTAAGGGTAGAGAAAGGGTAGGGCAGGGGTAGGGTAGGGGTTGTGGACATATGTCAAAGCGAAGCTTGGTCCGCTAGTTATTATGTATATTTTTAGGCACAGTTTTTGACTCAAGTTCATCATTTACAGAATGTTGATTATATTTTGGATTAAATGAATCAATTTATTTAAATTGAAATAAATAAAATGAAATCAATTTATTTTATGTCAGAGAACCTACCAAAATAAAACAAAATAAAATGAAACCAATTTATTTTATGTCAGAGAACCTGCCTACTAAACCTAAACTAAACTAAGTACACTAAACCTACTACCAAATTAAACCTTAAATTAGAATTAAAATTAAAACAACTTACAAAATAATATATACTTTTGAAAAATCTTGGAGGTGCTCATGAAAAATGAGGTGCTCATAGAAATGTATTATTTAACGTTTTAATTTAGAGTAACATTTTTCGTCGTCGTGAGATTTTCCATCAATTTATTTGTTATATTAAAAAAAACCGATATAAATGTTTTGATACATTCGTTAGCACTCGACCCAAAAAAGGAAGTCACTCTAACAAGGTTTTCTTTTTTCGAATTTCACGTAGAACCCTTCAGCTGCCTTCAGCATGATGTCTACCTTGATCCTTATGTTTGGAATGGGTCCCTTTTCTGGTTCTCCGATAACTTTATAATTTCGTAATATGGATGTCAGTGCCGTCTGAATTGACTTTAAGGCGTACTGATAACCTATGAAAAATATAAAGATTAGTTATAAATAAAAATTGAATTTTTTATCAACCAATTTTGATTGTTGATAGATTTTCTCCTAAATCTCTCCTCCTCGAAAGTTCTATAAATATTTGTTACACAATTAATTTGGTACCTCAAAATTGCCGAAATGTCGTGATATAATGACTCTACTAGCTTTAAAAACCGCAAAGTCCAAAAGAAGTAAATTGAGTTATCTATGTTACAAAAATCTATAGACATAATATATGTTTACAATTACCCAATATATTTACCTAAAACCGCTTAATCACATAAAAAAGATGATTAAAAAATGATGTCTGCAACAAAAACAGCATAGTCCATTGCTGTTTGAAGCAATATCAGCAAAGTCCATCACCATCAATCGCGTCCTACCACTTGCCGAAGTCATTAGATAATAAAAAAGATAATATACCATTTATTTACCAAGAAACTACTACTACTCACCTACACAATTCCGTGGTCCGTAACTAAACGGCATATAGCTACAGGCGTGCTGCAAGTTGAATCGTTCAGGCAGAAACCGGTCGGGGTCGAAATGTTCCGCGTCCGGACCCCAGTACTTGGGGTCGCGATGAGCTCCGAAAATCGAAACAAATATCCCTGAACCACTAGGAATAGTCACGCCTGACGCTGAAAATGTATTGAATGAAACAAAATATAACAAAATTCATATCATAATAGTAGATTATAAACCGGTTGCATAGTGACGGTCAGCACGAGTTATAAAACGAACGAAGTGAGCAGCGGCCAAACTTGTAACTATGAATATAAGAAAATCTTGAGATCTTAATTTTACCCACTTTCCGGTATTTGATTAGGATGAAGTTTGGCACACACTCTGGGTTCTGATGACAATACATGACTAGCTTAGAAACATCATTACATATTCAATATGGCGGCCTCCCCAATCACATGTAAAAATGTATTTAGAAAAATCTTGGAATCTTAGTTTGACCCACTTCCCGGTCTTCGATTAGGACGAAATTTTACACACGCTTTGAATTCTGATGACAATACATGACTAGTTAACGTAATTACAGATCCAATATGAGGCCTCCCGAAGATGGCGGACTGGCTGTTTGAAATCCACCCCTATGATATGGATATCAAATGAAAGGGTTTGCTATCAGGAATACGAAAAAAATAGTCACGTGGCTTAAATCCAATATTTGTAATTTTTAGTGCGTGCTATAAGCGTGTTTTTTTAGTTTTTTAAACTATTTAAAGTTATTTATTCGAAAGCTTATTTCGTAACGTTATCAACTCGCGTC
This sequence comes from Bicyclus anynana, assembly GCF_947172395.1. Taxonomy (NCBI): domain Eukaryota; kingdom Metazoa; phylum Arthropoda; class Insecta; order Lepidoptera; family Nymphalidae; genus Bicyclus; species Bicyclus anynana. The sequence continues at coordinate 11,377,280 of NC_069089.1, read as the reverse complement.
ACAGGGAATATGATGAGTAGCTTTACTTTACGTACTCCTAATTTTTTTTTTGTCCATTATTTTTTTGCTGTCTTTCTTATTTATTTTGTATTCGTAGTTTATATTGTTTTATAACGTGTTTTATTATGTTTATTTCCTAAATTTGTATTTTTAATATATCTCATATCATATGTAAATTATTTTATGTGCATTTTAATGACCTGCCTAAATATATAAATGATTACTTAATTGATAATATAATATATAAAAGTAATTAAGATAAGATTGATAATGAAGAGATAGAGATAATCTAGTGATACTTACGTAAAGTAAGCTCTTTTTCCACTTTTCGAATAATAAATGGCGCTGGAGGGAATAACCTTAAAGACTCTTTCACCACTCTCTCTAAATACTTCAACTTGGGTAAATCTTCCTTCACTAATGGGCGATTGGAATCACCAAACACTTCTTTTAACCTAAAATGGAGTATATTTTTTAATGTGCGATCTGAATGAAGAAGGCTAATGTAGTGAAATATATATCAGTGTCACGTAATTAGTAAGATATACTCTGCAGGGTGATAGCTGACACCAAGCCTACTAAAATAATGCAATATAATGCAATATATTACGGTTTTTAAGTTATATTGATTTATGTACCTGGCGGACTGACGACATCAAGCGAGTCGCAGGGATTCGCTGGATGCAGGTGGCTCAGTATCGTGATGTTTGGAAGTCCTTACAAAAGGCCTATGTCCTGCAGTGGACGTCCATCGGCTGATATGATGATGATATGATGATGTACAAAATACGAAAATCGCTACCGACAACGCGTTAATTTTATACTAAGCATTTATTTTTGAATAGTTGTTTGAATAGTACTAAAAGTTTAATTTTTTCTACTGTAAAGTAAGTTTTTTCCAACAAACGTACATTATTTTCAGATTTTGCTTTTTGTCTTTGCCTTACGTCGCTTACGTCGTAGGGTGGTAACTAACCACGACCGAAACTACCCATCAGCCAGACCTGGACCAATTAAGAAAACCTCAATGAGCCCACCTAGGGATCGAACCCAGGGTCTCCGTTTTTTAAATCCACTAGTCATACCACTGCGCCACGGAAGCGTGCAAAATACTTACTCTTCATATACCTTTTGCTGGATGTCTGGATATTTTCCCAACAATATGAGGGTAAACGCCATTCCAACTGCAGAGGTGTCGGTTCCAGCTATAATTATAGTTAAAATCTCCTCACGAAGTTCCAAATCCGTATACCCCTTTTCACCACCAGACAAATGTATTAATAATTCAAGGAAAGATTTCCTTTTATAATCACCAAAATCTGCAAAATAATACTTTACCATACTTATACCATAAATAATGAGAATGCGATTCGCTCAGAATACAGAAAAACACCAGAAGGGATGATAGCGCAAAGAAGTGAAGCCATTTAAACTACACATTTTATGGGTTAGTACACAACCAAGCGATTACTCACTCTGTGTTTGACGTGCTATACAGGTGACAAATTTAATTAAATTAAGCCGTCTTGTTGTTTCCTCTTCCCCCCGGACCTCGATTACGAGTAGACGTGCCGACATAGTGTTAATCATAATTAAAAATTATTTTACGTTATTTTCGCTCAAAAAATAAGTTTAAGAAAATAGGAGTGCATCATTTCCAAGGAGGTTTCTAATAAAGAAGCGGCCATCAATAAAATTGGAAGCGGCCATTACTGTAAGTAAGAAGCCACGCCTCAATAATTACGCCATCATCGACCTTACATCAAAATAATATTAATTGATCTATTTTAAAACAAAATTATACTTAAAGAATACGGATAAAGTACTAGGAGTGCATGCGCAGCAGGAGAACTCGATTAAGAAGCCGCCATTACGATAAGTTGCAAGCCCCTCCTACCCAGCGACGCCATCTTGCCGAAGGAGTTAACCAGCGCAGGCGCCGCCTGCTCGACGCCATCTTGAGTTAACGTGCGACCGTACCTACTTACTTGCGCGGTCTTATGCGATCCTGGTACTCAGAACCATTGATATACGTTCCAGACATAGATTAAACTAAATAGTTTTTTTTCCGTGGTCATTGATCATAAAATAATACTGGATTTGATACACTAACAAAACATAGATAAAAAACCAGCTACTATTATGATGGACAAGTCAATGTCAGATCCTAACCTGGATAGCTCCTGCCAAATCACACCGCCAAATTTCGTTTCCTTTCGAAACAAAAGAAAATTCGATGAGATTGCCCCTTCAGAGCTGTCTGTCTTCAGGGAGGAAATGATGGATACAATAAAGACTTTGTTTTCAGCGCAAGTTGAGGAGATAAAAAAGATTGTACCGACTCTTAAAGACATACAAAAGTCCAATAATAATATCGAGAAAACTATATCCTTTCTTATAGCACAAAATGAGGACTATAAAAATAAAATTGAAAAATTGGAATCCCAGGCTAAAGAGGACAGAAAATATATACTTACACTGGAGGAGAAAATGGAAGACTTACAAAGAGTAGGTAGAAAAGCCAATTTTGAAATAAAAAATGCGCCTAAAAAGTCAAACGAGTCGAAAGAAGACTTAATTGAAATGGTGACCTGTTTGTCGAACTCTGTTGGTAGTAGTCTTACAAAATCTGATATAGTAGATATTTATAGAGTTCGAGGGAAGAGAGAAGGTGTCACAAGCCCACCTATTGTTATTGAAACCTCATCTACCATACTAAAAGCTGATATGCTAAAGATGTGTAAAAACTTTAATGTCAAACATAAATCAAAGCTGTGTGCCAAAAATTTGGGTTGCCGCACCTCTGAAGATACTCCGATTTTTGTATCGGACCAACTTACTCCTAAAGGTGCTCGTCTTTACTTTCTTGCGCGTGAACTGGTGAAGGCGAAGACATACAAATTTTGTTGGACATCATATGGAAAAGTGTATGTAAGGAAGAATGAGAACTCTGCTATAATTACTATAAAAAATGAAGCTCAAATCTCACGCCTACTGCAAGAATCATGACTAGATGTAATTGTACTTAAGTTATTTCAATTGCTTATATTTTTTGTAAATAGGATTATGTTACTAATTTCATTGCTTAACATATGTTCAACTAACACTCATTTTATGTTTGTGTGTACTATAGCACACACATATGTTCTTAACACACTTACCCGCTTTAACATAAAAATCAATTTACTCTTCATCACAATATTACACACCTACATAGAACCTACTTTCACTACTACACAATGTAGAGATATACTTCCTACTAAACGAATTTCGTATTACTACATACAAATGTATCTTTTCATACAATCCTTTGTAATGGTGAATAAATTCAGTCCTCTTAAACTACATTATGGATAATATGTCACTAACACAAACAGATCTAGACAATGCAGAAATATCTAAAGCAGTGCAATCTGACATCTGTGACCTTCCTAATCACACTAGTATTAAAAATCAGGACATTACTATAATAACGCAAAATATCAGAAGCGTCTACTCTAACTTCGATGACCTACAAGTGGTCTTATCACAACTAAATAGTGAGCCTAACGTTTTAATCTTAACAGAATGCTGGCTCAATAAGGATAAACCTTTACCACAACTTACAAATTATTCATCTTTCGTATCAACCTCTCATTTAAATCAATGTGATGGTGTAGTTATGTATATAAAGAATTCACTTAAGTTCAGTGTAACAGAAATCCAGCTTACTCATGCATCCTGCTTACAGTTAACTATAAATAACAACATTCTCATTTTAGGTATTTATCGCTCACCGTCAAATAACAATGCTGACTGCTTCATTCAGTCACTAAACTTACATCTAGAAAAAATTAAATCTTACAAAAATATTACCATAACAGGCGACATAAATATAAATATTATTTCAAAATCCTTAGAAAACACTAACGAACGCAATAACAGGATAAATTACCTGAATATGATTACTCATCATGGTCTGCTTCCTGGCCATTCGTTTCCAACCCGACAAGACAACTGTTTAGACCATATTCTCCTAAAATTAGAAAAATCTAAACGTTCTGCGTTTATTGCCGTATTAAATACTACTATTACCGATCACCTCATGGTATTTTTATGTTTCTCAAATATTGATGACAGACGGTGCCCAAAAACGAAAACTATTACTGACTTTAATGAAGCACTGCATAATCTTGCTAATAAAAATCTATCTATCCTTCTTAGTTACAATAACCCTGAACTAATAATTGAAAAGTTAACAAATGAAATTAAGGATTCACTAGACAAAAACACTAGAACTATAGTAGTACCTAAAAATAAACGCGTTATTAAACCATGGATAACTCCAGGTATTTTGCGCTGCATTCGACATAGAAATAAATTACAAAAAAGTGTGCGTCACAACCCAACTGACGAAAATTTAAAAAATGTGTATAAAAGGTATCGTAATTTTTGCAATAACTTAATTAAAAAACTTAAACGGAACTATGAAAAAGAGCAGTTAGCCAAGTCTAAAAATTATAGAGCTCTCTGGAAGAATATTAAAAATTTTACACACTTAAATAGCTCAAACAATAACGCTACCGAACTGTTGAAAACTAAGTCCTCTCCTACCGAATCAGTTAATTGTGTTAATTATTTTCTTGCCAGTATTGGAGAATCCTTGGCTAAAAATATTCTCCAAAATAACATGCAGCAACAATCTTCTACGCTAGTTACAACATCCTACACCCACTGTTCGTCTTTTGGACTGCTTGATACAGATATCGCAGAAGTTAGTGCAGTACTTATGAGCCTGAAGACGAGTAGCGCGTCGGGGTGGGATAACATTCCTACCGAATTCCTAAAACTTGCTAATAACTTAATAACTCCTCTTATTGTGCACTTTGCAAATCTATGTTTTAGTAAAGGTATTTTTCCCGCATACTTAAAAAAATCAGTCATAACACCTGTGCATAAGTGTGGTAATAGAGATGATGTGAGCAACTACAGACCGATTTCAGTACTCCCTGCTACTTCAAAAATTCTAGAAAAATTGATTAACAATCGACTACTAAGCTACCTAGAACAACGCGCTATACTATCAGAATCCCAATTTGGATTTAGGCGGGGAAAATCCACTGAAGATGCTGTAACAAATCTTACTACACTAATAATAAAAAAACTGGATACCAACAAGAAATGTCTTACAGTCTTCCTTGATCTGAAAAAGGCATTTGATACTGTCTCTGTCCCCATACTCTTGCATAAACTAGAATCTATCGGAATGAGAGATAAAACATTATCTTTGTTTCAGAGCTATTTAAGTGGTCGTACTCAAATGGTCAAGATTGATAAATACATCAGTAATGAATTAAATATCAATTACGGAGTTCCCCAGGGAAGCGTTCTTGGTCCTACTCTATTCTTGGTGTATATTAACGAACTTTGCAATCTCAAGATAAGAAATGGACATATTTTCTCGTACGCAGATGATACTGCAATTGTATTTACTGGAAACTCTTGGGAAGATGTCCGTTACCACGCTGAAAATGGGCTCAGAATTATTGCAAAGTGGCTTAATTCAAACCTCCTGACACTTAATACTAGTAAAACAAACTATATGTGCTTTTCTATCTGTGAACGTTCCCAACCAACCCCAAAATATGAAATAAAAATACATACATGTATAGGAGACAATCCCAGCTGTCATTGCGCGACTTTACAAAAGGTGTCCACCTTTAAATACCTTGGTGTTATACTAGATTACCGTATGTCTTGGTATTTTCATATTGACCTAGTATCAAACAGAATTCGGAAACTTGGATGGATATTCAAAAACTTAAGGCACATTGCGTCTAAAAAAATTTTAATTACCGTTTATTTAGCATTAGCTCAATCAGTTATGTCCTATTGCATTACTGCCTGGGGTGGCGCATCTAAAACAAGATTTCTGGAACTAGAGCGTGCCCAGCGTTCTCTCCTAAAAGTCATGCTCTTCAAACCATATATGTTCCCTACTACACAATTATACTCTATTGCGAAATTACTCTCAGTCAGGAAGCTATATGTTTTAAATATGGTTCTTAGAAAGCACATATCCCTAACTTTTAAGCCTACTACTAAAAGAAATAGATATATTGTTGCAAAAACAGAACGCACCAGAACCGCTTTTGCTAGAAAGCAATATTTTTCACAATCAAGTTATTTGTATAACATAATTAACAGAAAACTGAATATATATCCTTTGAATTTATATACTTGCAAAAAAATATTAAAAGAATACTTATTAACACAAAATTATGAAGAAGTTGAATCTCTACTGAAGCCAATTACATAATACGAGTACAAGATTAACCTAACACACGCACACACACACACACACACACACACACACACACACACACACACACACACACATACACACACACACATACACACACACATACACACACACACACACATGTTTTTATTAGTTTTATTTTTACCCACTATGATTAATTTAAAAATTGTATTACTGCTTGTTATGGAAGAGCGGAGTCTTCTGTCACAGGAGTTTACAACTCTTAAAAGAAGACTCTAGCCTTTTATTTTTTGTTACTGATTAATGTTACTGAAATAAACTATTTTTATTTTTATTTATTGTGCTATTCCTTCGTGTAAAAATGCCGTTGGTAAAAAAAAGAAACTGGATAGGATCACATTTCACGTGTAAGTAGCACAAATAAATATTCTTATGATAAAATAATGAATAATTTTTACGTAAATTTAGTTGTCATAGAAACCGATGCCTTCATTTTGTAAGTGTTGCCAATGTAATGGTTTTGATTTTCCCTACTTTTAATTTCTATTCAAGGATTTATTATTTATTTATTTATTTATTATTTTTATTTAATGTGATGTGATTTATTATTTATTTATTTATTTATTATTTTCTTTTAATGTGATGAACTGTACACTTATCGTTTTCCTTCTAACATTATAAACTTTTACCACAAAATAGGGAAAAATTTAACAGCGTCATGTACTAGCAACATTACGCGGGTGGGAAGTGCGAAGAGTGCGGGATGTTGCTACAATTTTTGGACACACTGCGCGCTATATAATGACATCTAAACGTGGCTTCTGGTGTTTTTCTGTATTCTGAGGCGATTCGATACACTTCATTATCGTTTCACTTGTATTTTTGGGTTCCCCGTCGTATACCTGTTTTTGTACCCATATTATTCATTCACCTAAATGTAAGCAGGATTTTATGGTTTGATTACAGGTTTATGCCGTACATTTGTGTTTAACAAACGCAAGCATACAAACTTTTACATCTATACTTCACTATATAAATAAAATAAAGTCGCTTTTTCTGTCCCTATATCCCTATCTATGCTTAAATCTTTAATACTACACAACGGATTTTGATGTGATTTTTTAATAGATAGAGTGATTAAAGAGGAAGGTTTATCAAAACTACTGGATCCATTTTTTCAGTGCAATGACATAGGCTATATATTTTATACCTGTGCGAAGCCGGAGCAGGCTGCTATGTTTTTATATAATATATTACCGTTAAATTGTAAATTACGTTAGTTTATAATCTCACTCACGATATTGTAATCTGTCGTTATATAGTGAACTGAACATACTCGTTACAATAAAACGTGTTATTTTTCGGTATATTATAATCTAACGAAGTGAATTCTTTGATTTGTCTATTGTAATTTTTTACTATTTTTATTATGCTCGCTGTAATATTTTAGTAACTCTATGGTAAATTTATCCTGATTGACAATTTAACGGTCACATTTCGATATATATACCAAAAAATAACACGTTAAATTGTAATCAGTATGTTCAGTTCACAATATAACGACAGATTACAATAACGCGAGAGAGATTATAAGCTAACTTTTTAACAATTTAACGGTGACATTCATCGTTTAAAGATTTCTGTAGTTTATTTAATACTCATATCAGCATTGCACCCGTACCAAGCCGGGGCGGGTCGCTAGTAATATTATAAATAGGTATATCTCTAGATCTCCTGAACCGATTTTGAAAATTCTTTTACCATTTTCTAGCTAAGTTATTTGTGAGTCCCATATGTTATATTTTATGCCCTTACTCCTACGGGAACGGAAGCTATGCGGGTTAAACTATGGCGTGTCTGTTACTTTATATTTATAAAAAAGCAAGAAGAGCGCAAATACTCCAAGGAAACTTCCTTGACTGCCATACTTACAATACGTAGCATACTAGACAATATAACGCTTGTAGCCGACACTATGTTGTATACAAGCTTCTTTTTGTGACATGGTGTTGCTTCTAAGCGGCACAGTAAAGTACACCATTACTAAGTATACGGCATCTATTTTACGTATGCTGCACCCGTAGTAGTAATTTACAAGCTCCTTACGTAAATGAATAGCATTTAAGTATGTTATTTTTCTCAGCTTGCATACCTACCATAAGAACGATCATTGTCGCATTTTGTAATGCTTTGCTTGTCATTCATTAATTCTTTTCGTTTGTTGTGGATAATCTGAAAACAATGCCATTTAAAATCCTATAGTCTTAGCTACCAGATCGAAAAGGTACAGTCAATCTATTCCGAGAAGTCCGTTTTCAAAGTAGTGAATAAATTACAGACGAAGCGCGTTTATCATCCGACGAAAGAACGGATCAATTTTATACAATGGAGAATGTTACTAGGTATGCAAAAACATTTGAAACTTTGTTACATTAGAGCTTTTATACATACTCGTACAGATACACTAGTTTTTGTTTTATTCAAAAATACCTAATAGCCCTTTTCACCACCTAACATGCATTCATGATTTTACATACATTCAAAGTTCGCATAAATAACGACTCTAACGCTAACTAACAGTCGCGATATTGTACGCGACGTCATCGTTCGACATTTGCTCGGTCGGTTCAGGCAAATTCAGACTTCTGCCTTACCTACTGACGAACTAATGTTTAAAATTTAAATATTATTTTTGTATTGAAAAGCCCATTTATTGAAAAAGGCAATCATAACATCACGCTACGACCAATAGGAGCAAAGCACCGATCTAAAATGTGGCGAAAACGGGGAAAACACGAAAATAACTTTTGAATTCTATTTACAACCATTAATTATAAATACAATTGAAATTCTATTTGATGACACCTTAATTTTTCATGACACCTTCATTTTTCTTTAAATACGTACTTATTAAAATAAAAATTAATACGTACCTCATCTGAAAATTCAAGTACATGTTTAATGCATTTCTGATATTTTGTGTACTGAGGTAACAGACGAAACAGCCACTCCACTTGCAGCCACAAATGGAACATCCTTTCACAGACAATGTTTAGACCTTCCTCCAGCGAAGTTAGGAATTGTGAGTTTGCTTTGGACTGCGCATATATTTTTACCCCTGCCGTTGATTCTACAAAAACAAAATTCAATTTTGGTAATAATATGAATAAAAAATACATTATAGTATTACAAGATAATGATTTGAATTATAGATAGACAGAGAAACAGACAACAAAGAGATCTTAATTATAAGGATTCCAATTTTTTTTTTCATTTTGTGGTTGCCTTTTTTGATATATGTCCAGGCATTTTACTGAAAGTAGATATCACTACATAAATTGAATACAAATAGATAAAACAATTTACTGTAGTATTAAATAATTTTCACTACAAAACATACCACATGCGGCATCTAAAGAATAAGCTGATACTATCGGCCAAAGGTTAACTGTTCCAGATCCACACATACGTGCCACTTTATGTGTAATATGTTGGCTTTGTTCTGAAAATATTTCTACAAAGCTTTCGACAATTTTTGGGCTAAACGCTGGGATTAAAACTTTTCTGCGACGTCTCCAAATGGAAACTGAAATACAAAAATAAGTCAAGTTACAAAATGCAATAAACCTTACCTAGTATCAATGATTTTATACTAATAGATATGACACTAGAGCGTCTTAACTGAGGAGAACATAGTCACCCAATTGGCTTATCTACAATGTTAAAAGTAATATATACATAAATCTACTTAAAATATACCCAGTGGAGTAGCTGAATTTGGTTCACCTGACGCGGTGATTTTGTAGGCACGGTTTTTCTTGTATGAGATTGATTTATCGTAGAAGATGCACTATAATAGGGTATTTTATGTCATTCATTTATCTCCATATTTCCCTATCTCAGTTTTTACATTGTGTTAATCTATACTAATATTATAAAGAGGAACACCGAAAAAAGGTTTTACATTGTGTTAATCTTTACTAATATTATAAAGAGGAAAGATTTGATTGTTTGTTTGTATGTTTTGAATAGGCTCTGGAACTACTGAATCGATTTGAAAAAATCTTTCACTTGTGGGGAAGCTACACTATCCTAGAGAGCTATAGGCTATATATTATAATAAATATAGGCAACACTTAAATATTGTATGCCATCAAATACAGCCTCATAGACTAACCACTCGACCAACAAGGCAGCCAAGGACCAACAACGACGACTCACCTGGTGCAAATAAGGTGCCATTACCGATAATGCTACGTATAACTCTATGTAAATCATCCTTTTCCATGCATGTTTTTAACACAACCTCCAAATCTCCTGGGTTCACCATAACTGAAACATCAAAATCTCTAGTATAGAGTTGGCGTACAGAAGTTCAGAATATTTGTACAATGTGGGTAGTACAATTACAATTATAGCAGCCCCACCCTTTGCATGTATACAATAATAATATATAAGCAATGCAAATAGATAATGACAGAGTGCTGTGTAAACATTGGAATTGCTGTTTTGGTCTAATATGTCTCGTAGACTTTTGAAAATGGGTTTTAACCGTCATACTCTCTTTGCTACTATATATATGTTACCGTTGAATAGTAAAATACTTTATAATCCCCTTCGCATATTGTAATCTGTCGTTATATTGTGAACTAAACATACTGATTACAATATAACGTGTTATTTTTCTAATGGAAGAACAGTGTTTAAAATAAAGTGTTTAAAAAAATTGAGAAACGCACTGGCTACCCCTCCGATTTTCTTTCTTTTTCTTTTTTCTTTTTATTTGTTCAAACAACCGTTTAGCTAGTAGAGGTAGAGGACACCTGACACTAACAAAAATTAGCTCTTAAAAGTTTAATATTTTACAAACAGATCCCTAAATCGAAATATGTTGGTAGAAAATCCCCCACAACTTTCAAAGAACTATCCAACGATACCCCACACTATGAAATAATAATATATATAAAAAATTCATTCCCACTTTAGACCCATAGAAATATTTTTCAAGATTTTACTGTACGAGTTTTTTCACATTTTCAATATATATGTATACTGATGCTAATTTACTTTCTAGTAGTTTTTGCGCTAAACCGCGGACAAGATGGACGTACGGAGGGACAGACATACGGACATGTCATGTCATGTACATTGGCTGGTGGGAGGCTTCGGCCGTGGCTAGTTACCACCCTACCGGCAAAGACGTACCGCCAAGCGATTTAGCGCTCCGGTACGGTGTCGTGTAAAAACCGAAAGGAGTGTAAATTTTCATCCTCCTTCTAACTTAACATCTTAGACTGCATTATCACTTACCATCAGGTGAGATTGCAGTCAAGGGCTAATTTGTAAAGAAAAAAAAACATGGTTTTTTGTGTAATATGGAACCCTAAAACCGGCATAATAACTAATGCAACGTGGAGATACAAAAGCATATTTCATTAGCAGACTTGGCTTACACGTCTTTGATACAATAGACAATATGGGAAATTAGAAAAATAAGGATTCATTAGAGAGAACAAATTAGCTAAAGTCAACACCTTTAGAATTTTATAGCACATAATTTATAGCAATTAACGGGTCCGCATGGCTCAATATAATTTTCTAAGCATACGAATACAAAGTAACTAATAAGTCATTATCATATTATCTAGGTATACGTTAGGTTCGTTTATGTATTACAATGTATGTGTAAGGAAAAATTGCGGTGCACTTATTGCTTAACAATACATATGGGTCAATGTGGAGCAATTAGTTGAGCAATCCAGAACAACTTTAATAAATTTAGACTATTGTTTCGGCAATATAATTTCATACTGCTCAATGTCCTTTAATTTAAGTTAATTTATTTTGTCTCTTTCGCTGGTGTACACATGTCTTTCACGAGGTTGTAAAGCTGCGTGTTGCCAGCAACTACTACTAAACTAAATCACTCATACGAATCCTTGTAACTCTCTGGAAGCAATTGATAATGTCTGTCATGTGCACATATGATACCCTAGAAGAAACTCCACAAATAAAATATTTAGGTGTCATTTCGATCAACACCTTAACTGGTACTAATATATATGTCACCGTTAAATTGTAAAATACGTTAGTTTTTAATCTCACTCGCGATATTGTAATCTGTCGTTAAATTGTGAACTAAACATACTGATTATATCTGACTAAATGTCGTTAAATTGTGAACTAAGCATACTGATAATAACGTGTCATTATTCGGTATATTATCGAATTATTTGGTAGCTATCGAAGTGTAACCGTTAAATTGCCAATTACAATAAATTTACCATAGAGTTACAAAAATATTACAGAGGGTATAATAAAAATAGTAAAAAATCTCTGGAAGCAATTGATAATGCCTGTCATGTGCACACATCATACCCTAGAAGAAACTCCACAAATAAAATATTTAGGTGTCATTATCGATCAACATTTCTGAAAGAACTACATGAAAGACACTGTCTGAAAGACCTAAACCTGATATTCTTACATGGTATGAATTAATACATCATCGGGCCTTCCAAGTGATCATCAGTTAGAACATAGTAATATGATTACAGAACTTAGTATGATGTTATTTTTCGCTTTTTAGTTTAGTCACTATGTTTTATGTTTTTGATGTCGGTTGAGTTTTTTTTTTGTTAAATTTTTTTATTTATATTTTTGTCTGTCTGTGTTTCACTTTGCCCAGTCTAATCTCTGGGATGGTTAAACTGATTTTAACGGAACTTTCACGTAGACGAAGTCGCGGGCATCCGCTAGTTTAATAATATATTTGCTCACCAAAATAAAGTATGTGATTAAGCCACACTCTAGTTACTCCATCAGTCTCCATGGCTTCATAACTAAATTGCTTCAAGCTTTTCATTATGTCTGAAATAGTTAATATATAAAACATTCAATTGCTGAAATTAGTTAAAGGTACAGTTTCGGGACTAAGATTAAGTTATTGGACACTATCTTAGTATAATAATAATATATTATAAATTTAGGCTAAAGTTAAATCACTAATTCACATAAGTAGGCTAGATCGTAATTTTATGAAATACCAAATTGGTACTTTACAATAGATAAAAAAGATATGGATTGACCTCGACAACGACGCACAATCATGTAGAAAATTTCACTTGAAAACTGGCCAATTTTGCTTACAGTTTTAAAATTATTCGTAAAGAAAATTATACTTAAAGGCCTATACAGTCCAATATTCAATAAAATCCCAAAATCAGAGTAAATTCAACCTTAAGAATTGAGTTTAAGGCTGAATTTGCCAATGCGACTACTTGAATTGAGTGTCAAGAAGTTGGCACTCATTGAGTGGGGACGTTTTTTGATCGCTGATTGTGCATCAACTTTTTATTAGGAGATCGATGTAGATATGTCACTAGTGCGTTGAAACTGAAGTAAACAAAGGTCAAAGGTGGCTAATTGTTTTAATTTCATATAATATAGTAAACAACGAATGTTATACCTACATACAAATAATACCTAAAATTGTCTACAATGTCGAGTGGTATGTACAAGAAATGTAACAACTACATACACATAAATATAAAACAAAATTGTGCATATCGTTCTTGTACATATGTTTTCTGTGATATCATGACGTCTGTGGAATAGCTAAATCGAGATCACATTTTTCGGGATTTTGTAGACCCGTAACATATCTAATAGCATAAAATCGTTGAATATAAGAAGAAAAATGTAAGTATAATAAATTCATGAAATATTTCATGATATATGTATATAAAGATATATGTATATATATATCTATAAAGTAAATTTTATCTAAATCCGTTAAGTTTATTATTATTAATAAACGTTATTTAGGTACATTCATAATTTTACAGCTTCATCATCATCATCATTCGTTCATTACTCCCTCCGTATAGGAGACAGGATATGGAGCTTATACATACAACGCTGTCACAATACGGGTTGGCGAATTTCGTATTCAACCTACATATAAGTACATATACATTACATATAAGTACACGTAAAATTAGAAATACTAATTAAAAAATAACTTACTTTCAGTATTTCCCATAAATTTATGTGTTACACCAATCAACGGCAACTCATCTTTCGGATGTGAGATCTTTGACGCCAACTCATACATTCTCCTCCTTCTGAACCTGTACTGCACCGTCCAGATAACTGCCAATAATAATAATACGACGGATAAAATCATTTTTCACTACAGCACCTTCTTAAGTGTCTATATCGAGAGGTTCTAGAAGAGAATAATTGAACGTACTACGAACGGCATTATTATAGTAACAACAGTTAATTCATTTTTATTAACCTTAAAGTACCGACGTGCGGTCTGACAGACACCTTGACTGTTCAAAAAGTCTACTTACAGAAGTTAGCGATAACCAATCGTCTCGTGCTCCTCTCTACCCCTCGAGTTGATGCCCATATGCGTACGTTGACAGTTGGTGCATCGGTGTGTGCGATTTCGGTGAGTTTTGATTTTTATAAGATCGCGAGTAGTCTCTCAGACCACACGTCAGTACTTATTTACATTTTATGGACATGACTTTTTCAGATTTTAACATTTTTCTATTTTATTTCATTCAGTTATATGAATAGATAAGCTAGGTACTTCGGAAAAATAAAAGTTATTATTCAAGTAAGAAAATAATAAATAAAAAAACGTTTTAAAATTATGGCCATGAAAAAAAAGATAAGCTTTACACGACCAATTATGGATAAAATATACATTATACATAAGTACGTCAAAAGTAAGTCCCGCCCCGCTCCTGCTAATAGATCAACATTTGAAAGGATTTGACCATAAAAGTATAGTTCCAATAAGCAAGGATCACTTCTTTCTAATAATTCACACCCCTATGTATGAATATGTATGGATTTTTAAAGGGTAAGCCGCTAGGAACCGGATTGTATAGATTCCTCGCAATGTAAATGTTAGTTACTATGCTATAACTTCTTAATTTTGTTTAACTTATACGACAACTAGATAATAGTAACTTTTTTAAGAAGCATATCAACAATCATAAAAGTTTCCATTATTAAAACTTTGGTGGTCTAACAGACCACACGTCGGTACTTATGTAACTAAAATGAGACGCCGATACCTAAAGGTTAACATCAACGTTAATGATGTATACTTGTTTTTACCGGACTGCGTCAGATGGAGCATAATGTTTTTCGAGCCTATGTTATGTAGCAATGTATGTGTGTATGTATGTTCATTTGGCACGCTCTACAACCCATATGGCTAGACAGTTTTAGCCCAAATAGCTAGACTCTAGGTAAGACGACAGATCAACGAGCGAGAATCGAATACCCTGTAGTTATTTGCGTAAAAAAGTTCGCGTGGGAAATCTTTAATTTGTTGGAAATCATAATTTGTCAAGATGAAAAGAACAGAGGGCCTAGTGGCAGTTTGATATTGTTACTGTCACGTAACGTAAACGCGAATTTGTAAGGAATTTAAACAGCGCCATCTAGTGGCACTACTGCACAACTGTTTCAATTCCATATAAATTTGCGTAAACGTCAACGTGATAGTAACAGTATGGAAATGTTGAAAACTCCCACTAGGCAGACAGACTCCATGATTAGACGGTAGACGTGTAGATTTCATATATTTTTCATGGTTTCGGAATAATCTCGCTAAATAAACACTTACAGTGTGTTCTATTTAATTGCAGGTTATGTTACACTATGAGCAGGGGCGTATTTACTGCTGCTGTATCAAGCCATATCAAACAATGATAATCTAATATATAAAAATAAGTCGGGTTTTCCTTCCTGATGCTATAACTCTAGAACGCACCAACCGACTTCCACGGTTTTGCATTCGTTGGAAAGGTCTCGGGCTCCGTGAGGTTTATAGCAAAGAAAATTCAGGAAAAGGTAGGGGTAGGGTAGTGATAGGGTAGGGGTAGGGTAGGGGTAGGGTAGGGGTAGGATAGGGGTAGGGTAGGGGTAGGGTAGGGGTAGGGTAGGGGTAGGGTAGGGGTAGGGTAGGGGTAGGGTAGGGGTAGGGTAGGGGTAGGGTAGGGTAGGGTAGGGGTAGGGTAGGGGTAGGGTAGGGTAGGGTAAGGCAGGGTAAGGTAGGGTAGGGGGTAGATAGGGGTAGCGTTGGGTAGTGGTAGTTGAAAGTTTACATCAAGTGTCACGCGGACGAAGTCGCGGGCGTCCGCTAGTTTTATACTAAAGATCGGTTACGTCCCTACAGAATCTCCGCAAAAAATGATCCGAATAATAGGCTACATACAACACTGATGCACAATTTTGTCTTTAATTGCATTATATATTTATGTATATAATAGTTTTTATACTTCATGAACACACAACTCCACATTGTAGACGATATTTAGGTATTATTTGTTAAAATAACGTTCGTTGTTGACCACGACTAACATTGAGTTGTGTATAAATTTCCTCTTTTGAGCGCCTCATTTTTCATGCGCTAGTAAGACAACCAACAGTATTTAATAACAGTGGTCATATCAGTCAGTGAACAGGACAACTTCTGTCGAGTTTATAATTATTTTATAAAATAAAAGATATTTAGCCCGCGACTGCCAACTTAGATTGAATCGTCAATTACCATCAGGTGAGATTGTAGTCAAGGGCTAACTTTTAGAGAATAAATTAAAAAAAACGCATTTTTTTTATTCATCTACAGGATTATGAAAAATCATGTCTTTAGTCGTCAGAAGCTTAGATTCTTGGCAACCTTTAAAGGAGGAGGTTCTCAATTCGACGCGTATGTTTCTTTTTTTCTAATGTTTGTTACCTCAGAACTTCATTTCTCAACCAATTTTGTTTTTTTTTGTTTCAATGTGAATACTCCTGAAGTGGTCCCATTGTCACCATATCCTTTATCCATATATCCATATATAATGAAACTCCTGAGTGATTTACAGTAGCTACCTTGTGATTAAGCTTGATTTAGTTGTATCGATGAGAACATTCCATCTAGATAGGTTGTGACTGTCATTAGGAGTATGGTGATTAAGTTAGGGACATTTAAGGGAACTTTCATCGGTTTACAGTAGCTACCTTCTGTTAGGCTTATTTTTCAAGGTTCAATATACCATAATGTTCAGTTCGAATAAAATAATACCAAATTAAGATTAAAGTTTTACATGAACAACAAATACCTTCTTGTACTAGTCATGACGGTGCATCAATTTAAGACGGAATTCAAGTTCCGTAACCAAGTCATAATAAGTACTTAATGCTCTTTTGTCGTGTGTCCTACTCATTAATTTGTTTAAATCTAAGTCAGATGACGCTATTACATACAATGTTTTAACACGATAACATCATACATTTTGCACTAGATATGTATCTGGTATGATTACACTAAAAATTTTAATAAAAAAAATTCAACCGACTTTAATAACATAAAACACACTAACACACAGGTCACATCCACTGGTCTATCACGGCTAGACCAGTGGATGTGACCTCCGCGTCAATTTGGCGCCGCGTTTGGCGTAACTATAAGAGTTCCTTGTGGACTACGGAACCCTAAGAATGAGTAGTGCTGTTAGTTAGCTGGACTACAATTCTCTACGTTCAGCTGTTCTACACAGAGTAAACAGAGTGAGTCTTTACAAGCAGTGGGTGAAGCCAGCGAGAACCTTAAAAACAAACGACACGCGTGCGACTCCTTGACATCCACGTAATGTTGCTATCTACAAACTTTTTTCATATTTTACCCTAAAAATAAGGAATATTTATAAAAGAAATATTATGAAAAGAGACTCCATCTGCTTTCTTTTGATTTTGTGAACTGTTTTTACAAATTTTTAAAAGCACACATGACGCTATAGTATGTCGACGGTTCGTGACTTCGTATGCTACTGATTTGCGTACGTATTCGATTTTTAATATCGTATTCGTGACGGGTACGACAGCGTCGTGTTTGCTCCATCTGTATATTATTGATTAATCTGTGCTGTTACAGAAGAACTTGATTGATTTAAATAACGTTTTCAGGTCAGTAGCTCTCAATAGATTCGTGAGGTTCTAATAATAATAATTTAAATTATAACTTAAATAAAAGTATTTCTTTATTTAATAATTTGAATAAAATTTTACAATAATTTTAAAACTACGTAAATAAACTTAACATAACTTAACTCAAATTAACTTAAATTTAACTTTTAGACACTTTTATTAAATAACATTGTATTAGTAGTAGTAATCTATATCTAGCATAACAGATGAATCTATATTTAATATTCGTTATTTTCACATTTAATTTATTGCGATTATTCCTAACCGTTAAAATCCTACACCCTTATACTAAGCGCATTTTTGTAATATAAATTCATATAAATTTTTGATTTATTTCTTAGGTATAGTAATAACATTTACATATTATCTCTTAAATCTAAAATAAACGTTAAAATAGTTTAAACATGTAAACAACAATACTACCAACAAATACACACACAAATATAAATAAAAATATAACAAAATAAAATACTTTATATGGCCAGAGAAACCATGAGTTGTTTGTAGCAAGGATTATTTTATTTATCGTTTTATCGATTAGGAATAACATTTTTAGCCGTCGTGAGATTATTCATTCAATTCAAAAAAAAAATGTATCAAATCATCAGTACTCGACACAAAAACCAAGTCACTCTTTCAAGAGGCAAGGTTTTCTTTTTTCCAATTTCACGTAGAACCCTTCTGCTGCCTTCAGCATGATGTCAAACTTGACCCTTATGTTAGGAATGGGACCCTTTTCGGGTTCTCCTACAACTTTATAATTTCGTAATATGGACGTCAGTGCTGTCGGGATTGACTTCAAAGCATACTGATAACCTGTAAAATTAAAATTTGAATTAAAAGTTTAGTTTTTTTAAATAGGTACCTACCTATATATATTATATTACATTATAGATATCTAGGTACCCATGTACCATAAAGTTCTCAAAATCGCATAATGTAATATAGGAAATAGTAGTCTGAGAGGGATATGACGTCGCTCAAGGTCGTGTTGGCTGTGCTGACGCAAGATGGCGCGTCTTGCGATATAAAGCGCTTGTCGTACGGTCGGCTTTAGTATGCTCGTGGCGTTCGAGCCGTCCACATTTCTAGTTGTATAACTTTTTATGGGTTACTTGAGATAGGTTGGGGACTCCATTAAAAGCCATTCTCTTCTATTCAAGGGTTAATTAAGTTGTGAGTAACCTTTGTTCGACATTGGTTTTCTTATGTTTTTGATCCTCTTCTGAGTCTACTAAGATCAGAAGTGGGATGACGAACGCACTACCCACATAAAGTGATAAAGAACGTATTACCCATTTGCATTACGCATTTTTTTGAGTCTGCCAAAAATTATGATCCTATATAAAAATATAACAACAGGCCGCCACCCCGCATTGGAACAGCGTGGTGAGTCTAAGCTCATCTCTGTTTTATAAACAGAAAGGCCTAGCCATGTAGTCGGCCGTTAAAATAAGACGATATTGACTCATTAGGTAAGAATAAATAACAATTTATAACATTTATTCACCAAGAAACTAACTACTCACCTACGCAATTTCGTGGTCCATTACTAAATGGCATATAGCTACAGGCGTGCTGCAAGTTGAATCGTTCAGGCAGAAACCGGTCGGGATCGAAGTGTTCTGCGTCCGGACCCCAGTACTTGGGGTCGCGATGAGCTCCAAAAATCGAAACAATTATCCCTGAACCACTTGGAATAATCACGCCTGACGCTGAAAATGTATTAAATAAAACGAAATATACAAAAAATCATATCATGAATATAAAAATATAACATACTAAAAATCTTAAAATTGTTCAAGCTACCAAACTTACTTTCAGCCGCACTTAGGTTGCTACTATATTACGAGTATGTGCATAGTCTAAATGAATTTATCTATATTAATATTATAGAGATGTAAAGTTTGTGGTGTTGTATGGGGTAATATTTAGATCTATACTAAACCGATTCAGAAAATTCATTAATTGTGAATATTAGATATATGCTGTTTTATCCCCTCATTCTCTCAGGAACGGAAACTACGCGGTAGTAACCGCGTTGCGTAGCTAGTGTACCTACTATCCATTCGAGTTAAGTTGGTTTTTGAGGAATGACATTTGCTTATAGTACAAAGTGAAACGACTGCACCGAGCGATCTGTACCTAATACCGCATATTATAGACATAGTTTGACTTAAACATTATAATATATATGAATATTTATAATGTGCTCGTCATGACCTTTCATTTAATATCAAACACGTGGTAACTGTCTCAGTTTAATTTTTTTAAAGCTTATAATCAGAGCTTTAAGTTCCATCATACAAAATTTTGATAATTATTTGAAAGCCTACCATTAGGCTTTAAAAAATATATTACGATTTTGTTACTACAATTGCTTTGAAACTTCATTCAGTAAAATCGGTTCAGAAGTTTAGGCGCTACTATTTATAGATTTATTTATTTAAATCATTACCCTTCCTTTTGTAGCTTAGCCGTATACTTATATACATGTTTTCTGTGGCCGTAGTCGGGTAAAAGGATCTTAATGAAGAGATAGAAGTTAACTAGTGATACTTACGTAAGGTCATCTCCTTTTCCACTTTCCGAATAATAATAGGCACTGGTGGGAATAATCTTAAAGACTCTTTCACCACTCTCTCTAAATATTTCAACTTGGGTAAATCTTCCTTCACCAATTGACGGTTAGAATCACCAAACACTTCTTTTAACCTGAATAATATTAATATTTTTAATGTTCAAAAGTCAATAGTCAGTATTCATTTGTTTCAATTAGGCTTCGTTTACAAGCACTTTTGAAAGATCAGATACCTGTACCTAATAATATTATAAGATAATGGTGATAATAATCAGTCAAAAACTAGTAATTAAAGTTATAAGTGTTCATTTTGACTAATGTAGAGTAAAATCTAGTCTTGTGTGGACAAAAGTTTAATGATACAGAATAAATATTAGAGACTAAACATATAAAGATAAATGTAATCTAGAAAGTTAATTTCTCCAGATGTTCAATACTTCGCACCACAATATGCTCAAATACATCACTTTTTCGCAGGAATACACGACCGTTTTTTATCCACACAAATTTCTTTGCCGTTGATCGAGCAAAGCGTGTATTTTTTTTAGCTTAGGTGTTAGGTTTTCTACGACATACAACGGTTTTTTGTCTCCTCTATACCAATATGGCTAGTATTTAGTTTGTCATCTTTGAGCTTTTTATTAAATTTAATTACTCCAGCAATAAATGTATCACGAGAGCGCGGACTAGAGAACTTTACAATCACTGATCGTGGGCGTCCATTATCTGGGTTTAATTTGGCAGTTTTTGTGCACATATGTATATCCATGTCTGAAATACTGCTTCCCGTTACCTGGCCTATTTGCGCAACGATGCTAGGTAACTTTTCGGTTTTATATTCTAGTAGGCATTGAATTTCGAGATTACACATACGCGAGTGCTGCTCGATTACGTTGAGATCCTTTACAGCAGATTTCAGGTTTTCATTTTCCTCTTTAAGAACATTTATTTGCGTAATCTTTCCGTGTAATTCCGTTTAAAAATCTTCATATTGGTTATTGATGAAACAAATAGCATCCTTTATTTCGGTGATTTCCTTTGCCATTTTTTTCGTTTTGCTACCTATTATTTTAGTTATATTTTTTTCTATGTTGTTTATGTTTAATAAGATTTTCATTTCTTCTTGGATGAGGTGCTTGACGTTATCAGTGTGAGATCAACGTGGTATTGTTCATGGGGCTGTATGCGTCTATGAGTAACATAAGAAGCACCTGTTTTAAAAGGTGAACAGCTTGTACCACGTACAGGCTTATTAGTGTTATCTCCTTTTGGCTGCTTTGACCGCCATTTTGTTTTATACTCCGAAGTAAGCTCTTTATATTTCTTTTTGATAGAACTAATGCAATCGATGTGGTAGCGTAAGCCGCACGTGACGAACTTAAGTTGTTCTATCGATTCTATATCTACAGAGCATGCAGCGCATTTTTTGGATTTCATAACTTTGGTACTCATTTTGTAATATTATATTACTGATTGAAATATGCTACCGAAAGTCCTGACTAACAGCGCCGCTATTAATAATTATCAGGCGCTAATTTAAAGTATAGAGCATAGGTACGTGGATTATGTTCGTGACGTAAGCGGTAACTTTGCGAGTTGTCTTAGGTTACGAATTAATCAAATGAACAACCGTTCGGTTTCTTATAATGATAATAACTCACGATTCACTCGTCCAATCTTCATGTATCACTATTCGCAAGGTTATTTCAAACACTACACTGAAATATATTGCTTGTGTGACTTGACGACGTACTTCAAACAATCACCTTCACTGCTCAAGCTATTCTCCCCGCCTATCCCAATTAACCCATGAAGGATTACACAACAGAAGTTGTGGTCGGGTTCAACGCCACGAGAGTCGAGCCCACTGAAGCTGAAAGTACGGCGAGCGCCTTATATAGCAAGTCGCTGGCGCCCGATCGCTCCCCCTCTCTAACTCCCACCTTTACAGAAACAAGTCGTGCCACCTAGCGTAGGCACGAGCCAACACTTGATCGAGCGACGTCATATACATCTCAGTATTCCCTACATTATATTTAAACATCTTATTGAGTCTAAGAACGTTAATATTTACTCTCTTGCTACGAGTAACTAGATAATTTATATTCTCTAAATTGTTGAAATCTTAACTTTTACTTACTCTTCATATACCTTTTGCTGGATGTCTGGATATTTTCCTAATAACATGAGGGTAAACGCCATTCCAACTGCAGAGGTATCGGTTCCAGCTATAATAATAGTTAAAATCTCCTCACGAAGTTCCAAGTCTGTATACCCTTTTTCGCCACCAGATAATTGTATTAATAACTCTAGGAAAGATTTCCTTTTAAAATCATCTAATTCTGTAACGTAAATAAACGCTTTACCATACATTTTACTATAGTCATTATGTAGGAAATATCGGCTTAAAAATGCAAATGAACCGAGAAAGCTAAATTTTATACATGACGTTAGTTTTTTCAAGATAGCGGAAAATGCACACAGGAAATATTGGTCGCGAGTTTGGAGTCAAGCTTTTCAAGGTTAAGTCATATCCGAAGTTCAGCTTCCTCGGTTCATTTGCAGTTCCAAATGTATAATAATAATTGGTCTATGCATTGATAGCCCAGTGGATATGACCTCTGCCTCCGATTCCGGAGAGTGTGGGTTCGAAACCAGTCCAAGGGAATGCACCTCTAACTATTCAGTTGTGTGCATTTTAAGAAATTAAATATCACGTGTCTAAAACGGTGAAGGAAAAATCGTGAGGAAACCTGCATTCCAGAGAATTTTCTAGCCAGGGCCAGCTTGGTGGACTATTGACCTAACCCTTCTCATTCAGAGAGGAGACTTGAGCTCAGCAATGAGCCGATTATCGGTTGGTAACTATGCATTACTCCAGCAAATATACTGTATAGGTAATGGTAACAAAAGTTGGCCGACTATTATTATCGAACTAGCTTACGCCGCGCGGTTTCACCCGCGTGGTTTCCATTTCCGTAAGAATACGGGGATAATATATAGCCTATAGCCTTCGTCGATAAATGGACTATCTAACACTGAAAAAATTTTACAATTCGGACCAGTAGTTCTTCAGATATAATGATATACACCTAAGCTTTGCTAATAAATTTGTATCTATTATATATTTGGGTCTATCTTTTAAACTTGACTCAATATATTTTTTTATAATAGGTAATTGAACCTTTTAAACTCCGCAACAAAATAATAATCAGATACAGTTTGTCAAGAGTTTCAAGCGCGGATGTCCGCTAGTTTATATTGTAACGCAAGGAAAGTACAAATGCATACCGTAATGACCTTTGTCGCTTTGGCTTTGCTTGTTATTCTTTAATTGTCTTCGCTTGTTGTGGATAATCTGAAAGAGTAGCTAAGTAAGATCTATAGCTAGATAAGATGATAAAAAGATAAACACCGATAACGAGGTTGTTAATGCCTTTGAAGACTTTTTCCAGAATGTTCCTATCTTGTTAACAGATTCACTGGACTCTTCTGCTACGGAAGCCCAGAGGATATTAAGAGGCCATGTTAAAGAGTGCAACGTTCTTTTTGAATTTCATCATATAACTGTATCAGACATTAAAAAAACTTTTAAACTGTTAAAATTAAAAAGAACTGGAGACATGTGGGGCATGTCAGTGAAAGTAATATCTAACATCATTGATGTCATTGCTCCCCACTTAGCTATTATTTTTAATGAATGCGTGGATTTGGGTATCTTTCCGAACCTAATGAAACATGGCAAACTGTTACCACTTTTTAAATCAGGTGACAAAACTGATGTTAATAATTATAGACCAATTACAATACTGCCAACACTTAGTAAGGTTTTTGAAAAAATCATTTTAAATCAACTTTTAAGTCATTTTAATTTAAATAATTTATTTCACCCTGAACAGTATGGTTTTACTAAAGGTCGCAGTACAACTGATGCAGGTGCTAAACTTTTAAAACATATATATGATGCATGGGAAAATGCTAAGAATGCTATTGGTGTATTTTGTGATTTGTCCAAAGCATTCGATTGTGTTGACCATAACATTCTTTTACTTAAGTTAAGCCACTATGGCATAAAAAGTGTTGCACTCGATCTCATCGCCTCTTATCTTAGTGATAGAACACAAAAGGTATGCATAAATGATTCAAAGTCTCGCGGTTTTTCTAACACAATGGGCGTCCCACAGGGTTCAATTCTGGGTCCTTTTCTATTCCTAGTGTACATAAACGATTTACCACACCATGTTAGCGGCATCTGTGAGATAGTACTGTTTGCTGACGACACATCCCTAATTTTTAAGAGTGACAGAAGTAAAGATAATTCCGACGATGTAAACCGTGCCATATCGCATGTGTCGCATTGGTTCACTGTTAACAACTTACTTTTAAATGCAAAGAAAACTAAATGTATTGAGTTTTCATTACCAAATGTTATAAAATTAGATAAGTCTATAATGATCAATGGTGAAACACTAGAAATAGAGAATTCCACAGTTTTCCTGGGAGTGACCTTGGATTCTAAACTTCAGTGGGGTGCTCATATAGAAAAACTGTCAGGTAAACTCAGCTCAGCTGCTTTTGCAGTGAGAAAAATAAGACAGTTTACTGATGTTGATACAGCTAGACTTGTTTATTTTGCGTACTTTCACAGCGTAATGTCTTACGGTATTTTGTTGTGGGGCAAGGCTGCTGATATACATTCTATATTTGTACTTCAAAAAAGAGCAATTCGAGCAATATATCAACTAAAATCACGCGAGTCCCTTCGTCAAAAGTTTAAAGAAATAGGCATTTTAACAGTAGCCTGTCAGTATATATATAACAGTATAGTTTATGTGAGACAAAATATTAATTTGTACAAACGAAAAGGAGATCTAAACCCACGTCTTACTAGACACGGGCATAAGTTAGTTATTTCTGCATATCGTCTCCAAAGAGTTAAAAAATCTTTTGTGGGTTTGGGTGTACTCTTCTATAACAAGATCCCCAAGACTGTGATGGACTTGCCAATGCACAACTTTAAGCAATGTGTTAAAAAACATTTACTTAGTCAAGGTTACTACACTATTGATGAGTTCCTTAACGACAAAGGTGCATGGAGGCCATTGGATCAGCTTCCACCTTCACACAGGAAATAAAACTATAAGAAATTGTAATTTAATTGTTATCAAATGTAAATTGTAATACTGTATGACTTTTTCAAAAGAGCAACTGTTGAGTTTCTTGCCGGTATCTTCTCAGCAGAACCTGCCTTCCGAACCGGTGGTAGAATCTTTACAAATAGTCAACTGACGTGTCAAAAGTGCTTGTAAACTGAGCCTACTTGAAATAAATGAATTTTGAATTTTGAATTTTGAATCTAATGTCTACCTGATGGAACAGGTACAGTCAATTTACCACATATTCCGCGAAGTCCTTTGTATGAGAAGATAACAGACCAAGCACGTCTCAACCACAAAACCACACACACACACAAACAGTCAGTTATTCACACCAAGGAATAATGAATTATCTGGAAATAGCTTCCGCAATATTTAATTTTTAACACTCTGTAGGTAGGGGGCGTTTCCTAAACGAACACTTCTATAGTGTAAAATATAGCTAACTAACAAACACCTATCACTTCAAATTCGCGACTCGCTGAGCTATGTCATTGACTTTGGTTCGTCTGCGAATCACCTCATTTCTGATTCGATCACGCAGAGAAACTCCAAGCTTAACTCGCTCCATCGCCCGCTGAGTGACTTTGAGCCTAGGCCCTTAGTTGGCGACCTAGTCTCGGATCCGTAAGTCATCACTGGCAGCACGCACTGTTCAAAAACTTTCGTCTCCAGGCACTGAGGAATTTTGGACGAAAAGATGTCGCGGAGTTTCCCGGACGATGTCCGGATGAGTTGGATTCGGCGGTTCACCTCTTTCTCCAAATTAGACCTACCTAACTGGATTGTGGGATTGTGTGTCCTAGGTATATATATTCATCTACAATTTCGAGCTCAGTATCCTCAACAATAACTGGGTGGAGTGGTACATGAGCATTAGACATGATCTTCGTCTTACTCATATAGTCAGAGACTGTGCTGTCTTGGCTAATAACATTAGTATTGATATATTTTAGATAAACAAATAAAATGTTTGTTTTTATTTAAACAAATTAACTTTTGGTTAGTATTTGGTTTTTCTACATACCTTTTGGTTTTCATACGTACCTCATCTGTGAAATCATATACATATTTAACGTGTTTCTGATATTTAGTGTACAGAGGTAACAAACGGAATAGCCACTCCAGTTGCAGCCACACATTGAAGATTCTTTGACTGATAATGTTTAGACCATCCTCTAGAGCAGCAAGGAATTGTGAGTTTGTTTCGGACTGCGCATATATTTTTACCCCTGCCGTTGATTCTAACAAAGCAAAATTCCATTATTCTTAAAACAATATGTACCTATAAAAAAGACATCATTTGGATGTTTGGATGTTTGTTACTCTTTAACGCCGAAGCGATTTTGCTGAAATTTGGAATGGAAATAGAATTTACTCTGGATTGACACATAGGCTACTTTTTATCCCGAAAAAATCCATGGTTTCCCGAGATTTGCGAAAACTGATGAATTTGATGATATGAATGTTTGTTACTCTTTCACGCCTCGACTACTGAACCGCTAAAATTTGGTATTAAGATATATTATAGCCAGGATTAACACATAGGCTACTTTTTATCCCGAAAAATCCATGGTTCCCGAGGGATTTGTAAAAACTAAATTCCACGCGAAGTCGCGGTTGTCCGCTAGTAATAGTATAATAAGATAAAGGACCTTAACATAAAAGACAGACAGATAGAGAGACAAAGAAAACTGTTATTTTTCCTTGAGATATGAGAGCCCTAAACACATTGCCTTTTAACCTAAGGCATTTTACGGGAAGTAGACGACACTACGTAAATGGAAAACAAATAGATTTACCGTATAAAATAATTTTCATTATAAAACATACCACATGCGGCATCTAAAGAATAAGCTGATACTATCGGCCAAAGGTTAACTGTTCCAGATCCAGACACACGTGCCACTTTATGTGTTATATGTTGGCTTTGTTCTGAAAATATTTCTACAAAGCTTTCAACGATTTTCGGACTGAACGCTGGGATTAAAATTTTTCTGCGACGTCTCCAAATAGAAACTAAAATACATGTACAAAAATCAAGTTATAAAATGCAATTTAGTGTATAAATAAACTTTAATATGTAGAAGACACTTTGTTGTCCACTTCAGTAAGTTGATAATAAAGACCAAAAAAGGCCACTGGTGTAGAATAAAGTTTGACTCAGTAACGATCACTATCAAATGTTAATCAATAATCTCCAGAACACCTTCAATCTCCCAACGCTGGCTGTCACTGAAAGTTTTTAAGTAGAAAGAAAAGATCAAAATGTCATTGTACTACCCAAAATTATAACTCATTATTGGCAGGATTAGAAGCAGGGACGTAGCTACGTATCGAACGTATCAATGATACGGAGACTCCGTGCTGTAATGAATTTATAGGCAAGATGTATATTTAATATTTAGTTAATAAATTTTTTAAAAAATTGAATCTTTGCTAGCTGAATATCAAGGAGGAAGTTACTAGCTAGCACTTTAATTTATTATTATTTTTATTTTTAATAATTAAACACGGCCCTTTTAGTTTTTGCTGCGTTTCAAGAGCCAACTAACGACTAAGGCCCTTGGTCGAAACTAGTCGGACACACTCCGACGTTGTATCATGTGAGGTTTAGCCGTGTTTCATAATAAATTAATATGAATAACACTCGTCGATAGTTTAAATTCTAAAATAGGTAGCATGTGTTTCTTTTGTGAGAAATCTTTACCCTTTTGGGCCCTTTACTAATTTTGATACAAGGCCCCTCGAAGGCTCGCTACGCTACTGATTGGAAGCCTTACAGACCAGGTAGGTACTGAGCAAACGAGGCAGTTAGATCGACTCACCAGGTGCAAACACGGTGCCATTACCGAGAACATTACGCATAAATCTATGGACATCATCCTTTTCCAAGCATGTTTTTAATACTATCTCCAAATCCTCCGGATTCACCATTACTGAAAAATCAAAAGCCTGCAGTAGCCTGTCAATATATTTAATACAGTATAGTATATGTAAGACTAAATATTTTTTTTGGTTTAAATCACATCAATAAACACGGACATTTCATTCATTTTGTTATTTCAAAGAGTACAAAAAGCTTTTGTTAGTTTGGGTGTAATTTGTATAACAAGATCCCCAAGACTGTGATGGACCTGCCAATGCATAACTTTAGTAATGTATTAAAAACATTTACTTAGTCGAGGTTATTATACCATTAATGAGTTCCTTAAAAATAAAGGTGCTTGGAAGCCATTGGATCAGCTTCCACCTTCAAACAGGAAGTAAAACTTGTAATTGAATTGAAATTGTAATGATTTTATCATTGTAAATTAAAGTACTATATGATTTTATTAAAAGAGCTACTGTTGAGTTTCTTGCTGGTTATTTTCAACCTCCCTTCCTTCCGGTAGAATCTTTACAAATAGTCAACTGACGTTTCAAAAGTGCTTGAAACTTAACCTACTTGAAATAAACGAATTTTTGAATTTTGAAAAATAGTTATGTATTTGTTATTATAAATTCGAGGAACTGCAGGCCTAAGTATAATATAGTTTAATTTCATCTAAATACCGTAAATAATAGACATTAGAAAAAAAAACTCTCCGAAAACACCATCGTGGTACTTTAAGGAATATTCTAAGCCGTTCTCGAGGGTTGCGCATGGCAACACATTTCATACATTATTTTTTTTCTATTTTATATAATTTCGTGGTTCAGGGATTTCTACGAATCAGAAGTAGTAGATGTTAAGTAAGCTCACCGAAATAAAGAATATGATTAAGCCACATTCTAGTTACGCCATCAGTTTCCATGGCTTCATAGCTAAATTTCTTCAAACTTTTCATTACGTCTGAAATAGTTAATTTAGAATTATTAATTTATTATGTATACACTTGATTACATTCTTATAACTTACATATATATTCATCACATACATACGACTTATTAGGAATTTAAATACATTAAAAACCGTGTTTAAATTTATATAAAAGAGTACGCCAAATAGTAATTTTATAGAAAAACGGGATATCTGCGATCATTACTTTCGGAGCTACACGGATTTAAAGAGTCAATTTTGCGGCTCTGCCATGAATCGCCAGAACGTTCCATACTTTTCGTCCTTAATTTTTATGCTACAAACTTGAAGTTTGGCAGACATTAAGTCAACACTTGCTATGAATGGATTTTGCGAGAGGCGACGGAACCTTTGCGAAGGAGGTCTAAAGGCTCTCGCAAGTTTGTTTGAAATTCCTAATTTTTTTGCTGCAAACTTGAAATTTGGCAGGGAGGTGGTTTATATATGGTAGACGTTCATTACATACTAATTTTATAACAGGGCCGGATTAAAAAGGTCTAAGGCTTTCTCAAGTTTGACCGAAAGTCCTTATTTTTTTTATATTACAAACTTGAAATTTGGCGGAAATTTGTTTTATATTTGGTAGACGTCCGTTAGAAATGAATTTTGCGACAGGTCTGGATTAAGAAGGTCTAAAGACTCTCGCAAGTTTAGTACATAATATTTGTGCTACAAACGTGAAATTTTCGTAGGGAGGTAGTTAACAGTTAGTAAACGTCATTGGATTTTTCGACAGAACTAGATTATATTTATTAAAGTAACCCTTTAAGTTTTAAGTAATATTTTTGTAAAAGGGTTAACAGACTAATGTGTGTAATGTGACAAATAAAATAAACCTCATTTAATGAAAAATGTCACATTAAAAGTAAGGAAATGAGTTTTCATGTAATTACGTTAAAAGATTTTGAAATTTTTATGAACATCCAGACAACCTTAGTTCTTTAGATATTAGTTAATATTGACCTTATTTACCTACCCGTATGTTTCATAAAAAATCAACATATTGAAACCTTGTCATCATCCCCTTTTACTAATTAAAAAACAATTTACCTTCAGTGTTTCCCATAAATTTATGCGCTACACCAATAAACGGCAATTCATCTTTCAGATGTGAGATCCTTGACGCTAACTCATACATTCTCCTCCTTCGAAACCGGTATTGTACGGTCCAGATAACTGTCACTAATACTAATACCGTAAATAAAAACATTTTTCAATACAATGACTTATATTGTGTCTATTTCGAGAAGTTCTAGAATAGAATGATTACTAACGTACGTACTAAGACTGGTATAATTAACAACAATTGTCTCTTTTTTATTATCATCAACTATCAATGTTAATGATGCATTAAATATACTTGTTTTCACTTTATCTTTGTGTGCACACTTTTTTCATTATACATTCCAAAGTAATTTTTTTTTTTCTGTAACATTCAGAGTATTTAATTATTTAGAATTATAATAATAGAAGATTAATTTGTATTGATGAGAACGTTCCACCTAGATGGGTTGACTGTTATTAAGGGTCTGATGATGAAAACAAAGGACAGTTAAGGTAACTCCTCAACGGTGGCTTTGGCTGGTCATTTACCCAAGTAAATATAATACGCAATCAAAAAAACTTTATTAAACACCTCTATTCTATTAAAGGCCTCTGGCCTTGGCTTCGGCTGGTCATTTTACCCAAGCAAATATAATACGCGAACAAAAAACTCGCGGCCTTCGGCCAATTAGCTACCAGAATTTTCCTAAATAAAAAAAAGTTGATTGTCTCATCGAGATGAAGCTACTCACGAAAAATTTGCTTGTTAGTAATCAGTTGTACAAAATATTCTAGGGATCCCTGACTATAACAATTAATACAAATGTATCGTGTAAATTTGTCACGCGACCATCGACGTGACAGCGAGCGACGTAGTTGTACAACTCGTGCGGATTAACTTGACACCTGACTCGAATGATGTTTGTCTAAAGCAGTGATTCACAAAGTGGTAAATATCGACCCCTAGGGGTCTATAACAACTTGCAAGAGGTCTACGTCAGCGCAAAAAAAATTTGGGGATCCATGAGAAGAAAGTGGATCTCAACACGTACACTGATAGTACCTATTATGGAATATAGCGAGAAAATTTATAATTTCCTTTCCATCATCATACCTAGTGGAAAGGGGGTTACCAATCTTCTAACGAAAAAAAGAAACAGACTGGACATCATTAGCCAAAGAGATCTAAGATTAACCCTTACAAAATTGACGCCAAATGTTGATAATTTCTTAAAGCATCAGATTCATCCTTCTCTTAAATATTGACTTATTGCTTATGTTATTTTATTTATAGTTTATTTTATGTTTATTTAATGTTACGTATATTTTACATAACAGATACATAATTTGATTTTGCGTAGTTTTAATTTAAATTAAATTAATAAATGTATAAATTTACATGTGTTTTTACTTAAATTTTTAACACTAAACTTCACTACAGTTAGAAATTTACAGGAAATCAATATCAGGTAATTAGGGGGTCAACCATCATGGAAAAACATGACAAGGGGTCTACGACACAAAAAAGTTTGGGGGAACTCTGGTATAAAGAGTATGTTTGGTAGCTAGGTGTCAAGTTATTGCGCACGAGTTATACACAAAACCACATATCGTCGCCGCTCTGTCCTCCTAATCCCGTTCCGTATGCAGCGAATTTGTACGTTCAGCGATTTCGGCTAGTTGTTTGTCAATCAGCTCAGGCGTAAGTATCTTCTTCTTCCTAGCATGGTTCCACTATGTGAGGTCCGCTTTCCGACATAATCTCGTCCACTTTACCCGATCTTGGGCATCCATCAAGTAAGTATATAAACAGAATAAACAAGCAGAAGACGATAGAACGAAGTTTTGGTGTTTTTTCCAGTGTTAATTACCTACCTATTGTAACGTAAACTCACATTCGATAAAACTCAAATCATATGTTTGTTCTACAAGTATTTTTATACAAGGCAAGATCTAAGGAAGCCGAAGACCTGGCAGACGACGCACCTCACGGCTTAAAAGCCTTTTTTTTTATTCTTTACTAGTTAGCCCTTGACTACATTGTCACCTGATGGTAAGTGATGATGCAGTCTAAGATGGAAGCGGGCTAACTTGTTAGGAGGAGGATGAAATCCACACCCATTTTCAATTTCTACACGACATCGTACCGGAACGCTAAATCGCTTGGCGGAACGTCTTTGTCGGTAGGGTGGTAACTAGCCACGGCTGAAGCCTCCCACCAGCCAGAACTGGACCAATTAAGAAAATCTCAATCTGCCCAGCCGGGGATCGAACCAAGGACCTCCGTTTTGTAAATCCACCACCACTCGGAGTGGTACGGGTTAAGAACAATACCTACGTTGTGCCGAGCTGCCGCTTTCAAAGTTAGAGACACTTAAGGAAAAAGGAAAACTTCATTTTAGTTACATGGAAATAATACAAGACTCATTTATGTTAAACCTTTTATTAAATAAAACACTTTCACCGTAAGAAACTACCTATTATTACCAAAAAGTATCAAAAATTGTAAAGCCGAATTATAACTATATTAAATGACATAAGTATCTATTCATTTTATGTCCATAATTATAAGATTTACTATAAATTCGTCGAATCATTGTTCCATACAGAATTTTAGTTTTAGTTACTCCGTCACCCATGCCTAGGTATTCTTTTCTCCAACTGAACATTGAATCCTTCAACTGCCTTCATTGTCACCTCCAACTTGAGCCTTATGTTAGGAACAGGCCCCTTTTCTGGTTCTCCTACAACTTTAAAATCTCTTAATATGGACGTTAGTGCCGTCATAACTGCTATGAAGCCATATCTATTACCTGTAAGAAAACATACATGCAGTGGAATACATAAAAGACTTTTTCTACGACCACTATAAAATAATAAATGACAAAACTTGGAAAATAATATACAAGTATTGTCGTTGGGCATAGCCTCCTCGAATTTGTATCGGTATAGCCTCCTAGAGCCTCGTGGCCTACTAGATTTAGTTTTTTCTTATATGATACCCTGAATTTTTGTACCTACTACTACAACTACGTGCGTTCTCGCCTACGGCTCGGGCCAGCAATATTGCCTCGGCTGTAATAATTTTCAACTTACCGCACTTATATCTTAATGCACTATATCGTCATCTAGCTATCAGTTTAAGATAATCAAACTTTACCAAATATTGTATAAAAAAAATAAATTTTAATTTAATTGCTATTATTTACAGACAGTATTAGTTTTAGTATAACCAATAACAATGTATCCCATAATAATTATATATTATGAAAATTATAAAAAGCTTTACCTACAACATTTACTAAAATATGCGATTCATAACATATATGTAATTACAAAAACAACGTTAATATTAATTATTATAAAAAATATCACCATCACTAAACAATTTTTACAACAAATAATAACAAATAAGTATAAGTTTTTAGAGGTATTGATAGAAGATTAAATCTATATATCTATGATTATAATAAAACTGTAACAGGTCAAATTCTGTACATTTAAGATATTTTAAAAAATTTAATTGGAGGGTATTATATAATCGACACTGAATCCAAAAATATTTTTTTTCAATTTCTTGTCTGTCTGTCTGTCCGTATTTTTTGTTGACCGGGCATCACGCTGAAACTACTAAATTAATTCAAATGAAACTGAGCACGCTTTAGGACTATAATACGGAGAATGTTATAGGATAGTTGTTATTCCGAAAACAAAATAAGAAGGGGGTAAAATAGGGCTTGAAAGTTGGTATGGGAAGTCCATCATTTTTAGAGTTGCAGTTTTAAAAATTTGTTCATTAATCTTAAAAAAAAAAATATAATGTGATTCAAATTTTTTTTTAAATTCAACACTAAAGTGGTGAAATAGGGTTTGAAATTTTACATTGATTTCCACGCGGACGAAGTCGCGGGCGTCCGCTAGTTATAACTAAAGTAAATATCTTACCAATACAGTTTCGTGGTCCGTTACTAAACGGCATATAGCTACAGGCGTGCTGCAAGTTGAATCGTTCAGGCAAAAACCGGTCGGGGTCGAAGTGTTCTACGTCCGGACCCCAGTACTTGGGGTCGCGATGAACTCCAAAAATCGAAACTATTATGCCTGAACCACTAGGAATAATCAGGCCTGAAGCTAAAAATATTATATATGTATTAAATTTAAATACCATATTTACTGCTGGCATAATTCACTCTAAGATCCAGTCTGTATTAAGTACTAATATTACGACATACTTTACAGGTTGATAGCTGACATCAAGGCATTCTAAAATAAAGCAACATATGTTAGCCAATATTTTACGGTTTTTAAGTTATATTGGTTTATATACAAAATACAAAAACATTGAAGGTAGGTAAACCTTCAATGTTTAGTCGAACCATGTGCTGAAAAATTACTTAAGCGTTGATTATATGCTTGGTAATTATTTTTGAAAAGTTGTCTCAGCTCAATGTGACTTTTTTTCCTAAAAACGAGCCTAATTACTTTTATTTACGTTAAACGGATTTTAATGTATGTACTTTTACGGAACGGTTAGGTACGTTGAAAACAATGTACCTACTAGGCAAAGTTGTGCACCTAACTTAATATCATGCTCATTTAATGAGGGTTCTAAAGATGCAAGGTATATTAGTACATTGTTTTTAAACACTTCGTCACAATTGCTATTTTAGTTCCGAAAGGGGTAGATTATGCATCGTTATATACTCGTATTATAATTTGTTCCTGTCACTTGAATAACAAAAGAATTTACATTGAATCATACGATAAGCAGTTGAAATTACAAAAAATACATGGAAAGTGTAATAAAAACTATGTAGGTAATGGAGAATGCGGTCTTTTGTATAGAAACTCGGCTATACTGCGTATCAGCCAAACTAACTGGAATACATTAAAAATCTACCCAGAATTATGCTTTAAAAATAAAAAAAAATGTAAAAAAAATACAACCGACTTCATAATCAGTAAATTAAACCACCCTCGGAACATCTCCTTTCCAACAAAAAAAGTATTACCAGAATCGATTCACGACAAAGTTGGGACGGACGGACAGACTTGTAGCAGAATAAAAGGGTAAATATCTACTTTTATTTTTGTCATTTAAACTTATTTGTTATGATTTAATATAAATTCTTTTGTTATTTAAGTGACATGAACAAATTTTAATAAGTAACGATTTTTACATAATCAACGAAACGAAAATAGCCATTGTGACGAAGTGTTTGAAAATACTGTAATATTTAATTACAGTATTTTCAAACACTTCGTCACTTCGTACTAATGTTATACATTTTTGGAATTCTTATTAAATGAGCATGTTTTTAAGCTAGGTGTGAATCTTTGCCTAGTACGTTTTTTTTAAATGTGACCGTTAAACTTACATACAAAAAAGCTTTACACCTAAAAAAATAATTAGTCCCGTTTTTTGGTAAAAACTTACTTTGCAGTAGAAAAAATAATCTGTCATTACTTGAAAAACTATTAAAAAAATAATTAATTTTTTATTATGTACAAAATCAATATAACATAAAAACCATTAAACTAACATTTTTGTAGGCCTTGATGTCAGCTATCGACTTGCAAAGTATGTCGCAATATTTACGGAACACCTTAAATGTAATTGTAAAAATTAACAAAACAACAATTTTTGATACCTGTAACATAAAGAAATAAGTACTATCATAAATGATAAACAGGTACGTACATTTTTTAGTAAGAGACAATTTCAAGGCATTCAATTAATTTAAAATAGGTTTATATAATAAAACAACTTATAATAGGGATGATGACTGTTTTTTAAATTGTATATAAATTAAGAGTATGCTAATAGAAAAGCAATTTTGTAAAAGTAACAGGGTATCTGCGATCATTATTTTCGGAGCTACAGGGACTTAAAGGGTCAGATTTGCGACGCTGCCGCGGACCCCTGAAAAACGCCCCATACAAAATGGCACGAACTAATGACGTCGTAGGCACTTAGTGATAGTTAATTTGTATGGGCGTTCAAACAAAATTACTAATATCTTCGTTATTTGTGCGTTTATGTTTATAGTTCAAATATTAAAAAATGTCACATTTAATGTAAGGAAGCTAAAACTGTATGAACTTTTATCTAATTACGATAAAAGATTTTTAATAGATTTTGAAAATTTATAATCTTATTTATTTTGCAAATATCCAGTTAATCTTTGCTTTTTATGTATAAATTAGTTAACATTGACCTTATTTATCCGAATGTATTATAAAAATCAATATATTCAAACCTAGTCATCATCCCCATTGTAAAATAACCGTGACCGTGACCGTGACGTGACGTGGTATAAATTATAAAAGGGTTGAAGTGCTTCAAATTATGAAGTGACACTAACAACTGCACCGAGACACACACAAACATACACATACACACACACACACACACACACATACACGCACAAACACAAACATGTGTGTGTTAACATAACATCTCTATGTATAAATATATCTTTATAGATTCATACATAGAGATGTTATGTTAGGATAAGGAAGAATGAGGCTTTCTGTCACATATACCACCGAGAAGGTCTCAACAATGATTTTTATACAACCTTGTATGTTTTCAACCAATAAAGATTTGTATTTGTATTATTCTCAACGCTTGAGTAATTTTTCACCACATAGAACGACTAAACTGCACTGAAGGATTTATTGTACTTTGTACAAAAATCAATTTATCTTAAAAACCGTAAAATTTCGGCTAACATACATTACGTTATTTTAGTAGGCCTTGACTTCAGCTATCACTCTGTAAAGTATGTCGAAATATTTACGGGACATCCTGTAGATGAGAGGTAAAGTTTATGAGGTTGTAAAATACCTAACATAGCTCGTTCCATCGCCCGCTGTGTGACTCAGAGCCTTCTTATGAGGCCCATAGTTAGCAACCAAGTGTCGGAACCATAGGTCATCACTGGAAACACGCACTGTATAAAGACTTTTGTCTTCAGGCACTGAGGAATTTCAGACGAAAAGATGTGGCGCAGTTTCCCGAATGCAGCTCAATCGAGTTGAATTCGGCGGTTCAATTTCAATTTCTTTCTCGAAATTGGATCTACCTAACTGGATCATATGTCCTAGGTATATGTATTCGTGTACAATTTCGAGTGCAGCGTTCTCAACTATAAATGGGTGGAGCGATACATGAGCATTACACATTATTTTCGTTTTGGCCATGTTCATCTTCAGGCCCACCTCTTGAGAACCTCTGCCTCCTCATTGAGCATGGTACTCAGGTCTTCCAGAGTCTCTGCCATTATGACTACATCCTCCGCGAACCACAGTTGATTGATGTACTCGCCATTAATGTTGATGCCTAGTCCGTCCCAGTCCAGAAGCTTAAAAGGTGCTCCAATGCGGCGGTAAATAGTTTTGGAGAGATTACATCTCCCTGTCGTTCTCATCGCTGCAACTGAATTGGCCTCGTAGTCTGATCCTTTATACGGACTGACATAGTGGCGTTTTCGTAGAAGCACTTCAACGCTTGGATGTACCTGTACTCAATTTGGCATCTCTGCAACGACCTTAGCACAGCCCAGTTTCCACCAAATCGAAGGCTTTCTTAACCACAAACGCTAAGCAAAGTGGATGGTTATACTGAGTCTTCTGTATAACCTGCCGAAGCGTATGGATGTGGTCTATGGTACTAAGGCCTTTTCGGAATCCAGCTTAAGTGTTTGGCATGAGAACTTTTTGGTTCTTTTCTTACGGTGGGTCTTATCGGTGGAATCAGAAATGAGGACATCCGCAGAAAAACCAGTTGCGAAGCTGAAGTGGCAATGGGCGGGGCACATAGTTAGAAGAGCCGATGGAGATTGGGGTCCCCAAGTGCTAGAATGGTGACCCCGCACTGACGACATCAAGCGACTCGCAAGGATTCGCTGGATGCAAGTGGCTCAGTATCGTGATGATTGGAAGTCCCTACAAAAGGTCTATGTCCTGCAGCGGACGTCCATCGGCAGATACCCGTTGACGAAGGTGTCGGGTAGGGCAGGGTAGCGTTAAGGAAGAAGTAAAGTAACCCAAAATTGTCATCCTTTCACCATCAACCCTTATTCGATGATTGCCGGGTCAGCTGGTATAACCACCTTTAGATACTTACGACATGTAAAATCTGTTTCCACTTTTCGCAGTATAAACGGCGCTGGCGGGAACAACCTTAAAGACTCTTTCACAACTCTCTCTAAATACTTTAAGTTAGGTAAATCTTCCTTCTCTAATGGACGTTTAGAATCTCCAAAAACTTCTTCCATCCTAAAATTATAAATTCGTAGTTGAAAGGTCATGTTTAAAAAACCTTTATTAATTCAAGAATACATAAAATTAACTGAGTGTTCGTTTTCATAATTATTAACTGTGTTATTTACACGATACCAAAATACGAACAAGGATTTTTAAAATTTTCGTCTGTCTGTCTGTTTGTTTGTCAGGGCTGAACCGATTTTTTATTTTTGAAAGATAAAGGGGATATTGAGCAACACAAAGAAGAATGCCCACCGTCCAATACAACACCTGGAACTCCGGTTTTTTATATAACCCCATAAAAAGTATACGGAGATGATAATTTGATGTAAAAATAAGGATCTGGTTAAATAATTGGCTTGAATGTAAAATGTCATAAAACATTGTAGTGAACTTTTTTTTGATAAAGTAATGATTTAATTGGTATAATAAAATTATCGAGATTGTTTTAGATATAAATAAATTGCTGAGTAGTTGTGTCCCGCAAAATCCATGCTATCCATTATCTTCATTATATTATTATATCTAACCATTCAAATGCTATTTTAGTATTTTCGTATAAATATTTAAATAATGTTGACATTAAAAAAAGTCAAAGTTACAATGGAGCCAAAATTCAGTAAAGTCTTTTTATTTTAGTCATCAACCCATATTCGGCTCACTGCTGAGCTCGAGTCTCCTCTCAGAATGAGAGGGGTTAGGCCAATAGTCCACCACGCTGGCCCAATGCGGATTGGCAGACTTCACACACGCAGAGAATTAAGGTAAATCTCTGGTATGCAGGTTTCCTCACGATGTTTTTCCTTCACCGATTGAGACACGTGATATTTAATTTCTTTTTATTTTACCTTTTGGTAAACTTAACTTAACTGAATTATGAACTAAAACACTAAAGGTATAACGATAATTGTACCTTTAGTTTTTTTAGTGTCTTACCAACTAGTGATATCTAAATTTCAACTTACTCTTCATGAACTTTTTGCTGGACGTCTGGATATTTTCCTAATAACATAAGGGTAAAACCAATTGTACCCGCAGTGGTGTCAGACCCTGCTGCAGCTATAACAAGGAACTCCTCACGAAGTTCCAAATCTGTAAATTCCTTTTTACCGCTGGATATGTTAATCATTAACTCAACGATAGATTTCCGTTTATCACAAAAGTCTGTAAAACAATATTTAGCCTGACATAACGTACCTAATTGTTACTCGATAATATACATTACATACATACAGAGTATCCCGTAATCACGAGTAATGGATAAAAACTTATTCAAATAAGTTTTTATCCATTACTCGTGATTACGTGATTATTTTATACATTTTGAAGAAAAAAGTTGGAATGCACGTTGAAATAAAATTTTTGTCTAGTATTGAAACTTCAGAACCATTTTATCAGCAAATTTGTAACTGCAAAGACCAGTTTTATACCAAATATTATTTACAGAACTCTTTGTTTACTCATTGTAGTTACAAGTATTACTGCTGTTTTCAAATTTACTGCACTTTAAGAAACGTACGAAATGGTTTAACTGATAACATACCATGAAGATGCTTTTTGCTTCGTGTGTCATTTTTTATCTTACAGATAGCCTGAAAACAAATAATAGGTGAACAACTTGCTCTTGCCGTTTTACGAGTACTTTAGATGATACTTTTTAGACAAATGCACTAAAACAGCCAGTTTTCATCATTCATTTAATTATCAGCCGATGGACGTCCACTGCTGGACATAGGCCTCTTGCATAGACTTCCAAACGGTCTCGAGCCGCCAGCATCCAGGGGCTCCCTGCACCCCGCTTGAGGTCCACCTAGTAGGGCGTTGACCAACACTGCGCTTTCCGGGCAGGGTCGCCATTCCAGCACCTTGGGACCCCAACGTCCGTCGGCTCTTCAAACTATGTGGCCTGCCCGTTGCCACTTCAACTACGCGACTCGCTGAGCTATGTCAGTGACTTTGGTTCGTCTACGGATCTCCTCATTTCTGATTCGATCACGCAGAGAATCAGAAATTTTAAAAATTCCTTCAGCATTCGAAAGCTACATTATCCACAAGTAACATAAGCTAAATTTTATTTTGGAAAAAATAAGGTTCCGTGAGATATTTGTTGTTGTTGAAGTTATTATTTTGCGTACGCTGCCTACACTATAAAAGATAGAACCATAAAATGTTCTAATCTATACTTCTATACTAATATTATAAAGAGGATAACTTTGTTTGTATGTTTGTTTGTTTGTAATGAATAGGCTCAAAAACTACTGGACCGATTTTAAAAATTCTTCAATTCGCGGATGACACTTGTCTCATAGCGGCAGATAGAAACATGCAGGTGGCTGAGCAAGTGATGCAATCCAATTTCAACACATTGTGTAAATGGGCTCATGATGTTGGCCTGGTTATCAATACCAAAAAAACTAATGATTTTAAAAATTATTTCACCATTCGAAAGCTACATTATCCACAAGTAACATAGGCTAAATTTTTTTTAGGAAAAAAATAGGGCTCTGCAGGATATTTGGGTTTTTGGACACAAGGTGTAAAAAATCAACTATATATAATAAGTTGCTGTGCCTCACTCGACACTCGACATAGATAGGTATAGTGTTTCGCGGACTTTTTTGTAGATATTTATAATATCTACAATTAATTAGAACATTTTATGGTTCTATCTTTTATAGTGTAGGCAGTGTACGCAAAATAATAACTTTTCTGGTTGATTTTTTACACCTTGTGTTCGAAAAACCCAAATATCTCACGGAACCCTATTTTATTCAAAAATAAAATTTAGCCTATATTACTTGTGGATAATGTAGCTTTCGAATGGAGAAATAATTTTTAAAATCGGTCCAGTAGTTTTTGAGGCTATTCATTACAAACAAACAAATATACAAACAAAGTTTTCCTCTTTATAATATTAGTATAGAAGTATAGATTACGGCACCTGTGCATTTTACTTTACATTACGGCACATGGGCGTAATGACGATATTACGATATTGAAATTGGTGAAATACTTAACGAGCAAATATGTCATAAACGATTAAAACGATTTCGCTGGACTGGATTATGAAATAAAATAAAAAGTATCCAAATCGGTTCACCCATTTAAGAGCCATAGTACCACAGACAGACAAACACACATACCTATCAGTTAATTTTATAACACCCCTTTTAGTGTGGAGGGTTAACAAAATAAAATTTAATTAGTTTCTTGGTGTAGATATCACTTGTTTTCTTTGATTGCGTAGGTACCTTATCTATTAAGTCATATAAAAATTGACGATATTTCTGGTATGTGGTATACTGTGTTAATAATCTGAACAACCACTC
Organism: Bicyclus anynana; assembly: GCF_947172395.1. Taxonomy (NCBI): domain Eukaryota; kingdom Metazoa; phylum Arthropoda; class Insecta; order Lepidoptera; family Nymphalidae; genus Bicyclus; species Bicyclus anynana. The sequence goes on along the minus strand of NC_069089.1, from coordinate 11,334,793 downwards.
AGGATGCAGCCATATATGGAGCGTTCTATACATGACGGCATTAAACAGAAACTCCATACATGTAGTGACTTGTACATTTTCATTCGTCTGCATCTTTATCGCCATCATTGATTCTAAAAAAAAAACGTTTTTTTAATATCTGTCCTAACATTATAATGAGCAAAGATTTGATTGATTATTTGCATTAAAAAGGCTCTGAAATTATAGACTACAAGGCCTTGAAAAAAATTACCTGCGAAATGAACCAACGTGAATAACGCTTAGAAGGTTGTTACTATATCAGAAAATACCTCTGAGCACTATGCCGTCACTTCTGAGGGTTACAGGTGAGAACCCGAATAAATGAAATTTTTCAGGTAGGTACAAATGATGAATTACGACTAATTATTAATGTACGGCTTTGTTATAGTGTTAAAGATGATTAAAAATAAATGTCGAAAATCCTAGTGCCGTACTAAAGTAGTGCTACCAGAAGTCAGTACAAATTTTTGATTCGTCGACAGTTGCAGACGCAATACAGGTCATTTATTACTGGCATTTGTGTAATTCCTTTTGTGCACATAATATACAGATACTTTACCCGTAAACGCCGTACACATTTCCAGCGCCAAAAGCATTGGCGTATCTAGGATTATTTCCTAGGGTGGGCCTAGGCCCACTATAAGGGGCCAAACCCTGACATACCGCTGTACAGAGTCGACACTCATTATAGAAATATCGTTTACAATGTTTGTGAACGCTTGCCTCTGAAACGGGTCGACTGATTTTATTGATTTATCTTTGCATATTTTGTATTTCGCGTCCATCAAAGAATTTTAAATCAGTAGCCAGGAATTCTAGAGTGGGCACTTTACTATTCTAGGATGGGCCCGGCCCACTCAGACCACCCGCTATTTAAGCCTATGCGAAAGCAAGCGTCACAAATAAATAAATAAATAAAATTATGCTATCCAAAAATTATAGTTCAAAAAAATTCGGAAATTTTCGAAATGTATAAGATTTTATAAAAGTAGTTTTTTCAAAGATTATTATTGTTATTTTATATGTAACAAACCTCATAATTTGTACCTGTACCGCTACTCGCGTACTCGCTTGTACCGCTCAGAAGTGACGGCATAGTGCTCAGAGGTCATTTCTGACATAGTAACAGCCTTCTAAGCGTTATTCACTTTGATTCATTTCACAGGTATTTTTTTTTCAAGGGCTTGTAGTCTAGTGAACCAGTTAGAAAAATTCTTTTAGGCTAATGGAAAGCCACAATATCTCGGAGGGCTATAGGCTATATTTTATCCCCGAATCCACGTATTTTTATGATAAATAGCTATGCCTAATATTTGTGTATTAGAAAATTAATGTGCGAAATGACTTACCATATAAGGAATCTAAAGTATAAGCTGATAGAACAGGCCAAATGTTGTCTGGTTCAGGTCCACATATACTAGACAATTTTTGTGCAAGTTTTTGTCTTTGCTCTGCTCGAATTTCAATTAAGCTGTCAACAACTTTCGAGTTTAAAGCTGCTGCTATAACTTTTCTACGACGTCTCCAAATAGGTACTACAATATCAACATGAAAATTAAGGTAGTTCAAATAATATGCTCGTATAATTATCACATAGATTTTTTTTTATAACTATGATACTCTCTAGCTTCTTTCAAACAACTGGTAAATATGCACTTCTTTCCTCCTTGACCTTTTTATCATTCCGTATTTATTTTCGTTTAAATGATTTAATTTATTTGTTCATGTTTAAAAAATTGTTGATGTTGTCTTGTTTCTTACTTTTTACATCTAAATTATTTAAATAAAATTTTCGTATGTATGCTTATGTTATATATATATATATATATATATATATATATATTTGTATGTATCCTTATTTATGTAGGAATATATGTCATTGTTGGTAGGTATGTATGTATATTCGTATGTGTTCATATATATATAAATATATTGATTTTGATTTAATATATTATTATCTAAGTGTAATATATCTTCTACTTCTCTTTTTATGTGTACACCCGTCTTTATGCATTATTCCTTGTATTTATTTTCTCTTTTTTCGATTGGTTGTCTGGAAGAGATCGCTCATTAGCGATAAGGCCGCCAATTGTACATTAGTTTTTAAGTTAATTTCTTGCCTGTTATTATTACTTTTGGTGTACAATAAAGTATATTTCATTCATTCATTCATATGATCTGCCACACAACTATAAATAGATTCTATTATGATTGTAAAGGTTGTTTTAGTAGAGGGCTACTCTATTATGCTGCTATTCAAATTGTAAACTTTACTAACTACTGTCCAAGTGTCCAGACATATCTTAAACAGTGAATAGTTTTAATTTTGTTCAGTTTTAGTTCTAGTTATTTTGTCGTTCAGTTTTGCAAAACTATTTGTATGGGTTTTTTACTAAAATAATAAAATTTAGAGTATTATAATCGAGATTATCGCCATCGAAATATTAATGAGACTAAAATTGAGATAAATTGAATGGAGTCGAAATAAAAATCGATAAAATTCTGCACCGAATACTGAATAGGTCTAAAATATATAGGTATAATAATAAACAAAAATAGCAGAGTTAAAACGTACCTATTACCTAATAAAATAGAAAATAAAACACTATTACATTTTAATATTTCTAAACCTTACTTACCAGGAGCAAATATACTGCCATTACCGGTAACATCTTGCGTAAATCTATGTAGATCATCCTTTTCCAGGCAAGTTTTTAACACAGCCTCCAAATCCATGGGATTCACCATTACTGACAATTTAACATTTATTATTATTTATTATACGATGTGTGTATGTTTAGCCACGTGACATCTAAACTACCCATCAACCTTCTGATCACTTTGAAGGCGGTTCCAACAAAGTAATACATTGCATGACATTTTTTATCTTTAATCTCAATTTTGATATAGCCAATATCAAGTCACGTGACTTGACATTTACTAACAATAGCTGTTAATAGTTGGTAAATTTCGTATTATGTCCATTAATAGTTAAAGTTAGTGAATTGACCTGTAGGACAGTTTATAATTATCTTCTAAATCTATAATCTGAGATTTTCGCCCTAAAACATTACGGGTTTAATTAATTAAAAGTTATGTTAATAATCTTACTGCTTATGTGCTCGTACCTGAATAAAAACGGTCAGAAATCCAAATTCCAAGTGCGCCATTGGTTTTCATTGCTTCATAGCTGAATTGCTTAAAGGTATTCATTAAATCTGAAAAAGTATTGAACAATTGCTCACCGTGCACAATTTCACGTATCCTAGTAGGTAGCTACGCGCCAAAAGTCCGCTCAGAACAAGCGTAGCTATTGCTCTATTGGGATAACCAAGCTGTATGATCTTCTATCGAGCTGATCGGTGTTTTGCAATGCTAGAGCGGAACAGTTATAGCGCTTACTATAGGTACTTAAGAAATATATGATTTCAGAGAAATATATAAAAAAAAATGTATAATTCTGACGCCCCGTGGTTTTACCCATGTAGTTCCCGTCCGTGTGAGAATACAGGGATAAAATAGCCGATCACGCTCACAAATTAAGTGCGTTTCTGGTGGTAAAAGAATTTCCAAATCGGTTCAGTAGATCCAAAGATTAGCCTCCACAAACTTTACTTCTTCATAATATTAGAATATATATAATAAGAAATACCTTCACTGTTTCCCACTAATTTGTGCGATATGCCAATAAATGGTAATTCATCTTTTGAACGCGAAATTTTTGATGCCAATGTGTACAATCTTCTTCTTTTAAACCTAAAATCTACAGTCCAGAGGACTGCAATTATTAAAACCAAGATGAATAAAATCATTTTTCAATAGATTTGCTAGAGATGATAGAGCTTGTCTTTATTTTAAGGTTCTAGCGTAGCATGAGTAAATCTACTGTTATATTAGGCCTATATAGTAGGAGATCCAACATAGCAAATATATACCCTCATCTGTTATTTAATTGGGATAATAAATAAATGATAAAAAATATTCACATCGCCACATTGCACATAGGTTACAAAATTAAATTGCGGCCGGATATAATCAAATATATTTTTTTAATTTATTTAATCTTCTTCCCTCGTGGGTTATTTATTAAAAAATCATATACTAGTTAATAGAATATACCCAAAATAATTGAAAAAGTAAATATTACCTGCTTTCACAATGCAACTGTAGGGTTTCCAGGTATAAACAGATGAGTAATGTTATTTATATAATTCTCATCAGTTATTTAGTCGTCTAATATGTCAAATGAAAGCTTATATTATGTTTAATTTGATTGTATTTGATTTTTACATATCACTGTAAACGTTATCTATCATGTATTTCTTATCACTGATAATAACTGATGAGGGTATCAATTTCTAATGCCGATTCCTAGACCAATACGACAATTCTCACAAGAATTAGTTATCTAAATACAATTGTATCAACTTATCACATAAATTAGTCACACTTCTGCTCTTTGTTTTGTTAGCAAAAAATAACAGCCCACTGTTTAAGAAACAAAACTTAGTTATTTGTCCCACGTTTTTATGTGTAACTCTGAGCAGTTTTTGAACCGACTGTAGATATAAGGCAGTGCCCAATTTGACAAGTCTTTCACATGTAAGACAAAATAAATAACATATTATTAATTACTAGCAGATGCCCGCGACTTCTTCCGCATGAAAATCGATGTACATTTTCAAACCCTTCGCCCCTTCTATTTACATTTTCGAATTTTTTATATATGAAAAATACAAAATCACAACCCCCGGCCGAAGGCTGGTGTACAATAAACTGCGTGTTTTTTGCGCTTGGGTAAAATGCTCAGCCATAGCCACGGTCGGAAGCCCTATTACAAAACAAATATTAGTTGATAAATGACTGATTTTTATTTCACTTCAAACCTTTTTAGCCCTTCAGGGGTTGAATTTTAAAAATTCTTGAATTACATTTCGCATTTTTTTCATGGTTTATGGTCAAGTTTTTATAACTGTAACTTTAAAAATGGAGGACTTTTCATACAAACTTTCCACCCCTATTTCACCGCCTTCTGATTTTATTTTCGTTATAAAAAGTATACTTTAACCTGCTCCGTATTATGTTCTCATACCGTGCTAAGTTTCATTTGAATTCATTCAGTAGTTTCAGCGCGATGCCCGGTCAACAAATACGGACAGACAGACAGACAAGAAATAGAAAAGAAATATTTTGTATCGATTGTATAATGCCCTCTAATAAATATTTTCAATATATTTTCTATGTACAGAATTTGACAGAAGTATTTATTAGCCATTGCGCCAAATTCGTGCTATTTTTGTTTGTTGGCCGGCACTTTCATAAAGGCCCAAAATGAATGATCTCCTTTTAGGTCAATCTAATAAGTAGTTATTGCTTGAAATAGTATTAAAACTTTCATACCATTCATTATACGATAAAAAAGCAGACAATGTGACTATTTAAACACAAAAAGAATTATTCAATTTGAACCTGAACTTTCAAGTAGTTCCTAAGATTATCTTGGCGCGTTCAACCAAATAAACAAACAAATTGGTCAGCTGTTGAGTGTAGAATAATTATGTGCCTTAATATCGATAGTACACAGTTATAGTGGAAAACTCGTTTCTCCAAATAACGCCTGTGAATCAATTTGAGCAATTCGGTTTTTTCAAGATAACTTATTTTCTATATATCCGATATTAATGAAACAACAAACCTTTATGTTGCCCCGAACTATGCTTAATCTATTTATGAAAACCGCATCAAAATCCGTTCAGTAGAACCAGAGAATAGCGCGAACATACAGACAGGTCTGGCTGGTCCAAGGAGGCTTTGGCCGTGGCTAGTTACCACCCTACCGACAAAGACGTACCGCCAAGCGATTTAGCGTTCCGGTACGATGTCGTGTAGAAACCGCAAGAGGTGTGGATTTCATCCTCCTCCTAACAAGTTAGTCCGCTTCCATCTTAGATAGCATCATCACTTACCATCAGGTGAGATTGTTGTCAAGGGCTAACTTGTAAAGAATAAAAAAAAAAACTACATCGTTCGTTGTCACGTCGCGTTACACAAAGTGATGATGCAGTCTAAGATGGAAGCGGGCTAACTTGTTAGGAGGAGGATGAAAATCCACACTCCTTTCGGTTTCTACACGACATCGTACCGGAACGCTAAATCGCTTGGCGGTACGTCTTTGTCGGTAGGGTGATAACCAGCCACGGCCGAAGCCTCCCACCAGCCAGACCTGGACCAATTAAGAAAACCTCAATTGGCCCAGCCGGGGATCGAACCCAGGACCTCCGTTTTGTAAATCCACCGCGCATACCACTGCGCCACGGAGGCCGTCAAAAGTTGTACAACTCGAGCGGATTAACTTGAAACCTGGCTCGAATGATGTTTGTACTGTGTTTGTATGCTTGTGTTTGTCTTCTTCCTAGCGTGGTCCCACTATGTGGGGTCCACTTTCCGACGCAATCTCGTCCACTGCCCGATCTTGGGCATCCATCAGGCATAAGTATATAAACAGAATTAACAAACAGTATTTTTATTCTTCTACAAGTATTTTTATACAAGGCAAGATCTAAGATCTGGCAGACGACGCACCTCCCGGTTCTAAAACCTCAGTGTGTGGTACGGGTTAAAAACAATAAGTTGTTCCGAACTGCCACTTTCAAAGTTAGAGACACTTAAGGACAGAAGAACTTTATTTTAGGTACATGGAAATAATACAAGACTCATGAATGTTAAACCTTTTATTAAAACACTTCCACCGTAAGAACCTACCTATTATTACCAAAAAGTATTAAAATTTGTAAAGCCGAATTATAACGATATTAAAAGACATAAGTACCTATTCATTTTATGTGCATAATTATAAGATTTACAATGAATTCGTCGAATCATTGTTCCATACAGAATTTTAGTTTTAGTTATTCCGTCACCCTTGGGTAGGTATTCTTTTCTCCAACTGAACATTGTATCCTTCAACTGCCTTCATTGTCACCTCCAACTTGAGCCTTATGTTAGGAACAGGCCTCTTTTCTGGTTCTCCTACAACTTTAAAGTCTCTTAATATGAACGTTAGTGCCGTCATAACTGATACAAAGCCATATCTATAACCTGTAATCAATAATAATTTTATACTATAGATCGGTTACGTCCCTACAAAATAACCGCAAAAAATGATCCGAATAAAGCACTGAGAGCACACAGTCATGCACAATTTTGTCTTTAATATTTCTATTAAATATTTATTAATATATAGTTTTTACACTTCCTGAACACATAACTCGACATTGTAGACGATATTTACGTATTATTTGTTTAAATAACGTTCGTTTGAGAACACAAATAACATTGAGTTGACTATAAATTTCCTCTTTTGAGCGCCTCATTTTTCTTGCGCTAGTAAGACATCTAACAGTATTTAATATCCTTGCCTATAATAAAACATACATGCAAAGGCATACATACAATACTTTATTTACGACCATGATAAAATAAATAAAAGAATAATTAATAAAATTTGGAAAATAATATACAATCCTCGATTTTTTATCGGTATGGCCTCCTATATTTTGTTTTTTATATGAAAGTCTGAATTTTTATAGCCACGGAACTATTTAAAAATTTAAAAAAAAATGTAGAACGGTTTACCCGTGGTGTGGTAATAAACATTATCAAACGTCCTATAGGAATGAATAGCTTTGTAAAAACGATCGCCACTTTTTTAAAACTTAGCGAAGTGTTCATATGTTGAAAAGTGGTCAACATTTTATGACTATAATTAACTTTGGGAGATAATAAATAATAGTTTATTCTTTAATCATAGGCGTATATAGCGGTATATAAACGTAGTTGGTAATCGAAAATTTCGTAGTAATTCCGTTGTTAAATAAAAAAATGAAGTTATCAGTAGGATAACTCAGAGTTTGTTAAAACTAGAAAAATTAAATTTGTTATGGGTGTGCATATTAATTTCGTCTATAAAATGGTAACAAAAAAAATCCTTCCTTACATGTAAAGCGAGAATGAATTTTTTATCGCCTATCCCATAGGGGTATGGTTATCGGTATTTTTGTGCATTCCATAAGGGATTAAAGCGCTAACTTAATCTACGGAACCCTACTCTGCGCGTGACTCGACGCGCACTTATTATTTGAAAATGGCATGTAGTGATCAATTTATTAATTCGACAACGCCAGATGTCTCAAAGTCTTTTGGCCGAAAAATCGACCGAATCGATCGATTTACAAGCGTTAATGTGGAAAAGAAGCAAAGATGTAAATTCATTTTCAGAGAGTGTGTTTAGCCCATTTCATGGAACTTTCTTAAGATTATAAGTCAAGCTCATTGTAGTGCTATTGAAGTCATTATTCAGTGCTAAAAACACTGTGTAAACAAAACATGATATTAATATTAACAAGTGATTAATGATTTATTTGTTTAGGAATGTTCGTGTTTTATTTAATTTCCTCGCAAATAAGTAATAAAACATTGTGTGACATACGTGCGTATAACATACGTGCGTAGCTCTCGCCTACGGCTCCGGCTGGCCGAGGCAATATTGCCTCGGCTGTAATATTTTCAACTTACCGCACCTATATCATAATTGCACTATTATCGTCATCTAGCTATCAGTTTAAAATAATTAAACTTTACTGAATATTAAATTTAATAAAGGATATTTTAATTTAATTATTAAATATTTACAGTCAATGTAACTTTTAGTATAACTAATAACAATCTATCCTATAATTAATTATAAATAAAAATTATGAAAATCTTTTACTAAAATATGCGATTCAATATGTAATTACATAAACAACGTTAATATTAATTATTATATTATAAAAAACATCACCAAACAATTTTTATAATAAATAATAACAAATATAACTCCTTAGAGGTATAGATAGAAGATTAAATTATAATTATAGTATAACATATCTTACCAATACAGTTTCGTGGCCCGTTACTAAATGGCATATAGCTACAGGCGTGCTGCAAGTTGAATCGTTCAGGCAAAAACCGGTCGGGGTCGAAGTGTTCTACGTCCGGACCCCAGTACTTGGGGTCGCGATGAACTCCAAAAATCGAAACCATTATCCCTGAACCACTAGGAATAATCAGGCCTGACGCTAAAAATATTGGGCATGTATTAAATTTAAATAACATCCTTACTGCTGGCATAATTCACTTTAAGATACAATATGTACAAAGTACTACTACTATACAGGCTGTCCCGTAAATATTACGACATAGTTTATAGGTTGATAGTTGATATCAAGGCCTACTAAAATAACGCAATATATGTTAGACTAAAATTCGGAATAAAATAGCAAGTGTTTATGAATAATGAATGATGATCCTTATGACGTTTCAACTGACATTTGTATATATTAGTGATGCAAAACAATTTCAAACAATTTCGATAAAATACTGTTTTTTTTAGGCAAATGACATGTCATTCAGCCCGGTCATTCAACATAATAAGCAATATTCATTTATTTTGAAAAAAAGATTACGGGCATTGATGGACATAAAACACTAGATAAAAAGTAACAGCCGTATTATATTTTATTTTACTAAACTTTAATTTTTATTCAAATTGCATAATTTAAAGAGTTCAGAATTCTTTTTGAATTGAATTTTAAAGAATTCATAATTGCCAGCTTCATGGAAAAATATATAAAGGGAGGCCACAGACCTACCGTATTTTTTTAATTCAGTCATGTCATGTCTTGTCAGTCCGTATTAAACGAGCATATTTTTAAGCTAGATGTACAACTTTGCCTAACACATTGTTTTTGCTTGTGACCGTTAAAAGTACATGCAATATTAAAATGAAACAACTTATAATTGTAAAAAAACCGTGAATTATGATGATGATGTGACACTAACAGCTGCGCCGATACACACATACACACACACACACAGACACACACATTTTAATAGGCCTTGATTTCAGCCGTCACCCTGTAAATTATGTCGTAATATTTACGGGGCATCCTGTATATAGAGGTAAAGTTTGTAAGGTTGTAAGATGCCTACCCTGCCCCTACCTGTAGACGTAGGCGTCAGGTAGGGCAGGTTAGAGTTAGGGTAGAAGTAAAGTAACCCAAAATTTTCATCCTTTTACCATCGACCCATATTCGACGATTTCCGGGTCAGTTGGTATAACTACCTTTACATACTTACGACATGTAAAATCTGTTTCCACTTTTCGCAATATAAACGGCGCAGGCGGGAACAACCTTAAAGACTCCTTCACAACTCTCTCTAAATACTTTAAGTTAGGTAAGTCTTCCTTCTCTAATGGACGTTTAGAATCTCCGAAAACTTCTTCCATCCTAAAATTATAAATTGGTTGTTGAAAGTTTATGTTTTTAAAATATTTATCAATACAAAAATACATAAAAACTGTTCGTTTTCACAATTAACTGTGTTATATACACGATACCAAAATACAAACAAGGATTTTTTAAATTTTCGTCTGCCTGTCTGTTTGTTTGTCCGGGCTAATGTTTGAAACGGCTGAACCGATTTTTTTATTTTTGAAATATAGAGGGGGTTATTGAGCAATAGATAAAGGAGAATGCCCACTGGCCAACAAGCTTAACAAAGAAGACAACGATCAAACAAACCAATCATAAATCTTCATAAAATATCGCAAAATTCAGGCTGTAAGGTCAAAATGTCGTAAAACGTTATAGTGAACTTTTATAATATAAAAAATTGATAAAGTAGAATTATCAAGTTTGTTTTAGATATAAATAAATTGCCGAGTTGTTAAGGTAGGCCAGGGCCGGGGATGGGCATTCTCTTTTACTTTTTGCCCCGCAAAATCGATGCCTCCCGAGGGATTTTTGAAAATCTCATTTTTACGCACACGTAGCCGCGGACGTCAGGCTAGTATTTGTTGCTTGTTGACTATGTAATAATTAATTGTTATTTTAGTATTTTTGTATAAACATTTAAATAATTTTGACAGTAAAAGTTCAGTAAAGTCTTTTTATTTTATCTTTTGGTAAACTGAATTATGAAGTAAAACACTAAAGGTATAACGATAATTGTACCTTTAGTTTTTTTAGTGTCTTACCAACTAGTGATATCTAAACTTCAACTTACTCTTCATGAACTTTTTGCTGGACGTCTGGATATTTTCCTAATAACATAAGGGTAAAACCAATTGTACCCGCAGTGGTGTCAGACCCTGCTGCAGCTATAACAAGGAACTCCTCACGAAGTTCCAAATCTGTAAATTGCTTTTTACCGCTGGATATGTTAATCATTAACTCAACGATAGATTTCCGTTTATCACAAAAGTCTGTAAAACAATATTTCGCCATATATTAGCCATATTCGCTAATTGTTACTCGATAAAATACATTACATACAGAGTATCCCGTAATCACGAGTAATGGATAAAAACTTATTTGAATAATTTTATACATTTTGAAGAAGAAAGTTGGAATGCACGTTGAAATAAAATTTTTGTCTTGTATTGAAACTTCAGAACCATTTTATCAGCAAATTTGTAAATATTATTTACAGAACTCTTTGTTTACTCATTGTAGTTACAAGCATTACTGCTATTTTCAAATTTTACTGCACTATAAAAAACGTACAAAATGATTCAATTGATAACATACCATGAAGATGCTTTTTGCTTTGTGTTTCATTTTTTATCTTACAGATACTCTGAAAACAAATAATAGGTGAATATCTTTGCTCTTGCCTTTTTACGAGTACTTTAGAGGTTGTTAGAGGTAAATAATCGTCGTAGTAGGGATGCCGAAGAGGAGATTTTCGCAATTACTCGAGGGCGGCAGATGAACGTAACGAAGTATACCTGACACGTTGTTCAGTACTTACACTAAGTATGAGCTCTTGATATTAGTTGGTACGTTTAGGGCAACCAAAAAATAACTAACATCAGAAATACCCAAACAGCACGTCAAATTAAGATAAGGTAGGTGAGTTGATGGCTAAAGGTGTGCATTTCGAAAATCTGACGATTTGAGCGTGACGTAAAGGAATGGGAGGGTTCTAAGTTACAAAATAAAACCCTTATATTTCTGTTATCGAACCACGAGCGCAGTTAATTTTTTTACTTATTTTGAATGAACTAATCCAGAATAATCGCTCATGGTGTCTGACGATTTTAGTAAGCCGAAGTAATAAAAAAGGGTTTATAACACCCCTTTTTTGCGTCGAGGGTTAACAAAATAAAATTTAATTAGTTTCTTGGCATTGATATCACTTGTTTTCTTTGATTGCGTAGGTACCTTATCTATTAAGTCATATAAAAATTGACGATATTTCTGGTATGTGGTGTACTGTGTGAATAATCTGAACAAACACTCTGGATGCAGCCATATATGGAACGTTCTATACATGACGGCATTAAACAGAAACTCCATACATGTAGTGACTTGTATATTTTCATTCGTCTGCATCTTTATCGCCATCATTGATTCTAAAAAATATCAAATTTATAATATCTATACTAATATTATAAATAGCAAAGATTTGATTGTTTGTTTGCATTATAATAGCTCTGAAACTACTGAACCAATTTGAAAAATTCTTTCACTAGAGGAAAGTCACACTATTCACGAGTACTATAGGCTATATTTTATGCCCATATTCCCGTATCCCCGTATTTTTATGATTAACAGCTGCTGCAGCAGCTGCTATGCCTAATATTTGTGTAATAGAAAATTATATATTAAATTAGTGCGAGATGACTTACCATATAAGGAATCTAAAGTATAAGCTGATAGAACAGGCCAAATGTTGTCTGGTTCAGGTCCACATATACTAGACAATTTTTGTGCAAGTTTTTGTCTTTGCTCTGCTCGAATTTCAATTAAGTTGTCAACAACTTTCGAGTTTAAAGCTGCTGCTATAACTTTTCTACGACTTCTCCAAATTGGTACTACAATATCAAAATGAAAATTAAGGTAGTTCAAATAATATACTCGTATAATTATCACATAGATTTTTTTTTATAACTATGATCTGCCACACAACTATAAATAGATTTTATTATGATTGTAAAGATTGTTTTAGTAGACAGCTACTCTATTATGCTGCTCGTGAAATTGTAAACTTTACTAACTACTGTCCAAGTGTCCAGACATATCTTCTACAGTAAATAGTTTTAACTTAGTTCAGTTTTAGTTCTTGTTATTTTTTCGTTCAGTTCTGCAAAAATATTTGTATACTTATTATGGATTTTTTATCAAAATAATAAAATTAAGAAAATTGTAATCGAGATTATCGCCATCGAAATATTAATGAGACTAAAATTGAGATAAATCGAATGGAGTCGAAATAAAAATCGATGAGATTCTGCACCGAATTCTGAAGCAGCGAATAGGCCTGCCTGGACTACTATCCAGTCATTTAAGCTTAAATTAGGTAAAAATCTCGGAATTCGAGATACCCAGCTGTAACTATGTAAAAACTTGCATATTGACACCCTAAAAGTTGTTTCAAAATCTACATATGGTAGGGTGTACGCAAATATTAAATTACAAGATCAAAGGTCACAAAAATCGTTTTTTATTTTCGCTTTTTTTGTAAATATCTCATTTCCTTTGGGTTTTTGCTATTCGTATTTATTATCAACCAGCGGTCCCGGTCAAGCTTCGCTTTGACTTAAGTGCACTTCTTCCCTATCCCTACCCTACACTACCCTACTCCTACCCCTACCCTACCCCTACTCTACCCCCACACTACCCATACCCTATCTCTACCATACCCCTACCCTATTTCTGAATTCATTTGGTACAAAAAATATGATAAAATGACAACCGATTTTTGTGCAAACTTTACATAAGCCATCTACTAAATAGTCCGAACAAAGCCTAAACATTTGGTTCGAATAAGTGAGCTCGTTTATGAGTTCTAAGATAACAACGAAAAGTGGCATTGATTTTTATACCTATGTAAATTATTTCTCTTGGAAAAATCATAGACAACATAAAAAGACTAATGCAATCGTTAACCTATAGAATAAATCCTAGCAATTGTTTTTGGAAATATAAACTTACCAGGTGCAAATATACTGCCATTACCGATAACATCTTGCGTAAATCTAAGTAGATCATCCTTTTCCAAGCAAGTTTTTAACACAACCTCCAAATCCATGGGATTCACCATTACTGACAATTTAACATTTATTAATATTTATTATACGATGTGTAAGCCACGTGATATTTAAACTACCCAGCACCTGATTTGGTATGATGCATTATTGAATTGAATTTGGTATGATGTTATGTAGCTTATAGCCTTCCTCGTTAAATGGGCTTTTTAACACAAAAAGAATTATTCAATTCTAACCATAAGTTCGTCAGTAGGTAAGGCAGAAGTACGAAATTGGCTATACCGGCTGGGAAAGCGTCGGGCAATGACGTCACGTACAATATCACGACTGTTAGCGGAAGCCGATATTTAAGCGAACTTTGAACGCATGTAAAATCATAACTATTTGGTATTTTCAAATAAAACAAAAACTAGTGTATTTGTGTACATAAAAGCTCTAATGAAAAATCTGGCACTGTCGCAAAAATTTGTTTGTAACGAACGTCTACAAACAATAAAACCTCCCTGCTAAATTTAAAGTTTGTAGCATTGAAAATGAAGGACTTTCATACAGTTGCGAGAGTTTTTAGACCTCACGGCGTTAAATTAGGGCTGATCGCAGCGCGCTCACTTTAACTTTCTGTATCTTGGGAACTAAGTAACGTATCGAAATAATTCTTTCACGAGTATTTTTTATTTTCAACGGAGAATACAAAAAGCTAACATTTAAAAATAGAGAACATTCTCCATTGATTCAATTTTTATTTATTATACATTTATTAATATACTGTTAATTCTTGGTTGTAATTTATTTTAATTATCCTAATATTCCATGTACTACACGAAAATTAAGTTTTGTGATGTAAACTATTGAATATTCCCGACGCTATAAATTAGACGCTATAATAGCACTTTAATTTTAGTGAAAAACGAGTAATGGTAAGGTTTTTTGTGCCAATAAAAACGTACGACTTTATTCAAATGAGCAATAAGTTCCAACGGCAAAGGTGCCGGTTTAAACTCCGAGGGTTCGAATCCCCATAAGTCCAACCATAATCGATGTTGACACTTTAAGAGTGTGCAATATGTAATTTGGTGGTTACAAATGGTTCTGGATCTCAGATTCTGGAATAGTTAGAAGCCTGATATTTGGGTAAATTATATTTCAAAGTGACAGCTTCGTTATACTATACAAAATACACAATTTGTAAAACTTTTCTCGATAGTTTATTTTTTTTAAAAATACATGTTTTGCTCACATTTTGCTTTAAATCTCAGGAAAAGCAAACTTATTTTCTTAAATTTTTGTTTTGTATAGAAAATTAGTTATATATCTTGAACATGGCCATTTTGTTTTTCGTTCTGTTGTTTAATTTACTTGCAATTAGGTAAAAATCGTTTTGGCGCTCACGTCATAAAATTTGCGTCGCGCGTCAATCGCTCCGTGCTTTTCACTCACGTGAAAGTCACAATTCGGCGTCTCGTTTGCGCTTCGAATTTTATCCATATCGTACTGACGCGCTGCGCGCTCTTAATACTCTTCTCAGTGTCCTCGGAGTAGTAGCGTCCGTTAATTGTCATTGTCAATGTTAGTGAGTTCACATTGACAATGACATACATAATTACATAGGTACTAAAAAAATATCACCCTAAACCCGCTAACCAGAAGACTGCGAAGGTAGCAACAGCAAGAAGGTAAATGAGTAAAGCATATTTCCATTGTCGTGGGTTCGATTCCCACAATTAGAAAATACTATCCCCATCATGAGCATCTGTACCATCATATAAAGTGTTCTGTGACAGAACAGTGTCTATCAGCCGGCTAATTCACTAATTTTAAGGTATGTTAGCCTAATATAATTAACATCAAATCAATAACAACCGTATTTTTCGTATTTTACTAACATTAGCTGTTAATAGTTGGTTAATTTCGTATTATGTCCATTAATATAAAGTCAAAGTTAGTGAATGGCCTGTAGGACAGTTTATGATAATCTTCTAAATCTAATATCTTAGATTTTCGCTCTGAAATATTACCGTTTTAATTAATTAAAAATTATGTTAATAATCTTACTGCTTAAGTGCTTGTACCTGAATAAAAACGGTTGGTAATCCAAATTCCAAGTGCGCCATTGGTATTCATTGCTTCATAGCTGAATTGCTTAAAGGTATTCATTATATCTGAAAAAGTATTGAACAATTGCTCACCGTGCACAATTTTACGTATCCTAGTAGGTAGCTACGCGCCAAAAGTCGCCAGAACAAGCGTAGCTATTACTCTATTTATTTTTATTACCTATTGGGATATCCCAGCTGTATAGATCAGTGTTTTGCAATGCAAGAACGGACTACAGGTTTAGTCTCGCTTATTAATAGGTTCATAAGTTAAATATAGGATATGAAAAAAAGTATAATTCCGACGTCCCGTGATTTCACCCACGTAGTTCCCGTTCCCGTGAGAATACAGGGATTAAATAGCCTATCACACTCACAAATAAAGTGCTTTTCTATTGGTAAAAGAATTTCCAAATCAGTTCAGTGGATCCAAAGATTAGCCAGCACAAACTTTACCTCTTTATAATATTAGAATACCTATATATATTAGAATAAGAAATACCTTCACTGTTTCCCACTAATTTGTGCGATATGCCAATAAATGGTAATTCATCTTTTGAACGCGAAATTTTTGATGCCAATGTGTACAATCTTCTTCTTTTAAACCTAAAATGTACAGTCCAGAGGACTGCAATTATTAAAACCAATATGAATAAAATCATTTTTGAATAGATAGCTTGTCTTTATTTTAATGTACTAGCGTAGAATGAGTAAGTCTACTCTTATATTGAGATTATATTATACTCTTGTATTGTACGGGATCCGGACTAGGAAATAATACCCTCATCTGTTATGTAATTACGATAAGAAATGATGATAGAAAATATTCACAATGTCACATTGCACATAGGTAGGCCTAGTTAAATTTCCTAGTTAAATTCTGCTGCAACTGAGTCCATGATGACCAAACTGATCCACGCGACTACCACAGGGGCAGACATGAGGCTCGCAAACTTTGACTCCCAAAGGTCAGCATACTGCTTTATAAAGCGTTGTCCTATCAAGAACCATCCCCAGATTGTGTGATTGCAAAGCCTGTTGCCAATGAAATGTCTCCTTTTTCAGACACAACCAAAATACGTGCCTTATCTGATGGATGGATGGATGGATACATTGTTCAAGGACACGTTTATGTGTACTTAATAAAAGCGGCTTGTCTGACAAACTTTGACACCTCAGAAACGCAAGACAACTTTCGCCAGGACATGATGCACTCCATGCTGACCTTGCTTCGGCATGACAAAGCAGTATCAGTCGAACTTGATAAGTGTTGAGGATCTGGCTGATGAGTGTAGTATAGCTGGAACCAGACGCTCAGAAAGCCGGAAGTGAGGCGTTTTTTTTTAATTTGTTGGTAAACAGTACACATCCAGTAGGGTTGTATATAGAATGTGTCAATGTGAATATTTTCGATCACTTATTTGTTATCCAAATTAAATAACAGATGAAGGTATACATTTCTTATGCCGGTTCTCGTACTAATAGGTATACTAATTTTCACAGATTTTCTTAACATTTTGTTATGCGTTTAGTGTCTGACATCATCGTTCATTTACCATGACCAGGAGCGGCTTTAGGGTAGGGCGCAATTGGGCGACCGCCCAGAGGCGTCAGGTAGTTATAAAGGGGCGCCCTTCTTTATGTCTGCTTCTTCTTTGAGTAAGCCGTATCTACATAAATTTTCTAAATCTATATACAAATTGATTATAATACCTAGTAATCATCATCATCAACCCATATTCGGCTCACCGCTGAGCTCGAGTCTACTCACAGAAAGAGAGATGTTAGACCAATAGTCCACCACGCTGGCCTAATGCGGATTGGCAGACTTCACACACGCAGAGAATTATGAAAATTCTCTGGTATGCAGGTTTCCTCACGATGTTTTCCTTTACCGCTTCACTTATCAATACCTAGTAATACCTAGAATTAAAGACAAAATTCGGTTGGAACACTGCTGTTTCTTTTACCAGGAATCCTCGACTATAGGAGAGACCACAAAACATAACCTTTACCTCTTTTTGCTCCTTCGTGATAGGAAAACGATCTTAGGATAGGTTTTTCTGATATTTTTAATAACAAGAAATTTTGATCTTGACTTTATCGTACGTCTAAGTAGGTCTATCGTGATTACTTCTCCTGAACAGCTTTTTATGAAGAACCGCATCCTAATCAATAACAAATAAAATTGAAAATTATGAAAAACACTCTCGATCAAGTCATCAATTTTCACTTTCATTGCGCTTTCAACCCCACTCGAGTATGTTTGCAGACATTCGATTATTCTTCCCCACTTTAACCTCTCAGAACTTTTAAACGGCCCAACCGATTTTCATCAAACATGTCTAAGAACACATGCACATGCCACCTTTCATAGAAAAAAAACTAAATTGAAATCGCTTCATCTGTTAGGGAGCTAAGGTGGAGCTATGGAGTATCTTTGCGTGATCGAATCAGAAATGTGGATATTCGCAGAAGAACTAAAGTCATCGACGTAGCTCAGCAAATCGCGAAATTGAATCGCGATAGTTCGAAGAGCCGATGAACGTTAGGGTCCTAACGTGCTGGAATAGCGAACCCCACTAAATGGACCGAGGACATCAAGTGAGTTGCAGGGAGCCGCTAGCAACATATAAGCTATATTTTATCACGGAGAAATCCATAGTTCCCGCGAGATTTTTGAAAATTTTAATTGAAAGATGAAGTCACGGGCGTCTGCTAGTAGGTAATAAATAAATTTTTGTTCGTATGAGTTTCAGTAGGAGAGTAGTGCTTAAGCCGGCACTAACGCTGACCACCGAAGTAATGATGTCATGTATAAAATAGTCACTTCTATTTGCTAATTGAATAAATCCTGTACTATGTTTAGGTACCAAAAAATATTTTTATTTACCGCGTTTTTATGTTGAATTGAAATCTAACCAGTTTTACAACCAACTGTCAAAAAAAGGCAGTTCTCAAGAATTATTTATTTCCTTGTTTATTTTTTTTGTATATTCAAGTCAAGCAGACTGAATACATAAAGTATTAATGAATCGTGAGTATGAATCTAGACTATTAGAATTCAACTTATACTACCGCCCTACTTGATGTATACTGTTTACCAACACAAATTAAAAATGAGGGTATATATTGCTAGTCATTTTACACCTAAAAACTATGACGAAGTCATGAGTCGTTTATAAATGTCGCCCAATGACGGTGGAGTTGTCCTAGTCCCACCTTCCATAAAAACGCATTGAAATAGATAACGGTACTCTTTGTTGCGCCGCCATTGATTTGTCTATTTCTCTTCACGAGATTATCTCGTCGGTAGCATGTAAGCACGCACTGGGCACTTAAAATATAAAATATGATAATAATGATACCTCACATGAGGTTTCAATACTTTATAATACCGAGAATTGCACTAGCGACCTTAAACGCTTGTCAGAATTTATATCAGCTATAACCTATAATCCTAGAATATGAACAGTAAATGGGTAATAAAATAAGCGTAACTTAATTGCTTGGTACTTCCTTCAACGTATTTAGTACTTGGGTAATTAATCCTAACATGTTGCATGTTCACAATAAAACGAGTTCTGCGAAGACCCTTTGATTACTCATTTCAGACACAACATATCAATTAATTTTATTTCAAATATAACGGCTATAACAATAATTTTAATTATTATTAGTGTGTTGTTAACAATATATTTAAATAATAAAAAATAATATTTAAGACTATATTATAAGACAAGACGATTTTTAGGGTTCCGTAGTCAATGATAATTTTATACAGTTACGTTTAGATCGGTGACGTCCCTACAAAATCACCGCAAAAAGTAATACAAATGATAGACTACAACACGGAGCGCACTTGCACAATTTTGTCTTTAATTTCATTATATATTTATGTATATATACATTTTAAGTCGACATTGTAGACGATATTTAGTTATTATTTGTTTAAAGTTCGTTATTGATCACAACAGACATTGAGTTGACTATAAATTTCTTCATTTGAGCGCCTCATTTTTTTTTTCGCTAGTAACACATCTGACAGTATTTAATATCATTGTCCGTATTTTTCACGGAAACTTAAAGTTTCCCCAAGTCCTTCTGATTCAGGTTTTAGCTTGGTGATTAATCTCGATTGAACTAACTTTAATCATCGGAAAGACAAAAACGGGATTTTTGAGTTCTAATTTTTTTTAAACAGCTGTAGATATACGTCGACTCCCGGAAGCTAAGCCCCCATTCGCATGAGAGTTTTTTTATAACGGACGTTAAAAATGCGTTCAAATATAGTATAAAGTTAGATGAAGGTCTATTTCCAACGCCCAAAATTAAAACCGCTAGAAAAAAACCGTCCTGTTTTAAAAACGCTGTCGTGTGAACATATACATATACTTGGGAATGCATTAGTTGTATTTAAAAGCTTTTTTAACGTCCATTATGCGAATGAGGGCTAACTAGTACCATTCATAAATTTTCGGGAAATATTCAGCAGGTGGAATCCTTAATCCATAGTGCTAGTTTTTCTTTTTTCCATTTTAACATGATATCCTTCAACAGCTTTCAACATGATGTCTAACTTGAGCCTTATGTTCGGAATCGGGCCCTTTTCTGGTTCTCCAATGACTTTGAAGTTTCGTAATATAGTTGTTAACACAGTCTTTATTGATATCAAGGCGTACTGATAACCTGTAAATAAATTGATGCCATAATGTTAGATAAAATATTTTTAAATACAGTAAAAGCTCCTTAATCACGCTTCCTTTATTCGCGGATTAAGAAATTGCGACCCAACCTTTATATTCGCGGCTAAATATTCCGTTATTTGCGGATCTGATTGACCCTAACTTGCAAATACCTTTTGGCGAAATTACGAATGGATGGTTTAAGAATGTCACTGCTTAAAATCACTCTGAAAAGAAGCTTTCAAAAAGTGTCAAGCAAGAAAATATTTCAAAATTATTTTTATCCCTGTATTCCTACGGGAAAGGAAATACGGGTGAAACCGCGCGGTGTCCGCTAGTAATTATATATGCCTTCTCATCTCCTTTCCCTTATGCCACTTAAGTGAAGTCGGAAAATTATGCCAATCTTTTTTTTTGTCATATTTTTAATGGTGATTGTGATTTTACTCTAGTGATTTTATGACCAGCCGCCTGCCTGATGTCAATTGACGTCCTTGGGAATTCTCAGTTAGGTGGGTTTTTCTAACCGCCACCTTTCGGTTCAATGGTCATCTCATTGGTAGTGGGTCCTTTGTCGGAATGTGGGTAACACTATTACCGTTTAATCTGTTACATTGTTACCCACTAGCGACCTCGTTATTGATGAATTGAGATAGAAAATCTATTAATAGGTTTATCGTTTCCTCAATTAAACTCACCTACACAATTCCGTGGTCCGTTACTAAACGGCATATAGCTACAGGCGTGCTGCAAGTTGAATCGTTCAGGCAGAAACCGGTCGGGGTCGAAATGTTCAGCGTCCGGACCCCAGTACTTGGGGTCGCGATGAGCTCCAATAATTGAAACTACTATCCCTGAACCACTTGGACACATCAAGCCTGACGCTAAAATATTTAAAACATTAATAATGAAAACCAATTTATTGTAGATACATTTTAAAACCAGAATAGACCTTTTTTTAAAGTTTATTTATTGAGGAATCTATACTAATATTATAAAGCTGAAGAGTTTGTTTGTTTTTTTGTTAGTCCATTTATCGATGAAAGTTATAGGCTATATATTATCCCCATATTTTAACGGGAACGGTAACCACGCGGGTGAAACCGCGCGACGTCAGCTAGTAATACAATAAGGAACTTGAGCTAACTTATCCTAAGTAATAACTATACAAATCATGCCCACGTGGAATGATGGCAAGAATACTGGCTGCATTTCCACGCTGGACAGCCAGGCTGATCCTTTGCGCAAAAAATGAGCCAGCCCTTCTGTGAGGCAATAATAACTACCTGAGGCAATAATAATTTTTTTGCCACTGCGACTTCATGGCCCAAGAGTCTCTACGGCAAAAGGAACAAATATGCAATTCTCAGTCAAAGAGGCATAATAAAAATAGAACTTAATTTAAGTTAACAAAACAATCTTAAAAAATGTTAAACAGAGGAACTCACGTAATGTTATTTCGGTTTCAACTTTTCGTATAACAAAAGGCACAGGCGGAAACAGTCTTAGAGTCTCCTTTACTACTCTGTCCAAATACTTCATGCTCCGTATATCACCTATAACTACAGGACGATTGGATTCTCCGAATACTTCTTTTATTCTGAAATTAAAGAAATATACATTGTACAGATGGTAAAACCTTATGCTATAATTTATATCTATACCTTATACGGTCTCGAACCGCCAGCAACCCGCTTGATTTTCTCTGTCCACCTAGTCGGAGGTCGACAAAAACTGCGCTTTCCGGTGAGGGGAGGGGTCCAACGTCCATCGGCCCTTCGAGCTATGTGGCCTACCCTTTGCCTCTTCAGCTTCGCGACACGCTGAGCTATGTCAGTGACTTTGGTTCGTCTGCGGATCTCCTCATTTCTGATTCGATCACGCAGAGAAACTCCAAGCATAACGTTTTCTATTATGTACTCGTAATATGCTAAAATAGATATTATTTTAGTTTATACTTACTCTTGGTATAGTTTTTCCTGGATTTCTGGATATTTTCCTAATAATACAAGGGTAAAACACATGGCGACTGTGGATGTATCGGTCCCAGCGACAGTTAGAGTTAAGATTTCTTCACGAAGTTCCAAATCTGTGTAACCGTTTTCACCGCCCGATAAACTGATTAGTAAATCAAGAAAACTTTTCCTTTTATAATTACCTAAGTCTGTAAAATTAAAATTTGATTACTCCAAGATACCTACTTACCGTAATATTAAAGCTAGACTTGATGTTTATCGATGAATAAATGAAAAACCGGCCAAGTGCGTGTGGGGCCACGCGCTTGCGTGGATTTTCATCCTCTTTCTAACAAGTTATGTAAAAAAAATAAAAATAAAATAAAAAATGAAAAAATAAAGATGTAAGACGACTCAGCGACACCGCTCCGGCGCAGCATCGCCGCCGCAGCGCATCGTGTGTCCCCCTCTTAAGGATCTTAAAGCCAGTTACCATTGATATACCAAAGATCTTTTTAAACTAGCCTTTAAAAATTGAGTACCTTCTTTTACATACCAAATTGGCTATCAGATTCAGGTTGGCTCTGTTTTTCATTTTTTATCTCATCCCTTTTCCTTCGTATAACCTGAACAAAATGATAATTTTTAAGACGGTTTTTTACACGATTTCATAAATTGAAAAAAAGCTAAAAGCTGTAATAGTATGAAAGCGTATTTTTCCTATCCTATAATTTACGCAATCTAATTGCCATCCTGAGCTTCTCTCCTAAATGCTAAATACTAAAACCATACGGTGATGTGCACCCTTAACCAACGAACAAACTAGAAATGAAGGTAGAAAACGCATGTCATTTTGTAACTTTTTTATTTTAAATTGTATTTCGTTTTTTTTATAACTGTTATTCAAAATATTTTTAGCAGACTCAGAAGTGGATTACAAAAATAAGAATACCAATGTCGAACAAAGGATAACAAATCAGACTGGAACCAAAATAAGACCCTAGAATGGCAGATAATGACCTTGAGTGAAGTCACGCACTTGTGAACGTTGTGTGTAGGGTTAAAGGGACCTTTGACTGTTAACAAACAATCCCCTTTTTCACTCTGTATTATTATTATTAGGTGTGAAATGACTAACGATTTACCCTCATTTTTAATTTGGTTGAGGGTAAACAGAGCACATCCAGCAAACCTAAGGCTTACACACGTAATCGGCTAAATGTCGACAAAATACATACCTCATCAGTAAAGTCATGTAAGGTATGAATACATCTCTGATGTTCGTTATATTGGGGGAACAATCTGAACAGCCACTCAGGTTGCAGCCACAAATGGAAGATTCTTTCACAAATAATGTTTAGAAGGTTAGCCAAGCATGTCAGGAACGGTGAGTTTGAGTTCATTTGCGCTTTGACCTTGACTCCCATTGCTGTTTCTGAAAAGCGAATAGTTGTTTCATATTTTTATTTATAAACTTAGTATCTATAAGAAGTTCACATCAGCTCAAATTCACTCAGCGAGCGATGGAGCGAGCTATGCTTGTAGTTTCTCTGCGTGATCGAATCAGAAATGAATTTCTTCAACGAGTCGCGAAGCTGAAGTGGCAATGGACAGGCCACATAGTTCGAAGAGACGATGGACGTTAGGTTTCCAAGGTGGATGGAATGGCAACCCCGCACCGGAAAGCGCAGTGTTGCTCGACCCCCCACCAGGTGGACTGACGACATCAAGCGAGTCGCAGGGATTCGCTGGATGCAGGACGCTCAGTATTGTGATGTTAAGAAGTCCCAACAAAATGTCCAGCAGTGGACGTCCATCGGCTGATAATGATGATGATGATGATCTATGCGCTTATGCCAATGCTGATTCTGAGCCTCAGAAATTAATGATTATTTTGAGTTTAAAAATTTTGGAGAATAAAAATAATCAACAATAAGTTGATTATAATCAATAATAACCATGAGTGAAACGAATATTATGAAATTATATAATATCTTTAGACTCATGTCTCCTATATATATGCATATCCATTATGTCTTGCTAATTTATTCTAATGTCGAATACGCATTTTTTTCAGATAGGTACTCGTGACTCGTCGGTCTATATCTAGATGTAAACAACTGTTATGTATTCTGCGTCTAGATAAATCGCAGCTGTTTCTGCGTTACTTAATATTAACATTGTTACTTCATCTGACCATAATTATATCTCTCTATAACTAGAGCATCTACATGTAGATTAGATAACTATTATGTATTCTGCGTCTAGATACAAAACAAAATCGCAGCTGTTTAGTTAATATTAACATTGTTACTTCATTTGACCATAATTATATTATGATTCTTACATGGAATGATTTAGTTGCACATTTACACTTGCACTTGGTATTAATATAATTACTAGCGGGCGCCCGCGACTTCGTCTATTTATATTTCCCCATGTTTCATATGTATACACGAGAACTGTCTTCAGGTACTGAAGATATACTCTAAATTGACCTAGAACCTACTAGTCTGTTAATAGATTTCAAGTTCAATGAAGATTCGCAATATTTGTTTTTTTTTTTTTTCAAAAAAATATAAAGAAAATCTGTGTAAAATGATTCGTTATACATACCACATACGGAATCCAATGAATAGGCCGATACTATTGGCCAAAGGTTGAATGCTTCAGGACCGCAAGCGCTTTCCAACTTTTTCTTAATTATTTGACTCTGCTCTGAGAACACTTCTACGAAGCCTTCAACAATTTTCGGACTGAACGCTGGCAATAATATTTTTCTACGGCGCCTCCAAATTGGAACTATAAATAAAATACAAAAATATATCAATGGGATGGTCAAGAATATTTTTTTTTAATAACTTTCTTTTTCTTGCTTTTACCATCTATACTACACTACTACAGCCTTTCTTGATGAGTACTGTTTACCAACAAACAAATTAAAAATGAGGGTATAAATCACTAGTCATTTCACACCTAATAATAATAAAAATTAATTTGTTCTTTTTATGAACATAAATTAGATTAATAAACTTAAAACAAGAATTAGATATGGTTAATATATTTTATATAACATTTTATAAACAAACCATACATAACATAAAATAAATAAGTTATAAAATGACATGCGTTTTCTACCTTCATTTCTAATTTATTTGTTGGTAAACAGTACTCATCAAGAAAGTCTGTAGTATAGATAGATATTTAGTTTTTTTTATAATTTCTAATATAGAAAAGCAATATACTTACCAGGTGCAAATATTCCACCGTAGCCGATAATCTTCCGTATAAATCTATGTAGATCATCCTTTTCCATGCACGTTTTTAGTACCACTTCTAAGTCCATGGGGTTTACCATTACTAGATAGGAAAATAAATATATTATTTAAACTAAAAATTTATTTTGAGGTAAATAACTGTGTAAAAGTACGGCACATAACATGTCACTAGAGCCAAACACAGGACGCGTTGAAATCTTTAAAAAAATATACTTACAGAGATAAAGAATGTGGTTAAGCCATCCTCTTGTCACCCCGTTGGTCTCCATAGCTTCATAACTGAATTTTGTTAAATTTGTCATTATGTCTGGAAATAATATATAACAGTCATGTTAAAACCATTGACCTCCTATAGTAAAAGGACGCTCAATCATGTAGAAAATTTCACTTAAAAACTGGGCAATTTTGCTTTAACAGTTTTAGAATCATTGGTAAAAAAAATATACCCATCCCAAAATCCCAAATTCAGAACAAATTCAACATTAAGGATTGAGTTTAAGGTTGAATTTGCAAATACGACTTGAGTGCCAAGAAGTTTTGTTCGGCACTCATTGAATAGGGACGTTTTTTAGTCGATTGTGCATCCACTTTTTAGTAGGATCGACGGTTAAAATTTAAAATTTACAAACGGCTTAATCAATTAAGCTCATCGGATTTTTTCTGTTATATATTATTTAACTTCTATAAATATAGGTAATAATATAATAATATAGGTAATAATACTCGTATGTGGTATATTATTAAGTCTGAAAATAACTATTGTGAATAAATTTTATTCTAATAATTAAAACTCGATAAAGTAACAATCCAATAATAAAGATTAATATTTTATAAAGAAATTTAAATATTAATTAATTGGTAAATAACCAATTACCAATTAATTAAATTTTAATTTTATTTTATTAATAAGCATTCAGATATTCAAAAATCTAGATATTTCATTGAATGGATCTAGTTATGTACCTATCCGTAGAAAAATATTACAAACGAGATAAATAATTAAATTAATTTATATGATGATTAATTTATATGATGATATCTCTAATACAATTTATTTGCGTGCTTAGAAGTTATTTTTATATTTTTAACGGTCTTACCTTCCGTGTTTCCCGACAATTTGTGCGCTATGCCAATAAATGGCAATTCATCTTTCGGATGTGAAACTTTCGATGCTAATTTGTACATTCTCCTCCTTCTAAACCTAAACTGTGCAGTCCAGAGCACTAGTACAACTAACAACAACCACAAAATCATTTTCCAATTGTCCCTTACAGATAAACTAACTTCTTGGTGGGTATCCTAGTACTAAATAAGCCCTGGCGGCAAATGATTGAACGCAACAAGGAGACAAGCAAATTTAAACGTACGTATCGCGTATTAACATAAAAGAATAGCGCTACGATTTATATTATGGACATTTTCCTTTGACCGCGACAGTTAGCGAATAGACACATTAGGTACCAGTCTAGGGGTCGAAAAGTTCATGGCGTATGGCGTAGGTAAGACAGCCTTCAGAGATGTAGGAAAAATTGTAGACCATTTAACCTACTTGGCTATTCGTAGTAGTGCCTCGGCGTAAATTACACAACCTACGTCAACGTCCAACATAATATACTAGCTAGTATATTATAACGTGTCTGTTTTAATATACTAGCTGACAACTCGCGGTTTTACCCGCATGATTCCCGTTCCCGTATGAATACGGGGAAAATATATAGACTATAGCCTTCCTCGATAAATGGGCTATCTAACACTGAAAAAGTTTTTCAAATCCGACCAGTAGTTCCTGAGATTAGCGCGTTCAATCAAACAAACAAACTCTTCAGCTATAATATTAGTATAGATTATACAAGAAGATAAACTGCATTGTGTGACATATCAAATGAAATAGCTATAAGATGATCTCAAATATATTTTATAATTAAATATATACTTATAGGTAGATTACAGAAAAACTTGTGCTTATTATTATAAAACCTATTCATGAAAACTAATGTTAAGTTTTGTTAAATACTATATATTATAATAATAATTGCAGGTTTAGATAAATATTTAAAGAAATAAATAGGCATGAAAATTATTTAGGTACAAATTCAGGTCAGTTTACAAAAATTTTGTAGATTAACATCGTTCGGAACCCTCGTCACGCGAGTTCAACTCGCACTTGACCGGTTTTATATTATAACTCACCTTCCGTGTTCCCCATAAATTTGTGCGCTATACTAATAAATGGCAAGTCATCTTTCGAATGTGCAATCTTCGACGCCAATTTGTACAGTCTCCTTCTTCTGAATCTAAATGCAGTCCAGAGCACTAGTAAAACTAACAACAACCACAAAGTCATTTTCATTTCCACCTAGATACGCATAATATTTAATGTAAAATATAATGTTAAAATTACATCTACAGTAAAAGCTTATTCACGCTTCCTTTATTCACGTTTTCACTATTCGCGGATTAAAAAATTGAGTCCCAATTCATATATTCGCGGCTAAATATTTCGTTATTTACGGATCTGACTGACAAAACTGATGTAAAATCTGCAAATTTAAACTTTAACTTGCAAATACCTATTGCCGAAATTGCGAATGGATGGTTTAAGAATGCCACTGCTTAAAATCACTCTGAAAAACGTCAAGCAAGAAAAAATTAAAAATTCTTCAAACCATTGTCTAAGACTAAAGATAATAGTTATTCAATAACTTCAATTAATTGTTTTTTCTTTATATGTTTGTTTTTTATTTTGTCACCCATGGACGTATACCATACAATCCCATATAAAATACCATTCCATATTCACGGTTTCTGTATTCGCGACACATTTAGAAAACGTATGCCCCGCGAATAATGAGCTTTTACTGTATATGAAAAATTATATATCTACTCAGTTCAATCACTCATACGAGACGATAATATTCATAACACTTTTTTTATCGCTAGTTATGTAGGTTTTTTATTTCGCGACAAATGTCCTGAGTTTAATTCTACCGTGCAAACAAATAGGTGCATTCCTATTCCATGCAAATGCTCTAGTCACTGCATAATACTGCACTGCACTTGGAATATACGTAATTAATAAAAACACTGGAAAAGTGCGTTCACTGTATTTAAACTCAATAAAGCGAATAAGTAAAAAAAAATCATACTTCAAGGTTGCCACTACATACCTACTTTCAAAACCGTTTTGTGATTATATTCTCAATCGTTAAGTTGTTATTTACCAGAAGCTGATCTCTCTACTGGGAAACTATTCCAATCGTTTAAACCAAATTGACGGCCTCCGTGATGCAGTGGTATGCGCGGCGGATTTACAAAACGAAGGTCCTGGGTTCGATCCCCGGCTGTGCCGATTGAGATTTTCTTAATTGGTCCAGGTCTGGCTGGTGGGAGGCTTTGACCGTGGCTAGTTACCACCCTACCGACAAAGACGTACCGTCAATCGATTTAGCGTTCCAGTACGATGTCGTGTAGAAACCGAAAAGGGGTGTGGATTTTCATCCTCCTCCTAACAAGTTAGCCCGCTTCCATCTTACACTGCATTATCACTTACCATCAGGTGAGATTGTAGTCAAGGGTTAACTTGTAAATAATAAAAAATAAAATAAAAGAACCGGCCAATTACAAGTTGGACTCGCACACTAAGGGTTCCGTAACTACCATCTATCTTCTATACTTATAGTAAAACTGTAGTCAAATTCTGTACATTGAAGATATTTTGAAAATTTTAGTTGGAGGACATTACATGTATAATCGATACTGAAGCCAAAAATATTTAAATTTTATTTATAGTCTGTCTGTCAGTCTCTGTCCGTATTTTTGGCATCACGCTGAAACTACTGATAGGTACTTTTTGTTGCAAAAATTAAATAAGAAGAGAAGGTGAAACAAGGGTTGAAAGTTTGTATGGAAAGTCTTTCATTTTTCAAGTTACATTTGTAAAAAATGGTATGTGTACGTACTCAGTACGTAGTCAGCTTGAAGAGATCTAAGAGGGAAGCGGGCTAATTTATTAGGAGGAAGATGAAAATTCACACCCATTTTGGTTTCTACACGACATCGTACCGGAACGCTAAATCGCTTGGCGGTACGTCTTTGCCGATAGGGTGGTAACTAGCCATAGCCGAATCCGTCCACCAGCCAGACCTGGACCAAATTAAGAAAACCTCAATCGGCCCAGACGACGATCGAACCCAGGACCTCCGTCTTGTAAATACACAGCACATACCACTGCGCGGAGGCCGTCAAAATGAGTCACGACAAGGGCATTTTTAAGAGTTCTGACATGGTTAAAAGACAAAGACAAATCTTTTATATCGGAAGGTTCTTTTTTCAATATTTCTTTCTTCCCAATTCTTACACTTCTATCATTTTACTTTATGCTTTTCTAGCAATTTCTTACTTTCACTACGATTTTTTTTTCCGTTTTTATAGATTATGGTAAAGAACCCATCACGCGTGTGTCCAAC
This sequence comes from Bicyclus anynana, assembly GCF_947172395.1. Taxonomy (NCBI): domain Eukaryota; kingdom Metazoa; phylum Arthropoda; class Insecta; order Lepidoptera; family Nymphalidae; genus Bicyclus; species Bicyclus anynana. Next base: position 11,304,197 of record NC_069089.1, on the reverse strand, counting down.
TCACACTTGGTCGGTTTTGAAAATGATAATGTCAAAAAAATCCAGTCAATATGTATAAGGTTCTTGTAATTTTTTACAAAATGGTCACGCACACATTTACGTAATAGATAGTTATCAGACACGAGAGAAATCGCTAGCAGAGGATTGGGTTTACGTGCTCTAAATTGATTAAGGTTACTAGCATGGTGGATAATGTCGTATACTCATAACATTAACTGACCATAAGTGCCATTTACATGTGGTTTTCCCTAACTGCAAGGTCTTATTTCCTGTCCTAAGTTGTAAACGACCCAACAAGATCTAAGCACACAGTATAAATGCGTGTAAGTTTTATAGGCAGTAATAAATTTAACTACGAGTAGTTTGTGTTATTTAGGTAATACGTGATCTATCAAATATAATAATAATAATAATAATAATAATAATAATAATAAAAGCCTTTATTTACTGAACTTTATAAACATAATATTATTGTAAGATATCATTGACACTGATTCTTTTCTTCAGCTTGCCCTCGGGCATAGGCCTCCTCCAGACACTTCCATAGTTCTCTATCTCTTGCTTTCCTTCTCCATGTGTCTCCTGCTGTCTGTCTGAGGTCATCCTCCCATCTTTGGCAGGGGCGACCTCTTTTCCTTTTTCCTATCCTAGGATACCACTCTGTCACATCCCTGGTCCACTTATCCCTTTTATCCCGCATGAAGTGTCCTGTCCACTTCCACTTAAGCTTCTTAATTGTTACTGCCACATCTCTGACCTTGGTCTTGCTTCGTACCAAATATTAATACATTTTAAATAGCCGTTGAAGGTCCTATTATAATTTTCCTGTCAGTATGTTTCCACAAAGGAAGTAAGGTAATGAAAATTCAAAATAGTAGCTTGTAAACAATTTAGAAAGCCGTGATAGCCCAGTGGATATGACCTCTGCCTCCGATTCCGGAGGATGTGGATTCTAAACCGGTTCAGGGCATGCACTTCCAACTTTTCAGTTATGTGTATTTTAAGAAAATTAAATATCTCGTGTCTCAAACGTTGAAGGAAAACATCGCGACGAAACCTCTTCTTAATTCTCTGCTTGTGTGAAGTCTGCCAATCCGCATTGGGCCAGGCAGCGTGGTGAACTATTGGCCTAACCCCTCTCATTCTGAGAGGAGACTCGAGCTCAGCAGTGAGCCAAACATGGGTTGATAATGATGAAACAATTTAGGTAAAACTAAGATAAATATTTTACGACAGCCACTCACGATCAAGCTTACCGTCAACTATTTATAGGTTACCTACCAATGTTTGGAGTTCCTCGAGTACAGGTGATAGTTACATTCATTATTTGTATTATTTATTCATTTTATTATAAAAATGAGGTACTTATTTGTATAAAGTTGTTACGACAGCGATAGTATAAATAAAAGGGTATTTGATAATTTTAAAGAGATCCAGTTCTTTGTTAGGCAGCGTGCCTGCCGTGACGCTGCTAGTCGCGTTAGTGATTTTGTGCAATAATGTTTTGTGGTGTAGATATTGATCAAAAATTATTTAGTGTGGGCATGGAGAACATGTCTCTCACTCACTCTAAAGGGATCCCTTAAACCTACACCCAAGGTCACAAGTCCTGGGACCTGCTCGAGGTGTTTCCTCTACAACAAAATGGTGATACAATCACTGTCGCTGCTACCCGTTACGTTATACCTACGCTTAGGGATGGGACACACGATCAGTTTTATCGGATGTACTGCCGTTAGCGCTGCAGGCACGTGAACTTATTGGATGATGAGTAGCTAGCGTTAGGAGATATCTTTGGAAGAGACAGGTGACTTTTAGAACATCACGAAAATCTGGCGCCTAGACCAAACAAAATAAATTAATTGAATTAACAATTAAATGAACAGACCTAGTTAATGTATGTTAAGTTACAACTACGTCATAGGTATCTGTACAATACACCTCCATGTGTACCTATTTAATTATTATTATTATTGTTGAACCACAATCAACTCACGTACAGAGGTTAAATATACAGACAAACGAGTAAGGTACTTCATATCGTAGTTACCAGTTGATTATACAGGGTGTCACGTAAATAGTACGACATTCTCGACATTCTCGACAAATGACAGAATGACAGAATGGGTTGAGAATGATAGTTGACATCAAGGCCTACCAAATTATAGAAATTATATATGTTTCCGAAATTTTACTTTTTTTTTGAAGTTGTGTTGTATTTTCTACAATATACCAAAATACGTATGAAAAATAACTTAAGTGTTGATTTTGTTTGGAGCCGTGACAGCCCAGTGGATATGACCTCTGCCTCCGATTCCGGTTTGAATCCGGTCCGGGACATGCACCTCCAACTTTTCAGTTGTGTGCATTTTAAGAAATTAAATATCACGTCTCAAACGGTGAAGGAAGACATCGTGATTAAACCTGCATACCAGAGAATTTCCTTAATTCTCTGCGTGTGTGAAGCCTGCCAATCCGCATTGGGCCAGATTGGCCTAACCCCTCTCATTCTGAGAGGAGACTCGAGTTTAACAGTGAGCCGTATATGGGTTGATGATGATGATTATGATGATGATGATGATGATTTTGTTCTTTTCGAATTTTTAATTATTTAAAAATTATTATGTGTGCTCACACGCAGCTTAAAAAACTTAATAAAAGAACTTTTCGAAAACTGAGTTAAGAGCTTCCCCTCGTGATCTAGGACAGCTGCTGCGGAAGGATAGGTAAATAATATATAATCGCCCATGATCCATTGACCGCTCGACTAAACAGTTGTTATTATAAATGTTATTGTTCCTACGTTATCTATGTAGTTATGTACCTACTTACCTGCCAAGTAATTAAGTTAATTGGACAATTGATGTTTGTACATCTCTAGGAAAAGGCACTTAAAACATTTTAACACGCGCAAAATCCTTACATAAGCGAATAGTGGTAGACACATATTTAAGAATCAAATAGTAAATTGTTATACAAGGGGCTAAAAAGACACATTACCTATACAAGAGATATTTTTAGGGCCCGAGGCGAGGGCCGCTAAATAGAAACCGAGTTTATAATGGGTTTAGCCCCATGTGTTACACTCTGCTTTTCACTACTATTGCGAGAAATAAGATAGTTTAGTACTATATTCAATGAATTATTTTAATTAAAAAAATAAATGTACAAAGTCTACAATTTTGGATATTAAGGGAGATGCTTTTACCCGGTAACATAATTTCTGACTACTGTGAAGATGAGTAATGAGTATGTGAGGTAAACGTGGGAGATAATAGTTTAAAAAACTCCTTTCGTAAGTGAATCCTTACGTTGTTGTTTTATCCACTTATTAAATTTTTCGTAGGTAAGTATTTAAGTAAATGCGTCTCGACTTTGATGGTAACAGATTGAAAATTTCATCCATCTCCAAATTAGGATCACCATTCTCACTAGATGAAGATAAAAATAACAATTAATGTTGAAAAACCTCCTCCGTTTTATAGTAGGCTAGTACTTGGCTAGTACTCGTAACAGACAAGAATTAAAAAAAAAAAATTTAGCCCCTAGAGGCTGAAATGCTTGTTTAGCCCCGCTGTGGAGTGGTAACATGACAGTGGTTTTGAGTAAAAGTAGTGAAAATAATATTTTAAAGACGACAGTTTGTGTGTGTGTAAGTATGTTTGTTACTCCTTTAGGTACCCCACACTACTAAACCGATTTGGCTAAAATCTGGAATGGAGTTAGATTTTACAATGGATTAAAACGTAGACTGCTTTTTATCACAAAATTTCAAACAAACGCGCGGGTTTCCGCTGGTATATCACACTAGAATTATAAGGGCTAAGTTTGTGTGTGTAAACTTTTATCCCGGAAAATGAGTTCCTCTGGGTTTAGGGATGAGATTTAATTTTTGTGATTTATAAATAAATTGACTTTACAAACTAAAAAAAAATGCATAGGGTTATCATCACATCACACTAATATAAAGGCAAAGTCTGTGGGTAAGTGTGTTTGTATGTTTGTTATTCCTTTACGTCGCAACTACCAAACCAATCCTACTTACCCTATTATATTACAATTTATTAACGCGATAGTTTGTATGGATGTTTGTTTGGATGTTTGTTACTCTTTAACGTCGCTATTACTGAACCGATTTGACTGAAATTTGGAATGGAAATAGATTTTACTCTGAATTAGCACATAGGCTACTTTTTATTCCGAAAAAAATCATGGCTTCCCGAAATTTGCGAAAAATTGATGATTTTGATGATATGAATGTTTGTTACACTTTCACGCCTTGACTACTGCACCGAATTAGCTGAAATTTGGAACGGAGATAGATTATAACCTGAATTAACACTATAGAATACTCTATATTTCTTTTTACTCTGGTTGAACTTAAATGATATAGAATTCCCATGAGCTCAATACTGTCGGTATTTATACCTACTGACAGGTAGGAACATTCGGAAAGTAGATGGAAAGTGGAAAGAACTCTTTTTACGCGGTAACTACGAGTAGGAATACTGTGTTTTGATAGGCCAAAGTATCGTCTCCTTAGTCTAACACCTAATTTAGAGTCAAATTATTGCGCTCTGCCGAAGCCTGTCTAGTCTCTTAGCTAAAGTACCTTAGCCCCACTAACGCAGATAGATAGGTATTCATATTATATTTATATCTCTTCAGCTCCAAACTCCGATAAAGTGCTTTACTTACACAATTTTTTTTTTAATTCTTTACAAGTTAGCCCTCGATGGTAAGGGTAAGTGATGGTGCAAACTAAGATGGAAGCGCGCTAACTTGTTAGGAGGAGGATGAAAATCCACACCCCTTTCGGTTTCTACACGACATCGTACCGGAACGCTAAATCGCTTGGCGGTACGTCTTTGTCGGTAGGGTGGTAGCTAGCCTCGGCCAAAGCCTCCCACCAGCCAAACCTGGACCAATTAAGAAAACCTCAATCGGCCCATTAAGCGGGGATCGAACCCAGGACCTCCATCTTTTAAATCCACCGCGCACACCACTGCACCACGGAGGCCGTCAAAAATTTATCACTTTGCTTTGTAACCGCATTCATCGACTGTTATTTTTATTTTTTTTGCACTTTTATATATACATATTAAGTAATTCACGTTCATTGATAATAATTAACGCATTAATATCATATCATCATATCATATTCGATACCGTATAATTAACTTTGGCCATACCTAATGAGTAGGTATTGTTAACGACAAACGCTCCTAAAATATATACTTATTTCTAATTTTACAACTACAAAAATAACAAGATAATTATTATTCTATTCAACATTTATTAATTAGATAACTAAGACTTAGTTCACTTTATAATTTCTAATGTTTTTCCGTAACGAACTGTAGTAAGATAACAAGGAAGGTCGTCACGGATCGCGCACCCTGAAATAGAATACTTAGATAAACCAGTGCCAAGTATGTAAGTACCTGCATTTTATAAAATTGCGATAACTAATATTATTCTGCCTTCAAATCATACTAAGAGGTATTATATTTATTAGATATTAGTATTATATTAGACGCCCGCTAAGAACGGATATTGTGTCTGGGCTGGTTTAAGGACCAAGAAGGACGGACGAAGACACGGGCGTCCGCTAGTATTTAATATGTTCAAAAAATGAAAACCCCATTTAAATAGATGTCGTTTTTGAAAAAATCGCGAAAATACTTAGGCAAATATAAACGGGTCAAACACTAAAAAAATGCTTACTTCTAACACCATGACGTAATCCAACTTGAACAAGCCATATGCTGTAAACGAAGGTTTTTGATGAAGAATTTGTAGAGAGAGATTAATTGCCTAAAACAAAAGTTTGCTTTAATAAGAACCTTGTTACTTGAAAATAGTTACCACCCAATAAATTGCATGCAAATAATGTTAATTTACCTCGGTTTCTACCGTATTTCCCAGATCGCTGTTAATTATTTGATGTATTACATGAGGAGTAATTTGTGCCTAAAAAAAATATATTATTTAGGTAAGTAGGTTGAATATTAGTAAATAGTTAGTCTAAAAAAGATTTACCTCTCTTACAGTTGCCTCGCTGAAATATATGCACACAAGCATAACGCTTATTGCAAAGCCGATTTGCCAACCAACATAAATTAAGAAATCGATGAATTTCTCGGGGTCGTGAAACAAACCAGATGCTGTTGCCTCCATAAAATAATAAAGGTATAAAATCGTAAAAAGAAGTGCCAGGAACATCATAATTAGTATCACCAGTCCAAATTTATTGTTAGTCATCTCGGTAGCAGAAAACAACATGCCGTATATTCTTCCACACGCTTTGATCTTTTTGCACAGATATTTATCCTTTATGCTAAAAATACCGTTCGGCACTGCTTGTTGTTGGAAACGAAATTTGAAAAACTCTGAGGATGTACGCAACCTTATCGAATTGAGAGCTCTGTTTACTAATCTGTACCTCCTTTTTAAAATGAAGAGGTACGAACAGTATTGTGCCGTTATTGTAAAAATTATCGCATCAGCGAAGATCATTTGGAATATTTTTTCAATTGGCATTCTTGTTCCTCCGTGTAGTGACATTGATACAGTGAAAATTCGAGAGCCACTAATAGAAGCTTGGATTAGGAATAAGATGAATGCCAAATACAGGCTATTCGAGTAACACACTGGCTCGTTCAAGTCCTGCAAAGCTTTGTCTACGTCAATGATCAGTTGTGCATCTTCCGTGCTACCACTGAGATCGAAGGGTACTTTCCACATTGCATACAAAGTGAAAATACCAACCGTGAATCTCTCTACATCATCGCCATAGTGTTGCAGTCTCGTATTATATAGAGCCCTTAATATAGACTGGTCTTCCATTACAATTCTGTACAGGCAATAGTAATAAGAAGTGTACCAAGCGAGAAAAGTTATAAATCCAAACCAAGAAAACGTTGTACTAACTTTTTTCTCGGGTGTATATTCAATAGTAATTACTGATGCGCCGGCCAATTTTCTTATGAGACGTATGAAATATGTTGTTTCTACAATGTTGTTATCTCTATTTGATTTATTTATTGAAGCCAAATTTTTTATTATAAGAGGCAACATTTCGGCAAGGTGGTCTCTTTACTTCTACAGCAAATTATGCTATCGGAATAAAAGTATTAATTTTTAAAAGACGGCCATGTCAACATAATATACACTTGCTAGTGTTCCGTGAAATTACAGTTAAAAACTAACAAGACTTTTACACGGAGTAAACTAAAGAATAATTTACTACGAATAATTAACAAAAAAAACCTAGTTAATTATTAACAAAAAAACTGCATAATATTTAACTATTTAGTTGCATTGTTTAGGTACTAGGTATTACCTACCAAAGATACCTACTGATCCAATTTATCATAAAGTACCATTTTGTTGTTTGTTTGTTTTCACATTTCCAAACAGAAGTAAAAAATTATTAATAATTACAAATTACGTTTAAAAAAGAAGTGTTATGAGATCCGGTTCCCGATTAAAATGCATAACCCTAAAATTATATAATTCGTAAACCTAAAGTTACAAGTAATTGTTCAATTATTTTCATAACGAAAATTGACTGAGTAATAAAAGAGCTATCTATTGAGCGAGTTTTTTAATTATAATTGGCTGTAATAACATTTAGATCATGGGCCATAATGACCTGTAACATTAGCTTGAGAACATTTATTTGTTAATCCCTCTATACCTACTATACTATGTACATGTACATTTATATATTATGTAGGTAGGTAAATCAATATCCATTAAGAGACTTTTTGTAACATACTAGGTACGTATGCACTACGCAATCAATAAATTATGTGCAAGAAAGCGTTTTTTGGGATTTTCACTTTCAGTTAGGTACTAGGTAATAAAGCACGATGAAAAATTCATTTTAAATAATCTTTTTAGAACTAAAAAAAGCTTATAATACATAAAAAATATTATTTGAAATATTAAAATAAATTGACTTTACTACAATGTATCACAAACCTAACTAAATCGTTAAGATATTGTAATTGTTATCAATTGTAAATTATTATACTGTATGACTTTTTCAAAAGAGCAACTGTTGAGTTTCTTGCCGGTATCTTCTCAGCAGAACCTGCCTTCTGAACCGGTGGTAGAATCTTTACAAATAGTCAACTGACGTGTCAAAAGTGCTTGTAAACTAAGCCTACTTGAAATATAGTAGATTGTTATACAAGGGGCTAAAAAGACCCCTTAGGTATTTTTAGGGCCTGAGACGTAAGTCGAGGGCCGCCTAAATAGAAACCGAGTATATAATGGGTTTAGCCCCACGTGTTACACTCTGCTTTTCACTACGATTGCGAGAAAATAAAATAGTTTAGTTCAATATTCAATGATTTATTTAATTGAAAATTATATGTACAAAGTCTACAATTTTGGATATTATGGGAGATGCTTTTACCCGGTAACATAATTTCCGACTACTGAATAACGAGTATATGAGGTAAACGTGGGAGATAATAGTTTTTAAAAACTCCTTTCGTAAGTGAATCCATTTGTTGTTGTTTTTTTCACTTATTAAATTTAAAGGTAAGTATTTAAGTAAATGCGTCTGGACTTTGATGGTAACAGATTGGAAATTTCATCCATCTCCAAATTAGGATCACCATTCTCAGTAGATGAAGACACTAATAACAATTAATGTTGAAATATATGAAAGTTACAGTCACAAATTTACAATTATTTTCTGAAAAAAATCAAGTGTGTATTATTCACGCCAATGGTTTTTTAAATTCTCGCTTTTTAATTTTATTTTTTTCACATGAGAAAAAGGCAAAGGTATTAGTATTACACCGTAAAGGATGTCCCATGTCTTCAATAAAAATTAAATAAAAAAATGAACGCATTCCACATACAAGAACGCTGCATTTATTTCCAATTTAAAGTTTTTTATTTATTTTTCAAAACAATCAGAGCCTTACCTATAATGATTCAATTTTCGAAACCCTAGAGGCTAATATGCTTGTTTAGCCCCGCTGTGGAGTGGTAATATGACAGTGTTTTGAGCAAGAGTAGTGAAAAATGATTTTTGATTTGATTTGATTTGATTTAAGAGTCGTGGATATTGTGTATCAGCGGCGAAAAATCCATACAGTCCGATTCTCGCCGGGTTATCTTTTGAAAATTCATGTACTCGTATTATGTATGGATGTATCCATATATGAGAAACCGTAGTTTGTTTTGTTTTGACTTTCGGTAAAACTCCATCCTTCGCCACTGCTATGTATCTATGGTTCAGTATTTCGGTTATATAAGAGTTTTTCTGCAGAGCATTAAGTCCTGTGAGTAAGTTTCTGTGAGTATTCCCATCCCTAGTTCAGATTAAGCCATTTTCGCTACACGCCTAATTATTTTATTCCAACTTATAGGTACAAATAGTACTAGAAGGTACTCATCAGGTATCTATTAGATAGAATGAAATCAAATAAAACAAGTTGTGGTATTCGCAATTATCCAATGGATAATAGATTTTATTTCTCTTGAAAGTCCACATATACAGTCCATCTGGTGATAACCTTCAATAATGAACATCATAGGCGTTATGTATATTGTCCGGGTTAACAAATAAATGGAGGCATATTATATACACAGGGTTCATAGATATTGAAATCATCTTTTTTTTTCATTTATTTATAAGCACTATACAACTTTATATAATATGATATTACAAGCGTTTTAGTATATATAATTCATATATATGTACTATGATATAATACTATGATATATCTGGCTACCAAAAATATAGTAATCGCAATACAACGTGCATTTTGATAACTAAGTAAATAAAAACCTTACACAAAATAAATTGTGCTAATCGTAATAGCAGCAATCACAAAATCTAGTACATACGAGTAAGAGAGCATTTTCTAATTATTATCTCCTAGTATATTTCATAATAACAGGTCTCATTTGCTTATATAAGATGAAATTATATAATATTATCTTAGCAATTATTGGAAATTCATAAGTAAAATTCGCATTGCGAGAAAATCTTAATTCGACGCTTCCACAGTTCTACAAACAGCAAGCCGTAACAGCGAAGGTAAAACGCTTTGACCTGACCGTTACACTTCATATCTAAAGGTATCTACGTTTAAAAGTCGACTACGACTACAACTATTGTTGTTTCGGTAACTTTACACTGGTCAAATTATTAAGATAAATATCAGTAACGTTATTCTGTAACTATGTTTCTATAACACGACAGTGTGAGCTTCGATATCATGTCTATCGCTCTCTGTCTATAGTATTGTATTACACAGAGAGAGATAGAGACGAGTTCGAAGCTCATGCTGTCGAGTTAAGGTGCTGATGGACTTGAGCTTGTAACAGAACATTGAACATTGTTTTTATATTTCTTAACCTGAACAACGAGTCAAGCCAAATATTGCTACGAACATCTTGATAATTCTAGCGAACGCTCTATTCCAGATGTGTCCATTCGAAGCAAATCTGCTCGCTAGAATGCTCGCTAAAATGTTCTCGTATTTTTCTGTGATGTAACATTCTCACGAACGCTCATTACAAGTAAATGCTAGTCTATCAGCACCTTTATAAAATCATCGTTACAGAATAGCACCCCAGTACGTCATGACGGTGACTTTACATATCATGGTAGTGACGTAACTTATTAAAGCCCCTTGATTATAAAGATCAATGTCAGTACGTTATGGTGACTTTACACATAGTAGTGAGTAGTGACGTAACAATAAAAATGCCTCGCCTTGAAATTCTATTAGTGTTTCTAGTTCGATTTCCATGTCAATACTATAATGTCAGTCAGGTTGAGAATATTCTGTAGGGTTTTTGAGGGAATCCGAGGTAAATCACATTGAGTCCCTCCACACCTCGCATCCTCTACATCTGTTAGAGATGTAAGTAGAGGATTCGGGGTGTGACAACAGAGAGTGTGGGAGGGCAAGATGGCAACGCGCTCCAGTCAATTAATGAAGAAAGAATGCGGCTGCCTCGATATCCTCCTCTCTCGCTACCCTCTGCCATGGGCTACGCAAACCTGCACCGAGGATTCAATGTAATTTACCCATAGTACCATAACCGTCTCTCTATGCATGAAGAAATCAGTTCTTAGTAAAACATACTTATTATTCGAATAAGATATTGGATAGAAGCATACAGGCGTTACTTTGCGGAAGTTCATCATGAATAGATAATAATTTATTTTGCTATCATCCGCGAAAAGCCGACGAACCCATGCGACAACGTCACCCAGGTCCGACAATACTCTCTACTTACGTTTCACCCCGAAACCGGAGCATCCTCAAATGTTGACTCTATGGGTTCGTCGGCTTTTCGCAAATGATAGTAAAATAAATAAATTATTATATATTCGAATAAGAGTTTTATTTCTGAATCTGAGTGTGTAAATGCCGTAGGCTCCTTAACGGGACCTCAGTGGCGTTGAGGGGTTTGGGCGAGCGCAGATGCATCGCAAGCAGAAACATCTGATGGGGTCTGAAGGCAGAAGCAGAAGAGATGGGCCTTGTTGCGTCACTCCATGAGACATTAAATAAATTAAAAAGATAGTAGATATTATAAAATATAAATGCACTATGCAAAATTAAAAAAATAAACTTCGGCTCTAGAGCAATTAATAACGCATCAAACTTAATGGCACAAGAAAATAAAACACGGTATCAACGAATTAGGTATTTAGGTATCTGGTATATTGTCACATTATTTGTGATGTATGTCCTGTTCTAATGATTATTATGTATACTATATTCATTTTCTCTATAATATCTAAATGGGCATATTTTGTATCATAAATAAATATATTCATCACAAGATTTTTAGAAACATTGAATATTTTAACTATTGGTTACTGAAATTAAAATATTTACTAACAAAAAAAAAGAGTATTAAAATACATAGTTATATCAGTTATTAACCCTCATAGTAAAAATAATAAATCGGATAGTGTAAGAAAATTCTTATTGTAATACAAATATGATAGAGAATTTAAATTAAGATACTGCTATTATTATGATAAACCCTTATATTTAGGAACATTGTACTCGTAGCGTCGACTAATTTTCAGCATTTCTTTATTCCGTCAAAACAGATATTACAAACTGATGGAATGTCATGAAAGAGAAGACTAAAATGTGTTAATAATAAACTAAAATTAATGAAAGTACATATAAATACAAAATATATACCATCCCACATAACGACGAACCGATGAAAACACAGAGGGAAAGAGGAGAGTTAATAAAATACTCGTACATAAATCCTTCACGAGATCGCCGCTAAAAGAAAAGTTAACGATTACTGTTCTGATGGTAGATTCAGTCATTGGTCTTATTAGTGGAGTCAATAGAGCATTTTCCCTCGAAATTTTTGACTCGAGCATAAAGAGAACAGCATTGAACAAGTTAGGACATATAAATAATTCATCAATCATACCAAAATGCAGGCGTTCCATGTAATCAATTTTTCGTTTATTATTCAAAGTTTTTGTTATTATTCAAACAATATATTTTTTTATTAAGAAATATTCGTTAGACGAGTACTTAAGTATTACAAGCAGGGTTATGTTTTATATATTATCTTCGTAACCATTATTAATCCTACTTTGTCTGTACGTAACTTTTGAATTTCTATGCAGTATTGTCTAGCAAGTCGATACAAATTATTTTAAATAATGATCTACAGCTATACAGTTACGAGTAAATTCCGTAAACGAAAAATAACTCTTCGAGACATTTGTTATGAGAAGTAAAAGAAAGCTAAGCGTGTAATATTATCGATATTTTTATTTTTGTATTACGGTTATTTTTGAGGCACCATTACAAAGCCTAGCCAATTCAAACTTTAGCTTATTATCTAGAGATAAAAAAAAATGTATAATATGATTCATAGAAATAAATGCATTTTTGTGACTGTAGCGATCATGTAATATAAATCAGTTTATTGTGACAAAGTTAAATCAAATTACGAGATAATATAATGATGTATATAAGTTTAATATGATAGCAAATATTGTGTTTTAAAAATTTGGTCTGCTTTATATATTACTTCCTTTATTATTTATGGAGTATCTATAGTAAAGTATTACAGTAAATACTAGTTCTATTTTATGTCTATATTTATTTTGAAACACTTCTTAATTTCATATCTATATGAACATATAATATTTTTTAATTGCTTAAAACTATAGAGCTGCCAACAATGAAAGTTATGACGATAGTGTATTTTATAGATGAGTAAATGGATTTATTTTTATGTTCCTGTATTTTAAATTTTAATAAACTTCAAGATAATAGTAATTATAACTGTGGTCTCACATTTGAACTATTAAATTGCTTTTAGCTGCCGTTTAAGTCTTTCCACGTAACTACTTAAATGAGACAATATATAGAGTTGTTAGTACGTGTTTTTGTCAAACGATCTGAGTGTGAATTGTGTTATTAAAAATAATCGCAGTCTGACGGCCGTTTTTAATAACCTACCCAAGATTACGGATAGATAGCTATCCTCGATTATCAGTAACAGTCAAGCTATCTTTACATATTCAAACTATCTGTCAGTGGGTTATTGAAAAGCAGATAAGAACAGAAAGATAGATTTTCTTAACTTTAGTAAGCGAAATGGCGGATAGATAGATTATTTGAAAACGGCCGTAAAGCAACGAAACATAACCGTTTTGTTATTATTTAATATGATATTTATTTATTACAAATAATAATTTTGCAGTAAATTACAAATCCTAATTTCGATAATTTTACGATATGGGCGAGGAAAGTACGCATCTTTAAATTAATAATAAAATTATTCAGTGCTTTTTGTATAATTTTAGCCTCTACATACCTCCTCTACTCTACAGGCGTTGTTGTATTTGTTTTAATTATTCTGTGGTTATGTATTCTTAGCAAGGTTTGTTTTTTTTCCATTAAAAATTAATAATTAAACGAGCAATAAAAAATAGATTAAAAATAATACAGAAAAACGTAAGCCAAAATACTGTGCCAATTGTTGCATCTACGTTAAAAATACACGTAATATATATACCGTGAGGCGTACTATACACATATGCAGGTAAATAATCGTCGAATCAGCGATACGGGTTGATGATGGGGGAGATGGGAGATGATAATTTACAAACTAAAGCCTCAATAGCTCAACGGTAAGAGCGGTTGGACTCATCACCGAGGGGTGGTGGTTCGATCGATAATTTTTATTTTTTGATTAATCATCTGCTATTGAATTTATTTTTTTATATTTTGTCAATAGTATTTGTAATATAAATTGTTGTATGCCAGAAATGGCTGAATACATTAGATTGTATGTGTTCTCAGCAAAATAAATGAAATGAAATGAAATCCCCGCCCCGTTAGTCTATTGTAGTACCCACACAGTATTTCCCGAATAGTTGGGAGGGGAATGCGAATATTGGTCATATTATAAAAGATTTATGGCAAATATTCTTTAAAAAAAAATAAGAAAAAAAAGAACTATATTGCTTTGCTTTCATATTTTGGCTTTCCTTCACATATGCCTTATGCCACTTTGTGGTGGTGCAAAGGTAATTTAGCAGTCTTTACAATTTATAATAGATGTTTGAAAAGGTGAAAGTTACAGCTCATTCAAACCACAATGATTTTACCAACATTACAAACATATTCGCCGAATAGAATGTGTTGACTAGCATATGTGTAGAGCATTCCTTATAAATTTAAATTTAAAAACAAAATATACCTAAAATCGATTGAACATAGCTGCTACGATTTTTCATCAGTCTATTTTTGTAATGCCATATTTCGTGTGATATAAATTTATTTATTATTATTACTTTTTTATAAACAAATTTCGCTTAAAAACCTCTACCGTCATGCAGTGGGTTTTCCAAAAATGTTATAACATTCTGACGACATTGGCCCAAAAAGGACATCGAGATAAAAACTAGAAACCTCTCACACATTCATAAAGCTTTCATTGCAATAATTCATCAAGACAATACGTTAATGTGATGTGTTTCTCGATAAAGCTTCAATTCTCATAATTTTTAATTCGTCTCTTCGTAATTTGATTAAGTGCGCGTAAATAAAGCGCTTATATAACCGCACCTACGTACGTAATTATAGTATTAGTCCAAGAGCTGGTCGACACTTTTGGGTAGGTATTTGAGGCAAGTTGAAAACTTGTCTTGTACCTGTACTGCCCCCTTACACAGAACTCTAGGTTGGTGTATTGGGGTTTTTTGATGTGATAACTTTATAATGGAGGGTAAAGCGCTTGGTAACGTAACGCATTACGGCGCTCTGTCTGGCTTGCGCTCGCGACTGCACGAAAAATTAAGTAACTTTCAATAAGCGTCCCGAGACGCACAAGTTTTTTTTTAAATATCCTTGACTCAATCTGAAAGTTTATACAGTTAAATATTAATATTTAATTTACTGGCTTATTTATTTTTATGTTCTTATAATTTTAAAGATAAAAAAAAAATAAATAAGCCAGTCCGGATTTTAAACTTGTTAATTTTTTAAAGATCTGCAAATTGTAAGCATCTGGCACAGTCAAAGAATCAACCATAGTGCCACAAATATTTATGGCCCTGTTTGTTACAACTTGGCAAATTCGTTCATAACACTCCCGATGGTCCGCGTTTAGCGATGACCCGCGCGCACGGATCATACCCGTACAGTCCTTCCCTCTGCCCCGCGCACTCGACTTCACACCCGCGTAGTCCTTCCCCCCGTCGCCTGCATATCATGGGAGTGTCATCAACGAACTTGCCAAGCTATAATATAATGTTTTATATAGTGGCAACGTTAATGGAAGTGACTTCCAGTTTTGCCCACCGGGTCATAAAAGTTTGTGGCACTATTTCTGTGCGAGGGTACAGGAGAGACAAAGTACAAGTTTTCAGCTTGCCTCAAATACCCGCCCGAAAATGTCGACCAGCTCTCGGACCATATATTTTAAAAGGTAAAAAAATAATAACCTAACTTATTACACGTAAATTATAGTAACTAATAAGTAATCATAATAATATGTAACAAACACGCAATCGTATCTCCGTAACAAGACGGCGCGGAAAACATTGCACATACACTTTTGTAAAGCTCAATTCTAAAATATAATTAAAAATCACATCTCATTAAATATCTTTGGATACAACCAAAATAAAATTATCAATATACAGCGTACAAAAATACAAAAAATATACAAGAACGTCGAATATATTTCAATTTATTGGAATACATGAGTCGTATCACACCAGCTAGGCCATTCGCTAACTTGATAAGCCTAACATTCACGACTACGGCATGTTTAAGACGAGAGAAAGTTGATTCCACCTATTGGTTGACTCTCGTGTCAAGATATCCCATTGACGCATGTTAGTTAGCTTTTTAAAAAATTAAAGCTAGCGGGATTATTTGAGATAAATACATTGAATGATACAAATGTTCTATTTGATGATATTATCAGTGGAATTCATATTCCATCGCCAGGGGATCATTCACCTGTTGAGTGTCAAATTCCCAAACAAATAGAGGTTAAATTCGACACTCAGCGGCTGAATGATTCCTTGGGGATGCCCCTACAACCTCTATGAATTCCACTGTAAATGTCACATAAGGCCTCAATACGAATAGCTTTTATTTTTGAAAACATAGTCAGCTAATGGTCTAGCTGATAGTGGAACTATTTACGTCATATTGAAAACGTTAATAGTCCACGCGCAAGTCATATATAATTACATATACGACGTGTACACGTGTTGCAGGCAAACGTCGAATGCCGGTTGACTAAAATATACCTAGATAAAAGTACCTAAATGAAATAGTGAAGTGGTCTGATAATAGGAAGCTTGGTTTTTTAGATTCTCGTAGTTACCACCCCACCGTCCAAGACATACCAGTGTATTAGTGTTTAGTTGCGATACGTTGCTGCAAAAACTAGGAATACGGATTAAAGAAACTGTACCCGTCCCAAATAAATGTGCTATCATCAAACGCCTTATCGCAATAACATAAGGAGATATATTCATTCAAGTTCTAAAATGTTGAATAAAAAAGCATTATTATAAATAGTCCTAAAGCCCCAAGTACACTCAAAGCAAATGCTCAATTGATTTCTCTAGCAGTAGGTAAGTCGGAACTATCGACAACAAATGTTGGTAAGTATTCGACGTTTACCTACAACTTACATACAAAATTATATCAATGATATACAGGAATAGAGGTTATCGTCTCAAACACTATTTGCACTAAAGGCATTGCATTATATTGCTATATGATTAAGAAAATTCGTTAAGTAGTCTAATAAACATTCGCTAGAAATTGTTGTTACAATAATTGAGATTCAACGGTCACAGCAGATCGTGGACGTGAGATGTATCGAGGTTCGTAATAAGGGTTTTCATGAAGGTCATTTCTTTGCGCGCGTTTTCGAGTATGACCCTTGGGTCCTGCGAGGTACATCGGAGACAATTCGGGGCGAAAACCATCGCTAGGTTAGCCGAATCCATTTTGGTTTGACTTACCACTTCTGGTGCACTGAATTGTTGTAGAAAACTTATTAAATATGTAAGTACCTGCAAAAGAAAGGAAATCTTTATTAAAGTCTTCTCACGGAAAGAGAACGCTGTTAACTGTAGCTGATTAGGGAATTAAATAGTTTCTTTCCTTTCTTCTGTAAGGCAGGTTTTCACTACCAAAACCAAGACAATCAACTAGCAAAACCAACCGTTCGATGCTGCAGACCCGCCTTGTCGCCAAGAGACAGGACACCTTGACAATGGCTTCACAGACACGTGCACTAGACCGCGGTCTTGTTAATAACAAGTTGATGTCTTGCGCACACCAAGATCAAACAGACAGACATTGAAATGTGCGCGAGTGATATTATAAGGGTTCCGTTTTTGTACTACGTACCTACGTTGGGAACCCTAACAAATTAATACGAAAAATCTGAGAAATGCCGACTTGCACGTAGCACCGCGTGGTTTCCGGGATTTTGTCGAATGCAATCGAAATACTGCAAATGAGCCCCGCCCGTTTCGTGCAAACCGGTCAAAGGCAGCCGGTCGGTCGCATTCAAGCGCTAAAGCAGCTTTTTCAACTACCCTCAAATTAGTGATTAATCTACCTACCCAGAATAAGGGATAAGAAATAATTGGATATTTTTTAACAGACTTAAAGAAAAATTCAAGAGTAAGTATAGTGCTTCATCTTGATGAGACGCTCAACTTTTTATTTACGAAAAATAATGATTTTAGAAGCTAACTGGGATACCAGGTAATAAAAATTTCTGAGCGTCGGAACGAGATAATGTGTGTAGGACCTTATGACTGTTAAGTTGTATAACTATTAATTAAGCAACAGCTGGTTAGTAACAACTTTTAATAACCTCGTTATTGTTACAAGTTGGGAGAAGGAGAGTTTACCAAAACTTGTTACAACCACCACTTACCAGCCTATTAAGCGACGGCAACCGTTGCAACGCTCGCGTACAAGCGGCGAAGTCGCACCCAGCGGCGACGCAAGCGCCGTACAGAGCGTCGGGAATCAGCGGCTCATATAACTCGCGGTACCACAGCTTGAGCAGGCTTGCCGGGGCGTGGGCATCTAAAGAAATACAGTGGTACCCGTATAATACAATTTCGCAGGGACTCAACTAAAAACGCGTCCTAAGCGGGAAAGCGTATTATACGGGATATGGATGAGGAATAATGTAAAATATAACGACTAATGTACACAATTACACATACATAGTTATAAATATGCTACTAGTATTTCGAAAATGCATTAGCAATTACGAAATTTTCAATTAAACTTTACTTTTGCAGTGCGTCTTCAAAATTTTCAGTTTAGAATCGCATCATGTCAAGGGTCGTTGGCTATCAGGGTCTTTCAGTTCTCTAAGATATCATGTATTAAGTCTTATCCTGCGATCATGGTAAAAGACATTTATGATGTCCTGATCTGTCTGTTGTAATATATTTGTCGCATTTGGAATTACACGCGTGTGACATGTAAGCGTATTAAACGGGATGACGAATCGTATTAAACGTTAGAAAATATATGAAAACATGTCTCAAGTTGTAGGGACAGGGTAAATTACGTATTATGCGAGAAATCGTTTTAAGCGTGATCGTCGTATCACGATCGTATCGATCGTAATCATGGTACACGTTTTACTTAAAAGCCTATTGGACGTTATATTCCAATAGAGATGACGACAGTTTTTTAAATTGTATATGTTACCGTTAAATTGTAAAATACGTTAGTTTATAACCTCACTCGCGATATTGTAATCTGTCGATATATTGTAAACTGAACATACTGATTACAATTTAATGTGTTATTTTTCGTTAAATTACAATCTATTATTATATTATTTGTGCATATAACGAAAAATGTTATATTGAATGCAAGACAGCTAAAAATTTATGATTTTTTTATATAATTAGGGTTAAAAGAATTTTAATTGATTTTGAAATTTTATAATGTTATTTATTTTATAAATATCCATATAAACTAAGAAGATTTTTTGCAGTTGAGTTTAGATGCCTGGAAACTCTAATCACATTTTTATTTGTGAAAATAATCTCTTAACTGTAATATTTTTATAAAACAAAATTATATTTTTATCACGTCACCGCAAACGCCAATCATAAACTGTGACGTCATTCGCTACAAGGCATCGGTTTGTGATTGGCGCTTGCGGTGATATATCACATCACTGCAAACGCCAATCACGATGTTATCTCTATGAATGACGTATGAATGTGTTGTGTTTCGGCGGCAAAAATTTTACGTAGATATTTTTTCATTATTGACGGGACAGAATAAAATACTTCCATAGCTTATAATACTTCCATAATTCAGTTTAAACACTGTTTACAAAAGAGGCAAGTAGCCTATTCACGACACGTCTCGAGACCAGATTGTCGCCAAGTAACAAACCTGTCAACATAGAAGCGTCGGGCAGCTCCCAGTTGTCGATCTTGGCCTTGAGCGCGTTGACCTCGTCCACGTCAGCGGACACCCTGAAGATGCCCTCGGTCTCGCGGCCGTTGAGCGCCAGCACCTGCTGCGAGAGCGCCGTCTGCACCCAGGGTAGCTGGCGCGCTGGGAACCGCTCGCGCTGGAGAGCCATCACTTCGGACAGCGTGTTGCCGAACATCGATTGGCGGAATATTTGGATCTGCCCAACAAATATTTTAGGGCATGTAATTATTATTTATTTATTTATTATTTAACAAAAAACACATTTCAATTAAGCCTAACCATAGTGCTACACAAACCACAGTTGGTTTTACTGTGCACTGGTTATTATTACATAATACAATATTTAAGAACAAAAGTAATTAACAAACAAAAAATAATAAATACCAAGAATAATCATTATAAGGTAGTTAAATAAATATCGTAAAAGTGTGAATGAACCGCCGAAAGTGACGTCATGGCATGCATTCAATTTTTGCGTTAAAATGGGGGTGTTTTGAATGCTTAGAATGCGTCAAACATATGAAATATTTATTATGTAGTAAATAATAATGTTTCACATTCGTAATTTAACTTTTACAGCAATATTAGAAAATAATTAAATATAAAAACAAAGAAGATGGTCCATTTCAGGTCCACTCATATCAAAAATAGTTAAAAATTATCTTCTTTTATTTCCGCAACGGTACAATGACTGATCCTGAGCTCCATACAATTTTGGACCATCTCCTTTATCCTCCTCCTCCTTACTAGCTGACGCCGTGCGGTTTCATCCGCGTGGTTCCTGTTCCCGTAGGAATACGGGGATAATATATAGCCTATAGCCTTCCTCGATAAATGGGCTATCTAACACTGAAACAATTTTTCAAATCGGACAAGTAGTTCCTGAGATTAGCGCGTTCAATCAAACAAACAAACAAACTCTTCAGCTTTATAATATTAGTATAGATTGTCTATACAAAAACAAAATCTGTAGACAGCAGAGTCTACAGCTTTAGTTTTAAGATGAAGAACTTTTTAAACTAACTAATTAATATAATCCTAGTTCTGAAAACATTTGAGCACATATAGCATAACACGACAAATAAATAGCTAAAATTATTTCTCTAAAACAGAATACTCACTCTAGCTTGGTCAATATCTTCAGTACTAGGTTTCCGTGGAGGCCTTTTCCCACCGAATCCTATTCTTTCGAGTCGTTTACATGCTACGCTCGCGTAATGGGACACTTGGACGTGAATCGGCCACTTTCCAACCTGAAAATAATATTAATAAAATCTTCAAATCATAAAAATAAACTAAAAAGCCAAGCCAGTGAAGTATTAATTAAAGCCGTTTTTGAAAGAACCACGGGAAAGAACTGTCTCTAAATCCTAAAAGTTTATAATTTAATCGGCTTTAGTTAATGCATCACAGTGTTGGCACCGCCTTCAAAGTGATCAGAAGGTAGCACATAAGATGTTATTTTTTGCTTTTTAGTTTATTTTTGATTTTGAATTCGGTTAAATTTTTTCGTTTTTTTTTCTGTTTTTAATGTGTCCTAGACTGACAAAAAAAGAACTTTATTGAATTAAAATTATAATAGAATTGGTTAAGAAATGACTAAGTTACGCGGTAACAAACATAAAAAAAAACATACGCGTCGAATTGAGAACCTTTTTCTTTTTTTGAAGTCTGTTAAAAATAGATAAAAGATTGTTAAAAATTTTAATTAATTTATATCAAGAGCCTTTCTTATACACATATTCTTACTATATATACTTAGAGAAGTCAAGTAAGTTTAAAGTGAACTCTGTTTCATACATATAAACTAAAATTGGTACATTCGCACATCTGTCTGCTGTCTGGTCCAGGGTCGGACTATAAAATAGAGAGATATTGAATCATCATTATCAACCCATATTCGACTCACTCCTGAGCTCGAGTCTCCTCTCTGAATGAGAAGGGTTAGGACGATAGTCCACCACGCTGGCCCAATGCGGATTGGCAGACTTCACACACCCAGAGAATTAAAAAATTCTTTGGTATGCAGGTTTCCTCACGATGTTTTTCGGATTCAAACCCACACCCTCCGAAATGAGAGGCAGAGGTCATATCCACTGGGTTATCACGGCACGTAATGTATACATTATTCATTGCAACCAGTGGCGTGCATAAGGTTGTCGATCAGGGTATACACTATTAATAAAATTAAGCAAACTGGAAAAATCTGTATTTAATAAGCACTAAGAAGACATCTCTTAGGGTATGCAGTATTTTAATGCATGTATGAAGTGCACGCTAGTGATTGCAACATTTCTCTTCTCATTTACATGTAATTGTATACCTCGGGGAAACAGTCGGCAAAAGCAGGGTCCCGATGTCGATTGACGTAGTTGGTGAGCGCCGGCTGGAAGGCGGGCGACGGAGGAACGAAGGCAAGGCACACTGCGAGCAACTCCCATCCTCGGAGGAGGGAATCCCTCAGAGGGTTCTCCGTTGTTTGTCTACACAGTTGAACGTACAGCTCGTCTCGAAGCCTGCGAAAATAATTTCATTCATAAGTATGTATAAATGTTTTTATAATCTATAGGAATATTATAAAGGGGTAAAGTTTGTAGTGTTGTAGGGGCTAATCTCTGGCTCTACTGAACCTATTTTGAAAAATCTTTAACCACTAGAAAGCTATTATAACTCTTTATAGGTTATATTTTATCCCCATATTCTCCTACGGAGCAGAAACTACGCGTGTGAAACCGCAAGGCGTCAGTTAGTAAATAATAAGCAGTTAACTAATTAATTTCCTAAAATAAACACTTCACCATGTAAATGACCTTTGGATATTAAAATCGATGAATCATGAAACATCACACTAATATTATAAAGGCGAAAGTCTGTGTGTGTGTAATTTTGTTAGTGACTCCTTAACGCCTCAAATACTGAACGGATTTGGCTGAAATTTAGAATAAAGATAGATTTTACCCTGGATATTAGATATACATATTCATATACCCGGAAAAAAGGCATGGTTTCCGCAGGATATGTGAATAACATAATTTCACGCGAACGGGATCGCGGGCGTCCGCTAGAAAATAATATATTAAAATCCATGAATAAATAGTGAATAAAAAAACCTTGGCGGAGTTTGCTGTGGGCCCTTCTCGGACCAAGGCGCATTTGGAACTCTCGTAACTTTAATTTTAAGTTTTCGACTATAATAATTACCACCATTCAATTAAATTATGACATAACTTGACGTTTCAAAAGTGCTTGTAAACTAAGCCTAATTAAAATAAATGAATTTTTGATCTATGATGATCTATGAATGATTTTTGACAAATAATTCAGTGCTTACTTCTCATTGGTGAAGGTGGCGTGTAAGATGTCCTGCGCGACCGAGTTGAGCGTCATGCCCGGTCGCGCCTTGCGGTCGCCCATGTAGATCTGCACCAGGCGGAACAGGTCGATGGTCGCCTTCTTGTGCGCCTTGTCCCAGTCCGCGCCCACCATGGGCGCGCTTATGGATGAGGACGTCCACGACAGCATGTCTCTCACTGATGCCTGCAAATAGTCATCATTACAATCCTATTTTAATGACCTTCTATAATATAGTATTTGAAATTTTCAGAAACAACAATATTGCAATGCTTAAAAATAATCCTTGCGAATATTGCCTTGCATATAATGTATGTATGTTCTGCCCGATCACTTCACAACCAAGTTACTGACTAGGATGCGTCCACCATATCTCTCAGGACGAGAAAGACAATAGGGATGATGACAGTTTTTTTAATTGTATATAAATTAAGAGTATACTAATAGTAAAGCAATTTTGTAAAAGGAACAGGGTATCTGCGATCATTACTTTCGGATTAAAAGAGTCAGATTTGCGGCGCTGCCGCGGATCCCTGAAAAACGCCCCATACAAAATGGCTCGAAAAAATGACGTCATAGGCAATGTAATGATCGTTAGATTTGTATGCGCGTTCAAACAAATTTACTAATATCTTTGTTATTTGTGCGTTTATCTTTATAGTTCATATATTAAAAAATGAAACATTTAATGTAAGGAAGCTAAAACTGTATGAATTTTCAT
Organism: Bicyclus anynana; assembly: GCF_947172395.1. NCBI lineage: Eukaryota > Metazoa > Arthropoda > Insecta > Lepidoptera > Nymphalidae > Bicyclus > Bicyclus anynana. The sequence continues at coordinate 11,280,119 of NC_069089.1, read as the reverse complement.
CTAATTACGATAATTTTTTTTTAATAGTTTTTGAAATTTTATAATCTCATTTATTTTGCAAATATCCAGACAATCTTTGCTTTTTATGTATAAATTAGTTAGCATTGACCCTATTTACCCGAATGTATCATAAAAATCAATATATTCAAACCTAGTCATCATCCCCATTGCCAACCAATAGCAACTAAAATATCACTCCTCTCTATCTCCTCCCATCCCATCGTAACAAAAGTTACCTGTATATTCGTCTAGAGGTCATATTCACATGCCCTGGGGTGCTCTACGATCTCATCAAAAAAAGGAATAAGACTGATGATGTCTTACCTTTCTCCTGAAGATGCCTTTGTTGAAGTTGAGGTTGTCCTTGGCGAAGATCTCGATGTCCTGCTCGGGCGGCGGGTGCGGGTGCGCGTGCGCGTGCGGCGCGTGCGCGCGCACGGGGCTGTACAATGCGCCCTCCGGCCGCGCGCCGCTCGCCTCGCCCGCCGCCGCGCCGCCGCCCAGCGACGATGTCTGACGACAAACAATTACATTTAAGTCTCAACAGCTCAACGGTATAAGCTAGAGGGGCCATAGTCATCATCGAGAGGTCGTAGTTCGCTGGACTATTGTCGTACCCACTCCTAACACAGTATTTTCCGACTAGTTGGAAAGGAACAGGAATATTGGTCATATCTAAAAAGACAGATTCCACGAGATGAAAGACAAATGTCAGTCAAGATATAGATAGCTGTGTCTCATTCGTTGCGATAGGACAAAAGACAGCTATATTTTCGGTTCACCCGCTATTGGCCGATGCGCATCATTCTTCAAACCACCTATAAAACGATTTGTTTAATGCCCAGCTAATTCTTTCTAGCTCGGGGTTCTCTCAGGTGGTTTTTACATGGCGTCATACTACCTAAATATGATAACCTAAAATATCATGAGCAGAGAACCTCTGGTCTGGGTTATAAAGCAAAACATTCCCCACCGATGAGATTCCTATTACTCCTTTAAAATCTTGCTACAAAACCAACAATACACTATAACATCAATGAACAACTTACCCTATGTATACCAGGCGAAGGTTGCCGATCGCGCTCGAAGCCGACGAACGTGTTGTAGTACGAAACACCGTGGTTCATATACTCGACGTCGGACGGTCGCTGCGCGTACGTATGCGGCAGGTACACGCCGGACCCGTCGTCATCGTCCGGCGTCCGGGCCCCGCCGTCCGACGACTCGTTGTCAGGCTCGTGTCCGGACAAGGAACGCGACTCGGAGCCGGACCGGGAGCGCGACGTGCCTGACTCGCCGTCCGAATCTGAGCCGCCACCGTAGCGCCCCCGGCCTAAGGGAACAAACAAATGGTGATACGACATATTAACCAACATTGCAATCCGACTTAACTATATAAATGCGAGTTGTGAGTTAGTTTCATTGTGGGCTATGCTTTCACACTTAAACTACTCAAGAAATAAACATGAAAATTTACATACATGATAGTGTAAAAACAAATAATGTCATCAAAAAGTTGTTTTACTATAAAAAGTTCTGAGATCCATCTAATACCAAGGCGGTTACTTTATTCAGTCCGTAATTAAGGGATCTTCTATCTCAAGTTATTACGTAATTAGCTAACCTAACAACATCTTATAGTGATCATATCAATATTAAAAATCTTTTATTTTTAAATAACATACACTGACTAACTTGCGATAGACTCTTTCAAACAGAAAAAAAACTGGCCGCAAACGACAGTGTGCTGTCTTTTGCAGAGAACAGTGATTTTAAGTTCTATTACAACGAAAATTCTCCATTGACCTATAAGGAATAAAACGGCGACAAACAGTAATAAAATGTAAATAATTATGGTGTCATTCAACCAGTAGTATGGTACCACATCAGTGTTTTGCCCACGAATATACGCAAGTAATATCAACCAATGACAAGTAAACTAAAATTTAAGTTCAATCAAATGTCATGAAGATAATTTAGCTCAAAGATCTAAAAGGAGTTATTATGGAAAAATATGTGGTTGACAGGACAGGGTGATTCAAATCAGAAGTTATTTAAAGGCCAAACACAATTATTGAATGAAAACTTATCAAGTCTTACAATTCCCACAAAGAATGTTACTAACAAATCCCTCTAATAGCAGTCAATAACATATAGCAGTGCCCGAGGCTTGTTACTCTGGGTGCAGGTTTGAAGGTTCGTTTGAAGACGCCTCCTTCACTACTCGCAAATAAATGTCACATGAATACTCACTGGACAACTTGGCCTGCTGTATGATGTAGTCCTGCAGGGGCAGCAAGTGCTGCATGCCGCGAAGGTCCCAGTTGCAGTAGAGCGGGGAGCCGCCACCGTCCTCCTCCTCCTCCTCGCCGTCCTGCAGCTGCTCATCCTCCACCGGCCTCTTATGCCCTGGACATTTCAAGTTTTCAATTTCCAAATTGCAGTTTTACTAGAGCTTTTGAGTAGTAGTAGGTTTTTGTGGAACAAAGTTACTGCCATAGCTCAACGATTCTACAAGGAAGTCTACAAGGGGCGAACCACTTAGTTCGAAGAGTCGTTAGCCCCCCAAGGTGCTAGAATGGCTACCTCAAAATTCAAAATTCAATTATTTCAAGTAGGCTCAGTTGACAAGTACTTTTGAAAGGTCAGTTGACTATTTGTAAAGATTCTACCACCGGATTCGGAAGGTGGGTTCGGCAAGAAACTCAACAGTTGCTCTTTTTAAAAAAAAACATAAGGTATTTTAATTTATTTACAATTGATAACAACATTACAATTACTCATAGTATTACTTCCTGTGTGAAGGTGGAAGCTGATCCAATGGAGGCCAAGCACCTTCATCATTAAGGAACTCATCAATGGTGTAGTATCCTCGACTAAGTAAATGTATTTAAACACATTGCTTAAAATTATGCATTGGCAGGTCCATCACACTCGCTAACTAAGTCCCAAACACTTTATGCTTATTGAGGCTTGGCAAACATGTGAGTTGTTTATAAAGGTGGAAAACTTACTTCGTGATTTCGTACGATCTCGTGGCCCGGTGGACCTTTCAAGGCGTTGGTTGTGCTTCTGTACATTAGGCTCTGTCAGAGCTGGTTCCAAGTTGACGCATTTCAGCTTGTAGTTTACTGGTTGGTAAAACAAATAAGATGAATATAGTGGGCCAATAAAATAGGCTGATAATGATGGTTGCTTGTTACCAAAATGAAATGAAACGTTACAAATCACTAATGGCTACCGCAAGGATCACTCATTTTTTTTCAAGGAAAACTTCGTTATGCACGAATAGTGTAATAGGGCGATGCTCGATGCCGTCTACAGGCATTGTGAAACAGGGTTTGTTATTACTTATTTTAAAATACCAGTAGATGGCGTGTTTAGAAAACATTGAAACAATCCCATTTTATACATTTCAAGAACCTGTTGCGATAAAGTTAAGCCTGAGGCTCATAGATGGTGCTTTGTTTTTAATTTTTCAAAAAGTTTTACTTCAGTTGTACACTGTTTTTTTTTCTATTTCTTATACTACACTAGCGGATGCCTGCGACTTCGTCCGTGTGAAATTTAGGTTATCACAAATCCCTCGGGAACCATGTATTTTTCCGGAATGAAAAGTAGCCTATGTGTTAATCCAGAGTAAAATCTATTTCCATTCCAAATTTCTGCCAAATCGACTCAATCTTTGCGGCATTAAAGAGTAACAAATATCCAAATAATCATCCAAACAAACGTCCATATAAACTTTCATCATCATCATCATCAGGTGCCCTCTTCAAACTGACGTTTGGCGGTCAGATGGAGAAAACTTTTCCGATCATTTGACATAATTTTCAGCTGGCTGTAATTAGTCTTGGTCCACTCCTTAATATCGTCCACCCATTTACGTCTTTGCCGTCCTTGTGCCCTTTTTCCGACTATCTTGCCTTCTAGGATTAACCTAGGAAACTCGTAGAGGGGTCCTCTTTGCAGATGTCCGATATAAACTTTCGCGCATACAATATTAGTATGATGGACACGTACCAGCGGCAACGTTGTCCTGTTCGTTGGCGGAGGAGAGGCGCATGAAGTTGTGGTGCGGGTCGTGCGGCGGCGTGCGGTGCTTGCTGCTGCCGCCCGACGACACCGACGTCTTGCTCGACGTGTACCGCTCCGGTTCCGCCTGCTGCCGTCTAGAAGAAAAAACCACATAAAATAGAAAAACACATCTATAACAATTATAGCAAACTACAACTATAACATGAAAGTAAATACAGAGTTCTTTGAAAAACTAAATATGATTATAAAAGAAATTTAGGATTACAAAAATCAATTTTTAAAATATTTCCCAGTCTGTGCACATTTCTGTTTTTACAGTAGGCCCAGAATGCGGGTCACATGATATCTTGTGAAAATAAAAAGACATTGTTTTCTAGAAGTCTAGAAGAGAAAACACAAAATGGAAGAACACAACTATAACAATTATATCAAACTATGACTATAACATGAAAGTAAATGAAAAACGAAATATGATTATAAAAGAAATTTAGGATTACAAAAATAAATTTTTCAAAATATTTCCTACTGTAAAAACAGAAATGTGCACAGACTGGCTGTGCACATTTCTGTTTTTACAGTAGGCCCATAATGTGGGTCACATGATATTTTGTGAGAATAAAAAGACACATTGAACTGATTTGTCACAGGTAGATTAAGTAAACGGAAACGTGGACACTGACGATTGGCCTTATCCAGAAATTCAAAGCCGATCAGCGACCTATGGAGAGGGCTATGTTAGGAGTCTCTCTGAAGAACGAGGAAATCCGTAGAACGAAAATAATCGATGTAGGGAAAGGATTAGCAAACTGAAGTGGCAGTGGGCGGGCCATATCTGTCGTAGAACAGATGGCCACTGAGGCAGACGTGTTCAGGAATAGAGACCACGTATCAGCAAGCGCAGTATCCTATGTATACCAGCAAGATGGTCCGATGACATCAAGAAGGTAGTGGGAAATGGCAGGATGAGGAAGGCCTATGTCCAGCAGCGAATACAGTCTGTTGATGATGATGAGATTAAGCAAACTTTATAGGCTTTGTTTCAATATGATCAAGCAATGATTACCTTGTGAACTCCCTTGGGGGATGCCAACTGGACGCGTTGTGCCGCAGATCGAGGCTGGTCTGACGGAACGGCTTGTCCACGCTGTACACGGCTTGCTTCTCCGGATACCGCTCCATGCGCTCCAACTCCGCTAACCGCTCCTTATCTAGGTGCCTGTCAAACGTTGTGTTTCCATTTAAACGTACTCAAAATCAGGGCAATCAACAAATAAAAGCTAAACAGTCATATATATACAGTACTTTTACAACTAGCGGACGCCCGCGACTTCGTCCGCATGAAACGCGATGTAAACTTTCAACTACCTCTACCCTACCCCTACCCTACCCTACCCCTACCCTTACCCTACCCCTATCCTACCTCTTCATCCCTTTTTTTCGCAATAAAAGGTAGCCTATGTCCTTTCTCAGGGTCTAAAGATTGTCTGTGCCAAATTTCATCAAAATCGGTTGAGAGGTTTAAACGGGAAAGTGTAACAGACCGACAGAGTTAATTTCGCATTTATAATATTAGTAGGGATTTGTCACGTTAGAATATATATTAGATACATTATTTAGACCCATTTTAGGACTCTAGACTCGTCTCTCCTATAGTAAAAGAGGGTTGAGGAATCAACGAAAAGCCCGTTCTACTCAAAGTGCTTTTTACCCGTTACCCGGTCGGTGTCGGTGTTTACGTCGTTTGCGAAGTATCTGTCCCGTAAAAGTCGTAGATCCGTGTCACACACGAAGTTCGAGTACTAGCTCACCTGTCTGAGAACCTCTCTCGTGCGTGCCGCGAGAGGTGGTGCGGCCGCTCCAGCGAGTGCAGCGCGCGCGCCCCCTCCGCCGCCAGGGAGATCGACGACACCAGGGACGGCCGCGCCGCACTTGCCTGCTCAAAGATATATTCGTAGTTATTGCTTTTTTTACTTCTCTCACAAATATAACCTCAGTAATAAAATAGAAATCATTCATACTAATCACACTTATATATACCTACACTAATATACTCACAATCATCTGCCCACTTTAGGCCGATAATTGTGCGCCTGAGTATATTATAAACGTGAAAGTTCGATTTAAATTCGATTTTTCGAAGAAAAAACTATTGAATGGAATTGGCTGGAATGGTAATAAATTAATCCCTAAAGTACAAATAAGTTTTTTGCCTCGGAAACTCCATGGTTCCCACGGCATTGATGATATACAGAAAATATTATGCAATAGGAGTTGCGGGCGTTTACCAGTAGTAAAACAGGTACACAATCTTATATTTACTAAGTTAGTATATAATAGCGAGCGATCATGATCAATATCTCTGTCAAGCAATAATGTGGAAGTTTATTCACAAAAGCTGTCATTGTTATTCTAAGGTACTGTAGTAGGTACAGAAAAGCTGTAAATGCAGAAGTTGTCAACTTCTAGGCAGACATCATAAAGACTAGTTTATTCTTGTTTGGAATGCATTTTTTAGGCCGATTAATGTGGATTTTCTTCAGATTTTTGTTGTTTTTAACGTGCTATCATCTACAAATCTACAAGCAAGTCACCTTCTCCCAGATACAAAACCGAGTCGAGTATGGGTCTCGAGGCTATATCTTGCCCGGCATATTGAAACAGTGTTTGTTATTTTAAACTACCAGTAGATGGCGTTATTAGAGAACTTTGAAACAATCCCTGTCATACACTTCAAGAACCTGTTGGCTCATAGATGGCACTTTGTATTATATAAGAAGTTTTACTCTAGTTGTGTGGTCTAAAGCACATTTGTTTTTTGTTTGATGTAAGTTAAGTATAAGTAAAAAAATTATGCCCCCAAAAATTATACAAATCATACACATACTTAATTTACACACACTAACAATAAATTCCAACATACCTGTAAGAACGGTGTAGGTTGTGGTTTGGGAAGAGGACTGCTCGGACTTTGCGGCGATGCCGAATCACAAGACGAACCACCGGCAGACTGTTGTTTTAACTGTCAAATAATTCATAAAAATCAAATTCCCACAGTACTACTGTTGTAGTAAATACTGTTAATAATGCTGTATAAGTTTCTTGCACACTAACTAAATGTTGAGCTAAATAAACAGCAGTATTTTGTAATGAATTCAAACAAATATTATACCTTACGTCTCGTTAATGGCGTACTTTCTACGGACTTGAAATACTTTTCGTGCATAGAATCGTCCGACGCATCCTTCCGGGGCGATATGAAACTACCACTGCGGTTGAGGCCTGTGATTAACGAAAAATAACGACGTAAGTATCGATTTTATAGTATCACCAGAATATAGACTATTGAATATAGATAGAATACTATAGTTATTTGTTCAAATTTTGTTTTTTTTTTCTCATTTTAAACTTCTTAGATCGAACATGGGAGACATGACTTTTTTTTAATTAATTAAAAAGTATTTACCAGAATGAGGAGACCACTTGTCAGGCTCGTGGATGGGCGCGGGCTGCGCTGAGCTGCGTTTGCGCAGCTGAGGCGTGCACGCAGCTACGGCGCACGTCGCAGCGTTTAGCTCCTTGTATATTAATGAAATACACCAAGTTTATTACAGAAATTTATCCCTACTTGTACACCTAACATGAGTCAACGACACAATATCTTGAGAACAGAAAAGACAAGAGAAGAGAAAGAGAAGAGAAGAGAAAAGAAAGTGAAGAGATTTCAAAAGTCGCTTTGTTTATACATTTCTTAGTCTCTTTCGTCGCCTTGGAATGAAAGAGACTAAGAAATGTAGAAACAAAAAATTCATTATTATCGATAGATCACATGATCAACCTTTTTTTTTTTATTATTCTTTACAAGTTAGCCCTTGACTACAATCTCGCCTGATGGTAAGTGATGATGCAGTCTAAGATGGAAGCGGGCTAACTTGTTAGAAGGAGGATGAAAATCTACACCCCTTTCGGTTTCTACACGGCATCGTACCGGAACGCTAAATCGCTTGGCGTCGTCTTTGCCGGTAGGGTGGTAACTAGCCACGGTAACAAGCCAGCCAGACCTGAACAAATCTGGACAAATTAAGAAAATCTCAATCTACCCAGCCGGGGATCGAACCCAGGACCTCCGTCTTGTAAATCCACCGCGCATACCACTGCGCCACGGAGGCCGTCAAAACCTGCTAACAATCATATATGTCATGCCCATACATTTATACTTTTCGAAGTTTCAGAGATTTAAGAAAGAGAATCAATATGTATAAAAGCGACAGTTTACCTGCTTCCGCCGTTGCTGCGCGCTGCTGATGCTGCTGTCGGAGGAGCGGCCCGAGTCCGTGTGCCGACACAGCGCCGCCGTGCCGTCCTCGCTCAGCCGCCCGCGCCGGCCCTCGCCGCTGTTCCTGCACTCAGAGCCACTGCATATGGTTCATATAACGCCTCAATTTTCATTAAACAACAACCAACACTTTTAGATTCTCCCTGCACATCCGCAATAATATTGTCAATAAAGTAGGGTAAGGATCCCTAGAAGCGTATAATATGCGTCAAACTTCTAGTCTATTTTGGACGTTGGAACATGCTGAACAGCACAGCATTTTATAAGCCCGCTGGTATATGTTTATGTAGGTACTACACAGTCATATGCATTGTGGTCAAAAAAGACTCGAAGGGGCATACTATACAATAGTATGCATCTTAATATTGCTTGCATCCAAGCAATATCACCTCGCCCTATTTTATTGAAAATATTTATTTATTTATAGAAACTGTACTTGAGAACACAGTAATCTTGCCCAATTCATCTTACTGCAGTAAACATTCAACAATTCATCAGCCCACTAAAGGGCCAGGTCTCCCTTCTTACAGGAAAGGGGATATGAAGCTTAGACCCATTGCAGTGATCCAATCTGAGTTGGTGGATTTAAGGCAATAAAGTTAAATTCAAAAAAAAATCTCAGATGTTAATGATAGTGACCAGGACCAGGAATAGCTTAACATGCTCTCAAGGACCATCAACTTCTTAACAAATTTTATTAAAAATTGTTGGTTTATTAACTACCTTGTTGATCCAATAGTTCAATAAACATTTCAATAATTCAGTCAATTTGAGTATAGGAAAGTCATCCAAATAAAATTTCAACTCCGCTCAGACAGAATCCATGACAGCAAATTTCAAATTCTCCATTTACCTGTGATGATAATGCCCTCTCCTCGTACGCACAGGACTGGTTTGTGTGATGGTGACATTCTTAGTGTTGTTAGGTGATAGCTTGCTCACACTTGGTGTGGTGGTGTTACCATTGCTACTGATTGGATCAAGTAATGACACCTGCAAAATAAAAATATATCACCTAGAAAAATATTTTGACTTATATTCTCTCAGTATATATGCCAAAGAAGTGGGTACAAGAATACCAGCAAAATCTCTCTATAACACCTTGGCCTAGAACAGCAGCAAGTTGTATATTAGAACAGGTATATAAAGTTGCTCTAATAGGATCTTACCAAATTTAGCTGGGCAGGAAGAACAACACAAATAGTAAACATTTATTATGAAAGAGTTCCTTAATTCTATAACTCCTCTCCAATTAGTCGGGAAAGACTGTTTTAGGAGTGGGTACCACAAAAGGCAAACGGGGCAAGGATCGAACCACCACCCCTGGGTGATTGAGTCTGACCACTTTACAGTTAAGCTATTGAGGCTCTAAAGGTTTAGTAATAATGTACAGTAATTTCAGACATATGTTGCTGCATTCATGCTGGTTATAGACCTTTTGTAAGGACTTACAAAAACCATTCCCAAACCACCAGCATCTAGTGCCACCTCATTGGAAGATATCTTTAAGCTTCTGGACGGGAATAAACTTGGCATCAACATTAATGGTGAATACATTACTCAACTGTGGTTTCAAGTTGTCATGGGCGAGTCTCTGGAAGATCGTAGTACCATGCTCAATGACCATAACAGTTTCACAAAATAGGTAGGCCTCAAAATTATCATATGCAAAACAACAATCAAGAGTATATAAAATACTACTGGACACGACCACAACTTAGTCCGCCCTAGGGCCTCCTTAATCCGACCCTGTTGCAAAATCTGTTCTTGGTGAATATCTACTAACTATTTCATCATTTTATGTCAAGCGGTTTTTGAGATTGCATGATGATATCAACTAAAATGGATGATGAAACTGACCTGTGGCACTGCTTGGTTAGTTTGTGTTGATGTTTCTCGCCTTTTTTGTGGATCAGTGTTTTGTTTTAGAGTCTGTAATTTGGCCAACGGGATGATGTCACAATCTGTAGGCCTGTGCCAAACTGTAGTCTGAAAATTTATTTTCATTTATAGAGTTAATTTTTGAGTATTATATAATAAAACAAATATACATAAAACTTTGAAATTTATAATTATAAATAAACTTTCCTTTTTAAAGTTACTTGTGACATTTTATCAAGGGTTCGGAAGAAGTATGTGCACATAAATCAAAATGAAGGTTAACTGGGTCTTCTATTTTGAAATACCTGGACCTAGCACAAATACTAATCATACTTGACTAAGTTTAATGAATTATTTAAAAATACTATAATAAACAACAATACATTCCTACTCCAATTCCAAAATTATGTCACATTTTATCACTCTTAACTTTATGTATGTTTCAGTGACTCATTTTGTAATATGTATGAAATGACTGGTTATTTTCAGGACAAAAACATTTGAATCCTGATTTTGCAAGAATGTAATGTAGTTAAAACTTACTGTACTAAAATACTCTGGCAATAAAAATGTAATGGTTATTTCAACAATGATGAAAGTCTGCTCTCTAAAAACAATGAATGTCACCATTATATTCAAATCATGTCAACATACCTGAGTAGATGCATTGTAGTAGTAAAACCTATGTGTATTGATGTCAAACAACTCCCACCATTGAGATGAATCCGTGCGTTTCACTTTTACACCCTGCAATAAATAAAAGTTATGTTTGTAATTTATAATATAAAAATTAATGTACGAAATTTGTAATCACAAAACTAAGCACAAATCTTCAGAAAGGTTGAACCTATTTGGCTAATTCTTTTTTTAGTATATTTCTTGAAGTATGACAATGGTTATTACAGACAGTTTTTTAGGATAGGGGTAGGGTAAGAGTAGGGAAGTGTAGGGGTACACACACATAAGTCAGACATAAGTCAAAGCTTAACTGGGTCTGCTAGTTATTAATTAATCTTTGTAATTAAATTTATGTAATAATGCATGTGTTTGCAAAATATATGATACATGTTAGCCCTATTGAGTGAACAGTATATTCTTTTATATTTAAGTAATTCAAAAGTATTTCAGATGAATTGACTGGCAGTTTCACTTGCATGTCACATTAGTGTCAAAATATAGAGATAAAAAATAGCCCATCTATCTGTGTGCTAAATTTCATCTGTTCAGCTGTGTTTGAGTAACAAACATTCATCCAAACTTTTACATATAAAATGATAGTTAGAAGAACTGGATATGATGAACAATACTTTCACTGAAAATTATATTTTATTGCTCTTTCTTTTATACATTTTCCTCTTTAATCCTTTGAAGCCTGTACTTCCATAATAAAAGCATCAATTTCTTATTTAATTGTATTGAATCCTTCAATTGAACCTATCTTGTCATTATCCTTTAAAGCCTATTCATTTACCCTATTGCATGCATTAATTAAATTTTAATGTGAACGTGCTGTTGTCAAATGAAAGTTAGCCACAGAGAACATCATTTATGATTTAGTAAAAAGTATGAATTAATTAAAGGGAAAGTTTAGACAACATGTATAAAAGGTATATTTTTGTTAGTTTACCACTTTAGTGAAATATTTATTTGATAGTTCAATATACTCTTACTTTATTAGCCAAATGAGTAGTAAAGTATTACCTCAGGAGGATCCCAAACACATTCGCCAGTTGTTAGGTTAGCATACATATGTTCCTTTGTCTTAGGTTCTATTATTTCCACCCATTCCACCCTGGAATAAAACATCGCCAGTTTTACAGTAAACCACAACTATACTACCGCACTGTACCAAATGAATTCAGGGCGTGACATTAGTGATTTCCGCGTACTTTATTGATTTTGCAACTTTTCAACAATTTTCGGAAACGATTTGGCATTGGTATTTAGATGACTCACTCACAACGAATGAGAATTACCTTTCGGACGACATTTTATCAAACGAATTATGTATTTTCTCTTCTATAATGGGGCTTAAATTACATTTTTAACTAAAAATCGGACAAGTTTTACGAGAAATCATCCATGTTGAGTGTTTACTTCGCCCACATGCCACAGATTAAAAAGCGTTATGACAAATAATCTATGGTTGACTTATGTTTATTGAATGAACTAAGAACGTATAGAATGAACCTAACTTTCTCTGTCTACGGAACCATTGTTATTCTGGCAAAATGCCAATGCTTGTTTTAATTTTACGGCCTGTGATCATCACATCATCATCTCTTTTCCCATTTAAGTGCGAGATATGTCAATCGTTTACATTCGCTTTGTTATTTTTATTTACTTTTATATTCGTCAACTTAATCCAAATCATTTTATCATCTACTCTTATCTTCTTTGGCCATCCTTTCCAGGGACTTGGATACCAGTCTTAAAGTCTTTTATTTATTTACACAATACTAAAACACAAACAAGCTTTATTTGATTTATATTAGGCTTGTTAGGCTAATAGGTAGGTATAAAAAGAATATAAATTAATAGAAACGTTAACCGATTTTAATGAAACTTTTACGAAACAATATTAGGCTACTTTAATTTCAGAAAAACTCAGGATTCCCGCTCCATTGGGATTTGTAAAAAACTGAATTTCACATGACCATGGACTTATTAAATTGCATACACGGGCGTTCATTATTACAAAATTTCCTTTCTTATTTCTATACAGCAGTCTGGGATTACCTCCGACGAAATAACTTAGGGTTCGTATCACTCAAATTCACCAAAAAAAATGTCTGTCGTTTTTTGAGCGAAAGAGAGAGATTCACATATTGATATTTAATTTTTTAAAATTAAGTTAAGTTTTTAAAATTACATTAAAAAAATATTATACATTCTTTAGTCCATTGAATACACACAACTATAAAAAAACATTACACACCTATATAAGTTTAATACATTAAAAAATTGATTTTATAGACGCAGTTTGTAAAGACACGTTAGATCATGATCATATACTTTTGACAGAATGAGAAGGGTAACCTCTAGCGAGGCAGGTCCTATGGTGATTGATCTGAGGTGGTCACTTAATCTATGATCGTGTCCACAGATATTAAATAAAAATCATAGTTAACTGTTATCCCTTTTGTGTCTTGTAGTACGATATCCTGTGGACTGTGACATTTTCAAAATTCAAATGTCATTTGAAATTGAATTTTAATATTTTGTTCTTGTTGGTTTGGTTCGGCAAAGTTTGGGTTTGGTGGATTTGGTATTACAAAGTATTTTTCGCATTTTATATATTTAATTTTTTGGTATTTCCGCTAAAAGTAAATCTAACTAGTAAGTACGATCTTTATATATAGTGAATGAAATATAATATTGCAGTCACGCTATTACAATTATTCAATGTTGCGAACTCTGACTGTTAACCTTATCAAATGCCGGCGCATTAAATATGCTGATTCATATTTTAATATCAATAAATTCAGACAACTTTCATCAGGATCCACTCAGACAAAATTTGGTACACCGGCTAAAATAGTTAACGGTCTGTATGTCCTCAATGTATTATGTATATATTATATTATAGTTTAGTCCTACAATTATTTCCAATACTCTGTTTTGCTTAGAAATGGATATGTTAATAATCGAAAGTAAACCAACAGAGAAAACGAACTGGTCAATTTCAATGATCACATCCTTTGATTAACAAATCATTAATCATTTGGATTGTTAAGAGGCATAACAGTGTTGTAACTGAACCAAATGATCTTTAACAGCCTTACAAACTTTTGACGTCCTCTGTGGTGCAGTGGATTATCATGATTGAGGTCCTGGGTTCGAGTGTTTTCACATAGCATGGGTACAGTGACAGTTGCCTGTATGCCATTTGTATTACATACTAATAACATGAATAGTGCAAACTTTCAAGAGTGAAACAAACTGCCACCACCATCTTACATAAAATGAAACCTAAAATAATAAAAAAAAAACTCATTTCAATTTTATTTTTAATTTCTTATAGCTTTAGTATATTTGATAAAGTGAAATATAAAATAGAGAAATGAAACAATCTCTCTTACTATAATTCGTTGATCCTGTACTTGCTATATCACTATCTATTTCTTTATTTTCAGCAATGGAAGATAAATCCATTTTCCTTTTGCCCAACAACCAAAGATTTGTTGAATTGGATAGTTCTCAAGCATTCACTAATTTAACTCCAGATGAAAAATGTTATGCTCATTATTTAAGTCAGGTAAAACATTTATGATTTAAATTACTTAATATTAAAATAGGTCTAATCGTGGGCGCCCGCTAGTAATTGTTTGTTGTGTTGTTAATAGTTGTATGTTATGTTTTGTTACTATTCGTCTTTTCAATTTCTTCACTAAGAGAGAGAGAGGCGTATATCTTAGCATTCCATGGATTCGCTGTGAGGGTGCCGGGTTCATTGTGTGGTAGAGAAAAAAACTCCAAGCAGAGTCCTGTACTTGTGACTAGATGTAGGGTTAAGGAATTCCTTCCAACAACAACTCAATAGTGCCATAAAATGTGCAATTCCTTGAGTGTTGTTGTTGTTCAATCAATCTTGATATTTTTTTTATTTTCAGGCAGCCTGGAATGGTGGACTTATTGTCCTTGTCCAAACAAGTCCAGAATCTCCAAGGATCTTTTCGTTACTGCACAGAATTTTTATTGCAGAACCTTTAGAAGATCTTAAAAAGTCTTCTATAGCAGCTGGAGTCACTGAAGAAGATTTTCAGGTAACAATTTTTTGACAATTGATTGACAATTTTTTGTTTGAAGGTCTGTAATTCTTTTTTTTTTTTGATAAATTCACCGAACAATCTCCATCGTGCCTCCTCCATCTACTCGACACTGGCGAGATAAACAGTGCCCAGTTGGCACAAATGAAAGCCATAAAGAAGAATTGAATTGAATTTTTGATAAAGCTAGAATACATTCTTGGGCTATAGTGTCTTTCAGATAGTATGGTGACAGTGTTTTACTCTTGTAAATTTGCCACTATTCATGATAATAATATGTATTATGAACTTTGCTGTACCGATGTTATCTGAAAAACACTTTAGAATGTGAATTTGAATGAACAGTGATTCAGTGAACATATTTACTTGTGTTGTTACATGTAGATTGATTAGATAGTTTCAGTAAATCAACAAGTTTTTCTTGTACTCCAACATTGTTAGTACTTATATGTTTGCTTCAGACCTATTCTTGGGAGGTTTCTTACATGTTGGAATCTTCTTAGATAAAAGATTACAGGCTAACTTTATCCTGATTTTTCTAAGGGAACAGGATCATCACAGGTGAAACATATTATTTGGAAAAAAATAGCAGTATACTACCTATTATACTTTAAGTCAATGTATAGATTTTAAACAAGAATTGATAAACAACACGTATTTCCCATAAAATAGACTTATAAATAAAATAGTATGTTTATATTACATCTTTTTATGTAGAAATGTAAATAAAATTCAATAGCACAATTCTTAGAAACTAGAACAACTAGAATTGATAGTGAAACCACTTCCCTTGAAAATAGATATGCACATTCATTTTGTGGTTCATATTTGTTAATAATACTGACTTATCGCCATTATTTTATAAAAATATAAAAAAACATAAATCATTGGTGATTCACTTTTATAATAAAATAAATTTGATTTGGTTTTTCATGAAATATTCTATGATTATTAAGAACTATAGACTTTATGTTTTGTTGTTATGTAATCTGGAAATTATTTTTCTATAATACAATATGTCACTACAAGCAGGTTTAAACAATAAAACAAAGCAAACATTAGTTAAATGCAGTCATAACTTGATAATATATTACATTTGAGTAGTACACCCAATAACTCTTCATATATTCTTGTATATATCAAAACTAGCCTACGCCTCGCGGTTTCACCCGCGTATTTCTTGTTCCCATGATAATAATATGTGTATGACACTCACAAATGACATGACTTTTTAGTTTTAAAAGAATTTTTAAATCGACTCAGTAGATCCAGAAATATATAATAGCACCACAATATCTTCATCTGTCATCATAATAACCCATATTCGGCTCACTGCTAAGCACGAGTCTCCTCTCAAAATGCGAAGAGTTAGGCCAATAGTCCACCACGCTGGCCTAATGAGGATTGGTAGATTTTAAACACATAGATAATTTGGATTGGTAGATTTTAAACACATAGACAAAATTCTCAGGTATGCAGGTCTCCTCACGATGTTTTTCCTTCACCTTTTGAGACACATGATATTTTAATTTCTTAAAATTTAGCACATAACTGAAAAGTTGGAGGTGCACGCCCCGGATCAGATTCGATCCTACGCTCTCAGAATCGAAGGCAGAGGTACTATCCACTGGGCTCTCACTGCTTCTTTATAATATTACTATAGATTATCAAGATATTTCCTTTGATTTATAACATCCATTTAGCAAACTTTGTAATTTTACAATTTTGTTTTTCAGGCATTTCTAGTATATGCAGGTGGATTATTTGCCAACAGTGGTAACTACAAAGGCTTTGGAGACACAAAGTTCATCCCCAATCTTTCAAAGGAATCATTTGAGTTGATTGTGAAAGCTTCTAAAGCTTATGAAAATGATGGAACACACATCACTAAATTGTGGGAGAACACGAAAAATTTGATGTACAGTGTCGCTCCTAGACTAACTAGTCTTGGCTTAGCCAACAAAGTAAGTAGTATTTTTTTTGTTAGAATCAACAAACCAGCAGGTGCATACCTACCTTAAACTTGTAGTAGCAAAAACAGATTTGAGGAAAGTAGCATACTTTTCCAATAGTAGTATTAAAAATGTTACAACCTATAGTAGTATTAAAAATGTTATTGAAATTAACTCTGTCTATCATTTTGCCAGTTTTTTACACTAAAAACAGAACTTTGTTATAATTAATATTAACTACCATACACTCAGTGTAAAAATTAATTAGACCTCGGATAATAGGGATCATCCCCATTACATAGACTACTTTTAATTGCAAAAGTAGAACTAAAAAAAGGTGTAATAAGGTGTAAAGTTTGCAAAGTGCAAGTACTCAAAAGATTTTTCAAGTAATATTTTTGAAAATTAGAAGTATATAATTTAAGGTAAAGTTTGAAATAAAATCTATCAGTTACATTTACAACTTTTAGTTAAGAAATGAAATTAATTCATCATTCAGGTCTGTTAGTTGTCAGCATAATCACACGGTCTGTACAAATTTACTGTAATAATTAAAGAAATATTAAATCTAGTTTGTAAGAGTATCATTCAAAAATTCATATTTTCATTCATATCTATATTATTAAATGTAAAGTAATGATTATTTTAAGGGAGTCACAACATATTTCTCCAGCAACTGCACTGAAGAGGATTCCGCTCTTGTGAATGATTGGATGAAAACAAAACGCATTGAGGCCTACATTTGTAGAACTTTCAAAACTACTGCTGAAGATGGCTGTGAGTAAAACACGTTTTGTTGTTTGTACATTATGGAGAAAGTAAATAAACTCTTATTCAATATTAGGGTTAAGTTCATATGAATATTACCTAAATAATGTTATAACTGCATGGCAACGCGCGTAACTCATAGCCTCGACGCGATCCTCCTTACCCAAGCTTCTGTTCTAGGTACTGATTATAATTATGGGAACAGCTGTCTCCAGGCCTATTCACTATGGTTTGGTCTTTATTATGAACCTATTAAAAAAAAAGTATATGTCAACTAGCATAATATGTCAAGGATAATGAATTAGCCTGCTGACCTGAATATACATATAATAGTCACTAGGGTTTTACCCGCGTGGTTCCCGTTCCCGTAGGAATATGGGGATAAAATAAAGCCTATAGCCTTCCTCGATAAATGGGCTACCTAACACTAAGAATTTTTCAAATCGGACCAGTAGTTCCTGACATTACGCGTTCAATCAAACAATCAATATTAATACTGTTGATATCCATTATAAGGCTGTCCATCCACCAGAGCGAAGTGACGGAGCGTAGCGGAGAAACGGACTAACGCGGAGCGGAGTTGCGTACTGTGCGAAGCGAAGTGAGAAAGTAATGCGATGCGAAGTTGCAGACTATCTTCTCCGCTTCCCCGCACATGACTCCCCGCTCTGCTTACCCGTTTTATATGAATTTTTAAACTAGCTTGCAAGTCCCTATTCATTAAGTGGAGCGTAGATTTTGTGCTGGGTTAATATTTCTCCATTTCTCGGCTCCGCTGCCTCGCTCCGCTTTGGTGGACTGGCAGCCTAACACAAGCTTCCCTTACATTGGGACTGGATTTATGTGTTTTTACTTTTCCAGTACCCTTATACACAATACACCTGGCTAGTATCGAAGCAACCCCAAAACCACCGATCACGATGGAGAAGGAAAAATACAAGAACGCGTATTTCCGAGTGACTCGCGGCGACTATGCGCCTCTACTCAGTTTGGTGAACGAAAACTTGAACAAAGCCGTCGAATACGCGGCGAATGACAACGAGAAGAACATGCTCAAACACTACATCAACAGTTTCAAGGAGGGCGATTTGAATGAACACAAGGAGGGCAGCAGATTTTGGATCAAAGACAAAGGGCCGATAATAGAAACGTAGGTAGACTAAAGATCAAAAGTTGTTTATTTCAAATGGGCTTTTTTCTAGCGCTCTTGTAACGATAAGTTCATCTAGTTGATCCAAATGCCTCTAAGCATTTTTTTCATAGATAATTAATTTGGCTGGTGAGGCTTCGGCCGTGGATAGTTACCACCCTACCGGCAAAGATGTACCGCCAAGCGTTTTAACGTTCCGTTTTAACGTTTAAACGTTCGTTCGTACGATGCCGTGTAGAAACCAAAAGGGGCGTGGATTTTCATCCTCCTCCTAACAAGTTAGCCCGCTTCCATCTTAGATTGCATTATCTTTTACCATCCGGTGAAATTGTAGTCAAGAGCTAACTTTTAAAGAATAAAAAACAAACAAAATTTTATTAAATTTTCATTTTATTTATTTTCCCATCGTAATAGCTGTAAAAAGCTGAAAAACCGTCCATCCGGATTTGTAGTTTACATAGAGTTCGTTTTTATGTGCACGCACTTTAAATTCCTAAAATTCGCGAATGCTTATTTCGATTTTATTATTATTTATTTACAGTGCTAATTTGGATGATTTATTAGTTCTAAAGTTACATTTTTATTTATAAAATTGTTAATCTAAATTACAAATATTTCATATCACTCTTAGATACCAAGGATTCATAGAGACTTACCGAGACCCCAGTGGACAACGGGCAGAGTTCGAAGGCTTTGTTGCGATGGTCAACAAAGAAATGTCAAAGAAATTCGGTCAACTAGTGGAAGGCGCAGAAGGGTTTATTAAGCTGTTGCCTTGGGGACAAGACTTGGAGAAGGACACCTTCCTCCGACCAGACTTCACCAGCTTGGATGTTCTTACGTTCTCAGGCAGTGGGATTCCAGCAGGCATTAATATACCTAACTGTAAGTTATTAATTTAGCCATTAACAATTATAGATTTTCACTGTATGATAGAGGCTATTGAGAAATTTATTGGTTACTTTTTATCCTGGAAAATTTTGTGATTTGTGTAATTTGCTGTGTTGTGAAATTGAATTTTATGCTTAATATGGCATCTGTTAGTAAAAAATAAATTCCCAAGATAGAAGTTAAGCCAAAAACCTGGTTCTCTGGTACAGTTGGGTAAGCTTTTCTTTAAAAAAAAAAAGAAGCATTGTCAATTGTGCCAGAGAAGTAGCTAGAGTACCTTAAAACATACAGAAAGTTAATACAAATTGACATACCTGACGATTGTTTGACAAAAGTTTTTACAAACTAAGCCTTCTTGAAATAAATAAAATTTGAATTCGAGTTAGATTGGATTTAACTGACTGACAGCAAAAATATTTCAAACCTAATTCATCATCATTCTCAACCCATATTTGGCTCACTGCTGAGCTCGAGTCTACTCTTAGAATGAGAGGGGTTAGGCCAATAGTCCACCACGCTGGCCCAATGCGGATTAGCAGACGTCACACACGCAGAGAATTAAGAAAATTCTCTGGTATGCCGGTTTCCTCACGATGTTTTCCTTCACCGTTTTTGAGACACGTGATGTTTAATTTCTTAAAATGCACACTACTGAAAAGTTGGAGGTGCATGCCCGGACCGGATTCGAACCTACGCTCTCCGGAATCGGAGACAAAGGGCATATCCACTGGGTTATCACGGCTTCAAACCTAATTAAGTACTACAAATAAAGTAGAAAGTTAAAAATATATAAATTAAATAATTACGTTTGTGTTTTCCATTTACTTAATTTGCTTTTCTTTAAGAAATGCTTCAATTTTACTGAATATTGTTGAGAAATTAAATATATAGTAGAGGGATTTGTATCAAAATCAAATGTAACTTCATTATGTATGCCTAGATGATGAAATCCGTCAGAACGAGGGCTTCAAGAACGTGTCCCTCGGGAACGTGATCCCGGCCGCCTACAAGGAGTCCGTCATACCGTTCCTCAGTGACGCGGACAAACAGTTGCTCGAGCAGTATCGGGTGCCAGCTTTTGAGGTCATTTTGAAATACCTTTTTTTTTAACGTGGGGAAATCCTCATGGATACCTTCTCGCCACGAGGAGGCAAGAAGGTTATGTCGGACTTCAACCGACTAAAACCCTACATTGTTCCGACTCGTTCCGACAGTTCATAAATTCATCAATTAATTTAATTGTGTTTGATGTGTTTTATCACATCATCCTACTTCCTATCCTACTAATATTATAAACGCGAAAGTTTGTATGGATGTTTGGATGTTTGTTACTCTATAACGCCGCTACTACTGAAGCGATTTAGCTGAAATTTTGAATGGAAATAGATTGTACTCTGGATTAACACATAGGTTACGTTTTATTCCGAAAAAATCCATGGTTTCAAGGAGATTTGCGAAAACTGATGATTTTGATGATATGAATGTTTGTTACTCTTTCACGGTTCAACTACTGAACCGAATTAGCTGAAATTTGGTATTAAGATATATCATAGCCTGGAATAACACATAGACTACTTTTTATCCCGGAAAAACTCATGGTTCCCGAGGGATTCGTGAAAAACTATATTCCACGCGGATTTGATATAGATTTATACTGTATCTGTCTAAAGAGTTTTCTAATTATTATTATTACCCTGAAATGTTCTATATTTGTTCAACAATAACGCTTTCTTTGAAAATTGACAACTGAATTGGCATAATAAGCGCAAATTGTTTTCATAGGTACAAGTAGGACTCCACGAGCTACTCGGTCACGGCAGTGGCAAGCTCCTCCGACAAAACGCTGATGGCACTTTCAATTTCGATAAGGAAAAAGTCAAGAATCCGCTCACAGGTAATATACTCTTAAATTTAAATATAACTAAAATGTAAATGTTAATGAAAGAGAGACTCACTGCTGAGCTCAAATCTCCTCTCAGAATGAGAGGGGTTAGGCCTATAGTCCACCACGCTGGCCCAATGCGGATTAGCAGACTTCACACACGCAGAGAATTAAGAAAATTCTCTGGACTAGTGTCACACTCATATTCACGAACAAAATTGTCTGTAATTTTTCGAGAAAAACAAGCTTCGATTAGATATATAATATCTTATAGGTACTAACCTAGAAGTTGTTGACCGTTTTTTACAACGTTCAACTACGTAAAAAGGTATTTTCAAGGAGCTCTTTAACCGAAGAACATGATTATAATTATGAAACACCGATCGTATAGAGACAGTTGTTATAATCGCATTAGATCGTTGATCATATACTTTAAGCGAGGCAGCTCCTTATGTAATTAGTCTGAGGATAATGATGATTGTCAATACTATCGTATTTCAGGCGCAGCGATTGAGTCGTGGTACACCGAGGGCGAGACGTACGACAGCAAGTTCACGACGCTCGGCTCCGCGTTCGAGGAGTGTCGAGCTGAGGCGGTGGGACTGTACCTCTCGCTGCAACCGGAGATATTGAAGTAATTATTATTTTATTTATTTATTACTCTGCAACATACATATTTAAATTATGCCTAACCATTATGCAACACAAACCACAGTTGGTTATACTGTGCACTTGTAGTTATACAATATTAATTAAATAATAAAAAAAAAATAATTAAATATAGTCGTATCTTGTAAAAGATTTTTGACCGTGCCCGGAAAATCGTTAAAAACAGTTACAACAATATATTCGCCTTCGCTTACCATACTCATTTATGAAGTTAGGTACATGCAATTTCAAGTTTTTTGTATTTAACTTCTTTCAGTTTAGGTTTTGTTTGAAGATACTGCTCTACTTTAATTACGGAATATTTTGTTTTTACGTCTATTATCATTAATTTACAGTAATTAAATAAAGCATGACAGTCATTTCTTTATTGTTTTTTTAAGTACAATGGTTTTTATTAGGCTAGTATTTAGTGTTATTGGTAGCTGAAGTTGATATATTTGATTAATATTAGTTGTATACGTAAGACCATAGTTACTCAATCCATATGATATTATTATTTCACCCAATACTTTGTACATCATTAGTAAGGTGGGAAATGGAACTTTGTTTATCTTTATTTTTTTTAATGTCATGCTTATAGAAGACTTTTATATTATTTTAGAGGGGAGGTATCAGTGTTGGTATATAAATAAGAGGGTATTTGATAACTTGAGCTCAGTTGTTTGTTAGGCAGCGTGTACACCGTCAGGCTGCCAATCGCGTTACTGATTTTGTGCAATAATGTTTTGTGTTGTAATTATTGTTTATCATAAATCATAAATTCTTTAGTGTGTGCATGGAGAACATGTCGGGGAGGGAAGGTGAGTATTGATGCATTCTAAAGGGATCCCTTAAACCTAACCAAGGTCACAATTCCTGGGACCTGCTCGAGGTGTTTCCTCTGCCACAAAATAATGTTACAATCACTTTCGCTGCTACCTTTTGACGGCCTCCGTGGCGCAGTAATATGCGCGGTGGATTTACAAAACGGAGGTCCTGGGTTCAATCCCCGGCTGGGTCGATTGAGATTTTCTTAATTGGTCCGGGTCTGACTGGTGAAGGCTTCGGCCGTGGCTAGTTACCACCCGACAAAGACGTACTGCCAAGCAATTTGGCGTTCCGGTACGATGTCTTGTAGAAACCGAAAAGGGGTGTGGATTATCATCCTCCTAACAAGTTAGCCCGCTTCTGTCTTAGACTGCATCATCACTTCATCACTTACCATCAGGTGAGATTGTAGTCAAGGGCTAACTTATAAAGGATAAAAAAAAAAATTACCTGTCACATAACACTCATGCTTTTTATGGCTACTTGGTTTCATGGTGTGTTTGTGCGTAGGCTCTTCGGCTACGAGGGTGAGGAGGCGGAGAAGGTGACGTACGTGAACTGGCTCAGCTTACTGTGGAACGGCGCCGCCAAGGCCACGGAGATGTATCAGCCCTCCACCAACACTTGGCTGCAGGTATATTGCCATGATTTTTTGTTCTCTTATTCATCGTTACATTATATCACTTTATATCTGTAGTTTATATCACTTTATATCATGAGCCGTGATAGCCCAGTGCATATGACCTCTGCCTCCGATTCCGGAGGGTGTGGGTTCGAATCCGGTCCGGGGCATGCATCTCCAACTTTTCAGTTGTGTGCATTTTAAGAAATTAAATATCACGTGTCTCAATCGGTTAAGGAAAACATCGTGAGGAAACCTGCTCGCCAGAGAATTTCTTAATTCTCTGCGTGTGTGAAGTCTGCCAATCCGCATTGGGCCAGCGTGGTGGATTATTGGCCTAACCCCTCTCATTCTGAAAGGAGACTCGAGCTCAGCAATGAGCCGAATATGGGTTGATGACGAATATCTGTAGTTTAATTAGTAATTAATTATTTTTATATTGTTACACCCCCACTAGGTGGACCGAAGACATCAAGCGGGTTGCGATCGTTTTGTTTGGAAGTCCATGCACGAGGCCTACGTCCAGCAGTAGACGTCCATCGGCTGATAATGATGATGATAATATTGTAACACATATTTGCTTCTCATTATTTTAATTTAATTCAATTGAATGTGTTCATGTTTTATATAAGCTGTGCCGTCACATGAGCCTCAACTGAAAATCAGCACCGTGTAATATGTTCTTATGTATACCACAGCCTTTCTTGATGAATACTGTTTACTAACAAAGAAATTGAAAATGAAGGTAGAAAACGTATGTCATTTCGTAACTTATTTATTTTAAATTATGTATGGTTTGTTTATAAAATGTTATTCATAATTTATAAACCATAACTAACTGTTTTAAGCTTATTAATCAAGTTTATTTTCATTAATTATAGAACAAATTTTTTAAAATTTTTATTAGGTGTGAAATGACTAGTGATTTCTACCCTCATTTTTAATTTGTTTGTTGGTAAACATTATTCATCAAGAACGGCTGTAGTATAGTGCATATGCTGAGCTGTACACTCTTTCTTTGTAACAGAGCTATCATACTATAGTATGCGCGTTATCATCTGAGTCGTCCGGTCATAAAAGTCAAAAAAGATAGGAATGTGCAGCGCGCCTACCTGCGCACCCTAATTATCGATAAACGGCTACCTGCGCACGTGCTAATGATGAGTCAATAATGATTTGGACGATTCTGATTGGTCGGTTTCTAATGTAATTGCATTGCGTATTTTTTTTGCTATAAATGTGTTTACTGCAATTAAATAAATACATTCATGTGTTAATGTCATGCGGCAACACTTCAATGAGAATACTACTGAAGGCGCCGCTTATAATAAATTTGGCAGAAGACGAAGATTCTGATGATGAAGACTCAGATGAAGATTAATTTTATTTAGTTAATAATTATATAATATGAAATATGTATTATATTAAATCAAATATTGTTAATTTTTTTAATTTTGTGAACAAGATACGATAATAAACTTTACTTATCGATAATATGTCTTTCATTGTTACACCCTTCACTAGACGGCTCCATAAGACCCATAAGTGCAAGCGAGATAGATATAGAGAAATGATTTATGGCCCTAAGACTCAGTTGTTAACGATAGTAGTATAACGGATTGCGAGCGTTTCAAAGCGAAGCGGGCTCGCAACGTTTACGTTACGGGCGCGCAGCGAACACGCCGCGTATGCGCAGCGAATTCGTTGCGGACGCGCAATTTTGTACTGTCTCGTACAAATGCTGTACAAATCCCAGTTTTGCCAACCGTACAATTTAAATCATATTTGTATGACTATTTGGTTCTTGTACGATGTACGAAAAAATGTAGGTCTTGACCATTCGCAGGTAGGAACGAAATTGTTTTGGATTATTTTTTATTCGTTTGCAAAACAACACAAAGTAGTCACTCTCTTCCATTCGATTAATTGTTAATGGGTTTTCCAAATTTATCGATTCTTTCGTTTTAGTCTCCGACGTTTTCGATGTAACAAAACTAACATCAGAGTTTCCTCGTCAGAATCCATTTTGTTACTAAATGTACTATACGTCGTTAATTCGCTACAAAATCGCGACGGAAACGTTGCGAATCTGCCGCGCCTCTGCGACGTCTACGCTGTGCGCCCGCTCCGCTTCGCAGCCGCTTGCAAACCGCTAGTATGATAAGGCTCTAAGGGTTACAGACAGACATGCTGTCATTAGGGTAGGGTTATTATCTACAGGATTAGTAACTACTGGCCGTGGTGCTGTAGTAGAGATATTGGTCTCACTTATAGGTGACCAGATATGGAGCTCAGCCCCACCACGCTGCTCCAATTGTGGGTTGTTAATGGCAGTGAGTGGGATAGATAGCTTATGGTAGGCGTCCACAGATCTGCATCGTACGTATCATACGCATGGCATCAAATACGTCTTTATTTATTTTATTTTTTTTATTATTCTTTACAAGTTAGCCCTTGACTACAATCTCACCTGATGGTAAGTGATGATGCAGTCTAAGATGGAAGCGGGCTAACTTGTTAGGAGGAGGATGAAAATCCACACCCCTTTTCGGTTTCTACACGACATCGTACCGGAACGCCAAACCGCTTGGCGGTAATAAAATACGTTATCGCATCATTGTTAACGATGAGATGTGTTTTATTGATATTGTCATAACAGGCGCACGCGAGGGCTCGCTTCGTTTTGATGCGGCTGATGGAGCTGGAAGGCGACGGTTTGCTCACCGTCACCGAGGTGGAGCCCGGCAAAGATCTGCTGCTCACTTTGGACAAATCGCGACTGGCTACTGATGGGAAGAGAATTATTGGTAAACATACATTTCTTTACATACTAACTGACCCGCCAACCATATTGCCTCATCGGTTAAACTGAAAATTTTGAAAAACCCTCGGAAGGAAGGAAATTAAATAGAATAACTACTTCTATGCCAGAACAGAAAAATTTATATGGTGTTGCAATATGTGGATCCCATATGACAAATCATTTTTAGCACAATGAATAATGTACGCAAAATCATTTGAAACTTCGTTACATTAGAGATTTTATATATACAGATACACTAGTTGTTTTATTTAAAATTAAGAAATAGTTATGATTTTAAATGCATTTAAAGTTCGCATAAATAGCGACTCCCGTTAACGGTCGCGATATTGTACGTGGCGTCATCAAACAACATTTGCTCGCCCGTTATAGGCAATTTCGTACTTCTGCCCTGCCTACTGACGAACTAATGGTTGGAATTGAAAAATTCTAACCATTTTGTGTTGAAAAGCCCGTTTAACGAGGAAGGCTATAAGCTACGTAACATCACGCTACGACCAATAGGGGCAAAGCACCGATCAAAAATGTGGCCAAAACGGGGAAAATAATGTTCGGTCGTCGGCTTAATAAATAAATGCGAAAGGTCATTTTTACGAAATCTCGAAAACCGTTTGACGTACAAAGATGAAATTTGGCAGGGAGGAAGTCTATAGTTAGTAGGTATCTGCTAATAATGGATTTTCGATAGAGCCGGATTAAAGAGGTCTAGAGGCTCTCACAAGTTTGTATGAAAGTCTGTCATTTAGTATGCTGCAAAATTAAAAATTAACAGGGAGGTGGTTTATAGTTGGTAGGTCTGTTATATACCCATTTTACGACAGGGGCGGATTAAGGAGGTCTAAAGGCTCTTAAGCTTAAAAAGTAAAAAAGAGCTCCTTAATCCGGCTCTATCGCAAAATCCATTCATAACAAACGTACACTAACTCTGTTTAAACTACTGCCAAATTTTTTTGTCGCCTATTCTTCAGATCACTTTTGCGGTGATTTTGTAGGGACGTAACCGATCTATAGTATAAAATTATCATTGCTTCAAAGACGTTATAAAGTTTGATTTGAACTCTACAACTTGTCCTTTTTACATGTTCCAGGCGATTTCCTAGTGAAGCTGCAGAGTATAAAGGCGACGGGCGACGTGGCGCACGGCGAGCGCCTGTTCCAGCGCTACAGCGAGCTGGGCGCGCCGTGGGGGCGCTGGCGGGACATCGTCATGCTGCACAAGCAGCCCAGGAACATCTTCGTGCAGCCCAACACCGTGCACAATGGTACTTGTGTTTTTTTTTTATTTTCCACGCGACTTGCGACTTTGACTGCAATTTTTTGTTATCCTGCAGTGGGGCGGTGTCAGAAGGGTTTGTTTCAAAGTGCGCCATATACTAGAAGTAGATGGCGAACTCATCATCAAATCACAGACACTGTTTCACTACACCCATGAGATGGCAGCAGCGCTCTATTTTTCTAAACGCATTTACTAATTTACTCTACAAAGTGCGCTTAAAGAATTTTCACTTTTAAAATGTATGGGGATGACATTTGATATATAATATTCATAGGTCACGTGTAACTGACATATGTATCGCATGTGGTAACTAGCCGAAGCCTCCCACCAGCCTGACCTGGGCCAATTAAGAAAACCTCAATCGGCCCTCCGTCTTTTAAATACATGGCCGTCAAAAACGCCTTAACGTGCTCTCTGAGGCACTAATTTTCCAACTCCTAACTGAACTCCTTTACTGAATTCTTTTTACATATAACTCGAATCTGGATTCGACCCAGGACCTCGTGTTCCGAAACGAAATGGGCTAACCACTCATATATGTTGGCGTAATCCAGCGTTTCCCATCAGGTGGGTCGCGACTCGGCACCGGGTCGCCAAAAATAAATACCGGGTCACAGCATTATGGAGGGAATACTGCGACTACTAGATGGTCAATTTTATTTCTTGACTAACGAGACGATAATGATCGCCCCATGGGCGGATTGTAGGTATTATGGGTCCAAAAACTCAAGTGGGTCACGAAGGAGTGTGAAAGGAGATGGTCCATTTCAGGTCCACTCTATTACTACTACTACTATACACCCCGTATCATTAAAATTAAAAAAATACAAGGATCTTATTAAAATTAGTTAAATTGAATAAATTTAACTAAATAAAAAGAAATAAATAAAATTAAAACCCAAGTTTTTGAGTTATATCAAGATGGCGCCCATAAAGCAACTATGACATGACAATTGACAGCAAACGTTAAATCGATTACTGCATTGAAACGTCATCAATCCGCCATTATTACCCGTATTTGTGTTGCAATTTCTTGGGAGACAATGAATATTATTTCGAAAGAATTAAAGTAAATTCGTAGATTTGTATAATCATTATTTCCGTCAGGATACAATGACTGATCCTGGGCTCCATACAATTTCGGACCATCTCCTTTACCGGGTTACAATAGAATAAAGTTTGGGAAACGCTGGTGTAATCTATTGAATATTTCTTTTCAGGAGAGGAAGTGCAGTTGAAACGGTACCCAGCGAGCGCGGAGGGGATGGTCTCGGCGTGCGTGGAGCGGTTCCCCACCACACGAGTCGACGACATCCTCGAACAGCTGGCGGAGGCCGACCGCAAGTACTTCGAGGACTTGCAGCTACTCGCCGAATGATCCCACCTTGGATACTTCTACCGCCGTTTTTAATATACATATTTGATACAAAAAGGCTGCGTTTTTTTTTCAATCAATATTATACTAATATTATAAAGCTGAAGTTTGTTTGAACGCACTAATCTCAGGAACTACTGGTCCGATTTGAAAAATTCTTTCAGTGTTGAAGCCCATTTATCGAGGAAGGCTATAGACTATATATTAGTCCCGTATTCCTACAGGATCGGGGTCCACGCGGCGTCAGCTAGTTTTAAATAATTTTTACGGTCTCGGTGGCGCAGTATTATGCGCGGTGGATTTACAAGACGGAGGCCCTGGGTTCGATCCCCGGCTGGATTGAGGTTTTCTTAATTGGTCCAGGTCTGGCTGGTGGGAGGCTTCAGTGGTGGCTAGTTGCCACCCTACCGGCAAAGACGTACCGCCAAGCGATTTAGCGTTCCGGTACGATGCCGTGTAGAAACCGAAAGGGGTGTGGATTTTCATCCTCCTCCTAACAAGTTAGCCCGCTTCCATCTTAGACTGCATCATCACTTACCATCAGGTGAGATTGTAGTCAAGGGCTAACTTGTAAAGAATGAAAAAAAAAAAAAAAAAACTGGTCCGATTTGAAAAATTATTTCAGTGTTGAAGCCCATTTATCGAGGTAGGGAGGTAGGCTATAGACTATATATTATCCCCGTATTCCTACGAGAACGGGAACCACGCGGCGTCAGCTAGTTTTAAATAATTTTGACGGCCTCAGAGGCGCAGTATTATACGCGGTGGATTTACAAGTGGGAGGTCCTGGGTTCGATCCCCAGCTGCGCCGATTGATGTATTCTTAATTGGTCTAGGTCTGGCTGGGAGGTTTCAGTCGTGGCTAGTTGCCACCCTACCGGCAAACCGAACCGAACCGGTAGAAACCGAAAGGGGTGTGGATTTTCAACTTCCTCCGAACAAGTTAGCCCGCTTCCATCTTGGATTGCGTCATGACATACCATCAGGTGAGATTGTAGTCATGGGTTAGTCTTGTTTATATAACCATGTAATTTAAATCGAATTTGTTGAAACTAAATCAGGTAAATCTATATTCAGGATTATTAGAGTAGGGATCCAATTTCTTAAATGGAACATGACGTTATAGACTAAACGTCTGACGTGTAGTGTCGTGACGCATCCGAACAGTCGGTATCATACGTTTTGTATGCGACACATCAGAAGCTATCACGACATGTCGATGACGATATACGATTCTGTTCTGATGCTTCACGACACGACACGTCAGACAAATATAATTCCGCCTTGAGACTACGAACTGTCGTTTGGCCAAAGTTTCCTTTGAAAAATAAAAGCCGTATTTTCTCAACTATAATTTATTCACATTCAATACAAAACGTGTGTGATAGCAATTATAACATTCAAAACAGTCTGTATTAACTATTATTACAAAATATTATTAATCACCACACACTAATAAATAATAATTATAACCATTACGATTCTAGAGTAATGATAAATAGTAATAAATAATGTCAAAATCTAAAAATACAAAAATGAGTCGCGATAATATTATTGCTTTACGGACGCCTTACACAGACTAGTTTTCACTGACATAATAATATAATAGGTTTAGAGATGACAACAATGGCAACAAATGAAAAACAGTAACTATTTCACTTAAAAATACTTTTGTTGGTTACTAACAAAATATATTCTTTTCACTCGAAAACATGCTATTTATATATTACCTATGTAAACGTCCATGTATGTGACAGTAACTTTCTTCTATAAATATACGAATTATTCCTAAGAAAACCTTCAACTAAGCACCATTCTATTCGATTACTGTTTCAATTTGACTAAGCAGTCATTACAATATTATGGTTAAATAACATTTAAACTTAAAAATGACTTAGTTTACCAACAATCGATAGTAATATTTAAAAAGAAATTAAAATTAGACATATTGAGTTAAAATATTTGTGCAAAAAACACTAAAACTTGTGTCATTTTCATTTCAATGAACCCGAGTATCAAATCCAGTTGCTTATGATAGAAAGGCACATAAGATCAATTCACATTAAAAGTTTCAAAAAATGTTATACATATGTACTTGCAAAATGTTGTATATTCCTAACAAACTTCTCGTCGAATAAATAATGTAGTGCAATTTTATTATCTGTACTACTTAATACATCAAATAAACGATTTTGTGTGAATATCAATTGTTTGTAAGTCGATTGTATTATATACTACAAAGCAATGACAACTATTGATATTAACGAGCGCTAAAAATAGCGACAAAATGACGCACCATATTTCGTGCCATTCTAAAATTAATTTTTCATGTGTTAATCAGTCTAAGATCTAACTTCGCAGATGTAAACTACATAGGATTGGCAAGAAGTTTTAATAGTTTAAAATTGTAAGTATACTTATTATTTGTAAAGAAAAGGTAACAGTGGAGTTTTGAGGAGATTCTGACCTAAATGTAACAACTAAATTATTTTAGAGATTCGAAATAACATCGTATTTTAAGATTACCTGTGAATAGCTAAATTTTACGAAATGCGTAACAATAGGGAAACGCTATGGTCGACAGTAACATCAGTAGCGCCTCTCAGTCAACCTTCGAAGAGCGTTCTGAACAGTCGCTTTCGCCTTTAGGTGAGTCAATGGATCTGAAAGTGAAATACCATTCTCAAGTTCATACTTATTAATATTGTTACCATTTTCAGTTTGTTCCAGTGATATTTGTAATGATAAAAAATGTGCAATGAATTTACAATAAATATCGTTAATAGATCTACCAAATGAAGTTGTTCGTTAATAACGGAGCATTTGAATTTGTGTTCTGAGCGTTTGTAAAAGTTGTGTTTCATTAGATGATGATAATTTATACTGACTATGGCTACACAATAAATAAAAACCTATTTTATAAAATGTACAATTATTTATTTATAAGGTACCTTTTGTTTATTAAAACTTAAGCATTAGTGTCGTAAAATTTAATTCAAAAGCGTGAAGCGTGCACAGAGAAAAATCTTTTTCTGGGACAGTTATTTATAATTATTATTTACGTTACAATTAATAAACTGGGAAGTATACACACCTAGGCACTGAGTCCTTTTCAGAATCAGATTTTCTCGTAACGCTGATAGAAATCTTTCTTTGCCTTATTTTATCCAATATGTTCTCTGGACTAGGCTCCTTTTCACTTTCTTTGAGTATTATAGCGGAGTTTCTAGTTCGCTTCGGTCTGTAAGTTGCATAACTTCCTGGAGAAAATAAGGAGTTGGTACGATTGTATTTGTGCGGTTCTTTAGTCAGACTGAACGATTGATCTTCGCCGGTATCTGAACTGTCGAACAATGATTTCGTCCTGGCGTATCTATTTGTGCTATAGGAAGATGGTTGATCGTAATCAAGGTAACTTCTTCCTGGATGCTTTCTGAAATCATTCCGGTCGAGGGATCTGTACATATCAATTTTATCATTTATGCCATCATACCTCAAACTGGTTCTTGTCGAAGGTAAATCAGTAAGTAAAGATCTATAGCGTTCCGTAGAGGGCGATATGTCCGACCCAACCGATAAACCAGGCGACAAATCATAATTCCCAGGCGAAGATGGTGATGCGTCATATTTCGATTCATTTGAATGAGAATGTATTCTTGCCAGGGGATCGTATTCGATTGCCCCGGGACCCACTAAATTGCTTTTTCGCCTTTGTTTCTTTTCGTTAAATCGAGAGTAAAAACTTTTTCTTCGAATTCTATCAACAACATCTTCTTTTTCAGGACTAATAGAATCGAGACTTCGCAGAGGAATGTGATGTGTGGTGCTGTCAGGCAGAGAATATTTTTCTTTAAGACCACTAGATTCCGATTTGACATCGGAATTAGAAAATGTAGACCTGCTTCGTGATCGACTTCGATTCTGTAGATCAGCTATATCTTCTTTAGCAGAACCGTCCGGAATACTTCCATTTTTTTCTGGCAAACAATTTACTTCAACGTTCTTCTCGACACTAGAACTATTCATAATTTGTGGTTCTATCACAGGACTAGTAGGAACTATTTTCTTAACTCTTGGCAGTCTAGAAAAATCTAATTTTAAAGAATTTTTAATGTTTTTGGAATCATTTTCTTTCTTAACTACTAAATATTCGTCATTCTCATCTACTGCATTACCAGCGTCACTTGAGGTCCTATTTAATCGAGTTTTACGACCTAAACCATTTAACAGTAACGAAGTTGGCCGCTTGGGTTTTTCTTCGGAATCTAAACTATGATCCACTGCGTTATCATGTTTATGTAATATTTCTTTAAGGGTAACATTTCCAGTCTCTGTATTTATTTTTTCAGCAGGTTTAATATTTTTATCCTTAGGTTCAAACTTTTTAAATAGACCTAAAACTTTAGAAACAGTTGTTTTGTTTTGTGTAATGTTTTGATTATCCAATGCTGCAACATCAGTTATTGTAACTGCTCGCTTAATTAAATTAGATTCAGTCGGAGGATCGACATTGACAGGAACCGAATTTTCTCTTTGGGTACGATTGATTTTAATAGACTCATTAGTAGCTGTGTCATTATTAGAATTTTTTTCAGGAGAGTTCGATTTAGACGATGCAAGTTTTTCTAACTTTTGTCCAATGGATTGAAATACAGATTTCTTCTTCGGTGCAGCAGTTTTTGCATTCTCGTCATTCACTTTTTCCTTCACTTTTTTTGTAACCTTTTTCTTTTCATCAGTTGCTTTGGTATCATTTGCATTTGAATCAGTCTTTGATTTAATAGATACCTTTTTTACAATTTTTTTCTTAACTATTCCCTTTTTATCGGCCGATTGATTGTCTGTAGAATTCGATTTTGTTTCTTCCTTTATGATTCCATTTTTCACACATTCATTTTTGACATTCTTTAATTGAATTTCATTTGTGTTACATTCCTTTTCAGTCTTATCGTCTGTTTGATTGACAACTTGATACTTCTTTAAAGTTAAAGTGGAATCAATTTCTTTAATACTTTCTAATTTAGAATCAACATGTAGATCTGTTGTTTCAAGTTTTTTTTGTGAATCCGACTGAGCTGTAGT
This sequence comes from Bicyclus anynana, assembly GCF_947172395.1. NCBI lineage: Eukaryota > Metazoa > Arthropoda > Insecta > Lepidoptera > Nymphalidae > Bicyclus > Bicyclus anynana. The sequence continues at coordinate 11,245,803 of NC_069089.1, read as the reverse complement.
TTTAAATTTTTTTGGTAATGTTACACTAAAACTTACTTCTACATCTGCTTTATTTTCAGTGTTAGTAAGTTCTTTAGGAGATTTTGTATCATCTTTTTTCAAATTTCGATTTACACACACTTTTTCAGGAGAAGGGGTACTAGTAGGATAACTTTTAGGCCGTAATAACTTTGATTCTCTATTTATTTTTTTATCTTCAACATCATTATCTGGATTTTTACAACTTTCTACCAAGGTGCTTTTTTGATTTGTATCTTCATATAAATCAAAACTTTTAATAGGGTAGCTTTTGGGTCTGATCATCTTTGATTCTTTGTTCAGCGCAGTTAGAACTGATTGTTGGTTAAAATCATCACTCTGGTTTTGCTCGGACGTAATGGTACTAGAATCCAGACTACTTTCTTTAATGTTGTCTAATATAGGAAAATATGGCGTGGTAGACCGACTACGATCTTTTAGTAGTAAATTACCTATTGGAGAAAGGCATTTTTTCACAGAATAATCATCTTTAGACTCAGGTTCGTCAAGCGTTTCGTTAGGGCTTTTAGATGCAGATTCTAAAGATTTATTTTTCTTATCTCTAATTTCTTTTAAAATTTTTTGCGTTTCCAATTCTTTCTCCTTTTTATGTTTAGCATATATACTATCATCCATTGACGTATCAAAGAAGTCTGATCGTAGGAATCTGGAAATACGTTTCTTAGGTTGATCTCCAGTTAAACGCAGAGAGTGTCGCCTAAATCCTAAACCAGGTGTGTTATTTAGTGCAGGTGCTCCATAAGCTGCAATGTAGCTAGGTTCCGAAAGAATACTACCACTGTCCGATGAATACGTCTCATCTAAAGAGAGATGTCGTTCTGGTGCCAAATATTTACTTAATAAAGGACGATCCGGGGTGCGTCGGATACAGTCATTTTTAGATCCAACGGATTCATTGCTTAAGGATTCCAATTTTGCTGATCCATAGCCGAATTCAGAAGTCGGAGACAAAGATTCTCTGCTGAGAGTCGAACGTCGTCTGAGACGAGGAAGAGTACAGAACTGAGGTGCAGAGAAAGAAGCATCTTCCGATTTAAATCGTGCTATATCACAGAGGCCAGACTTCGTCTCAGGGGTATCTACTCGCGCGGAAAGATTTACATCGTCGGAAGCTTTATTATCTTCAGCGGTTTTTACTTCCGCGGAATCTATAGTTTTTATATCAATCACGGATTCGTCATCTACAGGAACTTCTTTTTCTTTTGAAGTTTTAACGTCAACTTCGGCATTTACTTTTGAAGCTTTTGAAGGTATATCTATTTCCTCGAGCGTTTTCATTTCAGAGTCAATTACAAGGCGGTCCTCTTTTGCGGCGTTTTCTATCTGTTCTGTTGTGTTGGTGACGTTTGCGTCGTTTGACGACGGGTGTTGCGTTTGGACGGATGGGTCGTTTGACGAGTCGTCGGGGGAGCGCGCGTCGAGCGTCTTGGAGGCGGAGTGGCTGCGCGCGTAGGGCGGGCGCGCGGCGGCGGGCTTGGCGGCGTGCAGCGAGAGCGTGCGGCGCAGGCGCGCGGCGGCCTGCGGCGGCAGGTGCGCGAGCAGCTGCCTCTGCAGGCGCCGCGACAGCGCCGGCGTCAGCCCCGACAGCGCCTGCATCTCGCGCTCCGAAAACTCTATAGAACTGAGATCCAGGTCGGACAGATCTAGCCCGTCGGTCGCGTCCGTGGTTTGCGAGGCTCTCGTTTGGTGCTTGGCGGTTTTCTTACTACTACCTGCAATGCAATCGAAAACACACTTTTTCCATCATGCATGACGTTCGCTAGTATGGTATATTTACAGTGTCGTCTTTCGTTACACCGATAGTGAATTGACACGTTAATGCTTCCGTTGCCGGTAGCGAACCGGCATGGATCGTGATAGTTTCGAGATAGATAAAAAAAAATTGTTACGTTACTGAAAGATGCGAAACACCGATGCGACTAGCGAAGAGTTAAAAATTTAGTTTTAGTATGTTTTAATTCAAACGTTAATTCCAAACGAAAAGCGAATATGCAAAACCAAAATACAAATATGCATTAAAATGTTGCTTTTCGGATCAAAAGTGATTTACCAGAATGCGTACTAAATTAATATTGCACCAGCGATTCAACATAACGGAGGCATCCGTACTCTGACAACAGCCGCAACGCGCGATGCGTAACACAAAAAAAAACACAAATGAGGAAAATAAATAGTTTAGTACCTATTCTTGCGTGTCGTTTGTAGTGGGTTTGTGGTCGGGGCCGGTGCCGCTGTGAAGTGTAGATTTGGTCGGAGCATGCAGTGTAACGCGCAACCCAACTGCAACCACACCAACACAACCTCACTACCGCTTCTGCTGCCGCCCTCCAGCACTACCTACTGCTGCCACTGCCGACCACTGCCGACCATTGCCGAGCGGACGAGCTAGCGGACGCTGTACTACCACATACCACATCGACTAGCTACGTTTGAGGCAGTGAATCCAAACAAATTCATTAACTTCGGGGACCGGCACAGATTCCGATTTTGACATATAGGGATTGTAAACATTTACAAAAATAAAAAAAAAGTATTCTACTTCATTCAAACAATACTGCATTGCCTCGGCATTGACTATGCGATGAGAAAAATAAATGCCCTTTTGAACACTTCATGCAATTTTGTAACTACACAATAATATTATAATGAATTCGTGATGATCGACAGCGATGCAACATTTTCCTGCTAATGTTAGCGGGTAGGAAAAAGTCAAAAACCTGCACAAAGAATGCTTTATGAAAACAATATAAAACACTACAATGCAAAAAAAGTTATATTTAGTAATTGAATGTTAATAAATTCTAAAATCACACAAACTGTAACGGACCATAGCCAAGGCGACGTCGAGTGCATTGGCCTTGGCCCGTTATAATTTATGTTGTTATATAGAGCACCTACGACAGAAAACGTCACTAATGCCCGATGCGTTCGTATCTATGGGGACTTCGCGGGATTTCGACAAGTTAATCGATTTGTTTAGTGAAGCGAGCTGTATTGTGAGATCAGCCGTGCGGAGCGTTGTTTCGAATACTACATTTTCGTGAATTATCGCTGTGCATAATACACTACTTCTACTAAAGTAAGCATCATTTCATCATCTACATTTATATATTTTTTTTCTATAGTTATAATATTAAGGAAAACTTTTTACAATTAAAAACAAATTGTACGTTATTTAATGTCCAATATTTCGATACTTATAAGATTCTGAGCCTTTATGATTTATATACTTAAAAGACTTCTTAGATTATGTACCCTTAAATAATTTTAATCGTATACTAGTGTTTTCAGCATTCTATTTGCTTAGACTAATGAAAAACAACATGTAATCCAGTTGTTTTAAGTTTTATCTGGGGAAAATTCCTAGTGAGCTGATTTTTTGTACAAATTAACTTACTAGATCTGTGGTTAAACTACCAAATATTTATAATTACTTTACGAAAATAGACTACATGAGCAGATCTGTGTACAAACTCCCAAATATGTATAGTTCTTTTACGAAATAAAAAAAATTACAGCGAAAGCGAGTGCTCCAAAAACAGTGCGATATTCACATATTGGCATGACATTACCCAAGTAGCGTGCTCACAAGTCAATGGCCCCTCGTACTCGTATGTATAAAGCGCAAAGGCGGGTGATGTATTGGCAACGTTTTCGTCGTGAGTGACTAGGTAGTGGGCAGTGGGGGGTAAGCGGGTGCGGAAGCGCGCGGCGACTCACCTCGCGGCATCGGCGAGCGCGCCTTGTTGAACATGGAGTCGAACGGCGCGTGCAGCTCGCGCGAGCCCCAGCCCTCGCGTCTGCAACACGACAGCGGTCACCACAGTTCGTACAACACACGACATATTGATGGAGATACAGTCTATGACGGTAAGCTACTAAGGCTTTTTTAGAACTTACACTATCGTGAGTGTTATTCATATTAATTCATTATGAAACACGACTAAAACACACGTGATAAAACTTAACAAACTTGGGACAAGATAGCATTAGTTCGGTTTGCTTACAAGATGACGAGTCTAATGAAGATGACATTAATGAACCGTCGGAGAGTGTAACGGAACCTTCATTCCCCATATCTCAACCCCTCTCCCAGCGCGCGATGCGAGCAGCTGCGCGCCGCGCCGCCTCTTCGCAGTTTGGATCGTGCTGCGTTGCAAGAGCTAGCTCATGACTAAGGGCTCCGTATGGGTTCGAAACTAGTCAGGCATACTCCAACCTTCTAACACCTGAGTTTTGGCCGTGTTTCATAATCAATTAATAATCAACTAGTAAGATTTGCCTACAAAGTGCTTATAGTCCTTTCTTTCATATATCGATGATATATTTTGTGTAGTAGGAAAAACGGAAGCTGAAAGGGCAATCCATTTGCAGCCTGGTGGAACGAAAACCCAAAACGAAGTATTACAGACACAACTTTAGTATTTCTACAAGTTAATTAAAAATCGTAATATGTCTTGATATTTGATTGATTGATAAAAGGTATGCCCATATCCCAGGCCTACTCTAACCACCCGGCAATTTACTTATATCTTGAATTTTACTGACTAAAAAAATCTTGATAATTCTACTTTTAAAAATGAAATCATTACTTTATTAAAAAAAGTTCGCTAAGTTTTTAGACATTTTTAATTCATCCCAAACGGGAGTAGCAAAGATCGTTGACCATGCAGCCTGAGCCATAAGTAATTTTGTGATGACTGATTGATTGATGGATTAGATTGTTTGTTCGTTTTCTTGTTTTTTAAGCTTGTTGGTAACAAAAGAAATAATACAAAAATACAGCTTCAAAAATTACACCGGCAAGCTTTTTGAGTAGTAAAAAAAATATATTTTTCTATACGAAGAATACTTTTATTAAGCCAATCATTTAACCAGATCATTATTTATACAATATTATATTATGATGTCCATATACTTTTATATGGGGGGGTATATCTGAGTTCCTGGGGCCAACATTGTATTGGCCGATAGGCATTGTCTATAAAATATGTATAAGTAGATTATTTCCTAACACCTATTAGATACTCTTTTATACAGATATAATAAACTCACGTTTCTGAAACGCTTCTTTTGCTTTCCATATACCTATGCGTGCTGCGTGTAACAAAGTCAACAAATAAGTCCTTCATAAACTTAACTATCATACAAAGTGATCGTAAAGTGTTACAATGAATGAAATCATAAAATAACTTTGATACTTACAAGAGATGTCTTCGGGGCAAATGAGGGCTGCATGCAGAAAATAAACATTATAGATTAGTTGGTACATGAAAAAAAAGCATGCTAAAATTATTATTAATTACCAGTTACCTGAAAAAAGTAAACAAAATCGATTAAATGAATAAAGGCAAAAATGATCAATCGTGAATAATAAGTTATGTTCTTGTCGCTGCAAATTCAATGAAATTACCGGCGAAAATTAATATAAAATTACTAAAACCCTCAGACTAATTCCATAAGGACCTGCCTCGCTAGACCTCACTTTACTAACAAAGTGTATGATCTAATGCGATTATAAAAACTGTCTCTATAGAATCGATGTTTCATAGTTGTAATCGTGTTTGTCGGTTAGAGATTTCCGTAAAAATACCTTTTTGTGTAGTTGAGTGAAAAATTACAGACAGTTTTATGCGTGTATACTAGTCCTTATGTAATTAGTCTGAGCTACAAACCACAGCTGTATTCTCATAGGGTAACCGGACTATCGCGACAAAAGAGAGATAACGATATTTTCGATTTACCGGTATTAGTCGACAACATATCTCTCATTATTCATTGCCCATGATGCATTTTGTCGAATCTTATTGAGCAGCGTTACAAAGATTTGTCAATTGTTTGCGAAATTACTCATTATAACTGTAAATGATGGAATTTACACAAGCGTAAATTTGTGTAAGTTCAATAATTTACATAATTGGCGACCGTGACAGGACACGAACCAGCAATCTTGGGATCTTAAAGTCCGCACTAGCGTAATATAAGGCTCGACCGCACTATCAACAATGCCATACTGTGGTGTTAATAATAACACAAAATAAAACCGATATACTTAGAGGCAGCGGCTGTGGTTTGTAGTTTCCTAAATGATATTTTATTATGGCTGATTGATTTGCAAAACGCACTTATTATTATTTCACCTTGATTGTGTTATGTAAATAATGGAAAATGAAATGATGAAACTGTTTCTCACAGCAATGTGGTTCATGAGTTCCCTTGCCATGAACTGGAATATTAACACACTAAAACCACTCCATATTAAAATGAGCAGGTAATATTATTATAATGATAGAAACGTTACAGTGGCACATACTTTGTATGCTACACAAATATGAATAAAACTTAGTGTATTTTTTATGTATATGAATAGTTTGCCTTGAAAAATCTCGTGACGAAAATGAGTAAAGTCATTGTGTACCAATGGCGGCGAATTCTAAAATATAGCTGTCTCTTTAATTACGACGAGACGAAGAGAGAGATATGTTCGATACTGCAGCTATTGGTCGACAATGTCTTTCTCTCAGCACGAGATATTATGTCGTTGATACATATCCTTTGTCTACATGACTAACTTACAGTCCGTAACAGACTGTAACTAAGCTACAGAAGAGTCCTTGTTCTTTATTGACAATTGTATTATAAATACACTAAATTTTAGACGCACCTGTATAGTCGAATGCAATCTTTATGATGTCTCGGAAATCAGCTGCGGTTGTCACTACGCGCAGGTCATACATGACGTGTATAAGTGTCAAGACGTGTATGAGTGTCAAGACGTGTAAGGCGACTGTGGGTGGGAGGGAAGCAGTGCGCAGGGCGATGCTCCGCCGCACCCCTACGTTACCACTGATATCTAAAATGTTGTATTGCGTAGCTTAACGCACGATATTCCGAAGCGTCATAAAGTTCGCATGCTTTTATATCTGTGGACGTTTTGTTCTCAATTTCTATAAAATATTTTTTTTGTCTGGCAATTCTCTGCCCATTTCAATTGCAAGCTATGGCAAGATGATGGAGAGGGGGTTTGTATTATGCATGGTGTTAGATGAGGCTCGATTGTCACCTGTTGAAGAATGGCGACTGCAGGTTGTTGAAGATCGAATGCGGGTGATGCTGGAAGCCGGGGCCCTCTTCACCGTTCAGCCGCTGCGTGAGAGCTCGCACCTGCGAACAAATATTATTACAAGATCATGAAGAGGTCTGGCTGGTGAGAGGCTTGGGCCATGGCTAGTTACCACCCTACCGGCAAAGACGTACCGTATTGTAGTCAAGGGCTAACTTGTAATTAAAAAAATATAATGCCCGAATAGGAGTTTCACACACGTAGCTCTCGTTTTATTTTTTTTATGACATAGAGCTGATCCGATGATGGAGCTGGAAGGTGGCCATAGGAACTCCGTAATTAAGCGACGCAACCACATCGAGTTTGGGCGCGTTTAATTTGTCTTGGCAAGTACTTTGATAGTAGATGGTAACCAGGGTCTGATGATGGAACTGGAAAGTGGCCATAGGAAGTCTGTAATTAAACGACGCAATCCCATGGAGTTTAAGCTCGCATTATTCGTTTTGACGAGTAATTTGATACTAGATGATAACCAGGGTCTGATGATGGAACTGGAAAGTAGCCATAGGAACTCCGTAATTAGACGACGCAGGCACATCGAGTTTGGGCGCGTTTAATTTGTCTTCACGAGTATTTTCATACAAGATGCTAACCAGTTTTTAACTTTTAAGTCCATTTTATCAACAAATAACAAAATGTTTTAAATGCTAGACTTGTTCATTGACAATAAATCATTATTCAAGACTATACTGAGTATATCGAATAAACATTTCTTATTTTTATACTTAATTCAGACAAAGTAATGTGTACATACTCGGTGCAACAGAGTGGAGAAGAGATTGTCCGCAGTGAGCAGATGGAATCCTTCATCTTCTTCGTCTTCTTCCCCGGAGCTTACAGACTCAGCGCGGGCGGCTCGCGTCGACCTTCAATATGTGTAATATCATACATTAAAATGTATGAAGGACTCACAAATACAAAATATATTTAGTGAAGTCAATAATACATTGCCAAAAAGGGCAGGTTTATGAAGATGAATTTTGATGTATTATGTTCGTGTTTTTATGATAATAATAACTTAAGTCAAATATTAAGAAAACTCTAGATGATTTTCGATTTTGAATATTTGATCACTAAAAAAGTTTGAATATTTGATTACTAAAACCAACCAAAGCAAAACGTTTGTAGCGGTTTTGAATGCCAACCACGTGTTTCCGGCATTATTTGCTTTTATATAATTTAAAACTACGTACCGTAATCTGTGCATGTGTGTGTCATCTTCTTCTTCAGATTCTCCGCCGCTCACCAGACTGCTGTAAACGTATTGTATAACATTTATTAACAATTTATTATATTTATATTAGATTTTACTCGTAGATATCGTTTTTCACTAAAGCATATTGAAGCATTCATATAAATGCATATATAATTATAGAGATATACAGTAACATGATCATGCTTGGCATATCATATAATATTTTATTTTATTTGAATATTGAGATGTCGAAAGTATCACTCGACGAAGCGTCACTTGAATGTGCTTGGGAATTCGTACAATCGCGAATCTGTCTGTAACTGTGGTCCGGATAATTTAGTTCTTGCTGTCATTAAAAACATTAAATGCAACGTAACCCGCACCTTATCCGGCATCTGCTCGGGCTCGAGGCTCCTCTATTATATTATATTTATTCAATTATTTATATATATAATTACATATATTGTATTGCACCTTCCCGCTCTCTCTTCGCAAGTTCTCTCGTCAGGGGTTGCCTGGTAGAGATTACTTTTAGTAATAAGGCCGCCTTTGCATGCTAAGTTTAATTTATCTTTTTATTGTTTTAATTTATAATTGTATTTTTGTGTGCAATAAAGTATTTCTTCTTCTTCTTCTACTACTTCTTCTTCCTCTACTTCTACTTCTTCTTCTTCTTCTTCTCCTCTGGCGAGGGGTCACGTAGCCCTTGCCCTCCACTGCGATGGGTATGACGAACTCACAGTACACACAACGCAACCCGCACCTGATCCGCCGGGGCCGCGGCGCCGTGGAGCGGCCGAGGCGCGTCGGCATCTGCTCGGGCTCGAGGCTCCTCTGGCGAGGGGTCACGTAGCCCTTGCCCTCCACTGCGATGGGTATGACGAACTCACAGTACACACAACGCAACCCGCACCTGATTCGCCGGGGCCGCGGCGCCGTGGAGCGGCCGAGGCGCGTCGGCATCTGCTCGGGCTCGAGGCTCCTCTGGCGAGGGGTCACGTAGCCCTTGCCCTCCACTGCGATGGGTATGATGAACTCGCGCGCTGATTTCTTGATCGGCTCGCCCGTCGACGGGGACACCGCCTCGCCTGTCGACTCCGTTGACGCCAGCCGCCTTTGTGACATACACATCAAAGTTTATGAATATGAAGTGTCTTTAGTGGAATTGGAACACCTTGATAATAGAGACGTTTTGTTTTTGTTTAATTTCGAATTTTACATTTTCCAAGTTGAATGAAATTAATTAATGATTATTTATTCAACAACATGGAGGACTATTATCTGAATCTTATCATTAATCGTCGTCATCATTATCAGCCATTAGACATCCACAGCTGGACATAGGCCTTTTGTAAGGACGTCCAAGCAACACTGTCTTGAGAAGCATGCCTAAATCTAACAAGATGGATCAAAATCTATTAAAATCGATTATCGTAATTAGATGAAAGTTCATAGTTTCCTTACATTAAATGTGACATATTTCAATATAATGAACTGTAAAAATAATCGCACTAATAACAAAGAATTTACTAATTTTGTTTGACCCATACAAATCTAACGATCATTATGCACCTATGTCATTAAATCGTACCATTTTGTATGGGGCGTTTTTCAGGGATCCGCGGCAGCGCCGCAAATCTGACCCTTTAAATGCCTGTAGATCCGAAAGTAATGATCGCATATACTCTGTTACTTTTACAAAAATGCTTTACTATTACCATAATCCTAATTTATATACAATTTAAAGAACTGTCATCATACCTATTGTCGTATGTACTCCTAATTCAAGACTAGTTGGAGGGGAATGGGAATATTTGTCATAATATTCAAAAGATATGGCAAATATTTTTTTAAAGAAAAAAAAAAGAAAAGTAGCTCCCACTCACCTCAGTGGCGTCTGAGTGATGCGCGCGTGCGCTGTGGGCGAGGTGACGGCGCCGGGCGGCGTGGTGACGGGCGTGGCGGGGGTGGCGGGGGTGAGCGGCGTCACGGGGGTCATATGACCCGAGCGCTGCTGCGGCGGCGGCTCCTCGCCCGACATCGTTATTGGGATGATGCGCTCCACTGATACACCTCTGTGAACCATTTCGTATGCTTTTAGGCTATATATCATCACTAGACAAATACTACTAATATTATAAACGCGAAAGTTTGTATGGATGTTTGGATGTTTGTTACTCTATAACGCCGCTACTACTGAAGCGATTTAGCTGAAATTTGGAATGGAAATAGATTTAACTCTGGATTAACACATATGCTACTTTTTATCCCGAAAAAGCCCATGGTTTCCCGAGGGATTTGTGAAAAACTAAATTCCACGCGGACGAAGTCGCGGGCGTCCGCTAGTAGGCTATATATCATCACTAGACGAATTACTATCTATCGGACTTGTATAGCACTTAAATTCACAAACAAAATTGTCTGTCGTTATTTGAGGGGGGGGCGAGATAAACTCACACATCGAAAATATTTAACATCAATAAATATATCCTGTGTCTTTACACTACATACAACTATAAAGAACATATCCCAATTTTGTATGGAGGCTAAGGCTTTATTCCGAGTGTCAACTAAGCAGAACAAATTATTTTTATCTTAAAAAAACATATAATATAGGGCTTAAAACCCAAAAAAAAATCGTTATCGCTATCGCTATCGCATCCTATTACATCCCATCCCATTTCAAAAATAATCGTCGCGACACCACACTGTTCAATGTGAAATAGAAAGACGAAACGAAAATAACTGGCTTGCATTCTATGAGAGAGATAGAGAGGCGGACGCACGCTTTCAACTATAGCAAAAAGTGTCGTTACAACTTTTGGTCTTAATTTTTTTCATCTAGCAACGCAACGTTCTTCATTCTAAAAAAATATATCAGTGCAGTTGCAGTTGACGCTATTGGCATGTTTGTTGCATACTGTACCTGTTTCTGTGGTCCTTGACGCTGTGCATCGCCTCCGTGCGGAAGACGCGCGGCGAGGACGCGGAGCCGACGGGCGCGGTAGCGGGCGCGGGCGCGGACGGCGTCGACGGCGGGGACGCCAGGCTCGCGACACCGGCGGAGGACGACCGACCGTACGGCACGGGCGGCTTGCCTGCGCAATACACCATTATCAACCCATATTCGGCTCAATGCTAAAGCGCAAGTATCCTCTAGTAAAATTCTCAGGGGGGGGGGGGGGAAATGTCGACCAACACTGCGCTTTCTAGTGTAGGGTAGCTTTCTTTCTTTTCTCTTCGCTTTCAGTTTTGGGACCCCAACGCACATCAGCTCTTCGAACTATGTGCGAATATGCGGATATGCTATGTCGATGACTTTGGTTCGTCTACGGATCTCCTCATTTCTGATTCGATCACGCAGAGATACTCCTAACATAGCTCGTTCCATCGCCCGCTGTGTGACTCTGACCCTTCTTATGAGGCCCATAGTTAGCGACCAAGTCTCGGGACCATAGGTTTACATTACGCGGTGTTCGAAGACTTATCTTCAGGCACTGAGGAATTCCGGACGAAAAGAAATCGCGAAGTTTCACGAATGCTGCCCAGCCGAGTTGGATTCGGCGGTTCACCTCTTTCTTGTAAATTGTACTTACCTATTTGGGCCACGAAACAATGACGCAATAAAAACCAATAATACCATAATACTAATATAGAAGTATAAACCTGTACGTATAGCTGTGGAGATGATGTCTCTCGCAGCACGGCGGCGGTTGTCCTCGCCTGCGCGCTCCTCCGCTAGCTTCGCCATCGAGTTCTGCAGACTCCTGAAAAAGAGTGACATTTCTTCGTTAATTTATATATTTATAATCAAATAGCCTAAAATGTGTCTCGAAGCTGAAGTTAGTTCGAAGAGCCGATGGCGACCCCGCATTAGAAAGCTCAGTGTTGTTCGACCACCCACCACTAATCAGGTAGATTGGACGACATCAAGTGAGTCGCAGGGATTCGCAAGATGCATGCGGCTCAGTATCGTGATGTTTGGAAGTACCTACAAAAGACCTATGTCCTGCAGTGGACGTCCATCGTCAGATATGATGATGATGATGATGATGATGATGACGATGCGCACTATTACATATCTCGAGTTGAGAAAAAGATACAAAAATAACGCTCTCTTTCAACGCAACGAAAAAGAGAGCTAGATATCTCGTAACGCCGCATTTACCTACCACGGCTCAAAGGACATGTCCCAAAATGGGCCTTTATTATTTGTATTTTAAAAGCAGGTCGATAGTATTTTTTTACGGTTAGAAAATACAAATTGCTGTTCAGAAAATTATTTTCAGAATTTTTGGAACCTGCATTAACTAGATAAATATTTTTTTTTTTTGTTTCGCTCCCTTGTCTACAAATTAAACATACACAATACAGTAAAAGTCTTCTAAACAACCAATAAAAACACCTGGAATTGAATTAATATCCGGTGTAAGCTGTCAATGTCATGTTATATTGTCAAATGTCAATAAGACACATGTTTAAAAGAAACATCAATGACAATCTGTCAGGGTGTGAGTTACGAGCATGTTGCCATGATAAAAATTCTTAACTAATATTGTCAGCTAATGAAAAAATTACATTTTATATAATTTATTTAAAAAAAAATGCGGGTTCCAAAATTTTTCACTTTAGGTTTTAAGCCTTATATTTTATGTTCTTTTAAGATAAAAAGAATTTGTTCTGCTTAGTTGACACTCGAAATAAAGGCCCAACCTCCATACAAAATTGGGACATGTCCTTTGCTACAGGGATTATCTAACACCGGTTATTTATAATTACGATTAAATAAAAGTAGTTAAAAGTCGACACTAAATAACAAATTGCTGTTTGTCTGAAAGTGATGTTCATTATCACTTAATTTTTGTATGACCTGTGCATAGGGTCAACCGCACCTTACTTCGGAGACTTTATAAAGATTGCATACAACTATAATAACAATTTAAGTGTTCTCTAACTGTCCTATAGAAAGTATCTTCTCACCTTCTAGCGTCCTGCAATACAACGGCCGGGTCGAGAGGCGCGGTGTTGTTAGCCGGCTCGCTCTCCGTCTTCTTGACTCCGCCGCGATTCATTTCCTCTATGGGTGTCTGCGGCGATAGCTAACATCAAAGACATTTCATTAAATTACTATTTAGTATATTTTAATTAGTAGCATACTTCATGTCAAAATGTTTGGTACTGTGTATTCCATCTATAATATTTTATTATTTGCAGTATACACGAGTACTTAATAAATAGATCATCAACCCATATTCGGCTCAATATTGAGCACGAGTCTCCTATCAAGATAAGAGGGGTTAGGCCTTAGTCCATCACGCTGGCCCAATGCCGATTGGCATTGACTTCACACACCCAGAGGATTAGGAAAATTCTTAGGTTTATAGATTTCCTCACGATGTTTTCCTTTACCGTTTGAGACACGTGATATTTACCAGATTCGAACCAACGACCTCCGAATCGAAAGCAAAGGTCCACTGAGCTATTACGTCGTATTTAGAAGATAGATATAATAATAATATAATGTCTTTATTACACACACTAGATAAAATTACAATAAAACAATTAGCAGTGGACGATTATCGGTTGAAAATAATTTTTATTACCTCAGATGATAACTCAGTGGAATGATGGTGATTATGATGCTTATGATGATGATGATGATGATGATGATGATGATGATGATGATGATGACGATGGTGATTATGATGATGATGATGATGATGATGACGATGATGATGATGATGATGATGATGATGATGATGATAAATTGATGAAGGTGTTCAAGTTACCGGCGTAGGTTCAATGCCGATCTGCTGCAGTCGCACCGTGCCGTTGTCGGGAGACTTGAGCGTAAGTTCGCGATCTTCACTTTGCGCCTTCGGCTTGGCTATCTTGGACACTGCTGCCAATACAAAATACATCATTACATTGGTACTATTACAATATAGCATTGGCTAAATAATTAAAATCCAGAATTTAATCAAAAATTTAATGACATGCCACGAAAAAATAAACTAAAGAGTGCGCGTAAATTGAACTTAGTACAGCCGAAGTTTAAAAATGCACAGTACTGGCCCGCACAAAATGTGCATTAAAATATATAATAAATTACCGCAAAGCATTAAGGAAAAAGAAAACATTAATGAGTTTTTAACAACATTAAAAAACTTTTTGCTTGATAAAGTATATTATAAAATTAATGACTTTTTGACCGAAAATAAATAAATCCGCCTCTCTATTTATGTTAAGTCCAGTTAATTTAGTTATACTTTATAGTTACAACACCCTCACAGGGTTCCATTTGTAATAATTATGACATTTTATCTATGACATGTGTTTAAATATTATCATCATTATCAACCCATATTCGGCTCACTGCTGAGCTCGAGTCTCCTTTCAGAATGAGAGAGGTTAGGCCAATTGTCCACCACGCTGGCCCAGTGCGGATTGGCAGACTTCACACACGCATGGAATTAAGAAAATTCCCTGGTATGCAGGTTTCCTCACGAAGTTTTCCTTCACCGTTTGAGACACGTGATATTTAATTTCTTAAATAAATATAATAACGGAAATGTAACTTAAATAAATGAATAAATGAAGTTTTAAAAATACCTGGCTTAGAAAGATTTCGTTTAGTATCCGGGGCAGTGGTCAAAGATGCACGTCGTTCGAACTGCTCCTTGAAGCTGCCGACATGACCTCCCGGTATGGACAGCTTCTTGGGCTTAGCGGGCGACGCCGGTGCGGGTGTGGGTTGTGTCAGGGTGAGCGACGTCAGCTTGTCCGCCGTCGACGACACTGACAATGGCTTCGGTTCTTCCGCCTGGGTGATTGCAAAGAACAATACAAACATTAACAGGTCGAACAAAGATTTAATATGTTTCGAAAAACCTCAAATCTAAAAGGTCTACTTTATCGAACCATAAATCGATTACGATGTCGAAATAAAACGAGAAATAAAGATGGTAGTTTACTAAAGTTAGGAAGGTTTTGCTTTGAATATTGTAGTAAGATGACAGGTCACACGTGTTTGTGTGTAGACAAAAGCAACAGCAGAAACGCATTCTTAGATTTGTTACTCAGGGAGGCGCGTGAAAACAAAACTGCTTAAAGAACAAACTGTTGCTTGGCGACCACTCAAACGGCGATAATAATTATGTAATTGTATTTTATAATGCTTCTTAAGTTTCACAAATCAACAAGCAATTTGCCTATCTTCAACTACTACAGCCAAAGTGAAAGTCATAACAATAAGCCAACTGGAATCGAACCCGTATCTCAACTGAATAATCTCATTAATTTACCTTTG
The DNA here is from genome assembly GCF_947172395.1 of Bicyclus anynana. Classification (NCBI taxonomy): domain Eukaryota; kingdom Metazoa; phylum Arthropoda; class Insecta; order Lepidoptera; family Nymphalidae; genus Bicyclus; species Bicyclus anynana. Next base: position 11,230,137 of record NC_069089.1, on the reverse strand, counting down.
GTTCCTCTGACTTTTCCGTCCTTTCCTCGACTTTAGGCGGCGAAGGCTTTTTCTTGATTACAAGTTTTGGTTTAGGTTGTTCCTTTGGCTCATCTTTTGGCACATCTGAGATTATTTCTGCGGGAGGTTCCATGACCGGTTGCGGCGGCATTGTGGGCGCTGGAGAGATCGTCATGGTTGCTGAGGACTTCAGTGTGGGTTGCGTAATCTGTAACTATTAATAAGAAAAGGGATAATTAGTTCCAGTTACACGATTAACCAACGAATTATGTGGTCTTCATTAAGGATAAAAAGTCTTTAGGTTTTCTTGTTCCCAAGAAATTATCAGCAAGTGTCAATTCAGAATTAAAAATAGAAAATTTATTGGTAGTCCTAAAACTTACCTGGGTAAGCAAATTAAATAGGCAACGATTGTTTCAGAAGGAAGCATTATCAGCCCATTGGCGAGACTATTGTCGTACCCACTATTGATACAGATATTAGTCGGAAAGAATAGTCTATCCGACAAATTAGACAGACAGACGAATAAGAAAATGAACCTATAACAGTTCAGTTTTTTTTTAAGCTGTGGAACCCTTTAAAGCAAATTAAAACTTACTGAATAATCATCTTCTTCGGGTGGCGGAGACGCTTGCCTCGCGTCCTCTTCGGGCAGCGCAGGCGATATCGGCGCCACACTAGCACAACTGGTAAAGGAAAACTTACTTTTACAAAGGTGGAAAACATCTAATGGTTACTGAGTCAGGTACAGATTTCAAAATCATATCAAAACTTGTACAATAATTGATTATGTTGTGTTATACAGCTGTGACAAAGTGCAACATGATGACCTTGAGCCTGCTAAGTTTCAAATCCCCTCTACCATAAAATAAGAAGGGCTATATTATGTGTATTTTGTTGTACCCTAGTGTCAACGACATGTTATCGTTACGGGAAAAGACGTGTCGTCTCATAACAAATAAAAAAAGAGAGCAATGTTTTCGATTCCCCCTTTATACTTTTTATTCTCGACGAGAGTAAAAAGTCCCTACAGACTTCTGACGTCAGGCAGGGCCGTCCGCCTCACACGGACTAAAATAACCTCCCCCAAATCCACGGTCAGCACGGAACCGCCTACCAATTACTTCGTGAATATGTTTCTCTCGTCATATTCTCGAGAAATTTCGTGGCAGGCATCTCAGGCTTATTAGGCTGATGATGATGATGATAATGATGAAGGCGATGATGATACAACAGAGTTATAACAAACCTAGCGACGCGCTCTTTCTTCCTCAACAATCCGCTTGCAGACATGGCAGCGTCGTACTTTCGCTTGTTGTCGGCCGCCGCTACCAGCGTGCGAGTCGGCGACGGTTTTATCGCGTCCTCCCCGCCCTCTGCAATAAAATAACATAATCCAAAATATTTAATTATAAAGGAGATGGTCCAAAATTTTATGGAGCCCTGGATCAGTGATTGTACCCTGGCGGATATAAAAGAAAATGTTTTTTTTAGCTGTTTTTATTATACAAATCTACGAATTTTCTATGATTCTTTCTAAATAATATTCATTCACTCCCAAGAAATACAACACTATTATGGGTAATAATGGCGGATGTTGCTCTATGGATTTTGATTTAACTCAAAAACTTGGATTTTAATTTTATTTATTTCTTTTTATTTAGTAAGATAAAATTCACTTATTTATATTTTAATAAAATCCTTGTATTTTTTTTAATTTTAATGATACAGGGTACAAGAGTGGACCTGAAATGGACCATCTCCTTTAAATTTTTTGGAAAGCAGTATTTTATGTGACCTACAATAGAACTGGGTGAAATTGTTATGTAACGAAAAAGTATTAAACAAAGTAACAGGGCAACAGAGGAGTATTGGAGGTATATTTATAGTTTCACTATAATAAGCAGGAAGCATAGTTTTTATACCAGCAACAAGTTCAAGAATCCTCTTCTCAGCTGAGTTGCTCGGCTCCACAGCCATTGAAGTGGAACTTGTCAAGTCTGTGCAGCTCTCCTCAGGGCCGAGGTCGGCCTATAAAACATAATGAATAAGTGATTGAACAACAACACATACATAGTTCGAAGAGTCGATGGACGTTGGGGTCCCAAGGTGCTGGAAAGGCGACCTCGCACCGGAAAGCGCAGTGTTGGTCGAGCCCCCCCCCTCTAGGTGGACCGAAGATATCAAGAGGGTTGCAGGGAGCCGCTGGATACTCAAGGCTCGGGACCGTTTTGTTTGGAAGTCCATGCAAGTCCAGCAGTGGACGTCCATCGACTGATAATGATGATGATGATGACATAATATTCAGTTGGATACCAATATACTACGCAGCACAAAAATCTGAACTATCTTTATTTTGTTTTCAAGGCCTTCGTGGCGCGCAGTGAATTTACAAGACGGAGGTCCTGGCATCCATCCTGGGCCGGTTGAGGTTTCCTTAACTCATTCAGGTCTGGATGGTACGGCAGTAGTACGGCCAAGCGATTAAGCGTTCCGGTACGATGTCGTGTAGAAACCAAAAGGGTGTGGATTTCATCCTACTCCTAGCAAGTCAGCTCGCTTTCATCTTAAATTGCATCATCACTTACCATGAGGTAAGATTGTAATCAAGGGCTTTTTTTTAATTGTAGGGCTTGAAGGGAATAAAAAAAACAAAAGTAGGAGTGAAGTTACCTGCTCTGGAACAACGACACTATTAGAACTGGACGGCGCGGCGGGTGCCAGTGAGAGCAACAGGTCGAGGCGCACGGGGGTCTCCGCCGCCAGCGCCTCCGACATCTCCAAACATGATGTTTCGTAGCCCATATTCACCCAGCTGCAAACATCAACAAAGGTAGTTTGAAGTATACTTAATATAGTTATGTAATTCACAAAAAAGGCTGGTATGACATTAATATGTGACGTGACAGGTAGCAGCGACAGTGATTGTACCATTATTTTGTGGTAAATAAAGAAAACACCAGGACTAGTGACCTTGAGAGTAGGTTTAAGGAATCCCTTTATAATGCATCGACACACACCTTCTTTGCAGGACATGTTCTCCATTCCCACAGTAAATAATTTATGATAAACAATAGTAACAACACAAAACATTATTGCACAAAATCACTATCGCGACTGGCAGCGTGACGGTGTCTACGCTCTCTTACAAACAACTGAGCTCACAGCTCAAGTCATCAAATACCCTTTTATTTATACAAACACTGATACCTCCTCTCTACAATAACATAAATAATGAATGTTAATACTACCTGTAATCGAAGAACTTGTAACAATAGTTCATAGTTTATTAATGCCAAAAGAATATTTAACTAAAATATAAGTGTCATGTCATATTTGCAATAGTTCTTTCCATTCATTTCTTTAGCTTTTGGCATAACTATAGAAATTTAATGTAAAAATGTCTTAGATTAAATAAAAGTAAGAAAAGAGTTTACAAATTTGCTTACGGATTATCACAAATATACGCAATGTCAGCTCTCTTCAATGGATCCACTGTTAACATATCCCGAATGAGTGGTGACGCAGCTGAAATTAAAATATTTTTTTTACTAAAATTTCTCTGGATCTTACTCTTTGAGTTTACCTATATTAATATGATAAAAAGGTAAAATGTGTGGTATTGTGGGGGTCTGTGGACCAACTGAACCGATTTTGAATATTCTTTTACCACCAGAAAGCCACGTTATTTGTGAGTGTCATAAGCTACATTTTATCCCGGTATTTTCACGGCAACGGGAACTACGCGGGTGAAACCGCTTGGCATCGGTTACTTTGTATATAAAAATTCCATCCGAGACCCTTAGTCATGAGTTGGTTCTTACAACGCGGCACGATCCAAACTGATTTATGATGATACTTACTTGACGGATTTTTTGGTTCATAATAGTCTCCGTTACTAATTTGCCGAACAAGCCGCTTGAAGTTTGAACCATCGAATGGCATGGCGCCATAGACTAGAGTATACAATAGCACACCTAATGACCAGCAGTCTACCTGCGAAGGGGAAATGTTTTGTTTAAGTAATTTAAAAAATATTACTTGAAAATTAATACAAGACAAGACTATAGAGACAACGATTCTACATTGAACGGGATTTTTATCATTAATCTATATTTAAAAGTTATTGTTAAATTTAAAGAAAATTTTAAAATCAATCATGATTTGACGATGTCTTACAGACGCCAATCCTAATATTTCTGTAGTTCTTTTTATTTATTTTAGGTATTTCTGTTTATCTCTTATGTAACGACTGGACTAATTTTAGTATTCATAAACTATTTCACATAACAATTAGTACAAACTAGTACTACAACTAAACAATAAAGTTATACACTATAACTTATCATTGCTATACCATAAAACACAGGAGTAAATTTACCTCCGGTCCGATATAAGGCGTTCCTTTAACTATTTCTGGTGAAGCATACAGAGGTGATCCACAAAACGTGGACAATAATGACGTCTCTTTGAAAACATTTGAAAGTCCAAAATCGGCTATCTGAAAAAATATTTAAAATTGATAAGAAAATGAATTATTAAATTATATTAGGTATGAGAACATAAATCTTGTCTCGGTTATGGTTTAGTAGGTCATATGACACCCACCTTAGCACTCCCAGTGTCGTCAAGTAAAACATTTTCTAATTTTAAATCTCTATGGCATATTTTGTGTATATGGCAATAATAAACAGCTGTCGCTATCTGCCGGAATAACCTGCAAGTTATAACATTCATTAGCGGTGAATTACAAGAACTCTTTATTTATTGGATGTTTTCTGACCTCCTGGCTTCGTCTTCTTCTAATACTTTTTTTTGGCTGAGGTAGTCGTAAAGTTCGCCACCTGAACAATACTCCATGACTAAAATCATTTTTTCACTGTTTTCAAATACTGAAATGAAAAAAATGCCAGTTAAATTCTCGTGCACTAATATATAAAACAATCCGTAGATGAATTAAAGTCACTGACACAGCTCAGTGCTCAGCGAAGATGAAGGTGACAATGAGCGGGGCACATAGTTAGAAGAGCCGATGGACGTTGGTGCCCCAAGGTGGTATAACAGCGAACACGCACCGGAAAGCGCAGTGTTGAACTTACTACAGTTCGTTTCGTATAGCATGGTGCGGGTGACAGTTCGTTTCGCTCTTGAAAGTTGGCCGCGTTTTGCGATAATAGTACGTATTGTGAACGTCATAAGGCGACTGTGACCGTACCCATGCTATCTGAAAAACACTTTAATGTTATGTTGGGCCGATTGAGGTTTTCTTAATTGGTTCAGGTCTGGCTGGTAGGAAGCTTCGGCCGTGGCTAGTTACTACCACCCTACCGGCAAAGACGTGCCGGCAAGCGTCACGATGTGTAGTAACCGACGAGGGGTGTGGATTTTCATCCTCCTTCTACTAAGTTCACCAGCTTCCATCTTAGATTGCATCATCACTTACAATGAACCTGATGGTAGGTTCATTGTAAAAAATAAAAAAAAAGCTTTGGTCTACTCGGAGCCGCCACTGGTGGTAAACTCTTTTATCTTGGTTTGCTTTATCCTAGGTATTTGTGGCCTCGACCGAATTATTGATTTTGTTCACCAGACTAATTATATGAATGGTGTTATAGGTGATATAGCTACATACACGTTATTCAATTGGTTAACCGTAATAAACTTGTCCCTCGACGACGATATATTGTCTTCCCTGACATCATAATTATGATGCATTAGTCGTTACGCCTTGTATTTTATGATAATCTACTGCTGGTCAAGTTTTATATAATCTATATAGACGCATATGAATGAAAGCAAAACGTATTTATATAACTTATTATATTACGCCTACATATTACATATAAATGTAATGGCGATAGGTCTGGTATATGTAACAGATTTTATCAGTGCTGAATTTATTTAATTATATGGCTCTTATTTTGCGTTTACTCTTTTAAATTAAATTTAATAAAAAATTAAATCTATAATCTTGCTTCCGCATACAATTTTTTGCACAGCAAATATTACCTACTGGTTTTAAGATTTCCTAAGGGATTTTTTAAGTTTAAATCTGAGTTTGATTAAAACATATATTCCTTGATGCACTATGAAACTTTGCACGTAAAACGTAGGTTTAGTGTAGAAGGAAGGAAATATTGAAATTTCATTTCAGTATTCTCTTTCCTGTATTGCAATTGCATTCAAATCAAAACTGTATTGACAAGACAATAAAGTTGAAAATACTTCACGGTTTCAACGTAACAACACACCATGCTCTTACTGCGTCGCTCTCGAGCAATGCATGGTAATTGCGATTATGATTGTTTTAAATCTTTAGACGCTGCGTTGCGGTAATTTGATTACGTAAAGACCTCTGTTATTCAAACACCATAATTGGCTACCGTATACTTTATTTTTCTCTACAAGTTAGCCCTAAAAACCAAAAGGAGTGTGGATTTTCATCCTCCTTCTAACAAGTTAGCCTGCTTCCATCTTACACTGCATCATCACTTACCATCAGGTGAGATTGTAGTCGAGAGCTAACTTGTAAAGAATAAAAATCTGACACTCAAAGGTGACTTTGTACTTCTTCAAGCTATAGCAGTTTAACTGTGTGTAAAATTTTGAATGTCCAGCATTATTACAAATAGGTTACAAATGAGCTACAAAATGCATTACTTATTTCAAACAAATAAATAGAATAAAAAAATACCTTCATAAATATGTACAATATTGGGATGCCTGACGGAAGACATAATTTGCACCTCTCTTCTTATGCGTATAAGGTCTGCTTCGGTTTCAATTTTGCACTTCTTTATCGTCTTAATAGCAACTTCCTGTCCAGTCTTCTTATTGATTCCAAGTTGCACTTTTCCATATGTTCCTTGACCTAATTTTCTGACTATATCAAACCTGGAACAATTAACATGCATTTTGTTTATTTTATTAATAATTTTATTGATTCAACAACAAGTTACCGCGAGACTGCGATCTCAATCTCATTTTCAATATTTATAATTTTATTATTTTTATTTTTATTTATCTATACTAATATTATAAAGAGGTAAAGTTTGTAAGTTTGTAAGTTTGTCACATTCTTTAAATGGGGTAATCTTCGGAACTACTGGTCCGATTACAAAAATTCTTTCACCAGTAGAATGCTACGTTATCGAGGAGTGCTATAGGCTATATTTTATATAGGTATCGTATATATTACCAGAGTTATCATAGTTTTTGTCATACAGGTCGGACCGAAATTCATCATAAACAGACTTATTCGCATGCGCTGCTTTATCCATTGTGTAAAATTTAAATCAATGTATGGAGGCTTTATGTACCTTTAAAAGTTCTACAAGAAAGTCCGCGACACCATATATCTATCTTCTATATTTTAGCAGATAAAGCACCTTTAGTGTTTTAAAAAATATTAATTTTATATACTTAGGTTTTCGTCATTATTTATACTACTAAACTTGAATCCTTACCAAAATAAATTATTTAATAATCACAAGTATATTATGGAGATAAGATTTGCTCTTTACAGTATGTTAATTAGTTAAATAGTTTCGGAGATAATACAAAATTTCTAAAAGACGCAGAAATTCCGCTATATGACACCCCGCGCTTTCAATTACGTAGTTCCCGTTCCCGTGTGAATATGGGGATCAAACATAGCCTATGACACTCGCAAATAACGTAGCTTTCTATTGGTAAAACAATTTTCCAAATCGGTCCAGTAGATCCAGAGATTACCTCCTACAACCACACAATCTCTTTTCTTTATAATATTAGCATCCCACCGCGCTCGGCTGGATCGATTTTCATAAGGGTATAGGTAAGGTAGGAAAGGTATACGGTAGAGTAGGGTGCGGGTGGGGTAGGGTAGGGTAGGGGTAGAGGTAGGGTGGGTAGGGTAGGGGTAGGGTAGAGTGGATAGGGTAGTAGAGTGGGTAGGGGTAGGGTAGGTGTTGGGTAGGGGTAGGGTAGTGGTAGGGTAGGGTATGGTATGGTAGGGTAGGGTAGGATAGAGGTAGGGTAGGGATAGGGTAGGGGTAGGGTAGTGGTAGGGTAGGGTAGGGTATGGTAGGGTAGGGTAGGATAGGGGTAGGGTAGGGATAGGGTAGGGATAGTTGAAAGTTTACATCGAGTTTAACGCGGACGAAGTAATATATAAAGTAATTTATAATTTTATTAGCTTTCGGCTCACTGTTGATCACGAGTCTAGGTCTAGTCTAGGTTTAGGTCAATAGTCCAACACTGGTCCAATGCGGATTGGCAGACTTTACACACGTAGAAATTACATAAAAAAACGTAAATTCTCAGGTATTCAGGTTTCCTCACGATGTTTTTCCTTAACCGTTTTGAGAAACGCGATATTTAATTTCTTAAAATTCACATAACTGAATAGTTGGAGGTGCATGCTCCGGACCGGATTCTAACCTATGCAATCTAAATCGAAGGCAGAGGTCATATCCACGGTTCATTTAAAATAATATGTATATTGAACAGAAGCATTAAGTAATATTATATTGAATAGAGACGTTATTATAATAAAACCTTATAACAGGGCACTCACTACGAGCATGATCATCTGAGGATAATTAATTCGAAAAAAAAAATTCACGCGAACCAAATTGCGGACGATGACATTTGTCATAAGTACAAGTATACATATATCGGTAAGAGGCTATTTCAGATTTCAACTGACTAAGAGCATCATTAATTTTAAAAATTTATATTAATATATCATGTCTTAATGTACTCGCAGAGACATCATAATAAACATAACATGCGAAGTGAATGGCTAAATTAAACATTTTACACAGAACTGTGTGTATTTGCGAATTGAAGTACAAAAAGGAATATTAAAAAAAAAACCTTTAATATTTACATGGCAACTAATATTCTGTTTTTGTTTTCTTACGAACAAAAAAAGTAAACAGTTAAAAATGTTTGTGTTGGAATTTACGTTATACGATAAGAGGTCACCTTTGTTGGCATTCCCCTTAAACCCCCAATTTATCACTTATTCAGTTTATTTATGGACATTAATCGATGAGTCAAAGGCGGAAAAGTGTTCAAATATCAACGTGTTTACTGCTGCACGTAATTTTTGCGACATACCTAAATACCAACTTGGGTCTTTCATCACTTAAATAGCTATCTTTTATTTGGGTATATGAATAAATACTGATTCATGTTTCATTTATAAATTACTATAACTATACTAATATTAATTAAAACTACCAGACGCCCGCGACTTCGTTCACGTGCTCAGACCAATTATTGAAGGACTAGGTATCGCACCCAAATTCAGGAAAAAATTTTTTTCCGAAAAAACGCTTCGGAAAATTACAGCTTAGGTTTGGTATATATCTCTTACAAAACTAACAGTTTTTGCCCATTTTTAGTTGGTTCGTGTCCTGTCACAGTCGCCAATTATGTAAATTATTGAATGTCCACTTGTGTAAATTCAATAATTTACAGTTATAATAAGAAATTTTGCAATCAATTGACAAATCTTTGTAACGCTCCTCAATAAGATCCGACGAAATGCATTTTTCGCAGTGAGTAATGAGAGATATGTTGTCGACCAATACCGGTAAATCGAAAAGATCGCTATCTCTCTTTTGTCGCGATGGTGCGGTTACACTACGAGTATGAGAATCCAGCTGTGGTTTGTAGCTCAGAGTAATTACGTAAGGACTAGTATCGCACTCAAATTCACGAATAAAATTGTCTGTAATTTTTCGAGAAAAACGAACTTAGACTAGGTATACTCATACTCGTAAATAGAAGTTGTTAACTGATTTTTACACCACTCAACTACACAAAAAACTAAAGAGCTCCGTAAAATACTTAAAACAGACGAACACAATTACAACCATAGATTTACGAGTCGGTAATTACAAAAATGAAACATCGATTCTATAGAGACAGTTTTTATAATCGCATTAGATCGTTGATCATATACTTTGACAGAAAAGTAACGTCTAGCTTCTTCAATTGGTCTGACTTCACTTTCTGTCGCGACTTTCTGTTTTTCGCAAATCCCGCTAGAAACGTGAATGTTTTCTGTGCAATGCTCTTCCACTTTTGTCGATTGGAGGACACTCTATCATAGATGACTGTGTAGCAGCCTTGACTAAATCCGTCCAGCGGGTTGAAGATCGGCCTCTGGATCTTTTGCCTTCGACATGGCTCTGCAGTACCAACCGCTAAAATGAGTCATGATTTCTGAAGATGTGGCCAACGAACTTTAAAATCCGTAAAAACACAGTAAACGAAATTCTTTCTTTTATCTTTAGTTCCTTGAGAATGGAAACGTTGGTTCTGAACGTCGTCCTAGGAATACTCAACAAACGTCTCCAACACCACATCTCCAGGGCATCGATCTTGCGACGGTCTTGTAGACGCAAGGTCCACGTTTCCGCATCGTAGAGAAAGATTGGAAAGAAGACACCTCATAAGTCGAACCTTGGTGGTTTTGGTGAGTATGGATCGTATCGTTATCAACCCACATTCGGCTCATTGCTGAGCTCGAGTCTCCTCCTCCCATTACACTGGCCCAATGCGGATTGGCAGACACAAATCACACAAGTGTGAGTATGGATACTGTCTCTATATTTATAGTTAAATGTTTAAGGACGAGACCCAATCACAGTACTAATAAAGATTGGCTCGTAAAATTCTACGCGCAATGCAGTGAAGGTTATGTGTTTCAACAAGTTTGTTTTGCATAAGTAAACGACCTCAGACGGTCAATAAATATGTCTAACACTTTCCTTGTAAATTGGGGTTAGCTTGGAGACAAATTATAAGTGACTAGCAGAATCTCGCAGTTTCTCCCGCTTAGTTTCCATTTCCATAGGAATTATAATAGATAAATATAACCTATGTTAGTCTTTGATAATGTAGCTTTTTATTGGACAAAGAATTTTTAAATAGCTCCACTATTTTTTTGAGTTTATTCGTTACATACAAAAATACAAATATTTCCTCTTTATAATATTAGTGTAGAAAAAGATACTGTAAATGATATACTCATATACATACTTACTTATGTTATATATTAAAATATATACTAATATAGTTGACCCAGTAAATGTTGCTCTGCCAAATAAATTTCTTTCATTTACAAATTCTAAAATTGCGATTAAACAATGTGGTGTGGGGATAGTGAATAATACTTTACTTATCACCTAACAACCTTGAATAAAATATTAAAATCGGTCGGATTTCAGCCTTAATTTAGGTTATAAATTAAAAGTATAAAGCATAGATTGTAACAGTTTTCTTGAAAAGAGAAACGTGGGAATGAGTTGAGTTTTTAGAAAGCAACAAAAAGGATAAATTTTGAATGAACAGAGTAACTGCAAAGGCAGCGTTCACGAGATGACGTCACTCGCAACCTTTCCACCTACAACATATTCGACAAGTCGGGCGGAGTGTAGGTGCATAAAGCGAAACTCCAAAATGAGGTCACTAGCTCAGCACGGACCAGCCGAGTGCAATAAAAGTCGATGATATTTATTAAATTATAGCAAACTCTATTTTATCTTAATAAATTACTATTTCAAATTGGACTTCTATTTGAGAACATGGCACTATTACATGATGCAACTAACCAGTTGAGAGCTATGATAACTCAGTGAGTATGAACTCTGTCTTCGATTCAGAGGACGTACTCGTAGGTTCGAATCCCTGTCCGAAATTTTAAGAAATTAAATATCACGTGTCTCAAACGGTTAAGGAAAACTTTGTGAGGAAACCTGCTTACCTACTTGAGAATTTTCTTAATTATCTACATATGTGTGAAGTCTGACAATCCGCATTGGGCTGTTGAGTGATTCGACGTCCGAGTGGCGTAAGAAATTGGGGACGTTGTCTTCGCAGGTGAAAAATTCAACCCTAGTCTACGGTATTGCAGACGGACTTTTAGAGCTTTTATACATATAAGCTAGCGCTAGTAAAAGTAGCCCATTTTGTGTGTAGATAAAAGTTACTGTAAAAAAAACAGTAGCCCCCTACCCTATTTATGGTAAAGACTCAAAAACTACCTCTACAGAACAGAAAACTTCCAAATTTTTTTTAAACGTTGCAACACAACTTTTAAACTACACTAACATTATAAAGAGGTAAAGTTTGTGACTTTATGTGTTTGCGAGTATGTGAGGTTGTACTCGTGGGTAATATCTGAATCCACAGAATCAATTTTGAAAATCTTAAATACATTATTTGTGAGTGTTAACATTTTATCTCCGTATTCCTACGCGGTAGCCACGCGGGTGAAACCTTACTGAAAATTTGGAGCTGCCCTCGCCCTCCGGAATTGCAGGCAGAGGTCATACTTATCAAGGCTCTATATGGCTCTAAGTCCAATATGATGGATGGATGGGTTGATGGTACAAACTACCTACCTCTGTTTGAGTCGCAGCCGATGGTCGTGCAGGCGCACGTCGCCGGTGTTCTCGATGCCATCCATGATGTTGGTACGTTTGCTCTCACCCACCACCATTTTGTCTGCAACAAGGACATGACCAACTTAAAATTTATAGAACTTTTAAATTCATGTCATATTAGAAAACATTTTCTAACAGATTAAGGCTTTTACTAAGATTTAACCGAATGTTAAAGCGTTACATCTATGGTCGTAAGAATCACGAGTTCTTCTCCATCAACGGATACAAGGCTGAAGGCATGGATATTACGCCAGCTAGGGCTTTTCTGTTTTGCGGTACAGTATGTGCCAATCATCGAGTCCGCTCTACACACGAGTCGTATGGCAGTGTATGCCTAGAAACATATCCCCGGGCAGTGGCGTGCAGAGAATTTTAATATAATGGAAAATTCTTTCTCCAAACAAAAAACCGAACCAGGTCTAGATTGAGTCCTCATTGTAGCAGTGCATTTGTGTATTAATGAAATGCATATGACTACCCACCGGGATTATAATATCAGCGCCGTAACGCGTGTTGCAATGTAAGAGCAGACAAAAATTTGGCGCATACTATAAAGAAATAATTTAGCCAGCCTGCGACTCTTGACGATAGTATCGTCCTTTGATGATTGGCTCATAAAATTTGTATTGAATTTGCTGACACGTCAAAATTCTCTTGAAGTAAGTTTTTGATTTTGCAAGTGAGATGTAAAATAGTAAATTTTAGGCCCGCACTAAAAAAGAAAGTCGCGTGTTTACGCTATTGAATAATGAAATAAGAACAAGAGGCGTATAATATGTAAATTATTTGTACCTAGCACCTCAACATTCACATAGTATGCTTGTATCTTGTATAATGTCTATGAAGCAAAAGACGTGACGCCGCATTGAAAAGATAGGCCTAAGATGCGCACCACGACATGTGTTAAGGTGAGAGAAAAACAAAATGTAGACCGATAGCGGCTGAATCGAAAATATCGCTCTCTGTTTCGTTGATTAGGGACGAGACAGAGAGCAATATTTTAAGAACCGCCGCTATTAGTTATCAATATGTCTTTTATTTCTTTAGGAGATATGTCGCTGATGGATGCGTCGCTCCACATGTAATGAATGTTTCTTGGACTCAAACGAAGCGTTTTGGTTCTTTGTCTCCGCACTGCGATGTAGGTAATGCCCTTCTTAGCTTCCATTTTTCCTACCAAATACAACATAAGTATCTTCAAGTCAAGAGTGCTTTTTAGGTACCTACGCTCTTTTCACCGCAGGCTGCATTTTCCCTTACCATCCAGACGTGATTTTTTTTTTCTGATTGTATAAGTGCCGTAGGTTCTTTAATGGGACCTCAATGGCGTCACCGGGGATTTGGGCGAGCCGGGAGATGCGTCCCGATGGCAGAAACAGAAGATGTGGGCGAAAGGACACTTTAAGGGCGTCTCCTCTGAGACTCGGACCTCGACTTAGAGGGCCATTCTGGAAGAGTGTTTTGCCTGTGTGTATCAGTGCGGGCGCCCCTAGATAGTGATAGAGATAGTGGGTTAAAATACTTACGTCCTGGTGACGTCAGATATCGGGATTCTCATCTTCGCCGGCGAAGACGCTGTACAGCTTGTGTTTGTGTTGCCTGGGAAGCATTTTCGGTAGTAATGTCATCGTCAGGACCGTAAAGGACGTTTTCGGGCGTCTAGAACTACAAACGGCGTTGTAGTCGGGGGTGTAATTGCAAGCCTCAACCACTAGTTGGGGTGGGTGGCCGATATCTCAAAATAAGTTTTCGAGAGCTGCGTGATTCTTGTGTTACTTTAAATACAACGTATGTATAATAGTAGTGCGATGCCAGGTATTATAATTCAGATATAACAAAGGTTTGAGATTTTAAGAATTCGCTAACAAATTAACATTCCAATTCCTTTCAAAGCAGTGCAAAAACGGCTATCTAATACTTTCCAACCTCTACAAGTATCTTTTATCTCGCGAGAAACATACATATGACCCACATGATCTGAAGTGGAAAATCATTAAAAGTAATATTATAATGAGGTAAGATTTGATTTGTATTGTTACGATTTAACTCATGAACTACTAGACCGATTTTAAAATTCTTCCACCATTGGATAGCTACATCTCCACCGATTAACATATGAGTATGTTTTATCCCCGTATTCCTACGGTAACGGGGACTATGCGGGCCAAACAGCTGGCCTATTTACTACCTTGGCAGGTTATTGCCCAGTTGGCATTGCGATGACGTCATTTTCGTTAACAATGGACTTTACGGAATACGAAAAATATGGTTTTTATTTATTGAATGTTAATTCTGATACGTTGTTAATATACAACAAGTGAATATCAACACCACGCAGAGTACCTATACGCCAGGAAAACGTTTCTGTACTGAGTTGCCCTGCGCCCATCAACCTGGAATAGGTGTTACCTCAGAATACAGAAAGTATTCTGAGGGTGTTACAGTATTAAGTCTCATGTGCATGAAGATTTACAGGCAACCATACTATTGACAAGAACACTGTAACACTTGGCGGCAGAAATCAGCATGGCTGTAGTATTTCCACGGTCATGTCCTGTCACAAAAAGCTCTACTGCAGTAATTTTACTCTATAACTTATAGTACTGCGACGCATTCAACGTTCAAGATGAAAATAATCAAGATATAATAAATAATATTAATTTATATAAATAAATAATTTATAAATAATAAATAATTTATATATATAAATAATATAAATTAATAAGATATAATAAACGAAACCAAGTCTAAGTAGATTAACATCATCAGATTACTTTCTATTAGAAAAACCAGGGCCAGGTATTTTTATTTAGGCCGCCACTATGAGTATCGTAGTTTTGACCTACTACGATACTCTTATTGGCGGGTTCATAAGCTGTGCTGGGTGCAAGAGCTGTGAAAGCCCAGTGTATCCACTGGGCTTTCACTCTTACCGTAAGTATTTCCAAAATTACTCTGTTAGTCCGACTTAATCAACCAAGAATATAGTTAAATACATAAGTTCTATACTATTCTTAAAAGTGTAATAGTTTCCTTTCCAACGTGCCTGATGTGATCTCTGTCAACGCCAACTCTGTACACGCCGTCTGCTCGTAGTGAGGTCGTTGCAAAACAAATACATTATTTGTTAATATAAATAACTCATAGCCCACGCCTTCTTAAACTGTTTTCTAAACCATACTAATATTATAAATGGCAAAATAAGTATGTCTGTTACTTTTTCACTGCTTAATCGATTTCTATGGTGTGTATAGTTGTATGTATGGTGGGTATAGTTTTTTTGACTAGAATTTGTAAAAAACAGAATTTCGCGGGCCCGATCCCGAATAGTCTCGTATATTTTTCATGTTGCTGCGATAGCGTTAAAGTTTAAATTAAAAAATTATTGCATGTCCAGTCCAGTGTATAACTGCCTCCTTGACCTAGCTCGAGCCTAAGTTGCTTCGAATCCTGGTTATGAAGTACTTAGCTTTTCATTGTCCCAAGAAATTTTCAGTTAAACTTTTCAGCCTGCCTATGAGAGCACATTAAACTCTTGTTCCCGATCATAATCATTATCTGATAATGATAGTTAAATAAGTACATTACCCTGTACATTTTTTCATTGTCGAAGCGTTTGTGATTGTAGAAAGAGAATCGACGTCGCCAGATGGCATATAGTGGCCATATAGTGGACCGCTAAAATAAAGTCAAAGTCAAAGTCAAAATTCATTTATTTCAAATAGGCTTAGTTTAAAAGCTCTTTCGAAACGTCAGGTAATAATATTAAATTTAACATAATGGTAATAATAATTATTCGAAAACTTAAAATTAAAGTTACGATGGTTCCAAACGCGCCTTGGTCCGAGAAGAGCCAACAACAAGCTCAGAATAGGCTGATGATGATGACGACACATAAGAAGGTACATGGTACACAGTACCAGGACAAGTTAAATCAAAGCTTCTACGAGACTACGGCTCATAAAAGCTCTTAAGTCCAAAGTAGGAGAGCCGTAAACGAAAATGACTGTGGAAATTTTAGTGTTATGTTTGACAGCATAACGTGGCATAACACAGCTGGAGTCCGTTGCGTGTTTCACTTCAATTAGAGCAATGATTAGGCTAATGCGGAACCGGAACGACGCGTCCACGTCTAGTTACCCATTCCATTATGAGCTGTTAGTAAACCCACGGGATTGTTTCTGGTACAAGTTAATTACAATATTTAACGGTTGAACAACTACCGTGTACATTCGATGTAGGTGGCTGTTATTTCTATCCGGCGGCGCGGGGTCGCCCTGCTTTTTTGATAAATTGAATTCAATTAGATTATTAATCTATACTTATAATAAAACTGGTTGAATTCTATACATTTATTCGCAATTTAAGATTTTACTTATACCATTTGTAACAACAAACGTTAGCGTGGCATAACGGACGACGACGCCATCTAGAATCTATACTTATAATACAAATTCTGTAGAATTTGTACATTATGTACATTGAAGATATTTTGAAAATTTTTGTTGGGGGACATTATATAATCGATACTGAAGCTAAAAATATTTTTTTTCGATTTTTCGTTTGTCTGTCTGTCTGTCTGTCCGTGTTTTTTTTGTTATTCGGGCATCACGCTGAAACTTCTGAATGAATTCAAATGAAACTTGGCACGGTTTAAGACCATAATACGGAGAAGGTTTTAGGATACTTTTTATTGCGAAAATAAAATGAGAAGAGGGTGAATTAGGAGTTGAAAGTTTGTATGGAAAGTCCTTAATTTTTAGAGTTTTAAAAATTTGTTCATAAATCATAAAAAAAATAAGAAATATAACGTAATTCAAAAATTTTTAAAATTCAACCCCTAAAGTGGTGAAATAGGGCTTGAAAGTATACATTGTTACTAGCAGGTTTTATTCGCGTAGTTCCCATTCTCGTGGGAATACGAGGATAAAACATAGCCTGCGACACTCGCAAATAACGTAGTAGTAAAAGAATTTTCAAAATATCCCGTACAACCTCACGAACTTTTACCTCTTTATAACATTTAATTAGTATAGAAAAAATACGACTCTATCGTCAATCTATAAGTCGATATTACTCTATTGTTGCGTTGTCATCAGATGTGCGTAGCCTATAACAGATTTGTCTCGAGTTGATTGATCGTCAGGAAGTGGTGCCGATTTAGCTGCCAAGATTCCCTACAGATACTAAGAGGGCAAATCAAACATAAAGTAATTAATACAGTTTTATTTACTCGTTTTTTTTATAGCATATAGCATGGCCTATACTTTGACTACTTCGTTCGTAACACTACCAATGGTCCGTGCGGGCCGGGAAGGGGGTAGCGATGCCCCGCGCGACTTCATACCCGCGCAGTCCTTTCCCCCCGTCGCCCGCATATCATGGGAGTGTCATCAACGAACTTGCCGAGCTATAGTTACTTGTACCGTTTTAGTATCTTCTTAGTTTTGCAAATATTTGAAACACAATGAAAACGGAGCATTCGCAAAATACAGTTTGATTAAAACCGTTGAACGTTTAACAAAAAGTGTAACAGATACCTACGCATCTCTAAAAACACGCCATCTCATCATATCTATTCAAAGATCGATGCAGTTCATTGAACCAGTCTTTACAAATAAACAAAATGGAAATACATTTGACAAAATCTTGGGGACCTTAAATTAAGACAACACCGGCTTAGCACCGCCTTCATACTGATCAGCAGGTAGAACATAATAATATAATGATGTTATTTTTCACTTTTTAGTTTAGGGGGTACGTTTTTAAGTTTTGAAGTCGGTTATATTTTTTTTATTAAAATTTTATTTATTTTTCCATTTTTAGTGGATGGTAGTTATTTTTCCATTTCCATATTATCATATATATTCAAAGATCGATGCAGTTCATTGAACCAGTCTTTACAAATAAACCAAATGGAAATCATTAGACAAAATCTTGAGGACACTGACAAAAAATCTACAGCAGCTAGAATTATTTATACAATAAAGCAAAACTGAGAATTTCAAATACTGAATTCAATGAACAATGTAACTTTTTGTATACGTCTGACATTGAATAGACACAACAGATTTACAAGAAATTCGCTATTCCTGTCTGTTCTCCACAATTGAAACGGTATTACAATTAAAACATTTTATTTTTCCGCAATGTTCTTGCAATGTCGTTAAGCTTCAAGCATAGATTAATTGTTTTATTTTGATAGCTAAATGTATCTACAAAAGCGTTAGCTTTCAGCATTGTCTGTACTGTGGTGTCTGCTTACATTTATACATGTACTAGCTGACGCCGCTCGGTTTCGCCCGCGTGGTTCCCATTCCCGTAGGAATACGATAATATACAGCCTATAGCCTTCCTCGATAAATGGGCTATCTAACACTGAAAGAATTTTTCAAATCGGACCAGTAGTTCCTGAGATTAGCGCGTTCAATCAAACAAACAAACTCTTCAGCTTTATAAGATTATTTTTTAATTAGTAAAAATATCATAATTTATTGAAAAGAGCCGTGATAGCCCTGTGGACATGACCTTTGCTTTTGATTCGGAGGGCGTAGGATTGAATCAAGGCAGGGACGTGCTCTACAATGAGTCGAATATGGGTTGTTAATGATGAACATATATTGATCTAATGATATAAGTGACTGTCAATATGGACAAAAATATATTAATCTGATTTAAGATAAAGATTTATTTAGAGTTTATAATATTTACATGGACAAAATTAAAATACGGGGATATACTAAGCCGATATATTTGTCGAAATTATAAAAATGTACATCATTATGATACAACAATTTGTGATAAATATAGTAAAAATAAATAGGTATTAGACAAATTAGTTCCTACTTAAAATAGGGCCGGCGATCTCTTTGCAAATATGTAAAACCAACTGCTTTGGTATGTTACGGGTTGCCCTAAATTCTATTACAACGTTCAACTTATAAGTGTATTCAAATTGTCCTACGACTGAAATATTATTTTAAAAACACAATATTGTAATATTTGAAGTATAATAAGAGAAAAAGTAACAAGTCAAGGAAGTAGGGCGGTCGGTTACCCGGATGAGTTGTGCTAGCGAGGAAACGTGAACAACTTGCTATGATATATCACTATAACCCATTGCGGATATCCCCTCCTCAATATTAAGATATATTCAGACAACTGATATTTATTACTATTATATATTCGGCTCACTGGTGTGCACGAGTGTTGTGAGAGAAGTGCCTCGGACCGGATTCGAACCAACGCCCTTCGAATTGAAGGCAGAGATCATATCCTATCACGGCTATAACGAAATTAGGCACATCTAATCGTTTTTGTTAAAAGTAAATACCCACGAGTAAAGTAGTAGTTGCATTTAGAGTCTAAATATGTTAATGCATCATTAAAGAGCCATATCTTTTTGGACTTTTTTCACAGCGTCAAGGGTCTCTTAACCTGAGAAGTCATAATCATGAACCTCATCAGCCGATAAACGTCCACTGCACTTAGGTATCTTTTAAGAACTTCCAAATAACACATTTTTGCTTTTGACTTGAGTAAATCGTTTGATTTCAGCTCGATACTTCCACGCTTTCCAGAGATAAAGGCTCTTGACAGACAGACGGTCAGACACAACAACAAAAACATCCGCTTTTTTGCAACACACACACAACCCTAAAAAAGAACAACATAATGTCTAATGAGTTATGTTAATATAACAATCATTCTCTGTCTACGCTCATACGTCAATGACTATTAAACAATGACATTCTTCCGGCGTTCTGTCTACAATCGCGAATTCATCTGAGCAAAGGTATTTCAGTCAATAAAAGTGTCAATGTCTATCGGCCGATAGCGGCCTTTTCAATGGCATTGGCGTGGTGTGAGCGGTCGTCCTGAAAAATGCGGAGCAAGTAGCCAATTAACGTGCGGGCATGGAGTGAGGCCGGCGTCTCGGCGCCTCTAAAAATATCATCAGAGAAGTGTACAGCTCTGCTCTGTAGCCGCGCCGCCGCGCGCCGACCGACTAGGCGACTACCGACACGGCCGATCAACCGACGCAATACCCACACTATAAACACGAGGCATAAATCACAGCTCTAAAACTGTGACGTCACGAGTAATGATCCCGGGCTCATAGTCCCACAATTTATAGTCGTTCGACTTTATTTATTCTTTAGGAGGAAAATTATTCAATTATCATTTTAAAAGTACAAATCGTCATGCAGTTTCCTGGTATTTTGATTCACAGTGCAAGGTAGTCTAAAAGAGAGGATACATGATCAAATATTACGTAAACAAATTATTTTTAACCCCCGGTGCAAAAAGAGGGATGTTATAAATTTGACGTGTCTGTCAGTGGCACTTTAACTTCCGAACGGATGCAGCGATTTCAATTTAGATTTTTTTGTATTAAAGGTAACTTAAGTGCGAGTGTTCCTAGACATTTTTGAAATAATCGGTTTAGCCGTTAAAAAGTTGTGGGGATGACAGTGGGGAAGAAAAACCGAAAGTCTGCAAATATACTCGAGTGGGGTCTCAAATGAAAGCGCACTGAAAGAGAATATTGATAACTTAATCGAGAGTGTTCTTAGCTTCGTTTGATGAGAAAATTGGTAGTTGGAAAATTGGGACATGGAAACCCGATTGTTCATATAAAAATATACTATTTTCTTTGATCCTGCTCACTTACGATTATAGAAAGAATTTCTGGTATAAGTCTTTATTCTAGATTCATGCCCTTCGAGCGGTTTTATAAAATTTTAATTTCATGTTATTACACAGAATAATGAACTTCATCCAAGAGCTTTAAATTGCAATTCAATTGATCTTGATTACATATTTAAGTGTTACCACTGCCGCTTACATGAATAATGTTACCTGACAATTTAGATGATCACGACATTTCACACCCTGAAACCCTGTATCCTGGCGAAATCCAGATTCATTTGACTACTTCCTACTACGACTTACAGGTATTTATAAGCCCCGTCCCAACAAATGATTATTTTTTCAACAAAAATAGCAAATAGCCGACAAAAGTGTTAGGTAGGTATAAAACTGTTAAACTAAAATGTACAAGAAATAATTTCATCAACACCTCAAAACATTAAGATATTTGAGCAACCAATAGCGTCAGTTATAGGGCTATTAAAATAAAGAAAGGTTTGACTTGGGACTTTGTAGTAGGGGAGCCGAAGAGAGGATTTTTGCAGTTATTCGTGCGCGTTAGATAAAAATAAGGGACTAAATCTTGCACGTTGTTGAGTACCTCCACCAAGTATGAGTCCTTAATATTGGTGGGTACGTTTAGGACAACCAAAAAAAAACTAACTTCAGAAATACTCAACCAGCACTTCAGATAAGGATATAGTAGGTTAGTTAATTACTAAAAGGTGTGCATTTCGAAAATCTAACGATTTGAGCGTAATGTAATGGAATGAGAGGGTTCCAAAGTTGTAAAATAAAACCCTTATATTTTAGTTCTCGAGTTGCGAGCACGATTGTTATAATTTTTCACTTAAAAAACTTTTTAGATAAAGTCCTTAAAAGTTTCTGACAATTTTAGTAAGCCAAAGTAATTAGAATGCTCTATAGTTTTTCTTTCCACCGCTAAAAGCGAAAAAAGCAAATAACTATTTATTCTTCCTATCATTGTTTTGTTGTGGGCTCTTCTCGGACCAAGGCACGTTTGGAACCCTCGTAACTTTAATTTTAAGTTTTCGAATATTATTATCACCATTATCTTAAGTTTAATATTATTACCTGACATGTCGAAAGAGCTTGTAAACAAAGCCTATTTGAAATAAATGAATTTTGACTTTGGCTTTGACTTGATATTTAATCTACCAAATGTAATCGGTCCCCATGGCGCTTTAGTAACTGCAAATTTAGCATCCCGGGCTCCCCTACTATTGAGTGTTTGGATCTAACGAGCGCCGTGTCCCGGAAGCGGCGCTGTCCCAGCGCTGAGCTGACGGCGGCGCGGCGTCATCGGAGGTGCGCGAGATGCCGCGAGTGATCGCGCTATTTCTGTCCACTCACCAGTTGAATAACCTCCAATCAACTATTCGCACTTAGTTCGCCTACGAATCCCACTAACACACACTACGTACAATACACCCAATTGAAATAGAAAAAAAATCGAGTCTATGTCGCACAATTTACCACACGAAAATACTTTTTGATGGAAATTTCTCAGTCCTTCTTTATATTTTAGTTTCCCCTAAAAACACCCAATTGAAACAGGAATAATTTTGATTCTCTAGTAGCTACATATAGGTACTACAGGAAAATACTTCCATCAGTTCTAAGGATTTTATTTTGCCTTAAAAACAACACACAAAGCAGAAAATTTTTTGGTTATCTGCGTCGCTAAATTTTTACCACACGAAAATATTTCCATCAGTTCTTAGTTCCCCTAAAAACAACACACAATTGAAGCAGGAAAAATGTTGATTCTATACGTCACTACACTAAATATACATACTAAAATACTTTCATCGGTTGTTTAGTTTTCACCTAAAAACAACTAAAGATGATAATGATGATGATGATGATTGCTGATTATTTATTAAATACAGCTGAACCAACAAATCCGACGTTTCTTTCACCATTTCCTACAAGAATTCTAAAATCGCTATTTAATAAAAAAGGTGGGAGCCGTTTCGGAGATCGACCAATAACCAATAGGCAGATATTGTAACACATTTTTAAAGAAAAAAGATGGAATATGCACTTTAAATATATTTTTCTTGTATTTAAAATTAGCACCATCCATGCATTTTTACCAGCAACATTGTATTTAAATACAAAGAGTAGACAAGTTTTATACCAATTTACAAACCTCGACAAGTGTACCAGTTTTTAAAATAGTTGTAGACTTCAGATCTTTAACTTTTTTTACAGGACATTTTTTTTTAATCGGATCATTTTAATGAAAGAAGATTTACTGCATTGAATGTAACAAACATCTTCTACAAAAAAAATTAAACATTATTTATAAAAATCGTACTGTTTAACAAAAATCAGATATTTAAAATCCTAATTAAAGCATTGAAAAAACTAATTCAAGATAAAAAAAATTTCAAATATAAGTAACTTGGTCACCCTAAGGATTTTTTGAAAATTATTCAAATTAGTTTTAGATAATTAGGTGGTGTATCTACCATTGCATTTTATTCATTAATTACACTCTGTATATACGAGTATATACATATATTGCAGGTCGTAATTTTTTTTTTTAATTTCCCAATCAAATAAAATCACAGCTTATTTATTTGAAAGAAATAGATATGCCAGAAAGTTTTCCGGATCAGCTAATAAACACATGCATAAGAAACTACAAGTTTTGTCTGAACAAATACAGTCCAGTGCAGTGATCCAGTTAGTTGGCTTCTATGTGCACCGTACACAAACACGACAAATCGCTTGGCAATAAATACGGCTTCTGCACTCGTATAACACATATCGACAGTGGGTTAACAATCGTTAACTAGGTGATGCAGTTTGTTATTTCTTACTGGGCGGATTATCGATATCAATGGTTGGCTTTGGGTTATTTGTTTGGTACTTATCGATACTAATACTATAAAGAGTTAAGATTATCTTCTTAAAGTCTTAAATTGTTCTTTTTTTATTATTCTTTACAAGTTAGCCCTTGACTACAATTTCATCTGATGGTAAGTGATGATGCAGTCTAAGATGGAAGCGGGCTAACTTGTTAGGAGGAGGATGAAAATCCACACCCCTTTCGATCGGCATGGTACCGGAACGCTAAATCGCTTGGCGGTAGGTACGTCTTTGCCGGTCTTAAATTGTTCATTCATTAAATTGTTCTGAAAAAAGTTATATTTATTGGAGACGAGAATACATATAAATTTTATTCAATATTTTTGGCAATATGAGCCGTAGCCAGATATAGACGTTTGGAAAAATTTATAAAATACATAATTTTTAACTTGAGTTTTTAAAATTAAGAAATCCTTAACTTTTATTAATTGATGTCGATTTATTATTATTTGACCCTTATTCCATGTATTATACGTAAAAAATAATATTGTTTATATTCCAAATATGAACTAGTTAGGTATGAAACGAAATAATAAGATCTTAAGATCAACAGTGCGAGATAAAGTATTGAATTGGTTCAATACTTTACCTCGCATTTTTACTGTATTTACCTACTTACTTTTTAATGTAAATAGATCAATTTTATTATTTACCATAGCATAATTATATTAGCGCGCTCATGGAAAGGCCTATGGTCCAGCAGCTGACGTATACAAACTGATGATGATGAACCTATTATCGTATCTTTCCATCTTAACTCTTCGCAATGTCTTTATTTTCGGTTTTGATCTCCATGTGTTAAAGGAAGATACAATCAATAAAACAGTACTAAACTACTTAAATATTTTCGTTAAATATTTGTTTATTTGGCGACCATCCAATAACACAACATCAGTGCACTCTACAGTGAAATTAAAGCGTTACAATCGATTGGGTTTATCACGCCCGGAGCTGCACTCAGGATGATCTGTAAGATCGTATATTTATGCGCTGGGGTTTTTGATTTCTGGTTTTTTTCTCATAAATTCTCAGATTTACTTATAACCCTTTTCGCTAATCCTACTAATAATATAAACGCGAAAGTTTGTACGGATGTTTGTTACTCTTTAACGGCGCAACTCCTGAACCGATTTAGCTGAAATTTTTTATGGAAATAGATTTTACTCTGGATTAACACTTAGGCTACTTTTCATCCCGGAAAAATCCATGGTTCTCGAGAGATTTCCTGTCTGAATCTAATCTAATCCGACCAACTCCACCCACCTGTCAACCGGATGAAAAGTTTTTTATATTAAACTAGCCCTGCCCTACCCTACTCCCATCCTACCTCTAACCTACCTATGTCCGTCTCCTGGTTCTAACCTACCTCTCCGCAAATTTTCAGCCAAATCGGTCCAGCCGTTGTTGCTATAAATAGCGTAACTAACACGACTTTCTTTTTTATATATTTTAAAAATATCAGTCAAGGATGTGATTAGTTAAGAATGTTTTATTCTTTAATTTTCACTGGTTTGGTTACTTAATAGACAAATTAGATAGCGAGAGAGAGATTAAATAAAAAAAAGACATGTCAGTACTTGTGTGGTGTGATTTTTTTAGTAGAGTTTTTCTTTACTAAAAAAATCACAACGCTTGTGACCATAAAAGTTTTTATTTGGAGAGTGCAATTATCGCGGGTGCATATTCCGTTTGTTACAGACAGTTTAACGACAACGAATTTAATTTACAATCATGTTTTGGTGTTTGGTGTAATCCACGGTTTAGTCAGGAGCATGGAATTATATTCTATTTTTGTTACACCCATCGGTCCAAACTGACTCTGCCAAACTGTGAAATTTACGACAAAAATACGACTATGCACAAAACTGCGACATATCATATTTGTACATGGATAGCTACCTATTGTCTAGTTCTAGTTTCTTAGGCCTGCAACTCCGAACTACTTAATAAAGTAGAAATAGTAAATCTGTAGTTATAGTAGAAATTACAAAAAAAACAATTATTAAGCTTATATGTAAGCTTATTATAGTCAATAATACAATTCAATACTTATATATGTCAATAATTAAAAAAAAAACCCGACTGCCTAACCTGCTCGCACCTAGTCATCCGCCTCGCGTATTTAATAATATATTTATTGTAATGTAATATCATTTTAGGGTAGGGGTAGGGTAGGGTAGGGTAGAGTAGAGTAGGGGTAGGGTAGTGTAGAGTAGGGATAGGGAATAAGAGCACACAAGTCAAAGCGAAGCTTGACCGGGTCCGCTAGTAATATATAAAAAAATCGCATCCAAATAGTAAAAAAATATCGACCGAATTGAGAACCTCCTCCTTTTTGAAGTCGGTTAAAAACTATTCTATTCTATAGATTCAATGTGATAGTATCTATCAACAAAATTACTAAACTGTACTTTTGTTGGCAAAGTGGTTTCGTGCTATTGTCTTTCTGACGACGGACGCTATATTTCTATCAACAATCGATATACAAATTTTGGATCATACCGTAATTCGTCACGATTATTGTCGCATGGAGACAAACGTATACTTTATGACTCGTACGACGCGCAAACTATCCACATTATACATGGAACTGTCTGCTTCTGTCCCTTTATAATGAAAACTAGGATAAGCCATCGTATCCAAAGTAAATAGAAGAGGGGGCCCCGCATTCACTTTATTTAGCCGAAAGATCCAAGTATCCGCTTGTGAGATATTGCCCTAGATAGGTACCCTAGAAACCAACTCACGGATACGTCGATACAGACATACGTCAATACGGTGTCGCAAATCGTAAACGCGATTCTGTGACACGTCGTAGGCGCGTTTGTATCGAAGTAAAGTCTATACCTTAATACGGTGTCACAAATCTTGAACGCGTTTTTGTAACATGTTGTATGCAAGCTTGTATTAAAGTAAACTCAGGGATACATCGATTCAGTCATATCAGAATAACGGGGTCGCAAATTTTGATCGCGTTTCTGTGATACGTCATAGGCGCGTTTTGAAATCGAGAATACAGTCATACTTCAATACTATACAGTATTCTCTATGACTTGTACGCGGCGCAAACTACGAGTATACACATTATATGCAACTGTCAGCTCAATAGAAGTCCCACTATAAAGAGAACTACGAGAAGGATAAACCATGGTGTCCAAAGTAAACAGAAGAGGGGGCCCAGCATACACTTTATATAGCCAAAATATCTAGGTATCCGTTTGTGAGATATTGACCTAGATAGGTAACCTAGAAACCAACTCACGGATGCGTCGATACAGTCATACATCAATGCGGTGTCACAAATGTTGAACGCGTTTTTGTAACATGTTACATGCGCGCTTATATTGAAGTAAACTCGGGGATACATCAATTTAGTCATACCTGAATAACGGGATCGCAAATTCTGAACGCTCTTCTGAAAGTGTATCACGTTATACGAGCGTTTGTATTTAACTTGAGCCGGGGATACGTTAATCAATACGACAGTCAATACGGTATCATAAATTTTTAACGCGTGTTTGTAACATGTTCTATGCGCGCTCGTAATGAAGTAAACTCGGGGATACGTCGATTCAGGCATACCCACGTCAATACACATGGTGTCGCAAATCTTAAACGCATTTCCGTTACACGATTTGTATTGAAGTAAACCTGGGGATACGTTGATACAGTCAAATGTCAATACAGTATACATGTAAACTCGGCGATACGTCGATACAGTCATACGGTATTAAAGTAAACTCGGGGATACGTCGATATAGTCATACGCCAATACGGTATTAAAGTAAACTCGGGGATACGTCGATATAGTCATACGCCAATACGGTATTAAAGTAAACTCGGGGATACGTCGATATAGTCATACGCCAATACGGTATTAAAGTAAACTCGGGGATACGTCGATATAGTCATACGCCAATACGGTATTAAAGTAAACTCGGGGATACGTCGATATAGTCATACGCCAATACGGTATTGAAGTAAACTCGGGGATACGTCGATATAGTCATACGCCAATACGGTATTAAAGTAAACTCGGGGATACGTCGATATAGTCATACGCCAATACGGTATTAAAGTAAACTCGGGGATACGTCGATATAGTCATACGCCAATACGGTATTAAAGTAAACTCGGGGATACGTCGATATAGTCATACGCCAATACGGTATTAAAGTAAACTCGGGGATACGTCGATATAGTCATACCCCAATACGGTATTGAAGTAAACTCGGGGATTCGTCGATATAGTCATATGTCAATACGGTATTGAAGTAAACTCGGGGATACGTCGATATAGTCATACGCCAATACGGTATTGAAGTAAACTCGGGGATACGTCGGTACAGTCATTATACGTCAATACGATGTCGCAAATCTCGATCGCGCTTCTGTAACACGTTGTAGGTACGCGAGTTTGTAATAAAAAACAAATGCTACAATCTGGATTTTGTATGATCCCTATCAAGTCAAATTGTTCTTATCATCATCAAATCATGAGAAGTTTGCAGAAACAATAGCTTGTCAATCAATTGGAGGCTGTATACCACAGCATCACATCAGAACAATGGACCAATAATCTATACTAATATTATAAAGAGGTAATGTTTGTGGTATTGTATCTCCGGATCTAATAAAAAATTTTGAAATTTTTTTTACCACTATAAGGGGGCCTGACATTGTAGCTATATAAAATGAACTAAAGTCTATAAACCAATACAAAAACTATGAATATTGAACATGAACCCTAGTGGTATATTACTTCACTTTATTTGTACACCACAAAACAAGGAAACAAACAAATAAGAGAGAAAAAAAGTAAGCAATCTCTTCCAGGCCTTCTACCTCAAGTTTAAGAAATTATTAGAGTGAGTATAGTTCAATGGTACAAATTAATTTGACCTAATTCTTAAATCTATGAAGTTCCACTTTGTTCACAGATTTAGGAAGATACTATGTAAAAATACAAACCTAGTTTCAACTTTATTATTAGAATGTAACAGCCACACAATTAGCCAAGGACAGACATTTGTTTAGAATGTTTAAATTAATTTTCCAACATATTTTAGTTCTTTTGTCTTTTGACTCTTTATAAAATGTTGAATATGTATTATAGTAACTTAGTTTTTCAATTTCATCATAGTACTAATAATTATTTTAATTTTATGCATTAAATAATCTATAAGTTTACTTAGTACTTATACAATTTATAGCTATAAATCAACAGAATGTGTCTGGATATATCTAGATTGGTTCAGAGATATATTATAGTTTGAAATAGCATACAAGTATGTAATTTTCATCATTATCAACTCATATTCGGCTCACTGTTAAGCTCGAGTCTCTTCTCAGAATGAAAGGGGTTAGGCCAATAGTCCACCGCACTGGCCCAATGCGGATTGGCAGACTTCACAGAATTAAGACACACTATGTTTTTTCTATACTGTTTCAAAATTTTAATTTCTTAAAATGCACACAATTGAAAAGTTGGAGACGCATGCGTCGGACTGGATTCAAACCGACACTCTCCAGAATCTGAGGCAGAGGTCATATCCACGGAGCTATCACAGATTATGTTATTTTATTTTATATCATGTAAAAAAAAATATTTTATAACATGATATTTCCTATAATAGGGAATTATAGGGAAAAAGGTTGTATCTACATACACGAGGCACAGCTAGTCTTATAAATCTTAATTGTATGCCTTTATCAGTTTTACTTGATAGTCAGAAAAAATACAAATATTGAGTAAGTATGTAAAACTATCAGACTTATGAGTGCTAACTATTGTATTTAGTTTTTAATTTTGGGATTACTATATTATTATAAATTTATACAATTAACATTATTTGTGTTTCTGAATTTGGATAAATAGGTTTTTACTTTTCTTGTTTAAAAATGTTAAATTAACAGTAAACCATGTACAAAGATTATATGTTATAAATTATGTCAATATTCTAGAACAATATTTCACAAGATTTAGATCTTTATAGCCACCTAAGGAATGAATTTTTTCGAGGGATAAAAATATTGAATTCCCTGATCCTTTTTATAATATATAAGAATCCATAAATACATTCGTAATTTAGAAAGAATTAGGGAAACAGGTTTGCATTCATCATATTATAAACAAAACAAAACAAAATCTAACAAACTATAATAGACTAACTTTTTTTGAGACTTAATGGTAATTCTAATCACAATCCTGGCATGTAAACATGATGACTAAGACGTTTTACTACATTAGCAACACACATTCTTATTTCTTACAATAAAATGTTAAAAATACACTTTTTTCGGGACGATAATAATATCGCGGTATGAATCATACAGCTAAATGTTTACAGCAGTTGGTATCGCCTGCTGATGTCATGAAAGCTCCGTAAGGCACCGATAACTCAGGCGCGAGACGGTCATGACTCCAGCCTTCGCGATTGCAAGCACGTACAAAAATTCCACGAAACTCTCAAACTAAACCCTATCAAAATACATGCGATACTTATGAATTCAACAGAGTTCATTCTTGTATGGTGTTCGCGTCTTATATAATGATTTCCAGCGTTCAGGCTTATCGAAGTATAAAAGAATGGGTTCAATATTAACAAGTAGCCGATAGTTCTTATATTTAAAGCGTAGGAGGAGTTAAATACCTTTATTTTATGTGTAATCCAATATCCCAAAGAATGTCGAAGTCCTATTTATCACACGAAGTACACTGTCATTAATGTAAAGTAACACACCATCACAAAGCAGCACTACACAATTTTTCACTTTTAATTGATAAATTTCGTGAAAATATCACATAATGCGCCATTTTCGCAATAAATCCGTAAGACAGCAGACGGCAATCGCTGCCATCCACAGACCACAAATGAAGCAGACCTCTGACTCAGAACAAAGCTTTGTGCTGGTTAGAAATTTTGTATGTGTGTATAAAAATGTCATTCATAAATTTCTCGGACCTCTCTTTTACACTTGGGAAAAAATTAAATGTGGGGGGAAAGTCCTATCTCTTTCTAATTCAACACATGCATATAAAACGTAGTAAAATTAGGGATGTGCAAAAATCGTAATTAGAGAAATTAGTGCTGAACACACACACTTGTTGCAGATTTTTTAATGTACCGATTTTAGAAATTTCCGGTTTTCTCTTACACTACTAGTGCACCTAAATTTATATTTACTTGTTAGATTTTAAGGAAAAGAAAAGCCTTTAATATATTTAAATCTATTTATTTTGTTATTGTCTGTTAATTGTGTAGTGACTCTACCACAGGTTCGGAAGGCAGAAGAGCCGGCAAGAAACTCAGTGGTTGCTCTTTAAAAAAAAACATTATTTACAATTGTAATTATCATTCACAATCCCCAAAATTACAAATATTGTGTACATACAAATTTTAGGCTGGTGGAAAATCAATTACATATTGTTTTTCTATAACATTATGAGGATTCAATAAACAAATAAATTTGAGACAGAACAGTGTAACAGAATCAACATAATATTCTTAGTTCTTTACTATTTTTTTTTTTACTTGACCTTGTAAATTATTAATTATAAAACAATCATTTTAACTTAAGTATAATAGGCAACCTCTTTATAATGTGTCTCTGTAAATATTATTTCTTCTTCTTCTTAAAGTGCCTCTCCGACTAGCGAAGGTTGGCAGTCAGATTCTTGAACTCGTCTCTATCTTTCGCGAGGCGAAATAATTGTGCGGCGCTCGCGATCCCGGTCCACTCTGATGTTTCTCAGCCAAGATTTCTTTCTGCGACCAACGCCTCTTCTACCAGCAACCTTTCCCATCAAGATGAGCTGTAGAAGCTCGTATCTCTCGTGTCGTAGCACGTGCCCTAGATACGCGACTTTTCTCGTCTTGACGGTCTGCAAAAGTTCACGCTTCTGATTGACGCGTCGCAGAACTTCGGCATTCGTCACTTTGTGAGTCCAACTGATAGCCAGCATGCGTCTAAAAGCCCACATTTCGAACGCTTCTATACGTTTCCTGATGTCCTCTTTTACTGTCCAGGCTTCACATCCGTATAGAAGTATGGGCCAGATGTAACAACGCAGGAGTCGAATGCGCAGAGGAATCTTAAGACTGCGATTGCAGAGAACTTTTCTCATTTTGTTAAAAGTACTTCGTGCTATTTCAATGCGAGTCTTAACTTCCTGATCACTACTCCAGGTTTCATTAAGCCACGTACCCAAATATTTGTATTTGCGCACTCTCTCCACTTTTTGGCCGGCTACGTCGATTTCAAGGTTATCAATATTTCTTTTTGATATAACCATGAATTTTGTCTTTGAGATGTTCATCCTAAGACCAGCTTGCTCACTGAAATCATTTACACTGGTTACAAGTTTTTGAAGTTCTTCCAGAGATGAGGCAATAAGAACTGTATCGTCAGCGTATCTAATATTGTTAATGTTTCTGCCATTAATTTTTACTCCACAGTCCAGATTTTCAAGTGCTTCTGCTATGGTTGACTCGGAGTATAAATTAAATAGCGTAGGTGACAAAATACAGCCCTGGCGAACTCCCCTTTTAATTTCAACATAGCCTTATTATTTATCCAAAATATTATTTATCATCACTAAAAACATATGAGGGTATATATTTCTAATGCCGGATCAGAGACCATTATAATAAAAATAAGTAAGTGTAAGTAAGGTTACCTAAAAACCTAATTAAAATTATGTAATTTATTGTCATACAAAACAAAGATTGTGAGTTTTGCAAAATTATAGTTTTAAAAACAATAAAAACACAAAGCACGTACAATACTGTGAAATCCCACATTGTTTCAGTATTAAACATTTTTTTTACAAATTTAGCAATTTTTTTACAATATACATTAGAATGTAATACAAAGGGCAAGATTTCTAATTAAAAGTACAACAAGGACAGGATATCACAGGAGGCACAGATTTGTTAGGACTTATACTTAATTATATGTATATTACTAGCAGACTTGACCATGGTTTTACCGGAATAGTAGTTTTGATTATAATGGGTGCTTGGCAGTATTTCCTATAACTCTGGGGTTACTCTTTAACGAAAATTAATACATAATAATAAATTTATATAATGACGTACATAATACATTAATACATATTTATAATTATGACGTAGCCAAGTTTTACGTATTTTAATGTTTGAAGACATAAAAAGATTTTATTTATTAGTTAAAAAAATATTAGTTATGCAGTTCGGTTCCTTTATGTGGACTCGTCGACACCTTGAAGTTATGGGAAATACTCCCGAGCACCCTGTATATGTTACAGATGTAGCTTTCTAGTAAAGAGTGGATTTCTAAAATCAGTAGTGTAAGTTTTTGAGTTAACTCTTAACAAACAAAAATCTATAATAATAGTCTATCAAAAAATAAATATAATAATAGAATACAAATACCTAATAACTTACTCTTACAAAAGTAATAGTTTGAAAGAATTCAAAATGGAAATTTGAAAGACTGATAAATAGCATGAAAAATAATCTTTAATTTAAATTCCAAGTTAAGAAAATATGAATACAAACATACGGTATGAAAAAATTACTGACTTTGGTGGTGTGTAGATCTATAGCTAGCACCTTAACTTACTTTATTTTTAAGCATATCTTCCATTTCCTTTCCTTTCTTTCTAGTATCTACATTGTGCATCTTCCTATTAAAATTAATACACCATTGTCTGACTTGCATTCTAATGACAAACAACCAAAAAGCGTTAAAAAACCCCAATTTATGCTTGTCACAAGATAAGAAAGAAGTATCGAGCCGATTTTTAAATACATTAATTAAATCTGTGTAAATGTAAACGTTACAAATTTTTGGCTATATTTCTTCAATTAAATAAATACATTGTCATACAAGACTCAAAAGATTACGAGACGGATGATAAAAAAATCTGGTACTTGCATTATATTCTCTGGATTCAATTAAAGAGTGAAATGGTTCATTTACATCAGACAATAGTGCATTTTTACAACTTTGGCAGTCTGCACAATCTAGTTTTGAAAATAAATATCTGCAAATTGCACCTGCAAAAACACAGCTTAAGTTTGAAAAACGTTTTCGGAAGGAATACAAGTATCTATGAAATCTAAATTTTGATGTTGAGATGTGTAATCAATACATTGAATATCTATTTTTGGTCTATTAATTAAACTCCTGAGAGAACCAAGCATTTTATCTTTATCGCGAGAACAATTTGCATATATAGAACTATCAGATGTCATATCATTAATTAACAATGTCTTAAATGACGAAATAAAATTGTGACAATCTGGGTGTGTATTAGAGCCACCATGACCTCTGATTTGTGAAAAAAAATCCAGGGGATCCTGGTTTAATTGCTGAAGACTCAAGAAGTTAACGCCTGAAATGTTTTTAAAATCTTTACGGTTTTTATATCGTGACAAAAGTTACGTAATGAAATTGGCCTCATTTTTCTTGAGTCTGTAGCATCAAATTTCATTGATTGTAGTTTTTTCACTGCTTCATTCCAAAACTGAAAGTGATCTGATTCTAAAGATAAAGCATTACGTAAACTGGTACTTTTATGACCACCACCATTAAGGCTATCAAACAAATTGTTCATGAATAATATTATTTCAGCAGTGAAAAAGCCATTATCAATGTTAATAGGTGGGACACTATAATTATGGTCCATTCTAAATCGTTCGCATGTCTTCAAATGCATCGATAGAGAGATGTAGACTGTGTTGCTGAATACTTCTGCATGGTTGACCTGTAATGTAAAATGAAATTTGGTTAAAAATTGAACATTAAACACTGTACAATAGTATGAATAACATCATAGTTATTGTCTCGTTGGTCCAGTGCTTAGCCCGTGCGGATCACGAGGTACTAGGTTCAAGTTCTGCCTCATTGCCAAACCAAAATCTTGGAATTACCTAAATGGCCAACATTAATAAAATCTTTTTAACAAAACGACTTCAAAATAACAAAAAAAAACTTAAAAGCGAAAAATAACATAGTATGTGCTACCTTCAGATTACTTTGAAGGCGGTGTCAAGTGAGTGACATAATAATCAAAGACGTTTCTTTTAAATCCTAAAACTTGATTGATATGATTTAATCGGCTAAGTTACTGAATTACTGTGTTGGTACTGCCTTCAAAATGATAACGTAAACGCTAATTTATATGGAATTGAAACAGTGCAGTAGTACCTATAGATGGCTGTTTCAATTCCTCATAAATTCGCATTTACGCTAACGCGACCGTCACAGTATCAAACTGCCACTAGTCCCTCTGAAGGTAGCACATACGATGTTATTTTTCCCTTTTTATTTTTAGTCGGTTAAAGTTTTTTGTTACAAAGATTTTATTTTTCTGTCTTTAGTGTGTCTATCGAAGTGAACGAAAGCGCCACAGTACGGGAAAATTCGTTATTTTCATTTCAACACAAAATTACTGAACCGATTGTCATAAAAAATTAATGGAACCAATCTGGAACTATAATCTTTTAACAAAAAAAGAATTTTTAAAATTGGTTAAGAAAAAACAAGTGTCGAATTGAGAACCTCCTCCTTTTTTTTAAGTTGCTTAAAAAGCCGTTAATTTGCTTTTTTTTGTTCTAATAATACTTTTATATTGAATCTTCGGTAAAATAATACATAAGGTTATACATTTTTAAATATATATTCATCACGCGAAGACGCGTGATTCGTGTTTTTAACGTATTGCCACATTACTATTAGTAAAAAATAAACTTTAATAAAGTATTTTTCACTACTCTTGCTCAAAAACACTGTCATATCACTCTACTCCACAGCGGGGCTAAACAATCATATTAGCCTCTAGGGGCTAAAGTAATTTTGTTTTTTTAATTCTTGTCTGTTACGAGTACTAGCTAAGTACTAGCCTACTATAAAACGGAGGAGGTTTTATTCGAAAATAGAATCATTATAGGTAAGGCCCCGATTGTTTTGAAAAATAAAAAAAACTTTAAATTGGAATAAAATGCACCGTTCTTGTCTGTGGAATGCGTTTATTTTTTTATTTCATTTTTATTGAGTTGCGAATATAGCGAGATTTGAAGACATGGGACATCCTTTACGGTGTACCTTTGCCTTTTTCTCATGTGAAAAAAATTAAATTAAAAAGCGGGAATTTAAAAAACAATTGGCGTGAATAATACACACTTGATTTTTTACAGAAATTCATTGTAAATTTGTGTCCGTAACTTACATATTTTTCAACAATAATTGTTATTGTTGTTTTCATCTAGTGAGAATGGTGATCTTAATTTGGAGATGGATGAAATCTTCAATCTGTTACCATCAAAGTCGAAATACTTTCCTACGATATCTACGAATACCTACGAAAAATTTAATAAGTGGAGAAAACAACAACGAATGGATTCACTTACGAAAGGAGTTTTTTAAACTATTATCTCCCACGTTTACCTCACATACTCATTATTCATCTTCACAGTAGTCGGAAATTATGTTACCGGGTAAAAGCATTGTCCTTAATATCCAAAATTGTAGACTTTGTATATTTAATTTTCAATTAAAATAAATCATTGAACATGTACTAAACTATTTTATTTTCTCGCAATCGTAGTGAAAAGCAGAGTGTAACACATGGGGCTAAACCCATTATAAACTCGGTTTCTATTTAGGCGTAAAAATACCTCGTATATAATGGGTCTTTTTAGCCCCTTGTATAACAATCTACTATTTTAGAAGACTAGCGGATGGCCGCGACTTCGTCCGCCCTTAAACCTCTTCTTACGAAAACGGGAGTAACTTCTCCCGTTTTCCCTACATACGTTTACCCTTCACTACTCTGCTCCTATTGATCGTAGTGTGATGAAAAGTATACTATATCCAGGAGTATGAAGAATAATTGTACCAAGTTTCGTTAAAATCCGTTGAGCAGTTTTTGTTCCTATAACGAACATACACACAGACAGACAGACCGACATTTGATGTTTTATTGTGACCAGAACGCGTTGTGAGCTATTTTTCCGCTCCGGTCCCGCTTTTGCTTTGAGCTATTCGGTGCGCGGCTGGATTTTGCGCTTTTTATGTGCTTGGGTATAATGCGGCGGCCGCGGTCGGGGGCCCTACCACAAACCCCCGGCCGAAGGCCGGGGTATAATTAGGCGCGTGGGCCAAGGCAGCGCGTTTTATGTGCTTGGGTGAAATGCCTAGCCAAATCAAAAATCAAAATCTACTTCACTATAAGAAAGTTCTGCGTAGTTTTACTTTACAATTAATGGGTATACACTCAATCATCCCCTGTTTTCCTAACCATAGAGTTGGATTTTTTTCCAAATTTATCATCATCGTCATCATCATATCAGCCGATGGACGTCCACTGTAGGACATAGGCCTTTTGTAGGGACTTCCAAACATCACAATCCTGAGCAATCCGTTTTGATAATTTTGTATTGTTAGAAAGGAAATATAATGAAAAAAAATATATTTCAAATTAGGTCCCATATAAATTTCAAATACGAAAAAAAATCTAACCCTAATTGAATGTATACCTACCCATTAATTGTAAAGTAAACCCACGAATAACTTTTTATATTATAGTCAGATTTTAATAATTTTTCTTTTATAAGATATGACTTCAAAATTAGTCTCATATTAGTTTTAAAAAAAAGTTACTACCCTAAGGGTGAGAAAATAGGGGTGATATATTCATCATTAGCCGACGTCTCGCAGGTTCACCCGCGTAATTCTCTTTTCCGTGGGAATATGAAGCCTGTAAAACTAACAAATAATGGAGCTTTCTAGTATGTTAAAATAATTTTCATAATCGGTGTAGTAGATCAAACGATTACCCCCTACAATACCCAAAACTTTACCTTTTTATAGTATTTTAGTAGAGGCCCCGCGGTTTCAGTCATGTAATGCCCGTTTCCTTAAGAGTATGAGGAGAATATATAGTTTAAGGCACTCACAGATAACGTGGCTTTCTAGTGGTATAAAAATTTTTCAAAATCGGTGCTGTACATCCAGAGATTACCCCTACAATACCTTTACCTCGTTATAATATTTTAAAAGACGCCCCGCGGTTTTACTCGCGTAGTTCCCGTTTCCGAGAAAATATGTGAATAGAATAGCCTACGACACTTGCAAATGACGTAGCTTTTTATTGGTAAAAAAATATTCAAAATCGGTTTAGTAGATCCAGAGATAACCCCTTACAATTCCTCAAACATTTTTTAGCAGACGCTCTGCGGTTTTCTCCTCGGAGTATGGGGATAAAATATAGCTTATTATAATACTAATAAATAATGTAGTTTTCTATTATTAACAGAATATTTAAATTCAGTTCAGTAGATCCAGAGTCTACCCTCTAAAACCTCACAAATTTTACCTTTTTACAATATTAGTATAGACTAGCCCCGCGGTTTCACCCGCGTAATTCCCGTTCCCGTGAGAATACGGAGATAAATTATAGCATTTAACACTCACAAATAACGAGGCTTTATAGTGTTAAAAGAATTTTGAATATCAGTTAAGTAGATCCAGAGATTAACCCTTACAATCCCACAAACTTTACCTGTATAATATTAGTATGTTTAGAAAGTAAAGATTCACAGAGTATTTATTGATAACTCGTACATTTTAATTCTAATGCTCAGTAGATTCGACTTCAAAACTTTAACGTTCCCACGAAACTGAAAAATAACATTATAATATTTTCTACCTATGAATCACTTTGTTCGTTTTTTTCGTTTATGAAAAAACCACATGAATGACAAAAAGAATGTCTGAGACAAAAATCTTTAGGATACGCCTTGAATTAATAGATCACAGGCTTGACGCCGACTTCAAAGTGATCAATAGGTAGAAATTATTATAATGTTATTTTTCCCTTTTTAGTTGCGTGGGTACGTTAAAGTTTTAAAGTCGGTTGTATTTAAAAACAAATTATGTGTAGGTATCAAGGAGGGATAGTACATTAAGGCAAAAATAGGAATAGCGCAATAGATTATTTTCCTTTACATCCAATGCAGTATATCACATAAACGCTAAATACAATAGTTTGATTGTGAATTATATAACCATCTGATTAGATTGCAATAATGTACCAATGTAACCAAAATATGAAAAAGTATAGAAGACAATATTATTATAATAATACGGTGGTGTTCTTTATGAAGTTTTGAACTAAAGAACTAATTAAACTAAACTGCATTCAAAGTTCAATTTCGCACATTTTGTGGCTTGATACATAACAGCTTAACACTGTCCAAATAAAATGACGTACTTCAACATGTTTTCTGGTGAACTGACAATTTTAGTAGGTGTAGAAACACGAATATCAAGTTTGACACGCGACGTCGCGTTACCGGCCTCAGCGTAAAAGGCCGTTTCACGCGACGTCGTGTGATGTGGCACTGAACTTGTTAAGAGAAATTTTAGTAGCAGGAGACACTTGGTGGTGTCAGACTCAGACCTGCGTGCCCCAGAGAGAAATCCTGGTCATTACCTAATGGTGATGTTATTATATCTAATATAAATATTGTTATAAAATAAATAAATAAAAATAAAAAGAGATGACATGATTACACAACTTAAATTCCTAACAAAAGGTAGCTACTGCAAATCGTTGAAGAGTTTCGTTAAGTATCTTTCGTATTCCTAACCAGACCCCTAATGACAGTCACAACCCATCTAGGTGAAAACTCCTCATCAATACAAATTAATCAAACCCAATCACAAAGTAGCTACTTAAAACTGTTGAGGAATTCCATTAACTGTCCTTAATCTTCATCATCATACAACAACATACTTACACACTTACACACAAAATCTTCGTGAAGTGTGATGGTGTGATATAAAACATGAAAATATACATAGAAGTGGCGAAAGGGTTGAAAGTGTGTTTCGATTTTCACACGGACGAAGTTGCGGGTGTCCGCTAGTAATAATTATAATTAACTTGCTCTTAAATTAATGAAAATAAATTTGATTAATTACCATAGAACAATCAGATATGGTAAATATATTTTATATAACATTTTATAAACAAACCATACATAATTTAAAATAAATAAGTTATAAAAAGACATGTGTTATCTACCTTCATTTCTAATTTATTTGTTGGTAAACAGTACTCATTAAGAAAGGCTGTAGTATAACAAATGAATTGACTAAAAATGGCTATGTAGTTAGTCTGTATCTGTACACCATAGAAGGTGCGAGAGGATCACCATGAATCCATGGAATGCTAAAATATTTGTCTCATACTTGTGCATTATATGAATATCTCTGTGAGCTTTGTTCAAATTTTTTTTGGCGCACCTACTAACAGTAAACCTCCGAAACCCCTGCATATTAAATTTCATTTAAATTGTTGGAACTTTTCAGAGATTCAGCTTGTATATACACAAGGAATGCTTGTTTAAAGGTATTAAAAAGGGATTAAAACAACTTGCCTTCATCTTGTCATAAGAAGTTGGTCTAATGTGTTTATCCGTCAGGGTTGTGGTTCTTGCACGTCCGGCTTCACCATCTGTAGCATAGAGCTCCTCAATGATGGACCACTGTGCACGTTGATTACCAATAAGTAGGTCTTTTTTCTGAAAATTGTTTCGATAACATTTTAATAAATGTGGTACTTTCTTTTTCTTTCTTTTCTTCCTGGGCCTTATCTGCACTTGGCCACTAAGGTTTGGCCGTTGTACGTACGGTGGTACATCATACATGTGATATATTTTATTATTATTATATATATAATAAAAGACATTATCAGGATCATTACTATTATTACGGTTAATAAGTAAATCTCAGATATTAATGAATTTATTGCTGCAACATTAGCAGACCCTTGATCTGAGACAGTACATCTCACTCCATATCCTGATTTAAATATGGCATCAAGAAGTTCTTTAAGAATATTTTTTAAATTTAAAGTTTTAATTCCATCTCGGACAAAATAAAAAGCTAAAGGTAGTTTCCAAGAAGAAAATATCCCACACAGCATAAAAACTTTAACTTAATCAGCAACATTATTTGTTCTGACACCACCTCCTATATCCTCAAAACCTTGAATAACACCTGTATGAAAGTATAACATTTTGGACTAATTTTAGATAAGGAAAGTGCAAAATTTTTTTCATCATTGGTAGATATATCTAGCACCTCTGAATTTAACACCAGATAATCTTAATTGTGAGTCTACTAATACCTTTTCAAAATGACTTAACAGGGGATACTTTGATTTGCTTGACGTGAATTTTTCTTACGAAGAGTTTCAAACTTATCTTCCGGAACTCTATGAACAAAATCTAGCTTTCTACATGACTTGAGTCTGTTATATGACCTACCGTGCACTGGTATGTTTTCTAAAGCAGACTCACAATTATGGAATCAGCTTGACTCGCAGTTGAAGTCTGTAAAGTAGGCTCAACATCAGTTTGTAAATTGGAATTTTCAATAACATTGACCGGAGACAATATTGAAAACTGTTCTTTACCACTGTCAGACTGACTCTCTGAAATTTAATGGGTTTGAAGATGTCTGTCTGTATGTAATGTAAAAGTAGATGGAATATGGTCAACTATTGTACAGGAATTCATTACAATGAATGGAAAAAAATCTAGAAATTTTGAAATTACAGATGATGGTGAAATAGTATTTGGATCACATTGAAGGGGTTGATTAGGAGTAGATAGTGTAATTTCTAAATTTAAAGTAGGAATAGCATCCTTTGTCAATCTATGATAATTACATACCTGGGTAGAAAGTGGTTTTCACAAATTTTAACGTTTTCTAACTGCCTACGAGTATATTTCCGTAATATTGGACAATTGATGAACCATGCCTCCCATCTAGTGTTATCTACTATCAGTAAAAGGTACAGCACGTAATTTGATCGCGTTTTACACTTGGGAATAACACATTTAAAACAAAATTACTTTTATCAATAACCAAGCACGAATCGAACTACATTGTATATCTTTTTATTAATCAAAATTTATTTAAATAGTGAAGATAATTAATTAACAAGAAAGATTTATCCTTATTATTAGTAATTCCAGCGGCGCTCATGCGAATTTCAATGATTTCAATTATTGGAAAGTCAAAACCAATCTTTCGCAGTAAAATTACAATGGCGGCGCAGGCACGAGGCAACAAATTCAAAACAATCTTACACAAGTGGTATAAACACATTTCTCTTTCATTCATAAAAGCTATTTTTCTTTGTGTAAATTTGACCAATGACATCAGTTTTTCGATACTTAGAATTGTAACAGTGTGCAAGTTTATTTAAGTGTACAGGTGAAAGAGATAGGCATGGCCACCACCTACTACAGCCCATAACAAGGAGAAGGATGGAGATATCTCTCTCTTTTGTTAGTAAAGGATGGAGGATTCTCATTTTTTATTCTACGGTTGGGAGGGCCTGCTGCCATCTTTTTTGTCAAATGTCTAAAAAACTAAATATAGCGCTTCAAACGAACTCTAGTGTTATTTTTAGAAAATACGTTCATCCACATTTAGTAACGACATCTCTGTGCACTACATGAAAAACCGTAACTTTAAATAGATGGCGGTATAAAATGTAAATAGCCCAAACAATACCAGTCAGGAAACTGATTTTTTAAAAGTCAACGTATGAATAGCAGTGTTACCAACTCTCCAAAATATTTATCCCTAAAGTTGGTGTCAAAAACCCCTAAAATCGCCTTAATTATTGAGTTGTCCCCCTAAAAAATATAAATTCATAATAATTTAGAAATAATATGCTGTCATATGTTTCAAAAGTCTATATTGAATACAGACAAAATACTACGTCTTTATCTGAAGATTCAGATTTTTTGAAATCATACATGTTGACAATGAACAAATTTACCAATTTTTTTTATTCGATGAAAATTGCCTCCAATTGCCTCAGAGTGGTTGTAGAATAACGTATAATATGTCGTTATAAGTCGCTAGGCCAAGAAAGAAATATTAAAATTATCATCAATTTAAAAATATTAAAGAGTTAAAAAATCCCTGAAAATACCCCTAAAAATTTCAGACCCCTAAAAAAATCCCATTTCACTTATTTGCCCCCTAAATC
Source organism: Bicyclus anynana (assembly GCF_947172395.1). Taxonomy (NCBI): domain Eukaryota; kingdom Metazoa; phylum Arthropoda; class Insecta; order Lepidoptera; family Nymphalidae; genus Bicyclus; species Bicyclus anynana. The sequence continues at coordinate 11,187,075 of NC_069089.1, read as the reverse complement.
TGGGGGGAAAACCCCTAAGTTGGGAACCCTGATGAATAGTATGAAATGCAAAAATGAGACTATAATATTTTTATGATAGATGGCGCTTATGACTAATCATTTGGTACCAGTCAAAAGTAGAAGTGAAGTCTAATGAAAATGCACTGGAATTTGGATCGGAAATTTTGGCCTTGGCCTTCCGTCTGTCCCCTTCCAAAACTTCTGCTTTTTATGGTAAACAATTATTTTGGTGTTTTAGAAGTCAGCTGAATTTTTGGAAATGTTTTAAATTACTGCCGAGCCGAGCTAGGTATTAGAGACTTCCGAGCAAGTGAAAAATATTATTATTTATTACTAGGTATTATGCTATAACTAAACAAAAGCCGTGATAGCCCAGTGGATATGACCTCTGCCTCCGATTCCGGAGAATGTGGGTTCGAATCCGATCCGGGGCTTGGACCTCCAACTTCGCAGTTATGTGCATTTTAAGAAATTAAATATCACGTGTCTCAAACGGTGAAGGAAAACATCGTGAGGAAACCTGCATAGGTACCAGAGATTTTCTTAATTTTCTACGTCTGTGATGTCTGCCAATCCGTATTGGGCCAGCGTGATGGACTATTAACCTAACCCCTCTCATTTTAAGAGGAAACTCGAGCTCAGCAGTGAGCCGAATATGGGTTGATAATGTTGATAATGATGAAACATTTAGATACTGGCAGACACCTCACTGTTATACCAGTTTAGAATACGAGGCTTTGTTACTTGCTGATAATGAAGCTTTCATTGATTTTTTAAATAGGTCCTGTAGTTCTGTTCATAACAAACACACAAAAACAGATCTTACCTCTTTAAAATATTACTTAGTTTAGATGTATGGTAGATTACTCGTACCTACAGTAAAATGTGCTACGGTCTAAATACTGTCTTGTCCAGCCGGAGATTGTTGGTATGTCGTAATATACCCTATCTTGTTACGTTATTTAGCCAAATCCGGTTGACATCACCGTCTTACTTTCAATGCCCAACTGATTTAGTTATTTTGTTTTGTATGGCCACGAGTTTTTATCTTGAGTTGCCTAGAATGACAAAAAGTATCATAAGTAGGCACGTACATAAGTAAATCTTTCGTGAAAAAACAAGTTTGATTTAGACGGTAGGTTAAGTACTAGTGTCCAGTTATAGCATCACCCCTATTATTCTTATAATCGATTCAAATTACGTTCATGAAACTTCCATCCTAACCTATCCATTACTGTAAATGCACTTTCGCATTTACAGTAATGGATAGGTTAGGATGGAAGTTTGGATGGAAGTTTGGATGTTTTAACATTTTCCTTCACGGTTAGATAAAACGCTGAACTGATTTTGATGAATTTTGGTATAGACATACATTGGACTTTGGAGTAGAACATAGGCTACTTTTATCCCACGCTCCCGCAGAATTTCACGCTAACGGAGTCACGGGCTTAGGTCACATTAAGCTTATGACGGGTATAGCTACAAAATAAATCATAATGTGTTGGGAACGAAACTAATATGTATTACAGGACTCAAAAGTGATTATAAATATAAGAAAACTAATGTCGACCAATTTTTTTATGATTCACAATACTTGTCAGGACAACTTAATTAACAAATCAAACTGTAACCAAAATAAGACCCTAGAATGGCAGAGAATGACCTTGAGTGAAGTCACGTACTTGTGAACGATGTGTGTAGGGTTAAAGGTACCTTTGACTGTTAACAAACACTCCCCTTTTCCACTCAAGTCACTCTCCCCGCCTTTCACAAGTAACCCATAAAGAATAACACAACAAGAGATGTGGACCGCTCGAACGCCACGAGCACACTGAAGCCGTCCGTACCGCAAGTCGTTGCAACGCGGCGATAACATATGTAATGCTCACATGTCGCTCCACTCAGTTATAGTTGAGAACGTTGCACTACTTGCAGTCTTAATTGTAGAAAAATACATATGCCTATAGCCTACACGAAATATGGTCCGTGAGGTAGGTCCAATTTCGAGAAAGAGGGGAACCGCCGAATCGAACTCGGCTGGGCCGCATTCGCGAAACTTTGCGATATCTTTTCGTCCGCTATTCCTCAGTGCCTGAAGACAAAAGTCTTCGAACAGTGCATGTTACCAGTGATGACCTCGTAGGTATGGTTCCGAGACTTGGTCGCTATGGGCCTCATAAAAAAGCTCAGAGTCACACAGCGGGCGATGGAACGAGTTACGAGTATCTTTGCGTGATCGAATCAGAAATGAGGAGATCCGCAGAAAAACCAAAGTCACCCACATAGCTCAACGTGACGCGAATCTGAAGTGGCAATGGGCAGGGCACATAGTTCGAAAAGCCGATGGATGTTGTGGTTCCAAGGTGCTGGAATGGCGACCCCTCATTTGAAAGCGCATTGTTAGTTGACCCCTCCACCAGGTGGACGACATCAAGCGAGTCGCAGGGTTTCGCTGGATGTGGTCTAAAACACACTTATTTTTTACAGGCAGGCGTGCACTTCATAAATACGCAAAAAATGGACTGCCTAACTGTATTGGAGAAAATTCATTTCGTACGTACAGTGTCTGCTTACCCTAGTTAAAAACCTAGTGCACACTGTTGCACGGGATGGTTAACCCCACCGGCCACAGAACATAGCAAACTTGCTACCTCTCGCAGAGAGTATATATCTTTGGTTGCTACGCTTAAGCGGGTTAACCCGGACCACAGATTAAAGACCCGGACAACGTAAAGGTGTCAGTAACAATAGGCACAGATATTTGGCGGCGGTGGTACTGGTACGTAACTGGTGCGTCACCGAGCGGTACACGTTAGCACCTCTCGCGCGGGCGGGGCAGTGAAAGTGCTTGTGCAATGATGCAAACAACACTGCACTCTACAACGGACACAACACATCATTTGGATACCTATTCCGTACAGAACACAACATTAACAATTAACAATTTCTTCTGATTTACATATCAAATATCCTCATTGTTATCAACCTATATTTTATCTGAAGAAGCTGAGGCGAAACAAGAAGGCTAAATTGTCCTAATTTCATTTAAACAAAGCAAACAACGAAAGTTATATATACAAATAACACTTAGATATTGTCTACAATGTCAAGTTGTGTGTTCAGGAAGTGTAAAAACTATAAATACATAATGTAAGTAAACATAAAATTGTGCATGTGTGCGCTCAGTGTCAATTCGGATCACTTTTTACGGTGATTTTGTAGACACGTAACATATATTTACAGTATAACATCTTTGATTGGCGCCTCTCGCCTCTCAGATTGAAAGAAAAATCTGAATGTAAACGAAAACATACGGATGCACTCTTACAACTACCTACTACAAAAGGTTTTTACTTTTTATGTTTCATTGTTGGTTCAGTAGGAAAAGCCAAAGGTGTGATCTAAAATACTTATTTATTGCATAAACAATCTTTACAAAAGGCACAGAATACATATGTACCCTACCCACCCTACCTACCCTGAGATCTCAACACCCATTGGCTCTTCGAACTATGTGGCCTGCCCATTGCCACTTCAGCTTCGCGACTCGCTGAGCCATGTCAGTGACTCTGGCTCGCCTGCGGATTTCCTCATTTCTGATTCGATCGCCTTCAGAGCTTCATCATCATCATTATGAACCCATATTCGGCTCACTGCTGAGCTCGAGTCTCAGAATGAGAGCATTTTGAGAGGCTAACTATTGACCTGAGGCAGACTTCGCACACGCAGAGAATTAAGAAAATTCTCTGGTATGCAGGTTTCCTCACGATGTTTTTCCTTTGTTTGTCTGTTTGAGACACGTAATATTTAATTTAGAGCTTACCCTAGGAAAAATTCATGTTATTATTTTATAGAGAGGCAATAAGCTTAACCAATCGGCAATACACACATAACTAACAAAAAAATTTCGCGTAATTCAACAGTAATAACGCAATATGTTGTTGTTTCTCAACACTGACCATATTTTGTAACTATAGCCAGGAAGGAACTGCGTTATGAATATTGGTGGCTTGGATAACCTGCTTACGCAACGGCGCACGCGCGTAGCGGTTCATTTGATAGGCATCACTTATTATTGAGTACCTAATAAGTACCTACCATCTATAGTAAACACAGTTGTTGTAAGAGTAAACGTCTTTCTCTTGTCTAATGGTAATGTTAAACTTTATGTTCGTATAAGTACATTTATATAAGTACAAATACAAATTTAAAATTGATTATTTTGCATCATTTTTATTGTTAATACTAGCGGACGCCCGCGACTTCATCCGCCCTTAGACCTCTTTAATCCAGCCCTTACAGTAGTATCGCCACAGAAAACATATGTACACTATCGCTGTAAAAATAGAGTAAATTTTCCCGTTTTCCCAACATTTCATTTCACTGCTCTGCTCCTATTGATCGTAGCATGATGAAAAGTATATTATAACCTGCCCAGGAGTATATAGAATAATTGTACCGAGTTTTATTAAAATCAGTCGAGTAGTTTTTGTTTCTATGACGAACATAGGTACAGACAGACAATCGAAAATTTTAATGATTATATTTTTAGCATTAGAATCGATCACTACACCCCCTGATAGTTATTTTCGAAATATATTTTATGTACAGAATTGACCTCTCTACAGATTTATTATAAGTACCTATAGATATAGACAAAGAGATGCCCTGTGTAGTTTTCGTTTTCGTGGCAATGTGGGGATAAAATATAGCTTATGCTATTCACAAATCACCTAGGATTGGTAAAAGAATTTTCCAAATCGGTTTAGTAGTTCCAGAGATAAGACATAACAACCTTACAGACTAATAAACTCTTTATAATATTAGCATAGCTGCATCACAGAAACAAACAAGCACAGTCATTTACAATCTCTCAATCGGAACCACGCCAAACGGATGTATATTACCGTCGCGGCTTAAATTTTGTGTAAAAGGAAATTAACGCAAGTTAAGGCTTTAAACAATATCAAAGAGAGCACTGATGTAATCGGCAATGTGCCGGGGGAAGGCACTTTTCTCTCGAGTTTCACCGCGAAGGCCTGCGCCCGCGCGCTCCAGTGCAAGCCACGACGCCGTTCCGTGCGCTTCGTACGAGCGAGACTTACGAGACTCTTCGCTATTTACATTTCCTACCAAATATTCGAAAGTAAACAGAACGTATCGGTGTTACACAGTGTTACAGTGTGCTGTTGCTTGTGGTTGTGTTTTGTTTTGTCTCGGACTGTCCAGTGATTCTTTTTGTATAGAGAAAACTATTGTATTTTATAACAGCTTGCAACCGTTGGAGTAACTGTAAGGTTTGTTTTGGTTGATTTGTATTCTACTAATGAAGTTCTTCCGTATAAATTACCGAGGAATTTATGCGTACGAGACAACAATATAATGTTCGTCAAATAACACTTAAGTTATCTACTATTCTTAATAATAAAATCAAATATCACGTGTCTCAACGGTCGAGGAAAAAATCATCGTGAGAAAACATACCAGAGAATTTTCACAATTCTCTGCGTGTGTGAAGTCTGCCAATCTGCATTGGGCCAGCGTGGTGGACTATTGGCCTAACCCCTCTCATTCTGAGAAGAAACCCGAGCTCAGCAGTGAGCCGAATATGGGTTGATAATGATAATGATGATCTACTACTACTACTATTTCACATTTGACAATGTTTTTTTAGCTCACATACATAGCTCTAAACAGAATGGTGGGTTATGGCAAAGACTACCTATAACACATAGTTACGTGATAACTCTAAAATAGTTTAAGCTTAACGTATTTTCCGAATCGAGGTGGAAATGTAGAGACCAAATTCATAACATAAAAACTCGGTCACCCATCCAATTATAGTATGGTATAACATTGGTTAACCTTCCGCCACACACTTTCGCCTATACAATTTAACGATACTAATATTATAAGGAGGTAAAGTTTGTGGTGTTGTCGGGGTTATCTCTGAACGAATTTTGAAAATTCTTTTATCACTGGAAGGCCACGTTATTTGTGAGTTTCATAGGCTATATTTTATCCCCGTATTCGCACGGGAACGGGAACTACGCAGGTGAAACCGCTGGTCATCGGCTTGTTACGTACAAATCATTGAATGTTGTCTAAAAATTTCGACGTTTCATGGAAGTAAGCAATAGCTACGAGTGTAATTAGTAGTTTGATAACAGCTACGAATATCGACTCTATATCGCATTGAAACGGAAAGTATTGTTTAATTGCCTACTTACTTACATACTTACTTGGTACTTAGGAGTATGTACTCGCAAGTAGGTACGACAGTGAATTATAATTTACTCAAACAGTCCGAAATTTCATCTGGGTAGTTTGCCCATTCCTGCGGCATACAGGGATAAAATATAATCTATGTTCATCATCATCATCATCATCATCATCATTATTATCATCATCATCGTCATCATCATCATCATCATCGTTATCGTCATCATTTCAGCCGATGGACGCCCACTGCAGGACATAGGCCTTTTGTAGGGACTTTCAAACATCACGATCCTGAGCCGCGTGCATCCAGCGAATCCCCGCGACTCGCTTGTCCAACTGGTGAAGGGTCGACCAACACTGCGTTTTCTAGTGCGGGGTCGCCATTCCAGGACCTTGGGACCCCTAAGCCCATTCCCACTTCAGTTCCACGATTCGTTGAGCTATATCGGTGACTTTGGTTCTTCTTCGGATCTCTTCATTTCTGATTCAATCATGCAGAGATACTCCGAACATAGCTTGTTCCATCGCCCGCTCCATAATCTATGCTACACACTGATAATGTAACTTATAACTTTCTTATAGGAGTTTGGAAATGGATCTTATACTCACCATGCGGTTTGCCGAGCTATCATAAAATAATCTTGGCATCTTGAAATTATGTCATGTTCTTTTTTTTCGTTATTTCATTAATATTCAAAGTATTTCTACGAGGACTGACTAAGTCAAGGGCGAATAACGTGCCCAAGGCAATTTTTTGTTTTGCAAGTGCCTTCTGCGAGCTATCTAGTCGCGTGCCATGAATACGACCCATTGTATTGTATTGTTTTATTGGGGTCTATGGTCATTATCGTATTCAGAATTCAACTCATTGATTGACTGTGAAACCACATCAAATCAATAGATTTACAGATATCGTAAAACTCGTACAATCGTAGACAAAATTGTTTAAAAAAATGTGCTCTGCGGCAAACTTCACACACGCAGAGAATTAAGAAAATTCTCTGGTATGCAGGTTTCCTTACAATGTTATTCCTTCACCGTTTCAGACACGTGATATTTAATTTCCTAAAATGCACACAACTGAAAAGTTGGCGGTGCATGCCCCGGACCGGATTCGAACCTACACCTTCCGGAATAGGAGGCAGATGTCATATCCACTGGGCTATCACAAATTATCATTATCAACCCATATTCGGTCAATAGTGAGCCGAATATGGGTTGATAATGATGATGATTTTTTTACTTATATGTACCTATTTATTGAAGAATAGTACAAAGTCAAAATTAAATGAGAACGTAAATAGAAGCCTGGCCTGCTTCCGTGTCCGTGACAAATTAAACCATGGCTAAAACACATACACAGAGATGACAGAATAACAACATTATGAAACAACAAAATCTGTGACCTTGCCTGTCTACCAACTTCTTGTGTAAAGCCACATACAACTCCAAAACCTGCTTTTTAAAGGTACTAGTATGTACGTACGTAAGTAATGAGTATGCTTAAAACATAATATATAAAATAAAATCACTTGATTGTAAGTGATGATGTAATCTAAGATGGAAGCGGGCTAACTTGTTAGGAGAAAGGTGAAAATCCACATCCTTTTCGGTTTTTACACGACATCGTACCGGAACAGTAAATCGCTTGGCGGTACGTCTATATATGTAGGGTGGTAACTAACCACCGCCCAAGTCTCCCACCAGCTAGACCTGGACATCTTAAGCTAAGAAACTTCAATCGGCCCAGCTGTCCGAACCCAGGACCTCCGTGTTGTAAATCCACCGCACATACCACTGCGCCACGGAAGCCGTCAAAATTACTTATTTAATTACAGAGACTTAAAGAGTTGCATAAGCGTGTTTATGTGAACTTGTACAGATAAGTGGAAGTTTGTGGTGCTTCACCCTAATGTCGTTTACGGTCCGGGTCATTGTATTTGTCATTAAGTGATATGAACTAATCTGATAGTAATCTTTACAAAATCAAACAACAACCAACCTGCAATGGAGAAGTGATGAGTCCAAGCCCTCGCCTACAAGGAATCTTGGCCCTATAGTGGGCGTTAAAATAGCCTGATAATAATGCATCATTATCGTTATCAACCCATATTTGGCTCACTGTTGAGCTCGAGTCTCCTCACAGAATTAGAGGGGTTAGGCCAATAATCCACCACGCCGCTGGCCCAATGCGGATTGGCAGACTTCACACACAGAGAATTAAGAAAATTCTTAGGGTATGCAGATTTCCTCACGATGTTTTTCCTTCACCGTCTGAGACACGTGATATTTAATTTCTTAAAATGCACACAACTGAAAAGTTGGAGGTGCATGCCCCAAACCAGATTCGAACCCACACCCTCCGGAATCGGAGGCAGAGGTTATATCCACTGGACTATCACGGCTCTTACAATAATGATAAGCCTGTATAAAATACACTTAAGTAAGAATATGAGATATCTTTGGAAAAGTCTCCATGAAGTAGATATATTGTCTAATTTTTTAATTATTTTATTTTTAAAATAGTCAAGAGTCCGGTCTTATATAAAGGTATTGAGTTAAATAGGTTGGTAAGAGAACATAAACAAGTTGAACACATTATGTACAATTTACTTCAAACAAGGATTACATTAACACACTTGCAAGCAAATGTATGTTACATTTTTGCCAGTCTCAATAGGCAAACAATGATAATAATGCTCTTTTGATTGAAAGAGTAAAAAACATGGTTCAGTTCGCATGCACGACGTGGAACAGTCGAGTGACTAGTGTCGAAACATGCGCGTGATATATTTGTTAAGCACGTTGCGTTAACGAAAGTGCAATGTGCACCGCCCAGCGTAACGGTTGAGGGCTACTTATTCGTGAGTATTAAATAATATTGACACTTGACATAGATAAATAGGTAATAGGTATATTATATACAGTTGTGTATACTTTACACATCTATTAAATCATTGTATACTGTATAGTCTGAATTACATCAATCAATCATCATTTGCAATTCTCATCGGATCAAGATTTTCAAAGTTGTCTTACTAAATTACTGGGCACACCATCATGCTGCTCATTTTTAATGACAATACATACATAAAAATTAAATCTGCGTTCAACAAATTATTTTAAACCACTAGAGAGCCTACGTAACCATAATAAACTGATATTTTGGCGGCGCTTTTATTGAAAATTTTCTATTACAAAGCGACGAAATCATGCTAAAATTTGTTAGCTAAAATTTTGATAATAACTATTTCAAACTTTTTGAGAGGCGAAAATATGATGACGTGCAATTAATTAAGTAGTTTTTAATATTAACAACAATTTAAATAAATTTACAACGGTAGTTAAAGCATTTCGTGATTATAATGTAAAGTTCATTTTAATTATTATCCTCTTGGAAATTACTATCGTCACATAATAGCATAATACACAATTACCGTGCGGAAAACAAAGCGCTAATTGTTGTTTTTGTTTTTCATTTATTCATTAAAATTACATTTCCATTTAAATATTTAACGCATATTATAAATAAAATTTCAATACTTAATTATTACAATGGAACCCATTTATTTTTAATCCATAATATTATTTATAATTTTTAATTTACAATTTTATTTTTAATTCATAAAATTTATTAATTACGTAAATAAATAATAAATAGCAACTGTTTCTACTTTTTGAAAGAAAAGTATATTTATTTATGTATAAAACTAAATACGTACATTTATTACAACTTATAAATTGAGGTTAAACAATTGAAACGCGTTGAAGTCTTTTGTATGACAATAAATTGATGACACGTTAACACTGTCAATAAAATGTAAACTGTATGTAAATAAAGTGTTAGTTTGTTTAATTAATTGATATAATTATAAAATGTGATAAACAAATTAATAGTAGAGCATTATTTATGATACAATAATAAAAACTACTTAATTGTCCTCTCTCACTCTTTTACCTCAACTGAACTCAAATAATTTTATTTCATTGAACAAAGAAAAGTTGTAAGAGGTAGAACATACGGGTATAAACGATGTTAACAGCGCCGGACCGAGGTAAATTTTAGAATGGAGCGAGATCCAATTATGGCGCCTTTCCTGTTTGCTGCTAACATTATATACTAGGGGCGTTTGAAAAGTTCGTAGCCTAATTTATATCAGAATGTCATACATTTTTAACCGACTTCAAAAAAGGAGGAGGTTTCTCAATTCGACCGTTCGATTTCGATTCGATTCAAGCCGTTTAAATCATAAAGATTTTAACTGGATTTCCAGATACTTCTTTCAGATACGGCTTTAATTAACACAGCACTAACTTGGTACCGCCTTCAAACTGATCAGAAGGTAGCACATGTGATGTTATGTTTCGCTTTTAATTTAATGGAAACTTTTTTATGATTTTAAGGTCGGTTGTTCTTTTTGATTATTTTTTTTTTAATTACCTTTATGTTAAAGATACATTATTCAATGTATAGCTATATTAATAGAATAAAATTGTATGCATTCATTTGCATTCGTTACGTTCCCCACGCGATCCCTTCAAACAAATCGTGACTAGGTACTCGTATTTTTTAACATGAAAAAAAATCGAGTATCTTAATTTTAATAATAAACTTAATCACTGCAATAAAGAACTTGAAGAAGAAAGGTTTAGCAAAAAAAAACATTTATGAAGTCATGTTAAGAACTGAAAGTGAATTAGGGCCTTCGTATATATCGTGAACTTTATTCGGCCTTTGGCCGGTGTAGAATAAAGTTCGCGGCCGAAGACCGCGCGTTTTTTGCGCTTGGGTAAAATGCCCAGCCATAGCCACAGTCGAAAGCCCTATTACAAACCGCCGGCCGAAGGCCGGAGTACAATAAAATTCGCGGCCGAAGGCCGCGCGTTTTTTGCGCTTAGGTAAAATGCCCAGCCATAGCCACAGTCGAAAGTCCTATTACAAATCCCCGGCCGAAGGCCGGTCCGATCTTAATGAAACAGCCTTTATGTTGCCCTGGACTATGCTTAATCTATTGGTGAAAACCGCATCAAAATCCGTTCAGTAGAACCAGAGAATAGCGCGAATATACAGACAGAAGGACAGACAGACAGACAAGAAAATTAATGGGGAAAAATGCCCCTAGGGGGCGCCGAAATGGTAAAGACAAGATCGAAAAGAAATTTATTTCTTTTCGATCTATGCTTTTTTACAAACGTGTGAAACGTTTGTTTAAAGCATAGCAGAAATTCATCAGTGTAATTTAGAATTCTTACCTTACCACCATATTCATATGATCTAGTCTCGTCTCCACCACTTTTATCTATTTCCGGAGCTAGAAAAAGCACTTATCGAGTTCAAAATTTTTATGAAAGTGGTCTATGCATTTAAAGAAAAAAAAATAGCTGGTATGTATAATGGTATAATGTTTCCAGGCCAACAAAATAAGTGTATTGAGCTCTAAATAAAGTTGAAAAATAAATTAACTAAAAAATTATAGCTTTGTAGTTTCCTGGTTTACTTAGGCTAGGAACTTACGGAACGCGAAGATTTTGACCATACTCAGACCAATTGAAAATAAGGCACAATACCGTCTCTCGATCACGTAGTGCCCGGGTGCAATCACCCTAGCGCCCCCTAGTACCTACAGAACCCGCGCGGCGAGTGGCGCTTTTGCGCCCCTGAGATCGCGGCACCCGGGTGTAACGCACCCCATGCACTACAGGTAAAGACACTAGCTCACGTAGCGCCCGGGTGCAATCATCACCCTAGCGCCCCCTAGTACCTATAGAACCCGCGCGGCGAGTGGCGCTTGGGCGCCCCTGAGATCGCGACATCCGGGTGTAACGCACCCCCTGCACTATAGGTAAAGACTCTCTAGCGCCCTCTATTACCTGTATATACCCGGGTTAAAATCAACGCACTCCCTGCACCATAGGTAAAGAAAGACGCCTCTATTAGAAGTAAATTCGCGCACGTCGCGTTCATCTCTTCGCTTTAAATATAGACGATCGAAAAAATTAAAAAATTCTTTTCTTTTCTTGATCGCCGATCATTTCGGCGCCCCCTAGGATTTGGCGCCTGGAGCGACCGCTCCGTTCGCCGTATGGACGGTCCGGCCCTGGATGTTAATAATAGTCCGCAGACACGTAGTCTTGCCATTTTACGGCAAGAATTTTTAATAGTATTTTTTATTGTTTTTAAATCGACATTGTTGAAAATTAAAAAAAAAATGTAAACAAAAAACCGTTTTATAACTCGAGTGTGATTTTTGGATTCGTTAGTTTTTATCACTGTTCAACACGATACTAAAGACACTACACATCGAGGGATAGAGACGAATTCAAAACACACTATCGACAGTGACGTGCAATTCATAAATCCAAAAATGTACTGCCTACTTTAGGACTGATGACGAACCCGAATTGGAAAAAGCAGGATTTTCCATTTTGTACAAAACAAGTATATATACATTACTTCGTAGATGGCCGTGAATTCATCCGCCCTTAGACCTCCTTAATTCGGACCTTAAATCGCAAAACCCGTTCTAAGTGGACATCTACTATCTATAAACTATCCTCCTGTTCATCTTTGTACCACAAGCGATTTTAGATATTTCGTGACATTTCGCTTTTATAGATAAAAAGATTACTTACTCTATTCAAAAACTATCTGCAGGCTATTGACATGACTGTCGAGGTATAAAACCATCGTTACAGAATAGTGCTACAGCTGATGTATATACGTATATATGTATAGTATAGAGAAGTAACAACATTTTGGCCTTGGTCCCGAACTTTCAAACGTCTCACCGCAGTCAAGGGGGCAATCGGAGGTCGTCGTGAGATGCGCCGCCAACTAGTGAAAGTCTCACGCCCATGCATCACGGTTTCGTTATGCCGTAGTCAAATATCACACCTATTAAGGTGCCTAATACACGTCAGTGTAGTGACGAAACGCATAAAATCTGAAGTGTTTTAAGGTCATCCGTATGTCGATATATTATAGACTATACCCGTTCCTGTAAGAAAAATATTGCCTATAAAATTCACAAATAACGTGGTATTATTTTAATAGTAAAAGACTTTGGAAAATCGGTTTACATAGATCCATAGATTACTTCCTACGACACTACAAACTTTACCTCTGTATATTATTAGTATAGACAAGCGGACACCCCCAAATCGCGTGAAATATTGTTTTTGGAACAAAAAATAAAACCATATACTTTACTCTAAGGTCCAATTAGTCTCTATACCAAAATTTATGAAAATCAGTTCATTAGTAAAAAAGTAATAGACAGGCGGACATTTCTATTTAAAATATTAGTATGGATTAACTGTTGCTTTATCGTACACTTATTGTAAACAAAACTAACAATTATTATTTGTTATCTATTATTATATACCTACTTCCACAAATTATTCCAAATTAATTGCGTAGACGTTCTGTCGTTTTATAAGTCATAATTTTTATAAAATAGGCGGTAAAATATGTTTCTTTAGACGGAACGAGCTGATGGTCCATCTGATGTTATGTAGAAACCATAAAAGAGTAAAAACTAAACGACGTATCACGTGAAGATAATTAGACAAAAAAAACATACGCTTCGAAATGTGAACCTTCTTTTTTTGGAAGACTGTTAAAAAGTCAAACAATTACGGCGTTAGCGAAAATATCGCTATCTCTTACATTTCTTTGAGACGAAATTCTAGGCCGCCAATTTTGCCTATTTATCTTCACGAGATTTTTCTTCGGTCACACTCGCATGTTAGCACCACTAGTGTACTAGGAAATCTAGGAACACGTCTTACAATGCGCTGACCTGTGGCCTTTAACCCAAGTCATAGGTAGTTAAACCTGTAATTTCACCGGCAACCATACACTTCTTACCAGTACATAACAATGCTGCAAGGTGGCTAAAATTATCATACTTAATAGTAATTATACTACTGCCTTTCGAGCTATATAATATTAATATAATATGTATAAGCCCTAATACTACAATTGATTAGTAATACATTAGTAATTACAACTACTACTACTAATACACTAGTAAGTACTACAAGCAAAAAAAATCAAAATTAACTTATTTCAATAAGCTTAGTTTAATTTTGATACATTATGTCATGACTTAATAGTGGTAATTGTAGTCGAAAACTTAAAATTAAAGTTACGAGTACCTATTATACCAGAATTACAATTTTTCACAATCAAAAATTCATCTATTCATCCAATCATAATAGTTTAACGCTGATACCTTGGACGTTATCGGATCTAATATAATAATAATTTAGCTAAGAACCATTTCGATCACGTTATCTTTCAAATGTAAAAACTGCATCATAATCGGTCCATTCGTCTAGGAGTTTAGGAGTTTCTATATGCTACCTTACCTTACTAAAAACTTACCTACTTAGGTAAGTTTTTAGCAAAAAACAACGTACGTATTTATAACAAGTCAGGTTACAATTTTAACATGGATTAAGTTACATTAAAATACACCGAATTCATGCAAGAGAAATAACACCGAGATACAAGTAGAAAGTTCAATATAAATAAATCTTACAGAAAAAACGACAGAAACGGACATTGTAAAGAACTTAAAAGAAACGAGATCTCCCATTGATAACATTAATATAAATAATCCGACGATGTTGGTACAATTACTACCTACATAGACATGTTAGCTTTCAAATGTATAAACTGCATCATAATCGGTTCACTCGTCTAGGAGTTTTGTTATATGCTATAGTTAAATTTTTAGCAAAATACAGCAGGTTATCATGATAACATGGATTAGGTACCTATACATTAAAATACAACGTATTCATGCAAGAGAAATAACACCGACATACAAGTAGAAAGTTCAATATAAATAAATCTTACTGAAAAAACGACAAAAACGGACATTGTAAAGAACTTGAAAGAAACGAGATCTCCCATTGATAACATTAATACGAAATAATCCGACGATGTTGGTGCAATTCTCACACCAATTAATAGAATAAAGAAAGTTGGTAAGAACATGTATACATGACGTACATTTACATAGCATGCAGTCACGACGGACGCGGTATGCGGCTATTAAAAACAATAAAGCCCACTCTCACATTGAATTAATCGCTAAATTAACTTTAATCCCATACATTATGTCTAGCAAAACTGTTGTAATATGTCTGATGATTCTGAACAATTGAGTAAAACCACATATATTACATATCCATGGTGTAGTTATTCTAAATGCGGAAGTAGCTAGTTTGTTTGTTTGTTTGTGACGCTTTCACAACCACTCAACCAATCATCTTGAGCATTACAAGTTCTATAAGATACCTACATACAAGAATACAGGTTATTTCATCCAGGAAATGCTATATAAGTATTTCTATTATCCGTTGAAATTAAGATAATTTTTATATTAATTAAATTTATTAAATTACGAGTGGTTTCATTAGTCAGGAAATAGATGAGCCCTGGGACAAGTCAAAGGGAAAGTTAATTGAATTTCCGAAACACTCACTAGGTATACCAGCGCGGAGTTGGGTACTTGGTATAGTGAGCAAATAGTAAAGTATTAGTTAGTAGTATAGTCGTTCCTAACACCGATCTTAATATAGTTTTTAACCCCCGACGCAAAAAGAGGGGTGTTATAAGTTTGACGTCTCTGTCTGTCTGTGGCACCATAGCGTTTTGTATGAAAGGTGACATTTTCGCGAGTGTTCTTAGACATGTTTGATGAAAATAGATTGAGCCGTTAAAAGTTGTGGGGGGTGAAATTAGGGAAAAATTACTGAATATCAGTAAAAAGACTAGAGTGGGGTCTCAAATGAAAGCGCACTGAAAAGAATATTGATGACTTGATTGAGAGTGCAATTAATAATTCCATGACCTTCGGGGGATTTTCAAAATTTCCAATTTTTTGTTATGAAATCCATAAGAAAAGATAAGAAATTGACTTTGCAAAACCACCTAATTGACACTGAATTGCAACCAATAAAGAAGTCTATTTATTATCATTTATACATTTCGTGCCTTTTCTGATCAGAAAACTAGTGCATATTACTTCCTATGAGAGATGATGCACAGAATCTAGCCTAATCACATTAGGCGAAAATTGTGTAAATGTGTGTTTCTTCCAAATTTGCGCTGGGGCTACTGAAGCGACTTGCCTGAAATTTGGAATAGAAATAGATGTCACTCTAGCTTAACTCATAGGCTACTTTTGCTGGTAACTTGTTTGCTGTTGGGAAGCTTCGGCCGTGGTTAGTTACCACTTTACCGACAAAGACGTACCGCCAAACGATTTAGCATTCCGATACTATATTGTGTAGAAACCGGTGTAGGGGTTGTTTAGGGATTGTGTAGGGGTGTGGATTTTCATCCTCCTCCTAAAAAAGGTAGCCCGTTTCCATCTTATATTGCATCATCACTTACCATCAGGTGAGCGATAAGGGCTAACTTGTAAAGAATAAAAAAATAAATAAAATCAACCCGGAAAAATTCATAGTTCTCGCGGGATGTGTGAAAAACTAAATTCCACGCGGCTGAAGTCTCGGGTGTTGGCTAGTATTAAATACATGGTGATAGTGCTGATGATGTTGTAGTAACTATTCTGCAAAAATGGTACGCAATAAGTGTGTTCATAGCAATTGGATACATTTTTGGCCAATGTCAAAGCTATTATCTCGATACAAGTAGATTAGGTAATGCAGTGGTTAGAATACGTAACATTTTATTGTTTCCGCTCGCTGTATCTGTATCATACATTTGTACGTGAGTCGTGTATTATAATATATAGGTACTCGTAAGAACGCACATTAACGCAACAGTCGCAAGAAGAACAACTCAGACCAAATCAAAATTTTACGGTGTTAAGCGTAATGGAATATTTTTGTTCATTCTACAGAACTTCGCGATATCTTTTCGTCCGATGTTCCTCAGTGCCTGAAGACAAAAGTCTTCGAACATTGCGTGTTGCCAGCGAGACTTGGTTGCTAACTATAGCCTCATAAGAAGGCTCAGAGTCATTAGCGGGCGATGGAACGAGCTATGCTAGGAGTATCTTTGCGTGATCGAATCAGAAATGAGGATATCCGCATAACAACCGAAGTTCCCGACAAAGCTCAACGTGTCACGAAGCTGAAGTGGCAATGGGCGGGGCACATAGTTCGAAGAACCGATGGACGTTGGGGTCCCAAGGTGCTGGAATGGCGACCCCGCACTAGAAAGCGTAGTGTTGGTCGACCTCCACCAGGTGAACTGACGACATCAAGAGAGTCGTAGGGGTTCGCTGGATGCAGGCAGCTCAGGATCGTGATGTTTGGAAGTCCCTGCAAAGGGCCTATGTCCTGCAGTGGACGTCCATCGGCTGATATGATGATGATGATGATCATGTAGAGTCTATAAGGACGATAGAGAATAGTTAGTACATTCAACAAACAATTTGAGTAGTAGTTATGTGTGAGAGATCACTGGTGCAAACACTACCATCGTGCATATATCTGCCACCAACTGAGCATCTTCGAAGTTTTGGTCAAAAAGTACATAATTGCTGGTGTAGATAGTAAGCTAAAAGAGACTTAAAACCTACATCTATAGACTATACTAATATGATCAAACACGCTGGCGCATTACCCCTCTGGATAGCATGGCTAATCCTCTGGACCAAAATAAGCATACATTTTGGGTCATCTGACTCATGGATCAATTTATTAGACGCCGTATTAACAAAATTTTTTGATTGTACCGTTTATAAAATGCTTAAAAAGCAAATTTAAAATATTACATATATAATTTTAGATATACTCATATGTTTTAAAAATGTTTAGATGTCGAGGAAGTTTAATTTTCAATTTTAAACGTTTTACATAATATAGTAATTAGTAGATAGTAACACATTATTAAACATGAGATTAAGTAAGGAATTTTAACTTTGTACTTATAAAACTGCCACTGGTGAAAGATCACCGGAGCCAACAAACCATGTCAAGTCCGCTTACATAATTGACATTATTAAAGCAGGCTTGGCTTGGTAGCTATTTAGGGTTTAGCTTACCTGTATTAGTACATACTTCTTATAAAAAGGCAGTGTAAAACACAAGGGAATAAAAAGAGAATTCTTCGTGTGTACCTACTCGTAAAGTAATGCATACACTAAGGGCTGTTTTCTTAGTGCTTATTAAACGAGGATTTCCCCAATTTGGTTAATTTTTCTTACAAGTGCGTACCCTGATCGACAAACTTTGGCACGCCACTGTATAAAATGAAATGAAGGCAGTAAGAAAAGGAATGTAATTTTATACTCTTACCTAATTTATTTAAAACTAGTAGACGCCTCGCGGTTTCACTCGTGTGGTTCCCGTTTCCGTAGGAATAGGGGAATAAAATATTTTTTTAAAGAATTTTTCAAATCGGACCAGAAATAATGAAGGGTATAGATTTCTCACAAAAGGAAAGAAAATAATCGCTTACAATAAATATAACGATGATGTAACCTATGTAGGATGTTTCCTACTTTTACTAATTTTTCCTTTGCACATAAGGGCCCCCTGCAGTCCGGGGGCCCCGTATCATTGATACGGCTGGTATCAATATGGTGGTAGCTACGCCCCTGTCATCAATGTAACATTCCATTAAATTTAATATTACTTTAATTACTGAAATTTCAACGGGAACGAGTATACAAACCCAAAAAGAATACAAGCGAAGTAATAAAAAAACATACTGCGTTTTTACCCTTCTTGGAGTCGGGCAAAAAGTGAACTAAAAAAAAAAAAAGTGAACTCAAAAGACGGAAAGAGAAGAAACTGGATTATAGAATGCAATCGGAGGCATAATATTATATTTCACGTAAGTAAATGCATAAGTTAATGCGACATGCCATAATTATATACATATTAAGCGCCTACTTGCAATTGAATTTAACTGCGATTATATTCAATTGCCAGTAAGCTGGATATTTTTCCCCTTCCGTCCGTGAAATCGCATGAAAATCTGTTTAATATCAAAGTTAATTAGATCGTGATGCGTTTTTCGTGTTATTTTACTCACTTTTTAACCGATTTAAAAAAATTTCTTCTCAATTCGATGCGCATGTTTTTTTTTCAAATGTCCTCACAACTTTGTCATTTATTAACCAAATTTGAAAATTCTTTTTTTGTTTGAAGATACTTCCAGATTAATCCCATTTAGTTTTCATAAAAATCGGTTTAGTAATTTTGTGTTAAAATCTAAATAACTGAAATACGTCTTTAAAGTCGGTTCCATTTTTATGTTAAAAAGATTATAGTAACCACCGAAATTTTATCAAATCCCTTCGGTTTTCCGATTACATTATAAACATATATTTTATTTCTGAATTTTGTTTTTTTTTTTTATTTTCTATCAGTTAGCCCTTGACTACAATCTCACATGCAATCTAAGATGGAGGCGGGCTAACTTGTTAGGAGTAGGATGAAATCCACACTCCTTTCGGTTTCTACACGACATCGTACCGGAACGCTAAATTGCTTAGCGGTACGTCTTTAGAGTGGTAACTAGCCACGGCCGAAGCCTCCCACCAGCCTGACCTGGATCAATTACGAAAACCTCAACCAGCCCAGCCGGGGATCGAACCCAGGACCTCGTGTAAATCCACCGCGCATAGCACTGGGCCACGAAGGCCGTCAAAAAAATACAACAGTTAGATGAAATAAATTACCTGTACCATGTACAATTCCTGCTATTAATGACACCCTACTCTCGGGCTATTCTCAATGGTTAGCGAGGCATGAAATGAAACCAATTTAAACTTATTACGGGTCACTAACTTTGACCAATATGTCTGTTGAAACATGTAGTAGTTAGTATATAGATTATTTATAGATAGGTATAACAGTAATAGCATTTACAATTCTATTAGTTACTAGCTGACGCCGCGCAATTTCGCCCGCGTCGTTCCAGTTCCCGTAGGAATACTGAGATAAATAGCCTATAGCCTTCCTCGATAAATGGGCTATCTAACACTGAATTTTTTTTCAAATCGGACCAGTAGTTCCTGAGATTAGTGCGTTCAAGCAAACAAACTCTTGAGCTTTATAATATTAGTATAGATTAGCCTATATTACCAGCTTATTTGAATGGTCCATTATTATACATATAGGACTGGGGCGTGCATAAGGTTGTCGATCAGGATATACCTACACTAGTAATAAAATTAAGCAAGCTAGAAAAATCTGTATTTAATAAGCACTAAGACAACTCTTAGGGTATGCAGTACTTTGATGCATGTATGAAGTGCACGCCACTGGGAAGATGTGCAGCTCAGACTCATCACGCCGCTTCAATGTAGGTTGGCGGATATAAGCAGTGGCGTGCACTTCATAGATGCATAAACGCAATGCATACCCGGAG
Source organism: Bicyclus anynana (assembly GCF_947172395.1). Classification (NCBI taxonomy): domain Eukaryota; kingdom Metazoa; phylum Arthropoda; class Insecta; order Lepidoptera; family Nymphalidae; genus Bicyclus; species Bicyclus anynana. The sequence goes on along the minus strand of NC_069089.1, from coordinate 11,166,485 downwards.
GATTCATTATCATTACGTACCTGTATTGGAGGAGGAATTTACCATTTTGAACAATTTGTACCAATAATGCTTACCCTAGTTAAAAACCTTGTGCACGCCACTGGATATAAGGTGATATCTTGTACATAATTATGTTTTCTGTGGTGATATCTAGTGTTATAAGTACTCTGACACGATAGCTATCTTACATTAATGATGGCTAATGACTGAATGCTAATATTATAATTATACATTGTATAATAATATAGCATCAATTGTAAATTATAATACATATTTTTTTCTTTTAAAAGAGCAACTGTTAAACTGTAAAGCAACTGTTCGGATGGCAGAACCAGCCATCCGAACCGGTGGTAGAGCTTTTATAAATAGTCAACCTTGACGTTTCAAAAGTGCTTGTAAACTAAGCCTACATGAAATAAATGAATTTGAAAATTGCATCACTAACTTCCCAACTTCGGGCAAGTGTTGAAAATTTCTTGGATTAAATAAAAGCACAATATTTCAGCCTGACAGGACTCGAACCCAAATCCGAAACCAAGCCACATTAGCTAACCACTGAAACAACGAGAACATAAAGACTTACGAGTCCCTTGATGTATTTTTTTGCCTACTACGAGTAAAAAATAAGTCTATATTCACAAAGCGACGGTTGTCCTTCATACTCGTAAAAGATCACACTTGAATTTTTTTAAAAGGACATTTATGTTTTCATATAAATTATTGTTGAGCACGCAGCTGCTTGTTAATTATCACGTAAAAATATTTAGATAAGAAATGCGGCAATATAAAAAAATATATTAACTTTCTCCAATATAAACAGAAAGTTATGTTTAATTTTAAGTAGGTACATACGTGAGGTACTTATGAGTATACTATGGATCAGATTCAGAAATACGCCATAAAGCAAAACGCTTATGAGCACAATCAGCTAGGCAATTTTGGTATGTCTGAAACAATTATTGATTTGGACGACGATTTGTGAGGAAAACAAATGGGAAAGTTAAATACCTGAGGCCGTTATCATAACTTGATGCTTACTTATGGTATTTGAAGATCGAAATCTTATCGAAGTTCTGCAGTCATTTCATAGCTCTTACGTAAGTTTATAGTGCAAAATGTACACAATTTTTTTTTCTTTCGGCATAAGCCGTAAGACGGTCACTACATGTACCATCCTATTCTACCTACCCATCATGTAGGTAGCAGCCTTATGTATTTAAATTATAGCACCATCTCCGGATTCTCCGGGAAACTTAGGTGGGATCTCTGCTTAGAGGGACCGATGAGGTTCGTGAGCTAAGTGTATCAATGATCAGTGTTATCGTAGTTGAATCTAACATCCGAAGAACACAAAAAAACAGAGATCAAAGATCTCAGATTTCATCACAGATATCAGAAGTTGATAAAGTCGTAAAGGCCGTCTTTAGGGCGTGTATTACTTTGAGAGGCGTTGTAGTCGAAATTACTCTCAGGGTAAGTTTCCACCCATTGTATAGCTATAGACGAACTATTATTATAATTTATTTATAGCATTAACATTGATAAAATAGAATATTGGTCATATTAGTAAAGTGCAAAAAAGTTTGATTCCCTATCTCCATAAAACTGAAAATATGCTGTCAATTAGATTATATGTTTTGCATTTTCCAGCTTATTCTAGGCTAATTGGTCCTTGGACGACTCTGGTCTTAATGAATTCTCAAGAAGTACTTAGTAATCGTACTCGTGGCAAGGCCACCTTGTACACAAAGCAAAGCGACTTTCACAATAACCATAGCACCTACAGATTCGTTGTTGACAAAACCTATTCCAGCAATAATGTCATTGCATCAACAACACGTGCTTACAAAGAAGAGTTTCTCAATTAGATGCGTGTCACGTTTAACTTCGAGGGAAATCTAAATGTGTCGGTCTACCTCTAGTTGTTGTAAAATATTCTTTCAGTGAGTGAGCTAGTATTTATTTTTAATGAGAAAGAATACAATAAGGAAATTAAGCTAACTTATCATAACTATACAAATAATGCCCACGTGGAATGGTAGCAAGAATACTGACTGCATTTCCGCGCTGGACAACCAGGACAACCTTTGCGCAAAAAATGAGTCAGTCTTTTTGTCACCAGTCGAGGCATCTGATTTTTGTTGTTACAAAGTTGGAGTTTATATTACGCGTAGAGTCAAGTGTTAGGGTGCATAGGAAAAAAATGCAGTTTTGTTTTGAGGAAAACAAATTTGAACTCTAACTTTTTAAACTTTTAACTCTAATCGAGCGTTGAAGCAAGGGTCATTCCCTCGCGTTTTATCAAATTATAGAAAACATATTCTAAATCCCCACAAAATACTAAAAGGCCGTTTTAGTACTTAACACAGATGTTTTATATTTAAGTAACAAACGCAGACTACTGGTGGAGTGTTAGAAATGTGATTTTACTACAATTCGTTGTTCCTACTTGTTCAGTCACAGATTAAAGACAGTTAGGTAACAGAGAAATCGTCATCTTCATTCATCATTATTAGCCGATGGACGTCCACTGCTGGACATCTCCTCGCCTCTTCCAAACAACACGGTTATACTAACTATGGTCCATACTTCCAATTTGAGGTTATGAAAACTCGTGATACCTCTAATAGGTGCAGATGATTATTATTTATTTCTCTGTTCATCTGGTAAAGTAACGAAAATTTGTTACTATCGTTGGTTCGTTTGTCCATAATCGCGAAATTTTATCGGAAATTCGGTGACATTAGTGTAGGTAAGCTTGTATGACGGAGACCGCGTAAACCAAGTCCTATCGTACTACTTAGAAGGGTAAGGGAATACATAGAGCGGGAGTGCTTACATTATCTTCTCAAGATATGATTTTCTGTTTGGCTAATTTATGGTCAAGAGGACATTAGATATTAGTAATCTGATTGATACTTTCCGCAACGTTATTTCAGTGTGTGGCCCTGGTGAGCTCCTAAACGATTGAAAAACATTTGACCTCAACAAATAACCCTGACATAATTTCTGAACATTTAAATTTAAAGGCTATGTAATTCATATTTTTTTTAATTCAGTGATATAAAACATTGTTAAAGAATAATATTCTATAATATAATTTGTATAACTGATGAAATCTATTCTTCTTTGTTATACCTACTAACCCACAGTTAAAAGACACAAACAACTTTGGTTCTAATAGCGATCCTAAATTAGAAAGGTTTTTAGATCTTAATAAAACTATTTTAAGCCTAAGATATACCAAAATTAGGCTACTAACCACGATTTATCAAAGCAGACATCTCTAGAAAATTAGAAATTCTTGAATGATATTGAACGTTTAAATTCTGTAACGGTGAACCATATTAAATATAAAATGTTGTATTTAACGTCGACTTTAGATCAATTGCCAATTAAGTATATGTTAGCAACGTTAATTTAAATTTTAAATTGGTTATTAAAACTCGGCCAAGTGCTTGTCGGGCCACGCGCATTGTAGGGTTCCGCAATTGCAAGGTACCGATTAATGCTAACCACTTACCACCCAATAAGTCCACGTGCCTGCAGCGCTAACGGCAGGATATACGATAAAACTGATCAATTTTAAAATAGTCCTTCTCCAAGTACCTACAGGGGCGTAGCTACCGCCGTATCAGCCGTATCAATGGTACGGGGCCCCCGGACTACAGGGGGCCCTTACGTGTAAAAGCAGAAATTGGTAAAATGTATCCACAATCTTTTTTTCCAGTTCAAGCGTGCGCCCAAAAGTTGGAAACATTCTATATAGGTTAAGTCACTATCATGTTTATTTTAAGCAAACATTTTTGTTTCTTTTGTGAGAAATCTTTACCCTTTATTTGGATACAGTGCCCCTCCAAGGCACGCTACGCTACTGAGTACCTTCCTATTTTTTTTACTACGGAATGTCTTTTTTGGTTTAAGCATCCCTAAAAACGATCTCTATACTTGCTGTAACTACCTTATACCTACTTATGTCCAAATGTACCTATATGTAGGAATCGAATCTTTATCAGAAAGTGCCAAATAATCTTTCTTCAACTTCAAGTGGCCTCAATCTTGAGACGCCTTTCGCTTGATTTGAATTTCAATATTCAAAGTAAAGTAAGATAAGTGCCTTCTGCTTACACCGTTTGACAAAACGAAAGATCTATGAGGTCAACACAGAGCAACAGAGTAACATTTACTACGGAACGATATACTTATCACATTTAATGTACACAAATAATCTTTGAAAAATTTCACGTTTTCAAGAAATTTCAGTTGTTTACGTATTGGTAAATAAGAAACGCTACTATTAATTGGACACCGCCTTCTAAACGATAAGAAAAAGCACACATTATCTACGATACAATTTTTTTCTTTTTAGTGGAGTATAAAAAGAAAAAAAAAGTATCGTAGATAATGTGTGCTTCTACTAATCGTTTAGAAGGCGGTGTCCAATTAATAGTAGCGTTTATAGTAGAACCGCATAAATAATTAATCATAGCTGTTATAATTGATACAACTATTAATATACAACTCTACCAATATATATTTCAGCTATTGGCATAGTATGCGAATCAAGCATATTACTCGTATGTGTTTTTGAAGTCGAATATTTTTTTTTTAGTTTAATATTACGTAAACTCAAATCCAAGTTCTTGTTATTTCAAGCATCACCTCTGACCTATCTTTTAAGCAGAAAATTATTTATTTTGTTCGAAGGTAGCTTGCCTTTATCTATTAACCATTTAGCAGCAAAAACGAAAAATTACTCAAGCACCACATAGTTTATAAGACAATGTCGACAGCTCGACACTTTCTGTAACACCAACAATGCTAGCACAAAAATTTTGTCCGGAACATTGTTGCAATCGTAAAAACGGTAACAATAGCGGCAAATGTCGGCCGCGGCAATATTACTGTCACTTGGGAATGTTGATCAATGACTATTGGATACACATAAATTAGTATTGTTAAGAATCCGTTACAGTCGCTTTCATTAAATCGGTAAATGAGCTCCGTTGACCGAGAACAGCAATATTGTCAAATAGCAGACGCCCCTCGATTTGCTGTTGCCGTTAGACTGTGGGGATGAAATATAGCCTACGACACTCACAAATAACGTGTATTTCTATTGGTAAAAGAATTTTCAAAATCGCTTCAGTAGATCCAAAGATTACTCCCATTACCCAGAATTAAGAATAGAATGCCACGAACTTTACCTCTTTTTAATATTACTAGCGGACGCCCGCGACTTCGTCCGCGTGAAACTCGATGTAAACTTTTAACCCCTATCCTACCTCTACCCTACTCCTACTCCTACCATATACCTACCCAACCCCTACCCTACCCCTACCTTACCCCTACCCTACCCTACCTCTACCCTACCTCTACCCCACCCCTACCCTACCCCTACCCTACCCCTACCGTACCCCTACCCTTCCCCTACCAACGGACGATTCGAATAACAATTAGGAGTATAAAAAATAGATGTTGGCCTATTCTCATAGATACCGGATAAGCACAAAAAATTCATCAAAATCGGTCAAGCCGTTTCGGAGGAGTATGGCAACGAAAACTGTGACACGAGAATTTTATATATTAGAAGTATAGAAAATGTTGATTGTTGCCTCCTGTCTAGTTCATTTCGGAGACAGAAAATTAATTAAAAATTAAGTTGTCCAAAAACAATTTTGTTGAGCAGTTAAAACTCTATCGAATGAATATACACATCGTCAAACAGGTAACAAATCGTTGTATTTTACAACGTACAAGAAAATTATAAAAACTCTACGAACATTCTTTACAACGTTAATACAAAGTATAGAAGTATAAAGTATAGATTAGGCGTCTACTACCTTCCTACTATGTTTTTCATTTATGGAAACGTATTTATCAAGACCTAACTCACTTGTTTTCTTTACGTTACTTGATTTGTTATCTAAAAGCAATGTTTGAGATTTTAAAATGGTAGTTAGGTATAGTGTATATTTTAAAAGGCTATCTACCGTAAACCTAACTGTCACAATAAAATTCACAGGAAAAGCTAGATTAGAAACTATCTTAGTTTTCTACCAAGTTTAGATCTAAATTTAAAAAATATATATATAGTTCTGTTATAAAAAAGACTTTCTTTTGTCGATATACAGTACTAGGTATAATTAAGTGAATTAAACGTTCACCTACACTAAAATGAATACATGTAAATGGTAATTGTTGCAGACGTCCGTGAATGCCGCGCCGCATGGATGGCGAGGCACGCCTGGCGGTCGCTCGCCCTCCTGTTGGCGGGTACCACCCTTGTTCTAGCTAAATGTACGTACATTTAATATTTAATCGCCTTAAGTACTTCTTCAATAAAACAGTCTTCAAACTTTGGGTAATTCATAAAGCAGATATGAATTACCCAAAGTTGTAGTAATCGCAAAATCAATTAATATTTTCAGATTTTCTTTTTTGATAAATTAAGCAGCAAAACACACAATGATGTGGGCACGCGAAGTAAAAGATGTAACAGAGGTTGGTCTATAATAAAATAATATTGTTGACGGTAAAATTAATAAAAGTTTAAAGAATATCTTGGCCCGTGGTCCGATATACTCGTAGACCTTATGTACGCGACGCAGTGGTCTCCATCAGTATCCAAACAATAAAATGGTCTCGTAGAACCGCGATAGCCCATTGAATATGACCTCTGCCTTCGATTCGAAGGACATAGGACGTAGATTCGAATCCGGTCCGGGGCATACACCTCCAACTTTTCACGTAAAGGAACTTTTCACCTGAGAATTTTCTTAACTCTCTAGGTGTGTGTGAAGTTTGTCAATCCGCATTGGCCTAACCCCTCTTATTCTGAGAGGAGAGTCGTGCTCAACAGTGAGCCGAATATCAGTTGTTAATGATGATGACTCAGGGCTCGTGTCCCTTGGATCTGTGAAAAATCAAACTTCTAAGTGACGTAAAAAAAATATATATACGTAAGTTTTTGCCACAAAAAACTTATAGCCATTTCGACATTCTCAAGAGAATCAAAATTCATGGGGTATGTACTTTCCGAACAATGTCATCGTACGAAGTTTTATAATATGAATACCTAGGTAAAGCCTAGAGTCGCATTTTCAATGCGGAATGTGTGCTTAGATAAAAAAGTTGAATTCTATTGAAGTGCCACTGTATGTCGCGAACAGTTGTTAGGTTTCCCACCATACAAGACGATGGGAACGGCCTCCTTTCGTTCAATGGGCCAGTGAGATACTGCCCTACACACATCAAGGCCAGGCAAAAAGTAGTGACAGCGCACACCCGGAGACGCATAATTCAGGTTAGGTTCTTTGTGCTTTGTCTCCTCTACGCTCTATGAATTTTAAACTAGTTGTTAGCTGACGAGTCTCTGTTTATGCGCCCTCTTTTATGTTGAAATATACTTACTAATAGGTCGGCACTTCTGTAATTGTTATTTTAAAGAGCACCCTATACAACTTAGATACGTGTATAATTCTTTGATAATACTACCAGGGTAATGATAATGATGATAATAATCTTCATATTTTATTATCCTACATGTCAGTGGCTTCCTTTGAAACGGAATACAATAGATATACCTACCTACCAAGTTTCTGCATAGGTATATTCCTTAATATCTAGCAAATTTTAAATCCTATTCTCGTTCAAACTTACAACAATCAATAGTAAGAGGCATTGACTGGTAAATATATCATTTATTTTTGGCTGAAATCATATTCGATAAAAGGCACGCATAAACAGATAATATACGATACATACAGCATATTATAATAAAGATCCACAATAGAGGCCTCTTTGCATAGGAGAAAGGTGCTTAAATCTACCACACTGGCAGCTGCTACAATGCAGGCTGACGAACTTATCAGCTTAGAGTGATCATTTTTGATTCTATAACGATCAACCAACGACATGCTTTTCGAAGTACGGGTTGTAACACCACCAATTTAATAACTCCGGGCTGAGAATTTTGAGAATTTCTTGGAAAAAACAAATCCTCTATATTTTACAACTGAAAGTGAAGCCCCTTAGGAACCACGACTAGCCACTGTCATTATAACTACGTAAATTACGAGCTGCTCAAAACTGAACAGAATATTGCGAGAGATAGGTAACGACTTCAATTGACACTTTTAATTCAACACAATGATAATTTTATATATCATTGGTTCAACATTAAAATAAGACGGTCCCTATTGAAGCAGAAACATGGCAAAGTGATTTTGTGCCATGAAAACGCTAGTCCTGTTGCATTACTAGGAAGAAGCTAACTGAAAACTTCACAATGGGGATGTTCTACCCCACCCGCAACATTAACCGGACATCTCTCTTTCCAATAAAATGCATATTCCAGCATATGGGCTAGCGAAGCAGTTCCCCCATTCATGTGAAGATGCAAAAATGGGTTGATTCGTAGAAACCCTCATATGATGAATAGGTTTCTTGACCTGATTCGTATTCCGGTCGAAAAATGAAAGACATTGACACTTTAGTGGTCTACAATACTTTTAGTTAAGAAAAAGGTTATAATACCTTAGCTTTCAATTAAAGCATTAGTTTTATCAAAAAACAGCGGGAAGTTATTCAAGGTCCATAAATATAAATAATATCCAAAGAAATAGCTTTATTTATTTACTAGCGGACGCCCGCGACTTCGTCCGCTTAAATTTCGATGTCAACTTTACTACTACCCCTACCCTACCCTACCCCTACCCTACCACTACCCCAACCCTACCCAACCCCTACATCTACCCTACCCCTACCCTACCCCTACCCCCACCCTACCCCTACCCTACCCCAAACCTACTCCTACCCTACCCCTACCTTACCTACACGCTACCCCCATCCTACCACTACCCCCATCCTACCCCTACCCGACCCGTACCCTATTTCTTTCCTACCCCTATCTCACGCCTATCCTACCCCTACCCTACCACTTCCCTATCCTACCCGTACCTCTACCCTACCACTACCCTACCTCTACCCCTACCCTACCACTACCCTAAACCCGGCCCTAAACCTACCCTACCCCTACACTACCCCTACGCTACCCTACCCGTACCCTACCCTACCTTATAACTTCTCTATCTTATTCCTACCCTTAGCAAAATCGGTCCAGTCCTTCGAGAGTGGTGGTATGACCAAGAGAAATAGAGACTTCTATGCTAATAATATAAAGAGGTAAAGTTCGTGTGGTTGTAGGAGGTAATCTCTGGATCTACTGGACCGATTTGGAAAATTGTTTTACCAATAGAAAGCTACGTTATTTGCGAGTGTCATGAAAGCGCTGGGCGTCATATAGCGGAATTTCTGCGTCTTTTAGAAATTTTGTATTATCTCTGAAACTATTTAAGTAATTAACATACTGTAAAAAGCAAATCTTATCTCCATAATATCCTTGTGATTATTAAATAATTTATTTTAATAAGGATTAAAGTTTAGTTGTATAAATAATGACGTAAACCTAAGTATATAAAATTAATAATTTTTAAAACACAAAAGGTACTATATCTGCTAATATATAGAAGATAGATATATGGTGTCGCGAACTTTTTTGTAGAACTTTTAAAGATACATAAAGTCTCCATACATTAATTTAAATTTTACACAATAGTTAAGGCAGCGCATGCGAATAAGTCTGTTTAAGAGGATTTTCAGTCCGACCTGTATGACAAAAACTGTGATAACTCGGCTAATATATATGATACCAATATAAAGTATAGGCTATAGCACTCCCCGATAATGTAGCATTCTACTGGTGAAAGAATTTTTAAAATCGGACCAGTAGTTCCGAAGATTACCCCATTTAAAAAATGTGACAAACTTACAAACTTACAAACTTTACCTCTTTATAATATTAGTATAGATATAGATTTATTTTTTTTAAGAATATTTGCCATATCTTTTAAATATGACCAATATTCTCATTTCCCTCCAACTAGTCGGGAAAGACTGTATTAGGAGTGGGTACGACAATAGACCAACGAGGCGGGGTTCGAAACACCCCTCCCTCCCTCAACCTCTCGTTGATGAGTCCGAGCGCTCTTACCGTTGAGCTATTGAGGCTCTGTATAGCTATTAGTATACTATCTAAGTTAGTTATTGTTTTATGAAGCACAATCACAAAGCAGCACCTATTTTACTTTGGCCAAAATTTAATAATTATTTATCCATTGTCCCATATAGTCTTGTATTGGTCTTCTAGATGCAGAACTAGAGTCATGGCGGGGCAACGGAAGACCAGTGACGGACGCCCAGGAGGCTGAAGACGAGAGACATGATGCAGAGATGCTCGCCGCTGTTCGGGCCTCCTTGCACCAGTGGGAGATCAAGAAATCGCGCACAAGGTAACAGCATTATTACCAGTGCCGGATAAAAGTAATTCGATGCCACAACAATTCTTCCCCTACTGGGCCAAGTTCAAAGAATTAATTTTTGAAAAATATTTACCTACCGTAAGTAGAATACGAGAAAGACGAGAATTTAAAACGCGCAGATTTTAAAATAGTGATGATGACAGTTTTTTAAATTGTATATAAATTAGGAGTATACTAATAGTAAAGCAATTTTGTAAAGTACAGAGCTTTTCGGAGCTACGTTTCGGAGCTACAGGGATTTAAAGGATCAGATTTACGGCGCTGCCGCGGATCCCTGAAAAAAGCCCTATACAAATAGGTACGATTTAATGACGTCGTATTGATCGTCGTCATTAAATCGTCGTGTTGATCGTTAGATTTGTATGGGCGGTCAAACAAAATTACTATTATAATATCATTGTTATTTGTGCGTTCATGTTTATAGTTCATGTATTGAAAATGTCAAATGAAAGAAAGCTTAAACTGTATGAATTTTCCTCTTATTACGATAAAAGATTTCTAATAGATTTTGAAATTTTATAATCTTATTTATTTTGCAAATATCCAGTCAATCTTTGCTTTTCATGTATAATTTTTTTTTTTTTTTTTTAATTTATTTTGTACCAATATTAGTAACACACAAAAGTAAAAAGAACTACAGTATACAAGGAAACACTTATCTCTATAAGAGATCTCGATCTATAAATTAGTTAACACTGACCTTATTTACCCGAATGTATCATAAAAATCAATATATTCAAACCCAGTCATCATCCCTATTGCTTTAACTTTCGTATGCTTTTCATATATTTTTTATCTTAGTCATCTCTGATTCGTGTGTAAACGGGAGGCTCTGAGGAATTTCTTAAATATATGCTAATCCGGGAGCAGGACTTATTATTGCAGTCGCTGCGGTACTGTAGCTAATGGTCACTGCACTAACCACCGACCGTCTTGACCAAATGATTGTCAAAAAACAAGTTCTGTGGTCAAGACAATCTGCTAATCTGTGCGAATTTATGCGTTCAGTGGCGTGCACAGGGCTCTTAACTAGGGTAGGCATTGTACGTACAAAATTGTACAAAGCGCAAAATACGTCCGCAAAATGCGTGGGTACGACAACAGACCAAAAGGTGAGAATCAAACCTAAGACTTACCTAATTCATGATAAATTTGAGTCCGACCCTTTAACCGCTAATGAATCTTCATGTTAAGTAGGTACGTGAATTGTTTCCTATGAGCATCTTTCTAGGTCTAGCCATAATTACCTAATGTTGAGTCTACAGACTTATAATACCTGAGCCGTTCATCTATTCGTATTGCGTACACGGAAAACTAGCACAAAGTGTCTAATTGCTGTACCTTATTCTTAATTAGATTGCATCTTATTAAACGACTTCCTTATAAAAGGTTGTATGTGTTAGGCTCGATTTTGTTATGTTTTGGACCGATTTCAAAAATATTTTATTATGATGACTAAAATAATCTTGTTTACCTACTTTTGCAAATCATACGACCTACTTATCAGCTTTATAGTGATGTCTTTACAGATACTATCGTGACTAAAACAAATTAATTCAAATGTACAAATTACAGACATACTTATTTGTGTTAAATCATGTTAACGGCTGTTAAATTTAATTGTTACTAATATTTCCTTAAAAAACCACGTTTTAAACAACAAAGCGAATCATATTATCACCACTTTCACCAGTGGTGCGTACTTTCTAAGTTCTTAACAAAATTACTTTGCCAATGAAGCGCGATTAAACGTTTATTAGTATCCAGTGGCGAGCACAAAATGGTTAACTAGGGAAGGCACTATACGTAAACTACTAATCTTAAACTTACTAATCTACTATATACAATACTATACAATACCTTTGGACTTGTATCTCACTCAAATTCACCAACAAAATTTTCTGTCGTTTTTTTAGTGGTAACGAGGTAAACTCATACAATATTTTAACACCATTAAATATATCCTTTTTTATTTGTATGCTATACTTATACAACATATTACTAACGTTGCCAGGCATCCGGATAAAGCCGGACATAGTTGGGCTTTTTGATTGCGTGTCCGGCCAAAAAAAACGGCTTTTGCTTTTAGAACTAAAATACTGAAACTGGTTTGATTTTATTTATATTTAATTAGAATTTAGCAATATTTATAATAATACTCAAAAAGCTTATTATGCATAATTTTTTTTTATACTATACCGACAGAGACACAAATTCCTCAATGAGTGTGTCCGGCCTTTTCAAATTTCACCCTAATGTCCGACCAAACTGACAAGCCTGTCCGGCTATTGATCTTGGCGACCTGGCAACCCACAACTATAAATTTAAATTTACTTGTAAATTTAACTCAATGAAACATTGATTCTATAGATGCAGTAGGTTAGATCGTGGTTATATACTTTTGACAGAGGGGTAACGTCTAGCGAGGCAGGTCCTATAGTAATTGGTCTAAGGTTCTTAGGGTAAGCAATGCATTTTGACATCTCACATCTATGAAATGCACGCCACTATTAGTCCTTAGTAGGTACCTATGTACAATACTGTAGGCACCTACTTACCTTCCTTCTTAATTTCGTTTTTTTATTCACTAACAGGACCAAGAGATCACAAGGGAGTGTTTGCTATGGCGACTTTGGGTGTTTTGACGACACGGGCCCGTTCGCATACTTGGAGACTTTGCCGAGTTCACCGCAGGAAGTCGGAACTAATTTCCTCCTATACTCTACAACCAGCAGGTACCTATACTTATCAATAATTATGCTATCTAAATATTTCGGATCAGAAATTGGTCGCTAGCCGAACACCTAAAGCAAAAAACGACATTGTGGATGTCGGTGCTCTCTTACGTAGCTATCTAATAGGTAGGTATTAGATGCATTACAAAGCAACAAGGACCACTACTTGTGGCGACATCGACCTGGTTAACTGAAGAAACAAACCATATTAACTTTTATAATAGGAATAGTGATAGAAGATAGAAAGAAAGAAGAGCAGTGCATGTCCTATTGTCAGTACTAGTTACAGCAGCAAACAATTATATTACGGGCCAAATATTGTATTAGGAGTTGACATAGGAGGGCAAGCCTGTTCTTGCTATTTGCGTGTTTCTTGGGCAGCCTTCTTGACTTCCGAAAAGTTATTTATTCGTCATTCTTGTCCATTTCTCCCCTTTCTGGTACAGCACCAAAGAACAAGCTGCTAATACTTTACTCTTGTTATTCTGTGAGAATCAACGCTTTCACTAATCTCCTTTGTGTTCCACGCTTCCCGGAGGCAGAGTGACACATGGAACGGTGAAATATGTACTCGTCGAGTGCATGAGTCCTTTCCTGTTTCCTTGAAACGTTCCAGGTGTATACCGAATCTAGATTTTTTGCTCTATCTATCTAGGAGTTATCGAAGTTAAGAATAAATAACCACCAAGCTTTTTGAAATGTCTGTCAGAGGGGACCAGCCGCTGGTAGCAGTGTCAGCCAGTAACATCTCCGCCGCGTGGCACTGGGCGGCGCGCGCCTTCGACACGGCGCGCCCCACGCGCGTTATCGTGCACGGCTTCGGCTCCAACTGCGACAACGTGTGGGTGTACGAGATGCGCTCCGCACTGATGGCGGTGGTGAGTTGTAGAAGTACAAGGTGTCGTTCTTTATCAACCCTCACGGCTGAGCTCGAGTCTCCTCTTAGAATGAGAGAAGTTGGTCCAATAGTCCACCACGCTGGCCCAATGGCGATTGGCAGACTTCACACACGCAGAGAGTAAAGGAAATTCTCTGGTATGCAGGTTTCCTCACGATGTTTTCCTTCACCGTAGATAAGGTAGGCAAGGTGTATCGTGCATTATATAGTTGCTTAAACAGTTCATGATCGGTGCTATGCAGCTTTTTATAACTATTAGACTTGGGTATAAGTATGTATGCGTCAATCTTCGAGGCCGCTCTGATACTGAAACGCAAAACGCAAAAAACTTCGCAGCAATCATCCCCGGTGGATTGTTTTCGTTTACTGCGCAATCATACGCCTCATGTTCAAAGTGGATTCGAAGTTTGGCGCTGCCTACTCTACCTACCTACTAGATTATATAACAGAAAAGTTTGTTTGATTCAAACATTTTTTTCACTCCACTAAAATAAGTAGGTCATTTCTGTTCTTATCCTATTTAAAACTTCAATGCCTTTAACATATCTATTTTTATAGGAAGAATGCAACGTAATCTGTGTGGACTGGGAAGGTGGGGCGTCCATGCCGAATTACCTCCGCGCCGCAGCCAATACTAGGCTGGTCGGAAAACAGCTCGCTATGTTGTTAGAAGGTGAGCTAATTTGATTATAAGATAAGGTACCTACAGTATAACTAGACTCGATTATCCGGTGAAATCAAATTGATGACGAGAAAGAACTCCGAGGAGTTTATTTAACCAATATCTACTAGCTTCTAGGCGTCATAGTGGAACGCCAAATCTTTGAACTTTGCAATAAAGCTTTTGGCTTTGCCTGTAAAATGACGAACTACCACGGTCGAAATTATTCACCAGACCAAACCTGAGTTATTTTAGAACATAAATATTTGACCCGACAAGTTAATCGATATAGAATTCCATATTTCTCTTCCTTGGGAAGAATTTCTAGACTAGGATTCTATTTGTTCCCTAACTACCACGTCTAACTATTTACAGGTTTAGGTCAACACATTGATATGAAATTCGAAGATGTTCATCTGATCGGATTCAGTCTCGGAGCTCACGTGGCTGGGTTTGCTGGCTCCGAATTGAAAAATATAAGTCGAATTACAGGTACATTATTGAAATAACTTTTCACATAATTTACATACTAAGCAGAATTTACTACCTCATCCTAATACGAGTGGCTAGGAATAGTAATTCGGAGCCGTTACTGGTTTCATTCTTTGCACGAGATTTTCGTTTAATTAGAGGGTAAAGGACAAATGGTGTTTATAACTCATGACTATTATAATTTTTAGAAATAAAATCTAGTCTAAAAAATTGAGTTCTGAAAGAATAATGTCACACTCTGCATCTCATTATACATACCTACCTTAAAATACATCTTGAAGAAATTGCTATGACGTAAAACTATAAAATAAGTTGCATTTTTTTGCCACAAAAGTATTTAGATTTAAAATAGTTACTTAAGTTAAATAACATCAAATAAAATAGAAAACCTCAGTCAACTAGTTCCGTACTTTCAGGGGTTTCCTATAACCTTTATTGTTAATGTCGTTGACTGCAGTACTTTTCTAACAATGATGTCCTAACTTTCACAGGTTTGGATCCAGCCGGTCCGCTCTTCGAGTTTCAAGACCCAAGAGCTCGGCTGGACCGTTCGGACGCCAAGTTCGTAGACGTCATTCACTCGAACGGAGAGACCTTGATACTGGGCGGGCTGGGCGCCGCCCAGCCGCTGGGGCACGTCGACTTCTACCCTAACGGAGGTCGCGTCCAACACGGCTGCTCTAATTTGTTAGTAATTACACCAAATTATACAACTGTTTTTAGTTAATTACCGGAAACGACAAAGGTTTGAAGATGTACCAAATAGCTTGACCTTGGCTTTAATTGTTGTTGTAGTCCAAGCTAGAAGTAAATTTAATTATATTTCTTGGTAATTATAGGAGTCGAGCTTAGAACCTTACTTAAATAAATTACTCGAAGTAATTCACCAAGCGTCTCTGGCAATTAACTAGCATAATTACCGACCTGTACTATATAAAACTGTGGGCTACACAAACCTAGTTGCCCTTGTAAATGCTGGTAAGCATGTTTTGTCCGCCGTACTTAAATATTGATTTGCCATAGAACTGATCTGGTTGAAAAACCTTTCTATACAGGTACTGCAATTAGTACTGGTATTTTAAACAAATCAACTAGGTACTATTAGCAAATAGTAATCGGTCTGTAAGTTAAACTATGCGTAGTACCCATTTTCGATTCAGTTAGCTATATACGATTAGAAAAGAGTAACGAGTAACAATAAGACACTGATACCTAACTACCATTAAGTACAATCGCGTACGAAACATTTAATTATTTGACATTGGTCTGACGGCCTCTGTGGCGCAGTGGTATGCGCGGTGGATTTACAAGACGGAGGTCCTGGGTTCGATCCCCGGCTGGGCAGATTGAGATTTTCTTAATTTGTCCAGGTCTGGCTTGTGGGAGGCTTCGGTCGTGGCTAGTTACCCTACCGGCAAAGACGTATCGCCAAGCGATTTAGCGTTCCGGTACGATGCCGTGTAGAAACCGAAAGGGGTGTGGATTTTCATCCTCCTCCTAACAAGTTAGCCCGCTTCCATCTTAGACTGCATCATCACTTACCATCAGGTGAGATTGTAGTCAAGGGCTAACTTGCAAAGAATAAAAAAAAAATACCTGTAACTGCAAGTAGTATAACTATTTATTTTACAGGTTCGTAGGAGCTGTGTCGGACTTGGTGCTGCCGTGGGCGGGTGCGTCACCCGAAGGTCGCTCGCTGTGCAACCACCGGCGTGCGTACAAATTCTTCACAGATTCCGTGTCGCCTAAATGCCATTTCCCCGCCTTCCCTTGCTCAGATTATGACACATTTGTCGAGGTAACTATAGCACTTATACTACTGCCTTCTGTATACGACTCTTGATCCAACAGTTAAGTGAAAGCTTCTTAAGATGTTGGTCGAAGCTTTTCCATTGACCATTGTCCATTGACCATTGTCCATTGACCATGTTCCATTGACCATTGACTGAAAAAACTACCGGAACGATAAGAGTTGACTCAACATTCCACATGGCGGTAATCTTGTGAGCTAGGTCCAAGTATTTTGATACTTTTTCCTTTTCGGCTTTAACCAGATTATCGTCATGTGGAACAGTAATATAAACAATTATTGCACGAGACATTGACCGATCGACTAGCACTATATCAGGTATTTTGGCAAATGTCTATTATTATTTTTCGTGGGTAGATTTTTTTTAAATAGTATATGAAATGTTTCCAGGGTAAATGCTTCCCGTGTGACGGTGATCGTCGCTGCGGCAACATGGGCTACTACGCCGACCGTTCGCTCGGCCGTGGACAGCTGTATCTTCTTACCAGAGAAGAGGAACCATTCTGCGGTATGTATTAACATTTTCAAGTAATTCAAACCAAGGGAAACTGCCCTGTGAACAATTCAAAAGTTGGTGGTGCCTCGGAGAGGACGTTTAACGTCGACGCCGTGCTGGTCACATTGGTCACATGATTATGACAATGATCGATTGTGATTTTTGCAAGATTATCACCCTAATCCCATTCATACCCCATACCCTATGCCCACATAGGACTGCAGTGTTGTAGGGCTCTCTTATAAGGAAGTGAGGCGAGGATGATGACATTCAAATAATATCTAGAAATAAAGCATGTGCCTATAGGCAAGTCAGTACATATATAAAGATTGGTGGGCAATTATGCAAAACAAGCTGTGAAGTGTGCCAAATTAAGTAATTTAGCAAACTCAATTCGTTTATCTTCCGATCTGTCACAAAAATCAAATTACTTGAAGTAAACAAAAGTCTAAAATCTTATTTCCAGCCCACCAATACCACGTGGCGCTTTGGGGCGGGCACGAGGTCGGAGAGAAGCCCAACTACGGTCGCGTCACACTCACACTGCACGGTGACTCCGGACTGAACGAATCTTTTCCCATGACTAAGTAAACACAACTTTATACGCCTTTGGGCTTGTTTCACTGATATCTGATATGTGTTAGATTGTCCAAAAGTTATTTTTGTCACTTTCTTACTTTATATAAAGTGACAAAGACAAACTTGTTTTAAAGAAAAAAGTTTGCTTAACACCTATGCCTGGTTTATGGGCGCAGCGTGACGCACTATAGAACGTGATCTGTGCATGCCCACCAGTGTACCATCGCCATCGGGGATGGTTTTCTACTTGTTCCTTCAACTGCTTTTAGGCACTATAAAAGCCCCCCTTTTTTATTATTATTATTGGAGTTTACTCCTTTTGGAGTTTATTGGAGTTTACTCCTTAAGAATCGATTTTTATATATAAGGCGCCCGGTATGAGAAAAATCCGAGGGGTAAAACCAACTGAACTAACGAAAAAGTGTCACGTTTTTGGTGCGCACCTTTAGTGCGCAACTTTCTAATTTAGCTGTGGGTGTATTGAGACGTACATAGGGTATGCTGTATAGGCGACTATACCTATATACTATATGTTATTGGGCTTGTTTGTTTAATGATTATATCATTGTAAGAGTAAAATATATAATGTGAAGTATATTATAAAGTCTATTAGTTATTTTACAATTCTATACATTTAGTCTTCTTTAACATAAGTATTACTAAAGCCCTACTCGATGTGCACTGTTTACCAACAAAAAAAAGTGTGTATGTTAAAAAAAACAAAAAGTTAGCTCGAAGCACGTCTCAATACTCGCGCCTTATAAGTGAAAGGTGCGCAACCGAGGTGCAGCAGGCCGCGGCGTGCGCACCCGCCTACAGCGTGCACATGGGTGCGATGTGCAAGTTGTTGGCGGCACAGCGCACGGTGAAAGGTGCGCAGAATAGGTTGCGCACAAAAAACGTAACGCATGTCATTTCATAACTTATTGGAGTTTACTCCTTAACAATCTAAAAATATTTTTATTATAAGTAGGAAGAGCGAGGATCCTGAGATACAGGTTTATCAAACTTAAATCAGGGTCCTCAGCACCATTGTAAAATGACTTATTTTAACAATAAATTTCAATTTCAATTTCAATTTCAACAATCGATTTTTCATTTATACCCCTCGGTACGTTTTTTTTGCGCAACCTATTCTGCGCACCTTTCACCGTACGTAGCCGCCATAGCGTGCACATGCCTAGCGCGTCCGCACGCACGTGCACGCTGTTGGCGGGCGCGCACGCAGCGCTGCACCTCGGTTGCGCACCTTTCACTTTTCAGGCGTTGCTATTGAAAAGAGTAAACTCCATTCGTGCGTCGGAGCTGACACACTTTTTGTACAAGTCAGCCCTTGACTACAATCTCAAGTGATGATGCAGTCTAAGATGGAAGCGGGCTAACTTGTTAGGAGGAGGATGAAAACCCACATCCCTTTTCGGTTTTTACACGACATCGTACCGGAACGCTAAATCGCTTGGCGGTACGTTTCTGTCGTAAGTAGTAGTCGTAAGAGTAGTAACTAGCCCCTTCTTACTGTTCAAGATATATATAAAAATCCTAAAGACCACTTACACAACCTTCCGATAAGTGACGACATACATAAGTTTTGTCACTAACTTCTATGTCAAATGACCAAAACAAAACTTGTGAATAAGCTATCAGAAGGTGTTGAAACCGGCTCTAAAAGTTTGTATTTTTCATCAGACGAGAGGAAAGTCCTCGGGCCGTCCGCTTCGGTCGCGTCCTGGTGCCGCACCCCGCACTGGGCGTGCCGCTGCGCGCGTCCCTGCACTACGCCGCATACAACGGCTGGCTCAGCGCCGGCTTGAGGGCTATACGCTTCGACAAACTCCTTATCACCGACAGCTTTGGAAAGACGTAAGTCAATCTTGACAAACTAACGTTCGTTCTTTATCAACCCACTCACTGTTAAACTCCATTCGCCTCTCAGAATGACAGGGTTTTTCAGGATTGTCCAGGGACAGGGACAGGGCCAATAGTCCACCACGCTGGCCCAATACAGATCGACAGACTTCACACACGTAGAGAATTAAGAAAATTCTCAGGTATGCAGGTTTGCTCACGATGTTTTCCTTCACTGTTAGAGACACGCGACACACTCTCCGAAATCGGAGGCAGAGGTCATATCCACTGGGCTATTACATCCTACATAAGTGGAAAAGGCAAAAAATACCTTTGACTATTAATATATTTTTTTAATTTAGCGTTACAATTCTTCAATGTAAATGTTAATGTGGAAAATATAAATGTTAATGTATGTACATTTATATAAGGTCATCAATAATAAATTATTGTATATGTGATTGTGATAAATATACATTGATAAATTTTCGCAGATCATCGTTTTGCAAAGCGTTGCGGTTGGTATCGGATGAAACTATCCAAATACCGCTGTACCCAGGCGATTGTCAAATACAAGAGGTCAGAATAGTTCTTCATGATATTATTGCTTTTGTAAAAATCAATATTGAAAAATAAACTCTGCTGTCCTCAGGTCGTCGAATCGAATAACGCCACAAACGGAGAATCCGCTAACGACAAATTGAACGCAACAACCGCCGCTGCCGTTGACCCTCATGATAATGAATTGCCTGAGGACTTGCCGCAGAGGCAATTCATACTAGCCGATGACTGGGAAGAAACCGCAGATACAGGTCGGGCTTTCGGCATGACCAACACAAAGACTGCGCCCAGTGGAATCATAGAAATCGCTGAACCAGTATTACGGCCACGACCGCGTAAGGCGCCAAGGCAACGCTCCGACTCTACAGACAACGTCCACGAAATTTCAGAGCCTCTGCTGCGAGCCACGCAACCTCCTCGCACAACTACCCTACCACCATCCCGAAAACCTAAAAACTACGACATATCTACTCCATCTAGCAAAGAAGCGTGGAATGAAAGAGCCGAAAAAGAACAAACCAGTTTTGCCGTGCAATTTTTACCAGCTCGCTTAGCATCTTTCATCACAAGAGCTGAGCGTTACGCTAGAGACACTCTTTTACCGCTAGTGTCAGCGTACGCTCCGCGTTTACCAATATTCGGATCTCGCGAAGTTCCAAAAACCACCGCACGCTATATTCCCACAGAAGACGCCAACGTAACCAGTTCCGTGCCGATACCGACGCCGACGCTCGAAATGAAGATTGAGTCGCTTCGAATATTAGGCCCTCCAGGTGAGAAACGTGAATTTGAGACACCAGAGGATCCTGACATACCAGTTGTTATTTCGACAACGACGACCACCTCGTCAACAACGCCAACGACGACCACGACAGAGATGGATTTAAGGGTAGCTCCAAAAGAGATGTTGCAAGTAGTCGAAGGGCCCGCAGCATCGACTAGCACGGCGCTTCCACCGGTGGCTTTACGGAGCGAAGGGGAGAAAATATTAATAGTATATCCGATCAACGCAAGGGACGAGAGAAAAATCAAATCTCACTCGTTCCCTGAAGAGATGCAGTTCGAAGCTCTGTACAGACACACGGCAGACCCAACGGCGGTGAGGGTCGACCTGCCCACGTTCACTCCGCCTACTTCCACAGATGAACCTCCACAATCCGGTGTTTCAACATCAAGTGTCAAACCATCGGAATCTCGATACTTTCCCCTCCCATATTCCAATAACCCAGATGATCAACAAAAACCTAAAGTGAGCCGAAGATGAAACAGTACAGTCTAATATAATATCCAATGTCCGATGTAAATAATACAGGATTCTTCAGGGCTGTTGTAAATCTTGTAAATTATTTTTTTAACACTTTTTAAAACGCTGCAATTATTATTTTTATATTATTCAGAGAAGATGAATTTATAGTTGAACAAGTTTATTGCTGTGTTGAAATAAAGTTTTTTTTATAAATTATAATTGTGTACATATCTTAGGTGTTAAGTGTAGAAATAAGAGAAGTCTAATTTTTAATAAAACTTATTTATTAAAAGATACATTGTTTGTCCTTGAACATTGCATTCCTCAGGAATTAAAACAAAATAATTACTTCTGTAATCTTCGGTTTTATAAACTAAAACTCTTATTCTAAGGCACTTCAAAACATAATACATATTTTATTGAAAATTACAATGATACGAAAAACATAGAACTGCGGAATATTTTGTACTTACTCGTAGTTATGTCAAAGATTTATAGGTATAATTTGGCAAATATACTGTAAACAAAATATGCTAAACTATAAACTTATAATTCCTTCACAGAACGAAACCATGCCTTATGCATTGTATTTTTTTAAAGAATACTTGTCATATTTATATGTGACTTATATTACACTTCTCCTCCAAATAACCTTAATGACTTGGATTCGACAATAGTCCTATTGCTGAGGTTTTCAGTATTACTGAGGTATTTATAACATAGAGGGCAATGCTTTTGATATCACACAACGAAAGACTGAGAGCTTGTGGTGACCAGACTTACCTCATTTTATGAAAGCTGAAATTTTGTTGGCTTATGCGATTGCCGTATAACCATATGTAGTTTAAATTGTGGTAGCTTTGGAAGGTACGAGTATTATCAAGGGTCTAGGGCTTCAATTGTTCAAGAAAAAAACGCATTCTTACTTATAGGATATCATGATTCATGTCCCTAGTTGCCAGACACTTGGTTTCGCTTATGTTACCATAAGTAACCTTTCGCTACCTTAAATGTTTGATCTTTTTAGTTTGTCAAAGAGTTTCAAAAGGAATATATATGACCAATATTCCCGTCTTTTACGACTAAATGGAGGGGCCATTTAGTCGTAAAAGACAGTGTTAGAAGTGGATACGACAATAATCTGGCGGACGGGGATCGAACCAACTCCTCACGATGATGAATCCAGCCTCTACCACTGAGCTGTTGAGGCTAAAAGCTGTCACGAAGCTAAGTAAGTGACTGGGGAACTGGTAATAGAAAATATGATTTCTCATATGATGTCAATGAAAACATGAAAAATTTGTAGATCCCATTCCTATGGGTATAAGGAGATAAATTAGCTTATTATTTTTTTTATTTTTATTTTGTCCATTTCTGTTCACTCACATCGCTTGCCAATTGGCAATACATCAACTTTTGAAATTTGAGGAAAGTCTAGTAATCGCAGGCTCTCGTACTTAAAAAGTACAATCAGTGGGGTCAGATGTATAGGCTACTTCATGTACTTATCGGAGTGCTGCGTGAGGATGCGCGCGGAGGACTTGGCGTCGAGGAACAGCGTGTGCACGGCGCGCACGTGCGGCGGCGCGATGCGGCTCGCGCCCTCCGCGCGCGCCGTCAGCGACGCGGGCGTCAGCAGCTGCGCCGCGTACCTGCACGCGGGAAATTACGTTTGAGAACGTTACAAACCGAACCTCACTATTTATAGAATCTCACTTTTTAATAGGAGATCAGTATTTTTTTTATTATTAATCGATTTTTTCAACTTTCTCGCCTCAGTTTCCACGCGTTAGTGACATATCTAATAGTATTAAAAACTTTGTGAACAATGATTACTAGATATTTGTAAGACATATTTCATATTTAGTCACCTGAGAGTGCTATTAGTGCCAATTTCTGACAGTGCAGTCAGCGCTTCGTCCTCTATAGCGATGCCCTCTGTAGCAGCGCGTAGTTTTAAGATCTGTCAAACAAATGACTAATTAAGAAACACTCATACAAATCGAAACCTGCAACATAGTAAACACTTTAAATTTTTAAAACAATCATTTACAACACATGTTCTGCTCACTGTTGAGCACGAGTCACTTCTCAGAATGAGAAGGGTTAGGCTCGTAAATCCACCACGCTGGCCAAATGCGTATTGGCAGACTACACACACTTAGAGAATTAAGAAAATTGTCAGGTTTCGGACTACTGGTCTAACCCCTCTTATTCTGAGAGTAGACTCGAGCTCAGCAATGAGCCGAATATGGGTTGATAACAGATAGGCTACATTTTGTCCCACAGAAATTCATTGCTCTCGCTGGATTTGTGAAAAAACACAATTTCACGCGAATGAAGTAGTGTCAAGAAGTAAAATGTTATAGAATAATAATATTAACATACCTGTAGGAGTTCAGGTTTGTTGTAAGGGAGTGTTCGTATGATTAACAGTCTATCTAGAAGATCTAGTGGAATGCCGTGCGGTGAAATAATGTCCTCTGTGCCTCTGCAATATATACATTTTTTGTTATTAAATAACATCAATATTATGCAATTTGAACAATAGTATGTTTTATAGGGCAGGTGTATTTTATTTTGCAGTTTATTTATATTGTAAGTATGTTAGCCTATAAAGAAAATTATTTCCCCTCTACTAGGTGGATAGCATAGGATACCTATAAAATTCCAAAAATTCAAAATTCATATTTCAAGTAGGCTCAGTTTACAAGCACGTCAGTTGACTATTTGTAAAGATTCCACCATATATTACTGGGTGGTCTGCTCATCCACAAAAACATACCATTTACAGTGAACAAATAATTATAAAGAATTACACACAAAATTGTATAAATGTGTGGGTGTGTATCTGACAATATATCGGTTGGTACTGTTTATACTGTTTACAATTTACATGTTAGGTGCATGTGCATGACTAACAAGTATAGACAAGCACTAAGTATTGATAAAAATTTATTTATTTTTATCATGAAAATGTGCTAAATTTAAATTAAAGCAATTGAAAAAAAATTCAATATTTATTAAATTTATTTAAGCTACTTGTATGATTAGTTTATTATGAGTAAAAATTGGGTCAATAATAATATAGATGATACATAAGGACTAACCTTATTTTACAACGTCCCCTGTTGGTGGCGAATATTACAATAGGCGCAATCGCTGACTCAAGGGCTCTATGAAGATATGTGAATGTTTCTATATCTAACATATGGACCTAGAAAATAAAAAAATAAACTAAAAAAAAATTGTATTTTCTTAACAATTAATATTAAACGTAAATTAATAATATGTTTTTAAAATGTTGATAATTTTCTAAAAGCCACACCAGACACCATTCTTTTTACTATAATAAAACCAAGCCTTACTCGATGTGTACTGTTTACCAACAAACAAAAAAATGAGGGTATATATTGCTAGTCATTTCACAGCTAATAATATTTATAATTAACTTGTTCTTATATGAATGAAAATAAATGCAATTAATAAGCTTAGGACAATTAGTTATAATTAATATATTTTGAATAACAGTTTATAAAAAACAATACATAATTTAAAATAAATAAGTTATGAAATGACATGCGTTTTCTACCTTCATTTATAACTTGTTTGTTAGTAAACAGTACACATTGAGTAGGGCTGTAGTATATATGGTAATGATCATGGTTGCTAAAACAATAAGAAGAACATAGGTAAAACACATACCTCATCAATGAACAATACTCCTGGTACTAATTCTGCTATTCCCTGGTCGATGTATTTGTTTACAACCTTGTTTATTTCTTTTCTAAGTTTATCTGAAAATTAACAATAATCATTATCCCATCATGTGTTGTTTTGTTTAACTAAAAGATAGATTAACAATCGCAGAATATTTGTAGATCTATTAAAGACGAATATCCCATTGTGCATACAATTAATCCTGATATTTGTAAATTAATTCTTATTTAGTCCTGTCGGAAGAACTCATGTCAGAGCATGCTGAATAAATAATACTGCTGTGCTGAGCGCGCAGAGCAAAAAATAATATGTGGAAGTGGTAGATATAAAATATCTTGCCTATAAAAAGTTGTATAAAATTTTCTTGTTTTATAATTTAATAATACTAGTATACTACATATATAATATATATGTCACCCCTGACTATCCCAAAGAAGTTTTAGCGAAGCGAAAAGAACTAAAAGAGAGAAAAGATCAAGAACAAAAGAAAGGAAAGACAGCTTATATTAGATATGATAAACTAATTATAAAAGAGCAAGAGAACTCGGACTCTAAACGAAAAAGGTCCATAACAAAATCACCCGAAATTACAAAACCAGCAATGAAAGGAAAAGTATATAACAAGGAAGCACCAAATAAGATTAACAAAAGATTTGATATGTTTCGCCCAAGATCTAACAGCTCACCGTCCAATGAAAATCATAAGTAAAGTAAACAAAAATATGCCTACCAGAAGTCAAACATCAATACCAAACAACAACACTACATTAAACACAGAAAAGCTCCCCAACCCGGTTGGTCACCGTGGGGATGTCGACCAATACCCTCCATCTTATAACACAAACACTGTCACCTGCAAATCCAAACCAATTAAGAAGTCAACAAAACTGAAAGTATGTACCTACAATGTAAGAACCCTAGCCTCACCTCAGAGATTATTAGAACTAACTAAGAGCAAGATGTACAAAGCTATTATGATTGTTTAGAAAACTTGATCATCACAAATGTAAAAACTGATCCACAAGACAAAAGTAAAGAACACAAGATTTTCACAAAAAGAACGATTGATTTAATTAAAGAAAGAACAGAACTAACTATGATCAAGAAAAAAACGAAAGAAATGAAAGATAGAACAAGAGACTGCTACAAAGAAACAAGTAAAGCGATTAGAGAAGACTATGAAAATCACAGAAAGAAAGTGATTGAATGGAATCTAAACAACTTCCGAAGTGTAAAAAAAGCTAACAAACAACTTACTACACACAAAAAATGGATTAGCAGACTAGAAAACGACAACAAAGAATCAACGACAAGAAAACAAGTTCTACAATGCGCCACAAACTTTTATAAGCTACTATATAAAAGATAACCAGAAGACAGCCTAGAAGAAAAGTTAAATCACAATAAAAAGATAGAAAAGGTTGAGGAAATAACTGAAAAAGAAATATTACATTACATAAAGAAGTTAAAACCAGACAAAAGCCCAGGCCCAGACAACATAAGTAATGAAGTGCTAAAAATAGGAGCCTGCAAATTAATCACATTCCTAACAACACTTTTTAATAAAGTATTAGTACAAGGAAAAGTACCACATCAGTGGTGTAAATCAAGCATAATTCTATTGTACAAAAAAGGAAACCCGCTAGATTTGGGAAACTACAGACCGATAAGCCTGCTTCCCAGCATCTACAACCTCTTTTCAAGCATCCTGCTGGAAATGCATGCAACCTGTGGAACAAGCAGGCTTCCGTGAAGGGTTTTATACAACTGACCATATCCACACAGTCGAGCAAATAATAGAAAAATTCAGTGAATACAATCAACCACTTTATATTGCCTTTATTGACTACTTCAAGGCCTTTGACAGCATCTACCACAGCTCAATTTGGAAAGCATTAGAAACGTGCGACATAAACAACACATATATAGACATTATTAAAAATATTTACTCAAACACAACTAGTAGAATCAAACTAGAAAATAAAGGCGAAGAAATTGCAATACAAAGAGGTGTCAGACAAGGTGACCCACTGTCACCAAAACTATTTATTGCAGTATTAGAAAATGTATTCCAAACATTAAACTGGAAAAAGAAGAGAATCTGGATCATAGACCAATTCTTAAATCACCTAAGATTCGCAGACGACATTGCAGTATTTGCTAAATCAGCCTCAGAACTTCAAGAAATGATAAAGACGCTGAGTGTAGAAAGCAAAAAAGTAGGGTTACAGATTAACTTTATCAAAACAAAAATAATGACCAACCACCACCAAAAACTAATAAATAATAGAAATAGACAATAAGATAATAGAATATGTAAAGAACTATGTTTATTTAGGAAAGCAAATTTCTTTTAACAAGGACAACAATAAAGCAGAGGTGGAAAGAAGAGCAAATATAGCATGGAAAAAGTTCTGGGCTCATAAAGAAATTTTCAAGGGAAATTACACTGTTAACTTAAAAAGGGTTGTAATGGAGACAACAATTCTACCTTGCCTAACCTACGCCTGCCAAACATGGGTCTACAACACAAGTTTGAGGCATAAACTCATCACCACACAACGTGCAATGGAAAGAAGCATCTTGAAACTAAAAAAAGCTGACAAAATAAACAGTATGATTATTAGGAAAAAAACTAATCTCACAGATGCTCTGGACCATGCACAAAGACTTAAGTGGAGATGGGCAGGCCACCTTGGCAGGCTAAAGGACAAACGGTGGACTAAGAAAATTACCTACTGGAAAGGTCCACTTGGTAAAAGGAAGGTAGGAAGGCCTATAGGAAGGTGGGTAGACGACATTGCCGCAGTGGCTGGCCAAGGATGGATGGAACTCACAAAAGAAAGGGACAAATGGAAAAAGATGGAGGAGGCTTATACCCGAAGGGGCCCATTATTAACTAGTACATAAATTAATTATTTAGATAAATATATAGATTAGTTAGTACTTAACAATAAGTACTATCTAAATGGGAAAAATAAAGCTTATTATTATTAGTATACTACAAGCTATGTATAGAAAATAATGAAAAAAGCTCTATAGATAATATAATATGTACCTGTTATTTCAGTTTTCTTTGGCTTCATCAGCTGGCCCATCATAGACATAATGTCATGGCCTCCTTGAGGTCTAGCATTGGCACAGTCTAAGTCATGTAAAGTCACATCTTGGACTACCTCCTTCTTCTTGTGGACATCGCCTTTTGGTAATGGTACATATTCTTCCGCCTGTAATAAAAAGTTAATTTATAGTAAAATAATATAAGCCTTATTCCATTCCTCAGAATAATATTTGTAGTAGTATTTATGAAAGATGACATTTTACACGGATTCGAAGATAAGTAAACTACGACCGGCTGCTATCTTAATATTTTACAAAAATAATGTAGCTGAGAAGAAATCAACAAAATATACAATATGATTAAAAAATAAATAAATGCCCTAAACAATATTCCTTGAACTCTTGATGTTTTTTGTGTAGAGTGAAAGCTTGACAAACAAATGAATGATAAACACATACAAGTTGTTTTACTTACTTCTAAATCAAATTCTGTAGCGAAAGTGTCACTCCTCCCTTGTCTTTTCACAGCACCAGAGTTTGCCTCAATGTAGATGACATCACCAACATCCACCTTCTCCTTTTGCAAAGACTCGTAAATTGTGGGGTCTAGCTTTAATTGTTTTGTGCCTTTTGCTGTTTTCAATCCAATTATAACATGGGAAACTGTTTTTCCATAGCCTGTAAATATGCACTAACTTTTGTTATCATTGCAGACATAAAATTATAGTTATTGCACCTCAGGATTGGTTTTGTATAAAAATAAAGAGTATGCTAATAGTAAAGCAATTTTGTAGAAATAACAGGGTATCTGTAATTATTTTTTTCACAGCTACAGGGATTTAAATGGTCATATTTGGGACAGTGAAATGGATCGCTCAAAAACGCTCTATAGTAAATAGCACGAATTAATGACGTTGTTGATGCGTGAAACCGTTAATTTCTATGGGTGTTTAAACAAATTTACAAATATCTTTTTTATTTGTGCGTTTATATTTATGTTTCATATAATGAAAAATGTCACATTGAATGTAAGGAAGTTAAAAGTGAATGATTTTTATCTGAGATCTAATTATGAAATTTTAAAATCTCATTTATTTTACAAACATCCCAACAATCTTTCTGTTTTTATTATGTATTAATTAGTACCCTATTCAACACCTACTATTACACCATTTTGATGATGATGAGATGAGGTTGACACTTGGGGAGACAGACTGGTATAGTCCTCCTCCTCCCTTCCTAGGTACCTCCCTCTTACACCATTTAATTACATAGCCATACATTGTGTGCTGTTTTAAGCTGTTGCATATTTTAAAATATCCAGAAATTAATAGTTGCCAAGCTTAGTAGAGCAGATGACATTTAAAGTAGAAGAAACATAATACATCCATTAGTTCATGTTGTATCAGAAGCAATACATCCATTAGTTTAAGTTACCTCCAGCTGGATTCTCTGTTTCTACAGGTGTTAGCTCGGTTACTTCTCCTTCATATACCTCCTTAGTCTCTCTAATGCGCAGACCAATGGCACGGCGAAAATTCTCCATTAGTACTTCTGTCTTCTTAATTTCGGTACTGTACACTTCACTTCCCACCATGGGACAAAAGGGAACCTATAAAAAATCATCATCATCATGTTCAACTCTTCTTTCTAACAATGTTTAACTTGCATAAGTTTGTTATTAGAAAGAAGATAAAACTACAAAAGATCTGACAATTTAATCAAATGAAAACTCCATGACAAGACTTTAGAATAACTCAACCAATTGGTGTTTAATCTTTTTTCTAGAACAAAGATGGTTTTTCTATTTTTTCTAGTATTCCATCTAAACTCTGAGACTATTAAACAGTCTCACTCTCAGAGTTTAGATGGAAGACTGGAAAAAAGTTTGAGATACATAAATTTTATGTGTCTCAAACTTCTTTAAGCATTTTTTTCTTACAAATGTATATAATTTATGTAGGTTAGGATATACATATACAAGGGATATAAAATAGTGACACCAAGGACAGAAAAGTTTAGGAATAAAGGTTAGCTTATGATGTAAAATTGCCAGTGGATGGACACAAGAGCAGAAGGGACGGTGTGTGTGAAAGAGGATATTATGTAACTTTATTTAATTTTATGTTAAATTGTATTTGTCAAGTTATAATTTTACACTATTATAAGTTGACAAATGATAGATGTGAATGAAAGAGATTAACATCTCAACAAAAAAAAAAGTATACATGATTATATTGCAGGTAATTTTTATTTGTATCATTAATTTTGTTTTTCATCGTTATGTCTAAGTTTTCTGTGTGTGTTTTTTTATTTTTTAGATCTACTAGTTAGATACATTTTTCTAGGTTTTGCCACATATTACAGGGAATTCTTTAGTGCTCCACTGTTTGAGTGGACAGTTAAGCCATAATATGTTATAATTTATATTTAATGTGGCATTACTTAACAATAAATATCTTTTCTTTTTTCTTTCTTCTTTCTACGTATTTTGCTGATGATGATGATGATATTTCAAATAAATATTACTTACTTTGTTTCCTAGTTCCTGAGCTATGGCTAATGCAATAGCTGTCTTTCCTGTTCCTGGAGGGCCAGCCAGTAACAAGGCACGACCAGCCATCTTCTTGCTTCTTATCATATCCACCACCAGGCCTGCAGCCTACACACAGGAATATGTGGTATACAATTTTAGCATAACAAATGAACCTTAGCACAAGAACTGTGCCCTTTAAAATATGTATTTATTGTTGTTTTAAAACAAACCAATATACCATTTAGTTTTAAGGTGATTTTTACAACATGTCTTTTTGATGGTAAACATTTCAAATGTCTCATTTATTTATTTGTGTTTACGTGCAGTGGCACTAGATGGCGCCACTCACACTTTAGATCGCGCTATGACTTGTTCATACTACAGTATATGAGGCAAGCCATCGGTTTGCCAAATTGTTGGTGTTCTCAGTTATTGATGCCTACATTGATTGTTTAAATAAACCCAACACCCATCGAGATCAAGCCGTAGTTTCATTTGGTGTGACCCGCGGCCCCAGTTCAATAGTGCACGGTGGGTTTGGGTGCTTCGGCCCATACATTGGTCCTACGAGAGTCGGATATCTGGAACCGAGGACATTTTTTGAGGACAAGTGGTCACTGGAGACCACCCGCCGTACTCGCAGTGGATTGCTGCAGAAACCGAGTACGTAGCATCGACGGAAGGCGCCAGCAGAGGGCGCCATCGGCGCTAGCAGCGGACTGATGACAAGTGACAGCAGAGGACATCAACCACAGATCAACAAGGACAGAAGATCAAATCACATTGGCAGCTGTCAATGTGACACGTGAGTGAAAAAGTGTCAAGTGTCAAAAGTGACGTTTCAAATTTAATACTAATACTTAAAGTAAATTGAACTTTATTTCTTTGGTGCAAATAACTTAAAAATTTCAAGATTGAAAATAGACTTTGGAAGATCAACTAGTAATTAATTAAAGTAACTTAGAAATAATTGCATGTTAATTAAGACTTAGAATAAGTTCACTAAAAACGAGGGAACGGGGAACCTATGCCCGATTTCCGCCAGAGTTAACTAAGTGTAAAACACTTGTAAAATTTTTAAGAAAAAATATTAACTTTGACAATTTTTGGTAGCAAAAAGACTTGTAATTTTTGAGATTTGAAATTTGAAACATAGAAATATTTGAATGAATAGCACAATTTGTAAAATTTATCGATATTGTGAAATACACTTTGTTGTTTTTTATAGGACATCATAGTAATTTAGTTTGAGATCATTTTAAGTTCATTTTTCACTTTAACTTCAATTATAATTTAATATTAAAGTACATTGCGTGATTTATTGATTTTTTAGTTCAACCATGGAAGGTCTATTAAATGTACAATATGAGTTACATAATATAATTAAAAAGGGATACTCTAATTTTAAGAAAACCCCAAAGGATAGAATAACTCTTGAGTATCTAGAAGTTAAATTAGAGAATTTAGAAAAAGATTGGTTAAGTTTTAGGTCAAATAACATAAAATTGTACGAAATATCAGAAGCAGATGCTTTATCTAGTAAACAATATGTCGAAAATGAAATATTTGAAGCTACAGAAGATATTTATTTGTTATATAAATCATTAATAAAAAAAATATTGAATCAGTTTTCTAAAGAACAACCTAGTAAGGAAAAAACTATTATATCAGGTCAACAGCAAAATTCGTGGGTAAAATTACCAAAAATTTCCATTCCCACATTTTCTGGTAAATATTCGGAATGGACCACATTTAGAGATTTATTTTTGGCCCTAATTCATAATAACGAGACTTTAGATAGTGTACAAAAGCTACACTATTTAAAGTCTCACTTAACGGATGAGGCCGAACAACTGATTCGGCACACTCCGATTACGGGCGCAAATTATAGTGAATGCTGGTCACTATTAGAACAACGTTATAATAATAGAAAGTTTTTGGCAAACAATATTTTGCAACGTTTATTTGGTATTAAACATATGAATTTGGAATCAGCGTCGGGTCTGAAAGTACTAATAGACACCACCATAGACTGTTTAAATGCATTAAAAAATATTGATATTGATGTGAGCACATGGGATATTATTATCATTCATATAGTCAGTTTTAAATTAGATCAAGAGACTCGAAAGCAGTGGGAGCTACATATTTCGAGCTCAGTAGATTTGAATAATTTGCCAACTCTTGATCAGTTCAAATATTTTATTGAGAATCGGTTTCGTGCACTAGAATTTGTAGAGTTGAGAAAAGCTTCAGTACAGCGTACCAATGTAACTAGCTCTAGACCAAAGACTTTTGTTGTGACGAATGAGTCAGATAAACTGCGTTGTGAATTTTGCTCAGGTAGTCATAAATTATGTTTCTGTAAAAAATTTGCAAGTGAAGATGTAGAAAAACGACGCGACTTTGTAGCAAATAATTCCATCTGTTTTAATTGTTTGGGCAGTAACCATCGAGTACAGGAGTGCAGAAAATCTGGAACTTGCAGAATCGACAATTGCGGAAAACGGCATCATTCACTTCTGCATCCAGAACAGGAGAGCCAGAGTAGAGCTACTAGTTCAACAGCAAGAGAACCAGTTGAGAGTGCTAGAATTACAACTAGTGCTGAACCAATAGTTTCCTGCTTATCAACACAAAGAAGCTCTAATAGCGGACAGGTTTTACTTGCAACAGCATTAGTAAAAGCCGAGTCTGAAACTGGAGATCAAAATATTAGGGCACTAATAGATCAAGGGTCACAAGCATGTTTCATAACCGAATCAGCTGTGAAACGGTTACAGCTCAAGAAGACTGCAGTAAGCGGAACCATAACGGGACTTGGAGGAGATAGAGCTATTAATTCTAAACATTTAGTGTCTATTAAGTTCAAATCTAGATTCAACAGAGGTCGTAAAATCGAGGTAACAGCATACGTATTAAAAGACATCACAAGTTATCTGCCTGAAAAAAGATTTAATGAAATAAATTGGATAGAACTGCAGAATCTCAGTTTAGCTGATCCACATTTTAATAGGCCTAATAAAATTGAGCTATTGTTGGGAGCGAATGTGTATAGCCAAATTCTGCAGGATGGCATTAAAAAGGATCCAACAGGCAATCTTCTGGCACAAAACACCAGTTTAGGTTGGATTCTGACAGGCAAGGTGACATGTCAAAACCAGTTCAATCGTAATAGTCTGGAAAATATATCGGTCTTACAAACTGATATATTGAAAGGAAATGGAAGAAATTTATAGTGCAAAAAGTATGCTGACAGGTCTGACAGAGGAAGAGCTGAAACGAAAAATTATATTATTAAATAAAATTATTAAATATAATAAATATTTAAAACACAACAGAACAAAAAGGTCGAACAGGACAAAAAGGTCAAACAGGACAAAAAGTCAAATAGAACAAAAAGGTCAAACAGAAAACAAGGACAATCAGTTATACAGTCTCACTAGGAAAACAGGTCAAAAAGGTCAAACAGGACAACAAGGTCAAACAGGACAATTAACAAGGTCAAACAGGACAAGACTTCAAGATCAAATAGGACAGGAATACTACTTAGGACAACAGCAAGGACAAACAGGGCAAACATATACAGGACAAAAATAACCAAAAGATCAAAGGATAAAGGACAATGAAAAGTTCTAGAACAAAAGGGAAAAAACAGAAAAAAATAAAGATTACTTACCTTAGACAGAAGGGAAGATCATTTAACTTACTCGGTGAATCTGCCGGAGATGTCATCCGGACCTGAAACAAAAGGATCAATATTATTAGTTACATCATATCTGTACAATCCATTGCTAAATAACAACTTTAATTATAAAAGCAAAAATATTTATCTAAAAGCTGTTACATATTTAACAGGTTCAATTGGGACGAGCTAATTTTTGAAATAACTACAAAATTGATAGTTTACTTACTTTAGAGAATTAGAAAAACTTACTGCAGGACACGTCCCCGACGGTTGAGTGATCCAGTGATGAATACCACTAAATAAATACACGGATTTTGGAATACTTCTCAACTAGCATGTGTAACCGTGGTTTATTCAAGAATAGATAGAGGAAGGAAACGAAGTTTGTGGCACAACGCTGGTGGCTAGACTTTAATTAAGATAGCAACAGTGATGGATGTTCAAAAGGGATAACACCAGAGCATGGACTGATTCCATTATTGTTCTCCTCGCCTGGCTAAAGACTTAAATAATTAATTCGACAGTTAAAATTTCGAGATCATAGGTCGAGGAGTCTCATATACAATGCCAATGGTAGAAAAGGTTAAGTCGGAAGCAACAGTTACTTGTCAATACAGTTTCAGAAAATATCCTACCAAAAGGTTTTATCTATATTTGGAGATTTACTTACTTCAATCGGAGAGCCTCTGGTAGTTGTACTGGAGAATAACTTAATGTTAAACGTAATCTTTTCAACGAGATGGCAATTTATTCAAAGAGTGATCCAAAGCTTTAAATGTCCTCTCTTACAAAGAGGACCTGCCCCTGGCAGCTGGTTAATAGGTCGGATTCTAGAATAGTACCCAAAGGCTGATAATATAACCCGTGTGATCGCTTTCATGGTGAAAAATACTACTTTCAAAACTTTCATTAAAATAAAAGGAAAAGTTCAAAGTCAAATAATTGATAGTTTTATATAATGGTACAGTTTTTGTCATAGATCAATTTTAAGTTCGCTTATAATTTTGTATTAAATTTAGTTTTTTTTTTGTTCAAATTAATTTTATACTTTAGTATTCTAATCAAACTAAAATTTAAGGATAAGTTTCAGAGTTAAATAAAATCAATGTTTAAATTCAAAGTAAATAATTGATGCTTTGATGGTTGTATATTTAATTCATAGATCAATTTTAAATTAATTTGTAATTTAGTTTATATTTCCAGTTCAAATTCGTTTTATAATTTACTATTCCATTCAAAGTATATAACTGATAGTTGTTACATAGTTTGTAGATTTCAGTTCATAGATCAATTTTTATTTAACTTTATAATCTAACAGTTTAGTTCATAGATCAATTATTAAGTTCATTTTATAATTTAGTGTTAAGTTTAGTTCATATTTCAAGTAAGATTTATTTACAAGTTCAAATTTATTTTACAGTTTTGTATTAATTTTAGTTCACAGTTCAATGAACTTGAGCAGTTCAATTATAATTTTTGTATCAATTTTATATCTCGTTCAGTAAAATCTGAAAAATTTGGAATGTAGGTCAGTAAAGTCAAACCTTGTAAACTTCTCACCAAGAACATTACATGTGGTCACGGTGGGCGGAATAATGAAGGACATTTCGCCACTAAATGTCCTTGGTGGGCGGTATGTTTACGTGCAGTGGCACTAGATGGCGCCACTCACACTTTAGATCGCGCTATGACTTGTTCATACTACAGTATATGAGGCAAGCCATCGGTTTGCCAAATTGTTGGTGTTCTCAGTTATTGATGCCTACATTGATTGTTTAAATAAACCCAACACCCATCGAGATCAAGCCGTAGTTTCATTTGGTGTGACCCGCGGCCCCAGTTCAATAGTGCACGGTGGGTTTGGGTGCTTCGGCCCATACAATTTGTCCTTTTTTTAAATTATAACAACGTTTATATAAAAATATAATACAAAACACTATAAAAAATATAAACCCTCCTCAAGCAACCGCCGGTCAGGGCTCCAGATTCAGGAACCTCCTTAAAATAAGCGCCGTTCAAGAATCACTGCCTGTTCACTGAATCACTTTCTGTTTCTGACTCTTGGACAGTTAAGTTAAAGCTTCCATGAGATGTTGGTCGAAGCTTTTTGCTATATGACCATTGACTGAAAATACTATTGGAACTATAATAGTTGACTTAACATTCCACATATTCAATCACAGTATGGGCCTCGTAGAAACATCCATGAAATTCCTTCCTCTTCCATATTGCTTTACAATCTGAGTTATTAATTACTATAGGCTTGTGCAAGTTCTGTTTGCCAAGGGACAACTTGAGATAATGATCTATGGCATTGCACACCTCACGATTATGGAAGTTCTTGGAGTTCAAGAAGCCATGTCCTCCACACTTGCGTGGGAGGTACAACCTCATTACAGATGAATGGGGGTGATGTATCTGTTATGACGCCAGCAGTTTGCGGACTTTAAAGTCCAGGGAATCCAGTTCTGTTTGAGTCCACTTTAGAATGCCAAAAGTGTATGTGAGGTAGGGGCATGACCCAGACCCAGATAAATTTGATTAATAAGCTTATAAGTTGTTATAAGCTTATTAATTCAAAAGATATTGTTAATATATTTTGAATAATATTTTGTGAAAAGACAATACATGAGTTAAAATAAATAAGTTATGAAATGACATGTATTTTATTCCTTCATTTCTAATTGGTTTGTTTTTCAACTGACTTAAAAAAAGGAGGAGGTTATCAATTGGTTGGAATCTTTTTTTTTTGTTTCTTTATTCTTTCCCATGGGGAAAAGGTAAAGATATTACTCTGTACAGCCAATAATATGTTTGTTGGTAAACAGTACACATCAACACATCAGTAGGGCTGTTGTTATATACTGTAGTCATAAATTATTAATTTATTTTTTATTCAGTATGCAGTGCATTATAGCTTTTCCATATTAACCTATTTATTATTAATTAAATGAATACATATTCATCAGTCAATTCTGCAAAATTTTTGGTATATCATAAACGTAAGCTATGTAGAATTTTCTGTAGAAGAAGTCTCATTGAACATCATCATTATCAAACATTAATGTATAGTTATGTAAATTATGAGACCCTTGTACCATTAATTTTTTACATATTCCTCGTTTTAGTGCAACTGTTTTAAAATTCTTAAATGTAACAAATAATGATTAGATTCTGTACAATTCTATAAGTTTAGTTTCACCCATAGAACTACAAATTCTACTATTACAAATTCATGTAGTGCAAAATTACATTAACTATAATAACATTCTACAAACTCCATGGTAACAAACTATAACCTCTAGTTGTTAATCAATAGCATAAAACTTTCATGATATGCTACGTTAATCTAAATACTCACTGTAATTTAGGCATTGAGGCATAACAAAGAGTACTTAATTTAAAAAAGAGTAAACAATTAAAAAAATCTCATTTCTCACTTCTCTTGCCGATTCTTGACCCACGAGACCGGCTGCCATTTGAATCGGAACCCCATTTTCATCTAGACCTAAGCCTTTTATGTGGCTATGTGCCGAAATTCTTTGAGTCTTTGCAGTACTTTTAACTTCTTCGATTTTCATTTTGCGAAATCACACTTACAAATAATTAATTCGAAAAATTAGACAACAATTTCAATTTTCAACACTAGCCAAACTTCAACAACTTCAATCAAATCAAATTCAAATCTACAGATTATTATGTACTTGTTCAAATCCGTCAAATCACACCACAGATTACAAATTATTAATTCATTATAACTTTTTATTCTTTTTTATTACCAAGCTCTGAGTTCTAGCCTTTTTGAGCCCTATACTACTATTCTCCCTCTACGTTTCATCAACTTCAATTAAGTTCAAAATATATTTTTATTAAATTGGCTTTTCCTTTGAGTTCTAGCTGTAAACCGATTTCCACAAAGGAGTTTGAAAATTTGTTTTATGGCTCCGAGTTCTGATCTTTTGAGCATCGGGCAACTGGCACAAAACTAAACCAAGAGCTTTATTTCAATTCTTTTCTGTCTGATTTGCAGGGTCTCAATCAAAGAGTAAATTAATAAATAAGTCTCAATAAATTAAGGATCTTGAGCTGTAAAATAATTACTTGACATTGACAGTTGACAGGACAGCATTCTTGTCTTTAGTTTTTGGTCGAAGGTTGTTGTTGACTTTGTTTTCAGCA
Source organism: Bicyclus anynana (assembly GCF_947172395.1). Lineage (NCBI taxonomy): Eukaryota > Metazoa > Arthropoda > Insecta > Lepidoptera > Nymphalidae > Bicyclus > Bicyclus anynana. The sequence goes on along the minus strand of NC_069089.1, from coordinate 11,127,597 downwards.
AAGAGTAAATTAATTTAATGGTTTTCAGCTTCATTTGTGGTCTGTGGTTTTCAGTTTCCACCACAGATTATAGGTGGATACTATCTTTATTTTGACGTCCGTGTTTTCCACTGAAAAGGAATGTTAACAATCCAATATTTTGTATTATTCTACAGGTTGAATGGTTAAATATATTATTTAAAGTACATAATTGACCAGGTAGCTTACAACAGCTATGAGGTGCTTCGTTTTATTACCTAAGTAATAAGTATATATTGATTCACAATGGAGTACACTGCTCATAATTTGGAGTATGCAGTGTCAGTATTTTATAATGGAGAACAGGAAGATCGAGCTCAAGCTCATGCTTGGCTCACAGTGGCTCAGCGTGTGCCTGAGGCTTGGAACTTTGTGTGGGAATTACTGCAACCCAACAAGGTAATCTTAGAAGTATACCTATTTTCAAAACAATTCAGAATTTTCATCCACAAATTTGCAGAGCAGTCATAATCATCATTTTCACACATACTCCTCTTGTAATGTCTTCCAAAAAAGTGCAGCCTTGAGCCACAAGTATCCAGCCTCTTCCAACAACATGATACCCCTTGATTATATCAAGAAGGTAACGAACATTCTTGATGTAATCAGAAGAACCTTTTTGGTGTGTTTGTTTCGGTTGCCTTTCCTTGTCCTTGGGACCCCAATGTCCAGCTCTTTGAACTTATGTGCCCTGTTCACTGCCAGTAGCTTTGAGCTTTGTACACCAGTATGATGAAATTGTAAAAAGAATTTCTTTTTACAATTTCAACATACATAATCAACATTCAAAGTATTTGAAAAAAAAAAATACAGTTAAATTTTTTTAGCATGTTCTGTTCTGTACTTATATATGCTACTGCTGATTATTTGTTATAATGAAGTTTACTTTTTACTTATTTCGTCAGTATTTTGAATTGTACTTTTTACTGTACAATCTGGATCACTTGAGATATTCTTTAATAGCTTTAAAATAATAAATAAATAAATGATTTTTTGATTGATGGAGTGAATGACTTAAAATCTTTCAGCTGAAATAGTAACAAAATCTCATTTACATATCTATACTATCATTATCAACATTAACAGCTGATGGACGTCCACTGTAGGACATAGGCCTTACAGGACATACACTGTAGGACTTCCAAACAAAACTGTTTTGACCCACCAGCATCCAGTGGCTCCCTGCAACATCCCTATCTATAGCAATATATAATTCAAATATTGTTTTTCATTAAAATATTGTTCAAAAGATATCAACTTTATGTAATTGTTACAAGCTTATTAATCAAATGTATTATCATTAATTTAGGAACAATTTAATGAAAATAATTATTAGGTCTAAAATGACTAGAGATTTATACTCTAATTTATATTAAATTTGTTTCTTGGTAAACATTGCATAGTGACTTTTGATTTAGTACCTATTAAACATTTGTAACTAGAATGATTTGTCTCAACAATAATTTAGGGTTGAATAATTTAAATAACATGTGATTTAATAATAAATTAATGAACAATAATGAATGTAGTATTTATTGTACAGGGGACAGAAATACAATTCTATGCTGCTACAACATTACATACCAAGATCCTTCGTTGTTGGAATGAAGTACCACCAGAGAGTTATGCAGAACTCAAGGAGAAGTTACTACAATCAGTGATTGCTTACTCTAAAGGCCCAAAGATAGTTACTAACAGACTATGCATTAGTGTAAGTAAAAATGTATTTGTATGTTAATTAAAAGCTATGCTATACATGAGATTTTGTTTATTGTGCAAATATGTTTATCTATTGTTTCCTTAAATATAAAGATTTCTGTACTTCCTATAGAGCCGGGATGGGAGCCGTGATAGCCCAGTGGATGTGACCTCTGCCTCCGATTCCGGAGGGTGTGGGTTCGAATCCGGTCCGGGGCATGCACCTCCAACTTTTCAGTTGTGTGCATTATAAGAAATTAAATATCACGTGTCTCAATCGGTGAAGGAAAACATCGTGAGGAAACCTGCATACCAGAGAATTACCTTAATCCTCTGCGTGTGTGAAGTCTGCCAATCCGCATTGGGCCAGCGTAGTGGACTATTGGCCTAACCCCTCTCATTCTGAGAGGAGACTCGAGCTCAGCAGTGAGCCGAATATGGGTTGATGAAGAAGTACTTCCTATAAAATATATTTTTTAAATTTCTTACTCCAAAATTAATAAAAAATGATTACAATAACTTCACTCTCTAAACTACTAAATGTTTATTTATAGCTAGCAGCATTCATTCTACAACAAGGATCTGCCGATGTAGCTGAGATACTGAGACCATTGTCTACAGTCGAAAATACTTCACTTCTACTAGAAGTTCTGACTGTCATACCGGAAGAAGTGAGTTATATGATAATGTTATTTAAATATTTCATTATTTAGGTTGTTGTGACTCTATGACTGGTTTTGAAGACAGAATCGAGAAAATGCAGCATCTGTGTGCAATACAGTTTTATAAGTAACTTTTTTTCCTGTCTGTATGAATCTGATCTTACTTTATACAGTTCAATAGTTCCATGTACAGACAGTATATTTTCTATTTCTTCTTGCTGCATAAATATTAATAACAATGCAAATTTTTTCAGTACAACAGCATGACTATGGGGACAGCTATGAGATCTAAGAACCGTGCAGCATTAAACCAAGCATCTTCTATGGTTTTGGCTGACATGTTAAGATACTTAGGAACAGTATACAAGTGAGTTGGTAATTCAGGAGATTTTGTGTATGAACATGAACTTTTTAAAACATAAAATAAAATAGGAACTAAAAGTTCAAAGTAAATAATAAACAAACACATATTGTAACTAAGTGTAATGTTAGAGCAAGTTTACAGAATTAAATTCCAATCTTGATACTCTTCAAGGACAATGTCGATACAAACTGCTAGATGGTGCTGATGTTCTGAAGGGTTATCTCAGTTATCACAGTGTAAGAGCGTAAGAGCACGAAACACGTAAATATTATCGTCATCAACCCATATTCGGCTCACTGCTGAGCTCGAGTCTCCTCTCAGAATGAGAGGGGTTAGGCCAATAGTCCACCACACTGGCCCAATGCGGATTGGCAGACTTCACACACACAGAGAATTAAGGTAATTCTCTGGTATGCAGGTTTCCTCACGATGTTTTCCTTCACCGATTGCGACACGTGATATTTAATTTCTTAAAATGCACACAACTGAAAAGTTGGAGGTGCATGCCCCGGACTGGATTCGAACCCACACCCTCCGGAATCGGAGGCAGAGGTCATATCCACTGGGCTATCACGGCTCATTATTATAATAACACGCTATTACCATTATAAGTTATAGAAAGATTTGCATTTTATTTTGTAGATTACACCTTACACTGATATTCTTTGTAAAACTTGTTGCGAAACAAATCTGATTAACTGACATTTCTAGTAATGTTTTAAAATAGGATATAATAAAAAAAAATATCGTCTTTGTATCCTCAGTGATTACAGTACCGCATCGCCCAGTGAAGAAACGGTACACGCGTGGACTTGTGCTGCGAACTGCGTGGCGAGCTGGATCACGCTGGGCGGCGAGGATGCTGTGGACAGCGCTACCACGCTGCCCGAGCGCGCGCCGCTCTGCTGCGCGTTGCTCACCGTCGTGAGAGTGCTCTGCAGGTACAGTTGGCGTCAAGCAACTTCTGGTCACAGATTAACCAATAATACAGATGGAGCGTACGGAACACGACGGTCTCGTAGCCGCTTTAAATACGAAATTAAAAAAGGAATACATTCTCTAGTCAGTACGACATGAACCGTTGCATCAGTAATTTTCAATATTATTCAAAAGAAATGACGTTAAATATACGTATTTAAGTATGACGTATGTTTTTAAATATTTTAAAAACTGTTTACAAAAACTAAAGAAATAAGATGGAGTATTTTTTACATTTTCTTCATCATTCATCTTATTAAACATGACATAGTTACTAATTCATAATCAGTACCTAGCCATAGGGCTAAGTGGTGATGTGTGTAAGTATATTTATTTATTACTAGCGGACCCGGTCAAGCTTCGTTTTGACATAAGTGCACTTATTCTCTATCCCTACTCTACCCCTACCCTACCCCTACCCTACTTCTACCCGTACCCTACCCCTATCCCACCCCTACCGCTTGACTCTTAAACGTTTAAACGAAATAGAAAAGGGCAGTTTTTAGGGTTTTCCCGGAAATTATTTGATTTTTCTCACCTTTTAAACCTTCCCTATACCTCCACGAACATTTCAAGACCAAGATAAGATAAATCCGTTCAGCCGTTTTCGAGTTTTAAGACTAACGAACAGCAATTCATTTTTATATATATAGATTGTAGTAGTCCTAAAAAGTAACATTGTGATATAGATGGAACGAAGCAATGAGCGACACAGCGCTGGAGGCGTGCGAGGCGTGCTTGTCGGCGGTGCGCGCGGCGGGCACGGCGGGCTACGCCTCGCGGCACCAGGGCGCCGCCGCCGCGCTCATCGCAGACCTGGCCGCGCTCGGCGAGCCGCTGCTGGAGGCCAACAACCAGCCGAACTCGCTCAACGAGGTCAGTGCACACACGAAGTGTGCGAGGCGTCGGCGGTGCCTACAGCCACGGAATACTGAATACACTGGAAATTGCTTTGACGACCGACAACGCTTCCCAGGCAACACAATCACAAGCTACACAGCGTCTTCGCCGGCAAAGACGAGGTCCCCGATATCTAACGTCACCCGGATGTGGGTTTTCTAACTCATGATCTCGGGGGCGTCCGGATTGATTCACTCAGATCACGGTTGCACCCTCCCAAATGGCCCTCTAAGCCCTTAAAGAGCCGTTCCGTCCTCTGCCTTTATTTCAGCCGTCATGCACCGATGATTCTGCGCTCCATACCCGAGAATGTGTCCTAAACGAACACACCTATAGTGTAAAAAAATAGCTCACATACACACTCCTTAGATAATTGGGCATTGTTGCATGTAGAGGTCATAATATATCTAGTTAGTATTTAACTTGTTTAGTGCAAGGCAACACTGCTATAGTACTAACTAAAGTTTACTCTATGTAACCGTTATTAAAGTCTGTTTTCTTATAACACAAACACATTAGCGTATGTCATCATACATATGAAAATACGTGGTCCCTGACGCTCGCTCTTTCTATTGCGTTAGCTTTAACGGAATTTTTGTGCGTATCAGTGGCAAAGGATGGAATTTTGACCAATGTGAGCCATCCCAAGAGACGTGATAGCCCAGTGGATATGACCTCTGTCTTTGATTTAGAACGCATAGACTTGAATCCGGTCCGGGGCATGCATCTTCAACTTTCAGTTATGTGCATTTCAAGAAATTAAATATCACTTGTCTCAAACAGTGAAGGAAAAACATTGTGAGGAAATCTCCATACCTGAGAATTTTCTTAATTCTCTAGGTGTGTGAAGTCTGCCAATATATTGGCCTAACCCCTCTCTTTCTGAGAGTAGATTCGTGGTTAACAGTGAGCCAGATATGGGTTGTTAATGATGAACCCATCCCAGAAAAAAGATACAAACTGCCCGCTCGATACAAACTGCGGTTTTTTTTACATCCATTCATATTCATTACAATAATTAATATGTATTGTAAGGTCCCTTGTCCTTACTGTAATAGCAGTAAGTCACCGTCTCACCACTTCACTGTTATATACTATAATGGCCAGCAGCACACGTCCGCCTTCTGTCGATGCCAGAGACAGAATGCCCCTCTCTCTCCCACTACCGGTGTATATATACACAAACACTACATGGCTTTTTAAAAAATAACCCAGCGGGTATCGACCTGTATGAACTGTTCGCCGCTGGCGCGTGTAACTGTTCCGCTACTGTCGGTGTGCAGGAGCTGCTGACCGCGGTGATCACGTGCTGCGTGGCGGTAGGCGAGTGCCACGCGCGCACGCTGGTGCAGGCGGTGGACCAGCCGGGCGAGCACACGCAGGGCGCTCTGCGCATGCTGCAGCTGCTGCTGAAGGCGCAGCGCGCGCCCGGACACTACCCCGTGCACGAGACGCGCTCCAACCTCCTCTTCAGTCTGTGGTACACGCTGCAAGTGAGTTCAACTAAATTATATTTCAGAAGACTGATGAAACATGAGCAAGATGTCGATAACTTGAAGTAATTAAACCTGATGACCCTGATGAGACTTTGAGCATTAGATTCACCGTGCGGGTGCCGGGTCCATTGCTTAGCAGGGAGAAACTTTGAGCAGAGTCTTGGACTTGTGGCCAATTGGTGTAGGGTTAAGGTATTACTTGACAATCGATTAACACTTCTCTGCTTGTGATACCTTAATCAGTTCCCAATACAAGTACCAAATATACATTTCCAATCAAAGGTCAATCGTCCAGAATGATACCTGAATGCCTTCATTATGCTTAACATTTGCAATCTGGTTCACTCTGTTATTACTTTGAATCACTTCAAAATGATACTGACATTGAGCAGTCCACTGCACCCTTCATCATCATTCATTGTCAACTCATATTTGGTTGACTGCTGCGCTCGAGTCTCCTCTGAGAATGAGAGGGGTTAGGTTAGGTCCACGCTACCACGCTAGCCCAATGTGGATTGGCAGACTTCACACACACACACAGAGAATTAAGAAAATTCTCTGGTATGCATGTTTCCTCACGATGTATTTCCTTCACTGTTTGAGACAATTTCTTAAAATGCACAACTGAAAAGTTGGAAGTACATGCCCCTCACTGGATTCGAACCCACAACCTCCGGAATCTGAGGCAGAGGTCCACGGGGCTATCATAGCTCTATTTCATTGCAGGTTGCACTCTACCTATTTATAATCGTGGATTAGGGATGATTTATATTAGACCCAGGCGAACTATGTGCATGTTTGTATGAAACAGTTCATATTACTCAGTGTATCCTTGTCCCAGTCTTAATACAAATTAAGTATTCCTCAACAGGACAAATATTCTAGAACAGTCCAGTTTATGAGTTCTAAGAAATCGTCATACTTGTTTGCTTACACCAAAAGTCGACTTAATATCTACAGCTCGATGATATTTTTGTGATTGTGAACCTTAGCAACATAGTAATAAGGTCCTTTGTAACAAAAAGTAATCACTTTACGATGCAGGACGAGATATTAAATATGGCGAGCAGTACACAAAGGATCAATACAGAATGGGAAAACTATTTCGCACAATTACTTCTGACGCTTGTGAAGAAATCGGAGATGCCGGCAGAGTCGGCGCTCTCGAAGGACGATCAAGAGCTACTGCGATGTTACAGGCAGGACATCGCGGATATTGTGGTATGACACTTATAACAAAGACTTTTTACAAATACCTCCTTCAAAAAGGAATGCCCATCCTCGGCCCTGGTCTATCCAAACTACCCGACAAATTACTTCATCATTATCAACCCCTATTATGTATGCATGTATACAGGTTTCCTTTTTTCATTCAAAATAATAGCCAATTTGATGCAAGACATATGTATTTTAAAATATGTCTTGCATCAAAATATGTCTTGCGTAAATACATATGTACAATATGACCCTATTAAAATTGTATACATAGCTTTTAGCTTGGCGCATGTTAGCACCTCAGAGAAAAGAAATATAGACGAAATTTCGTCCAATGGCGTAATGGCGTCGGAGTTGCCCCAGTCCTATCTCTTTCGTACCAACGCAATGAATTTATTTCTATTTTCGGTAGCGTCACCATTGGTTGAATTTTGAATTTTTGCTCTTCACGTCGGTCGCATATTGGCGCCAATGGCACCTAAGAACTATAGCTTGGCAAGTTAATAAAGACACTCCCATGATATGCGGGCGACGGGGGGAATAGACTGCGCCGGTGTGTGGTTGTGAGCGTGGGGTATAACTACCCCCGTCCCGGCCCGCGCGGTAAAATCGGTAGTGTTATGAACGAATTTGCCAATCTTTACTTTTCAGTGCTCATTTTGCTTGTAGATGTACTGCTTCAGCGTCCTGGGCGAATCATCGTGGTCGTACGTCGAGAACGCGTACAATGCAGCGGAAAGCGATTTACAGCGCGAGTCAGCGCTGCACGTGTTCCTCGCACTGGCGGATGCAGCGCCGCCGGATCGCACGGTCCCAGCGCTTGCGGAATTGCTGATGCATGCGCTGGACCTTGCTGCAGATCCGAGTAATCTTGATACTCGCGTTTTGCACACAGCGCTCGATTGCCTGGGTAACTTTATTTGTATGAATAAATGTTTAATTTTAGATTCACTATTTGTGTTATGGAGGATGTGCAGAAACCTGACTGCTTAAGCGTAATGAACTGAAAAAAGGAAAATCAAGTATCACAATTTGTATTGTTTCATAAACGTATAAAAGAAAGTTACACTATTTATAATTCAAGAACGGCTGGACCGATTTGACTGAAAATTGGTAGAGAACGAGCAGACGGATATAGGATACTTTGGGTAGGGGTAGGGTTGAGTAGGGATATGGTAGGAAAGGGTTTCTCACGTTGACGAAGTCGCGGGCGTCCGCTTGTATCTATTTAAAATTTCAACTAAATATTTTATGTATTTTTAGATTTAAAAACCTCAAATAAGCAGCCGTTTAATAATCTAGGTTTAGCAGACTCAGAAGTGGTTTATAAACAATGAGAAAGCTAATGTCGAACAAAGGTTTTGATTTACAACATTTGTCATACAGTAACCAAACTAAAACCCTAGAATGGAAGAGAATGACCTTGAGTGGAGTCACGCACTTGTGAACGTTGTGTGTAGGGTTAAGCACGTCCTTGACAGTTAACCAATACTCCCTTTTTTCCACTCAAGTCACTCTCCCCGCCTATCCCAAGTACCCATAAAGAATTACACAACAAGAAATGTAGACTGTGGACGGCTTGAAAGCCACGAGCGTACTGAAGCCGAGAGTACGACGAGCGCCATATATATATATATATATATCGCAAGTCGTTCCCGCCAACCTGTCGCTACCCCTCTCTTAATCCCTACTCTTTACGAAACAAGTCGCGCCATTCGACGTCATATCCGTTTCAGACTATTATTTCGTACACCAGTTTATTGTTAGACTAAATAAAATAACGTACGTACGTTCGTGCGCGGTGGTTCAGGCGCCTACGCGTCGTGGCTGAGCTCGGTGCAGAGCCCGCAGTCGGCGCTGCTGGGGCAGAAGTGCATGCGCGCGGCGGGCATGGCGCTGCCGCGCTGCCCGGCGCCCGCGGCGCTGGCGCTGCGCAAGTTGTGCGTCGACTGCTACGTGCCCGCCGCCGAGCTGGTCGCCGACATCGTGCACGTCGCGCAGGTGACTGCCGACTAACCGACTGACCCTGTACCCGAGTTGCACGTCGATTCTCTTTCTACGATCGCAAACGCTTGGCAAACTAGAAAAATGTATGGGAATGACAGATCTCGATCACGTGTCCTGTCGATAGCAAATATAATTCCTATACCTTTTTCTAGTTTTCGAAGCGTTTGCGATCGTAGAAAGAGAATCGTACTACTTGGCCACAGGGGAAGCAAGTACAGTCGTTACTTATCCTGCCGCGTTCATGCTGCTAGTTCTACCCACCGCTCACAATTTTGTTAAAGTCAATTTTTTGCGCGAGTTAAGTAAGCAACGTGTGGACAGACAGACAGTCCAGACTATGAAATGAAACACATGATTGTTTAAGATACATAACCATATTGTTGTTGAAACACCACTTGGTGAACCTATCCAAGGCTTCCTGCAAAGAATTTGAATCACTAACCGAAATTATTGCTTTTAAATGTTTTAAAATTATTTTATTTTAGTTTAATTATGTTCATAATGTAATTGTGTGATAGATCCATATCTATATTTATAAACGCAAATCTAAATCAGTTTTTTTCCTAATTAGTCTAATTAACCTATTTATTATTCTTTTTATTTTAACTCAATTTTAATTGTCATAACCTATTGGCTCAGACCAATTATAGAAGGACCTGTATCACACTCATAGTCACGAACAAAATTGTCTGTCATTTTCTGAGGAAAACGAGCTTAGATTTTGCATATATCTTATACTAAACTAGAAGTTTTTGCCCGTTTTTTACACAATCCAATTGCACAAAAAGAAATTTTTACGGAGCTCTTTAACCGACTAACACAACTATTTAACGTCGATTCTATAGAGACAGTTTTTATAATCGCATTAGATCGTTGGTCATATACTTTGACAGAAAAGTAACGTCTAGCGAGGCAGGTCCTATACAATAGTTGGTCTGAGCCTGTTGGTACCCTATAAAAAAAATCATCGGTATACTTGTAAAACTGTGGTTGTGCGTCCAGTCCGCGAGCAGCACGACGGACGCGTGGACGCGGCGCCAGCTGATGAGCGCGGCGGGCGCGGCGCTGGCGGCGTGCGAACCGGCGGACTCGGGCCCGCTGCTCGCCGGCCTCGCGCAGCGCCTGCTGCGGGACCTCAGCGCGCAGGTATACACACAGCATCAGCTGGTCTATTCACTAATTTGGTCTTTATTAGCAACCTAAATCAAAATCAAAATTCATTTATTTCAAGTAGGCTCAATTTACAAGCACTTTTGACACGTCAGTTGACTATTTGTAAAGATTCTAGCACCGGTTCGGAAGGCAGGTTCTGCTGAGAAGAAACCTGCGAGACACTGCTCTTTAAAAAAAATCATACAGTATTATAATTTACAATTGATGATAACATTACAATTTCTTATAGTTTTACTTTTTGTGTGAAGGTGGAAGCTGATCCAATGGCCTCCAAGCGCTTTAATCTTTAAGGAACTCATCAATGTTGTAGTAACCTCGAATAAGTAAATGTTTTTTAATAATTGCTTAAGGCTATGCATTGGCAGGTCCATCACAGTCTTGGGGATCTTGTTATAGAAGAGTATACCCAAATCTATTAAAATTAACAGCAAATCAATTGACACAATGTCATCTACATACTGTATGATATCCACCAGTAAGCACCGGATGACATTTGTTACATAGAATTTTGTATATGTCAACAAGCTTATGTCAAAGATAGTGAATTAGCCTGCAGGTAGCTGGTGGACTTATTATCAACTTCGTGCGGTCTTCTTTAATAAGCTTGTTGACACTTTTTTTTAAATGATCTTAAATTGTTTATTATCATTCTACAAAAAAAAGTTGTCATATTTTGTTGAGACGACATGAAAATTTTAATTTTAATATTTTTTGAGCCAAAACGCCTATTGGCCATGAAGGTCTATATTGCAACTGTTTCATGACGTCACTATAACAAATCCCTTACAAACGGAGCGTTTGACAAAAATATTGGTTAACAATTAGTTTTTCGTTTAGTACATCAGTAACATTGTGACGTCACAAAAGGGACGATAGCGTTTTTTACTTTTGGAATATTTGAAAAAATACATGATTTTTAAATTATGTTTTATAAGAAATTTTTGACTATTTAGACTATGGACCTGTTTCGCAACCACCAATCACCAACCAAAAAAGTCGGTCGTTTTTTGAGGGGGACAAGGTAAGCTCACACATCGAAAATATTTAACATCATTAAATATGTTCTGTGTCCATACACTACACACAACTATAAATTTGACTCGCAATACATACACGCGTAATTTTTTTTTTTTTTTTCTAACAAACACATCGCTTAGACTATCCACAGAATATATACATAGAATATTCGATTACTTAATCGATTTTTTACTGTTCCGTTAAAAGAATCGATTCTTTTTAGAAATTGTTTTTATTACAAATGTGATAAACTTAAGGTAGGAATACTAACAAATGAAACGTTACTCCATCTTTTACTAAACTACAAGTTTTTGGCCGTTTTTTATGCATTCAATTAAATAAACCGGCATTTTTAGGGAGCTCTTTACATGACGAAAACGATTACAACAATGAAACATCGATTCTATAGCAACAGTTTTTGTAAACGCGCTAGATCATTGATTTTTGATCTTTTCCAGAGGGGTAACGGTTAGCGAGGCAGGTCCTGTTATTAATGGTCGAAGATAAGAAATCCTTAACTTTTATTAATTGATATCGATATATAGGACCCTTATTCCATGTACTACACAAAATTAATATTGTTTATATTAAATTTGATATGAATTAACTAGCCTAATAAATAGTGACATAAGTATATTGTGTGTATTGTTCACGGCAGTGAGTGTTCGGTGGCAGTGTGTATTGTTCACGGAAGTGTGTGCTCGGTGGCAGGTGCGGTCGGGCGGCAAGTGCGGCGCGGCGGAGTGCGTGGCGCTGCTGAGCGCGCTGCGCAACCGGCCGGCGATGGCGTACACGCTGTTCCGCACGCTGCTGCCCGCGCTGCGCCTCATGCCCGACAAGCCGGACCTCGTGCAGGTAACTTGTACGCGACTTTGTAGTAGAGGATTGGGATTAGTAACGACCTTCACCCATCTGTTTATTGGATGAAAATTGTTTTATTTGTATATCAAAATTTTGTACGTTAAAAATACATTGCGAGTAATTTGCCACAAAAACTCCTGGCCAAACTATCATTAACAATGGTTAAAAAATGAAATAAAAAAAATATAAAAGCATTTTATTTCCAGTACTTTATTACCAGAATTACCTACTTTTTTAAAAATTTGTGTGTAATAATTTTTATGGTATTTATTTAAAACAAACTATATTTTGCTGGAACCCCCCTCAGGTAATGGTTCCAAGCAAAATATAGTTTGTTATTTTGTATAGTTTTTTTAAATAAATACCATAATTTTTTTTTTAAATAAATCCACCTGTAAAGATTTCCATTTTTCCCAGTCATTAGCGATTTGTAGCCATTGTGGACCTGCAATTTTTTTAATATCATCGTCCCATCTAGAGTATGGCTACCTCGGTAGCGCTTGCCCGCTGGACCTTTCCATGATGTCACGGTTTTTGTCCATCTTTTGTCTTTGAGTCTGGCTATATTATTATCATTAACCATTATTATCAATGGTTAATAATGGTTAATGATAATTTGGCCAAAAGATATGTACCCTAGATTAACATATAGACATATTTTTATCCCGAGAAAATGCATGGTTCCCGCGGGATTTGTGAAAAACTGAACTTCACGCGAACAAAGTCGCGGGTAGTTGATCGATACTCATGTGTAACTAAGCTAAATAAATCTATACCCGATGCCCGGTTTTTTACCCGACTGCAAGAAGGGTGATTTTCGTGCGTATCTTGTATGTATGTATGTATGTAATATTCTTTATTACCTCATATCTTCCAAACCACTGAACTATTTACGTAATTAGGATATCGTTAGAATTGTCTCAATAACCCAAGTGTTCTTAGATAGGTAAAACTAAAAAAAAAATTAAAAAGACGACGATGTATATCATGGCCATGTTTAAAATTAGAAAAACATTATTTATTAGTTGTCTATACAAAATACGCGAGGCGGATGACTATAGGTGCGAGCAGGTTTGTGAAGTGAAGTTATAAAATAGACTAAATTAAATATATTGATTACAAAAATCGGCTAAGTGCGAGTCGGATTCGCCCACCGAGCGTTCCGTAGATTTTTTTAATATTTGCTTAACCTCGGTTGGACGTATAAATTATCGTACTTCGTAATAACGTAATAAATAAATCCGAAATTAACCATCTATCGTAACTGAAAAGTGTGAAATAAATTAATTAATTAAACAAATAAAAAACCCGACTGCATAAAGTATAAAAAACAGTTTTCTAATTGCTTTCTACCCTTCTGGACTGAGCTTGTTTTTTTTCTTTTCAGTTTTTTTACACTTTTCAGTTACGATAAAATCATTACACCAATGAAAAAAAATTTCATCGTCTCTCTATATTTCCACGAGAATTAAATCGTAATAATTAAATAAAATTAATTAGTTGGTATATCTTAACACAATGTTTATTATTTCAGCCAATGTTTGAAATACTGAAAAACACATTATCTGCGCTGATGGGCGAGACCGTCCTTATCGTGAACGATTTAGAGAAACTCATCACAGCGGGCTTCGACACGGCGCCTTGCCCGGCCGGACTGGATGTTATCAAATTTGTAAGTTTTCTCCTTATTTTTACCCGACCGTGACAGAAGGAGGGTAATGTTTATTGACTGTATGTATGTATGTATGTCTCTGTATGTCCATTTCTTTGGCATGCTCTACAGCCCAAACGGCTGGTTGGTTTATGACATGAGGTATCATTGAGTTCGCTAGAATTGTTGTAGTGACAAGCTATATTAATTTTCAAAATGGCGCCCGTAAATGAAAAAAGGTGGGGGGATGGGTACGTTTTTTTCTTTCCTTCAATTCATTACAGGGATTATTTATTTTTATAATAATCTTTGTGTACAGTTCAGAGCTCAGTTGGACTGAGAAATGTGCACTTATACTACGGCCTAAATATACTTACAAATTGAAAAATTAAAGTAGAAAACGCATGTCATTTCATACCCAATTTATTTTAAATTATGTATTGCTCTTTTATAAAATGTTATTTAAAAGATATTCACTATGTATATCTAATTGTTATAAGCATATTAATATTATTATAGCTTTTTTATTTTTTACAAGTTAGCCCTTGACTACAATCTCACCTGATGGTCAGTGATGATGCAATCTATGATGGAAGCAAGCTAACTTGTTACGAGGAGGATGGAAATCCACACGACATCGCTCGGCGATACGTGTTTGCCGGTAGAGCGGTAACTAGCCACGGCTGAAGCCTCCCACCCAGACCTGAACCAATTAAGAAAACCTCAATCGACCCACCCAGGGATCGAACCTCCGTCTTGTAAATCCACCGCGAGAGAGAGACAAATATCTTAGCATTCCATGGATTCACCGTGCAGATACCGGGTCCATCGCGTGGTAGAGAGAAAATACCAAGCAAAGTCCAGGACTTGTGACTACTGGATGTAGGGTTAAGGAATTCCTTGACGATCGATCAACACTCCCTTTCTCTGCTCGTGTTGTCCTCCAAATTTGGTAAGATCCTATTAGAGCTAGAGCAGCTTTGGATACTCGTTCTAATATAGAACTAGCTGCACTTCTAGAGACCAGTGCGCCACGGAGACCGAAACAGCCTAACTGTATGGTGATATTTGTGACCATTGGCGTATCTAGGATTATTTCCTGGGAGGGGGGGTTGGGCGCTGGTTCTCGACCAAAAGTATGTAATTGTTATTATTTGACATTTAAAAACATTTCTATTTGTAAAACTATCAGTATTTTGGAGTCCCTATAATATAATTCTAAATCAGTGACCCACAATTTTAGGGTGGGCTCGGCCCACCCGGCCCTTCGCTATATACGCCTATGTTTGTGACGTCAGGTTTCCCTGTTCACGGGCAGAGTGTGGGCGGGCGCGCCGAGTGTGTTGCGCGCCGGCGTGGTAGCGAGCGCGCGCGCGGTGACGCCCGCAGACAGCGCGCCCGCGGGCGCCGCACCGCGCCCCCCCGCCTGCCCCGCGCCCGACCTCGCCGAGGAGCTTTTCGCGCTGCTCAGCGCGCTCACCAAGAAGCAGCCCGTAATCATCGACTGGATTGAAGATTTACTGCCCGATCTAGTCAACTTGGGTGAGCCTCTGCTTCTATTCTAATCAATACGTAAACAAAAAACTCTTTAAAAAACACATTTAGGTATTTTGAGATAAATTAAATCGTTTCAAACAAAGGTTCCCAGGTTCCATTTAATTTTGTGTTAAAATCAAAATAACTTTTACTCACTAACTAACTTGTAGTGTGTCCTAACACACTTGAAACGGAAAAATAAAATCTTTTTAACAAAAACATTTAACCGACTTCAGTTGAGGTCAAGAAATATTTTTTTTTTCATATTTTTTCGAGACGTGATTAAATGAACATTTTAATTTTTAAATATGTTTCTGACAGTACAAGTCAAAAAGCCTGTCGGCCGTAATATATTATAACCCGTTATAGGGACTACTATTGCCAAACACGTACACTATTCATACAGTTTATTAAAGTACTAATGGTTTACAAATAAAATAACTGGGGTTGTTACATAGATTTACGTAAATAGCGCACTCGATAGGAGCGCGTCCGTTCGCTATTCAATGTTGTGGACGACTAACTATGCCTATGCGCGGCGCGCGGGCGCCGCGGTTAATAGTGTTGGGAAACGATTATAGTGATGCGCTATAACCTCCCCCTCCAAGTCACAACTACGGCCCGGAGGTGACTTGGAACTGCTATACACTGGACTTAGTCCGAGAACCCTGGCTTAGTTTTAGATTTTCTGGGTCTACCCCGTTTTCTGCATTCCACAATTGGCTCACTACCCTCATATGGTGTAAGAAGGCTTGCGTGGTACTTTCCTTTTACCACATCATTCTTACCCAGCACCTCATAGGCAGTTGGGGACAATGCTTTCCCAATTCGATACGGACCCTCTCGTCGAGAAGCAAATTTCTGAGCGAGACCTTTATTCTTTTTTCTGACCGGTTGGCTATCGACGAGGACCAGATCACCTTCCTCATAATTAGGTCCGTTACGACGGCCCTTATCCGTCGTTCCTTTCCAAATATCTTTTCCCGGATCAATTTCGTTTCGAACTATCTTTCTTTTCCCCGGCGTCACCCGATAGGGTGGCGTAGATATGGGCGCTGCATCGCCAGTGTTAATTCGGTGGACAGCAAAAGGAGTAGGGTCTCCCCCTACACTGAAAATATCCTCATTAGCTTTAAGCAGCGAAGCCAAGTCTTCCCTGTTATTAGGCGAAAGAAATGTACCCTCACACTCACGGAGACCAATTGTGGAGCTAACTATGTCCCGGTTTTCGATTTCATACCGTAGGTCATATTCAACATTACCTCCCGTTTCGCACAAAGTATACCGATTTGTAACAAAATTTACTGCCAAGCCAGTGTCTCGGACGAAGTTCATACCTAACAACGAATCCTGAGCGTCAGGTAAAACTACAAATAAAGTTTTGACGGAAACTCCCTGTAATATCACGTTTACATAAGCTGTCTCCACGGTTTCTACACGTGTTGATCCGTCAGCGAACTTTAAATTGGCTTTTACAGAACCAAAAACTTGTCCGTTTGCGCGCAAATGTCTCGTTAAGCTGATACTGGCCACGGATTGTTTCGCTCCGGTATCTAATATCGCGGTACCTACTTTATCAAAAATTTCTATATCGAAAATTGGCCTCATTCGCGGATTAAGACAACACACAGTATCGATAGTCATTGACTGAAACGCCGAAGTGGAGGACGAAACTGTGGAAGACGAAGGTGTGGACGCCGCACGTCCCTCTTTGCAGACTACGCAGTTCGATCTTATCACTCCTGGAGCGCCGCAACCAAAACAGGTAATCGATGCTGTACTGTTATTTGGACGAAATCCTTCCACCGTCTTGGTTTCCTCTTTCTTCTTTAACCGAAGGCAAGAATCCTTATGGTGTCCAAACTTCTTGCAATAAAAGCACTTTTCATTTGTCTTTTTGCGATTTGCTGGCGGTGATGAAGTTTCTGATGACAAAGGAACTTTCGAAGTCAACTCCTGCGGCACCTCTTTGGCATGCCCTCTGAATTCTGGACGTCGACTCTCATCGAATAGGTCTTCAATGCGTCTCGCTTCCCTGACCAGTTCCATGAAGCTGGTGAAAGAGCTACGGGCCACTTTTTCCCGAATGCGCCTATGCAATAGTCCATACACCATATCGAGCTGTACCTCTTCACTTAGCATATCACTGGGTAACTGTGCTAGAAGAGCGCGCGCTTTGCATATGTATATGTCCGTGGACTCTTCCCGTTGCTCTTGCTTAAATAGTTCCCTGTATATACGGTGAGGTGGGAGACGAGGCCCAAATGTCTGTTTTAGAAGCTGAACTGCCTCTTCCCATGAGGTCACTGTCTGTTTGACTCCTTGCCACCACGTCGCTGCGATGCCGGTCAGGAGCATCGGCAATCCGCGTACAGCGATCTTGTCATCCATTGCCACACAGTCTTTAAATATCTCGATCGAGTCTAGAAACGATAACACGTCACTGGTTTTTGAGCCATCAAAACGTGATGTACACTTGGTAAAATTCCCCGAAGTCGTAGGTGTCGGCGAAGGCACGCTCACACTCTGAGCACGCGCCACGTGCTGAAGTATCATTTGTAGTTGTTGGTCAGTCATCATAATGGGCGCCGGCGATGACGACGCGCACCCACCAGGCGATGGTGGTGCGTCGAATGCAGCTTGCGGCACATCCCTACTGGCATGCGACACGCCAGCCTCGGCGATGGACTCGACAGAAGATGACCTTTCGAGTCCCGATCGCGCGTCATCAACCCTCCCGTTGACGTGACTCCGTGTTCGCGGCATTGTTTTTAACCACGGATACAAAACACGAAATCCTAAAACAACTCAAAAGTTCGTGGTCACCCTACACTGCGTTCTGGAACGACAACAGGTTCGAACACGTTTGCACTCGTAGTTAGGTAAGTACACCCCACAGTTCAAAACGAGTGTTTAACACAACTAATAACGTAAACCCAGATTTAAAAGTTCTTTCATACCACTAAGTACGTATGAATAGGTACGTACCTCATAAGTCCGTAGTTCACAATTTTTATGTATAAAATAGACTGACTTACGAGTACTTGAGTTCAATTTGTATACTAAACACACAGACACACACAGATTAACCAATTTAAGACGACACACAGAAATTTGAAAGTTCCTTAATCTTGTTTGAAGTTCTATTTAATGAATAAAGTTTTAGGTACACACTAAAAGTCTTTGTTTACACGTTCAGGCCTCGAGTTGGGCTGCCATTTATAGGGACTACTATTGCCAAACACGTACACTATTCATACAGTTTATTAAAGTACTAATGGTTTACAAATAAAATAACTGGGGTTGTTACATAGATTTACGTAAATAGCGCACTCGATAGGAGCGCGTCCGTTCGCTATTCAATGTTGTGGACGACTAACTATGCCTATGCGCGGCGCGCGGGCGCCGCGGTTAATAGTGTTGGGAAACGATTATAGTGATGCGCTATACCGTATATATATTTCAACTGTTTCATGACGTCACTATAACTATTCTCATACAAATTGAGCGTTGGACAAAAAGATTAATTAACAATTAATTAATTCGACGTTTATGTTGGTAACGTCACAAAACGGACGCAGCGTTTTTGACGTTAGGTAAATTTGAAAAAATACGTGATATTTAAAATTAAATTTTGATACGACTCAACTACCCTATTGACCGCATCTAATTGAGTCGCATAGTAAACAACGAAAGTTATTTAAAAAAAAATACCTAAATATACATAAACAATGTATAGTTGTGTTTAGGAACCTTAAAAACTGTACTCGTATATAAATAAATATATAATGGAATGAAATACAAAATAATTGTGCATGCATGCGTTCAGTAGAGTAGCTTACTTTTTAGTGGAGTCATCATCATCATATCAGCCGATGGACGTACACTGGTGGACATAGGCCTTTTGTAGGGACTTCCAAACATCACGATACTGAGCCACCTGCATCCAGCGAATCCCTATCAGCTGATGGACGTCCACTGCAGGTCGACCAACACTTCGCTTTCTAGTGCGGGGTCGCCATTCCAGCACTTTGGGACCCCAACGTCCATCGGCTCTTCGAACTATGTGCCCCGACCAATTGCCGCTTCAGCTTCGCAATTGAGCTATGTCAGTGACTTTGGTTCTTCTGCGGATCTCCTCATTTCTGATTTGATCACGCAGAGAAACTCCTAACATTGCTCGTTCCATCGCCCGCTGTGTGACTCTGAGCTTTCTTATAATGCTAACTATGGGCATTATTCAGTGCAGTAGCTTTAGTAAATTCAGCTCACTTTTTGCGGTGATTTTGTAGGCACATAACAAGTCTGTACGTTCGTACATAAGAAAATACTACCTATACTTTTGCTGTAACTGGTCTATTTTGTTTTCCACAAATTCGTAACATTAAATATCTATACTAATATTATAAAGAGGTAAAGTTTGTAAGTTTGTAAGTTTGTCACATTTTTGAAATGGGGTAATCTTCGGAACTACTGGTCCGATTTTAAAAATTCTTTCACCAGTAGAATGCTACATTATCGGGGAGTGCTACAGGCTATATTTTATATTGGTATCATATATATTAGCCGAGTTATCACTGTTTTTGTCATACAGGTCGGACTGAAAATCCTCTTAAACAGACTTATTCGCATGCGCTGCCCTACCTATTGTGTAAAATTGAAATTAATGTATGGAGACTTTATGTATCTTTAAAAGTTCTACAAAAAAGTCCGCGACACCATATATCTATCTTCTATATATTAGCAGATATAGTACCTTTTGTGTTTTAAAAATTATTAATTTCATATACTTAGGTTTACGTCATTATTTATACAACTAAACTTTAATCCTTATTAAAATAAATTATTTAATAATCACAAGGATATTATGGAGATAAGATTTGCCCTTTACAGTATGTTAATTACTTAAATAGTTTCGGAGATAATACAAAATTTCTAAAAGACGCAGAAATTCCGCTATATGACGCCCGGCGCTTTCATTTACGTAGTTCCCGTTCCTATGTGAATATGGGGATCAAACATAGCCTATGACACTCGCAAATAACGTAGCTTTCTATTGGTAAAACAATTTTCCAAATCGGTCCAGTAGTCCACACGAACTTTACCTCTTTATATTATTAGCATAGAAGTCTCTGTTTCTCTTGGTCATACCACTACTCTCGAAGGACTGGACCGATTTTGCTAAGGGTAGGAGTAAGATAGAGAAGTTACAGGGTACGGGTAGGGAAGCGTAGGGGTAGTGTAGGGGTAGGGTAGGTTTAGGGCCGGGTTTAGGGTAGGGGTAGAGGTAGGGTAGTGGTAGGGTAGAGGTACGGGTAGGATAGGGAAGTGGTAGGGTAGGGGTAGGATAGGCGTGAGATAGGGGTACGGGTGTGATAGGGGTAGGAAAGGATAGGGTACGGGGAGGGTAGGGGTAGGATGGGGGTAGGGTGTAGGTAAGGTAGGGGTAAGGTAGGAGTAGGTTTGGGGTAGGGTAGGGGTAGGGTGGGGGGTAGGGGTAGGGTAGGGGTAGGGTAGATGTAGTGGTAGGGTAGGGTTGGGGTAGTGGTATGGTAGGGGTAGGGTAGGGTAGGGGTAGTAGTAAAGTTGACATCGTAATTTACGCGGACGAAGTCGCGGGCGTCCGCTAGTAATAAATACTTTGACTAATTCTTAAGGTGTTAGATTTTGTACACGTTGTAAAGATTTTCTTTGTTCGCGTTGAAAGTCGACGTGTATTCTCTTTTGACGTGTTGGGAGTTACAGCGCCTTTTTGTGTCCTCTCCGTACACCAGTTCGCGAATATGAAAATAGCTCGCGAACTCAGACCAATTATAGAAGGACCTGTCACGCTCATAGTCACGAGCATAATTGTCTGTCATTTTCTGAGGAAAACGAGCTTCGATTTGGTATATATCTTATACTAAACTAGAAGTTTTTGCCCGTTTTTTACACCATTCAACTTCACAAAAACATATTTGTGGAGCTCTTTAATCGACGAACACAATTACAACTATTTAAAATCGATTCTATAAAGACAGTTTTTATAATCGCATTAGATCGTTGATCATATACATTGTCAGAAAAGTAGCGAGGCAGGTCCAATACAATAATTGGTCTGAGCTCGCGAACAATGTCTTTAGTATGAAATGTCGTTGGCCAGCGTGCAATTGCGTGCGGCTGTGGGAGGCGGGCGCGGCGGGCGCGGCGTGCGGCTGGCTGGGCGCGCTGGCGCACCGGCGGCCGCTCGCGCTGCAGGCGTCCGCGCCCGCGCTCACGCACACCGTGCTGCGCTGCATCGGTGAGTCACCGCTAACTCACACCAATAGGGATATACTAGCGGACGCCCGCGACTTAACCGCGTGGAATTTAGTTTTTCACAAATCCCCCGGGAACCATGGATTTTTCTGAAATAAAAAGTAGCCTGTGTGTTAATCCTACAGGGATTTAAAGGGTCAGATTTGCGGCGCTGTCGCGGATCCCTGAAAAACGCCCCATACAAAATGGTACCTACGATTTAATGACGACGTAGGTGCATAATGATCGTTAGATTTGTATGGGCGTTTTTTCATCCTCCTTCTAACAAGTTAGCCCGCTTCCACCTTAGATTGCATCACCACTTACCTTGATGAGATGGTCAAGGGCTAACTTAAAAAAAAATATGGGTTGATTATGATGACGTCAATGTGGTCTCGTTTTTGAACGTGTAAAATCACACATAAATGATTTATTGAGCAATAAACATTTTTTATACAGAATAGGTTGAAACGACGGTTGTGCTAAAATCTTTAAAAGATTTTGTGTTACAACCACCATCTCTTCATCTCTTCACGAACGAAGATTACAATATTTTAAGCTGCAGTACAAGTATAATTAAAAACTTAGTATTATATTGCGATTTTATAAGGTAGCTTATATAATCGAATTTATACATAACTTATAATTTTTTCAAATTTATATATAATTTGAATTATAATTACAATTAAAAGCTTAATATATGTACATTTGTAATTTATACCAGTTTATTTTACATAGGAGGAGCAACACCTCGCAACCAGATGGACCCGCTGGCGGAGTTGCTGCTGGCGCTGAACCGTGCGCAGTGGGAAGACGGCGCGGGCGGGCTGGCGGCGTGGCTGCGCGACTCGCTCGCGCACGCAGACTTCCCCACGCAGCACGCGACCGACGCGCACAAACAGAAGTTCATTACGGCCGTACTCAGGTAACGTGCTCGGTGGCGCTGTAGCGATATTTTTTTTCTGATTGTGTAAGTGCTGTAGGACTGTATTCCGTGGACAGCACATAGAACCAATGTATCGGTGCTAAAACAACTAAACATCTCGAAGAGGCTGCCTACCACTTGTCTTTAAAGGATCCTCGAGTACTTCGGCCACATTGCCAGGAGAGAAAGAGATAACTAAGAAAAACTAGTGATCACTGGCAAAGTGGAATGAATGAGACCTCGAGGACGTAGCCCGATGCGTTGGTCCGACCAAATCCACGCCACTCTCAACACCAAAGTACACGAGGCTCTGCAAGTCGCGAAAAGCCGAGCCAAATGGCGCGACATCGCGAAGAAGCAAGCTTGTGATAGGGGTCACGACCCTCAGTAATACGAGGAATACGACGCAAGGAGGAAGAAGTGCTGTAGGCTCCTTAATGCGACCTCAGCGGAGGGTTTCGAGTGAGTGCAGAAGCATCGCTTGATGCGACCCGAAAGCAGAAGCAGATGTGGGCGAAACGAGAAGTCACTCTCTAAAGGTAGCCTAGTAGGTACTTAAGATTCCGTTCTTGGCGACCACGCGACCCACTGCTTAGTATAAATTTATATGGAGCACTAAACAAAGTCAGAGGCCGCGTCGCACGACCACTTTTGTTTAGTGCTCCATATAAATTGCTTGCGGCTTGCGACCCTGTTGCGGTCGCCAAGATCGGAATGCTACTTTAAGGGCCTATCCTCTGAGACCTCGGCTTAGAAGGCCATTCTGGAGGGGTGGTTTTACCTGAGTGTATCAGTCCAAGCGTCCCCGAGATCGCCGGCTTAAAAACCCTCGTCCGGGTGAAGTCAGTCGGGGACCTAGTATTCGCCGGCGAAGACGTTTTGTATAGCTTGGCAAATTCGTTCGTACCACTACCGATGGTCCGCGCGGGGGGTAGCGTACGACTTCATACCCTCGCAGATCTTCCCCCCGTCGTTGTTGTGTTACCTCGGAAGCATTGTCGGTCTATATGTCATCGTCAGGATCGTAATGAACTTTAGTAACAGCTGTGACGAATCATGTGCGGTATAGAAGATTATGTCGCCATTTTGAACCTTAATATCATTAGTGTAAAGCTAAACGCAGCGTCATGAACTTTTTTGAAATCTGTGTTATCAGAATTAATGTCGATTCTACTTCTAAATGCTGGATCAGCATTTAGAAGTAGAATCGACATTAATTCAATGCATGCACTTTTTTTAAAGCTACCGTTATTGAAACGTTAGCTTTTCCATTTTTATTCTCACACACCATTGTTTCTAATATAAAACACTTGTTGAATGTTCACCATCTTCCACAGAGAAAAGAGCAGCAAGCGGCGGTTGCTTGAAAGCGTACAAGAATTCTCACTGGTGTGCCGCGGACTTATCGGAACCGAATACGCGCGACAGGCGATAGCGTCCAGACAGATGATAGCCTAAATATGACTACTAGTATAATACTTTGTTTTCGCCTTTTCTCACACAGGAAAATCAGTTTTGGACGACATAAAAAAACATTAAATGCATTTGAGACTTAAAGAAAATTCATGAGAGTTTTTCGATTTGAAATTGAATGAAGTAGAGGAAAGTTGTAAGTCAATGATGTCAGAACGGGTGAAATCAGACGAATTCTATAGGTTGCTCGGGAGTATTTCCCATAATTATATTTTAAGGAAAAATAATTAAAAATGTCTAAGCAACAATATTTTTTTAACTAGAAAACTAAAATATTTTTGAATATTTTAGTTTTTTAGTATGTTTTTGACAATACGGTCTAAAACGCCTGTAAAACGCCTAAACGGCCATGACAGTATATATTTCAACTGTTTCATTACTTCACTACAATAAATCCCATACAAATGGAGCGTTCAACAAAAATATTAGGTAACAATTAGTTCGACGTTAGTGTGTTAGTGACGTCACAAAATGGACGACAGTGTTTTAGACATTTGGAAAATTTGAAAAAATACGTGATTTTTAAATTAAATCCTTAACTTTTATTAATTGATATCGATATATTCCGGACCCTTATTCCATGTTCTACACGAAATTAATATTATTTACATTAAATTTGATATGAATCAACTACCCAATTGGCTGCAGCAAGACAATGCTTTGCTATCAAGTGGTGTTTTATTTGCAAATACTGGCATTAAGTCGAAAACTGATTTTATCTGAGTGGGTCAAAAGGCTTTAGTCGCTCTTGAATCCTAAATATGACTGTGTTAATAATTTATTATTGTGTAGGTAAAAATCCTTAGTGTCTCAATGGGAATTAGAGTCCAGTCGCTCAGAAATTGCGTTTCTGACACCGGCTAATTCGTATTGTTTTTATATTTCTTAATTAATTAATCTATAATGTAAAAAATTTATGTATGAAATGTGTTGATAAGCTCAAATCTCAAGAACGGCTGATTTGGCTAATTATTTTTTTATAATATTCCTTGAAAATATGGGGATGGTTTTAAATTTTTTTTTTAGAGTTGTGATAGGGTTAGGGTGGGAGTAGGAAAAGGCGAAGCTTGACCGGGTCTGCTAATCGTTAATAATTTTAGCCCAAAATTAATACATTTATTGTAAATTGGCATAATTACTATTACATTTTAATGTTATTACTCGTTACTTAGGTTAATAAAATATATTAAAAAAAAAATCCCGCCAGTTCAAAGTTACATCGTCCATTCGATCACGACTTGTCAAAAACGTAATATTTGAGCAACCGGACTTAAAACATCTCATTGCATTTGTAGCGACGAAGCTATAACACTCAGTTATAGATACTCGTATATATTGTAAATATTTCTTCTTGTTGTTGTAATTAAAAAACACATGTTATAAAGATAACTGTTTTTTTTTTAAATTAGTATATAAATATAATTTGTAAGTGTATTTTATTAAGTCTATTTATGTAGGTAAAAGATATAGATAAGTCATCACATTTCATTTGTGTAAATTACCATGAACTTCTACCATGTAAAGATAAAAAATAAAACCATGACATATAATATTTTGTGTACGTTTTATTTGATACAATACAACTCGGCGTAATCTTTTAGACAACAAATACAGACACAGTGATGAGAGTTTTACCTGAAAAACAAACTATACACTGTGGAAGATAATATAGGAATAAAGGTTTACGCACAACACGATGGGCAACGTCGTACATTCATTCCGAAATTAGAATTTTTAGACAAAAATAAAAAACAGTCTATGAATGTGTAGTCAGAATTGTTGGCATTTTGGACAAGGGTTGAAACATTTTGTAAAAAATAGTGAGAAAATACAAATAACAGTTGTCTGGGAAAGATCGCTTTAGCGATAAGGCGGCCTTTGCATGCTATTCGTAGTTTGAAGTTTCTCTTTTTTGTAAGTATTTCTGTTTTATACTACAATGTGCAACAAGAATTTCAAATAAATAAATGAAAAAATTCTGTGGAATCGCTTAAATGTCCTGCTTGCGTAAGTATCAGGGTCGTAGCTACCGCTGTATCAGGCGTACTAATGATACGGAACCCCTTAAGTGTGAAAGCAAAAATTAGTAAAATTCAATCCACAATCTCATAATCCGGTGCTTCCCGGGGAAAGAAACATGAAAAACTGGTAAAGAGATTTTCGGGATTTGCCGCTCATCTATTAGGCCTCCCAACTAATTATGATACAGGGCAAGTACGCCCCTCCAAGGCCATCTACGTCACTGGTGAGTATAGTATACATAATGAAAAGTGGTGGCTGTGACGTCAACGTCTTGTGCGCTTACCTTTATTGCTATGTATAAACATTTATATTTAAAACAAAAATGAAGGCGTACTATTTAACTTTTAAAAAGATCATTGAATAAAAAGCATTTTGTTTGTATAGATGGAATGTAAAAAAGGGATAGGTACCTATTAATAGTAAATGCTAACACACAATCAAGAACATCAATTATAAATCTCAATTACCCACGACAATAAATTATATAGTACATTAAAATGATTGCTGACTGTCTAAATATTTGAGCCGGATGTAACTGAAAAAATTTCAGTTACATCCGAATGAATGAAGTTTGGGTATTTTTCATCACGGCATATACACAGTCCTTGAATATTTTTTTAATCAAATAATTTGCCCTAATAGGGCGAAATATAATCCATGGTCCATTATTGTCCGTCAATCGGTCCTAACTCATATCATGCTTTTTGTGCGACAATAAAACTATTAAAAATCTATTAAATTTTTAAAATCTATTAAAAATATTTTATCGTAATTAGATGAAAATTCATACAGTTTTAGCTTCCTTACATTAAATGTGACATTTTTTTTATAATTTGAACTATAAACATAAACGCACAAATAACAAATATATTAGTAATTTTGTTTGAACGCCCATACAAATCTAACGATCATTCAATTACCTACTACGTCATTAGTTCGTGCCATTTTGTATGGGGCGTTTTTCAGGGATCCGCGGCAGCGCCGCAAATCTGACCCTTTAAATCCCTGTAGCTCCGAAAGTAATGATCGCAGATACCATGTTCCTTTTACAAAATTGCTCTACAATTAGCATACTCTTAATTTATATAAAATTTAAAAAACTGTCATCATCCCTATTAATCTCTAAAATGAAGCAAATCAATGAAAATAAAACAAGATTTTCCCCAAAACCCGTTTAGGTTTTATTGACTTGGTGTTTGACTTTATCGCTAAAAGTTTTTTAAAAATATTGAATTCTGAAAACAATATAAATTCCTTTATATTCGACAGTCAGCTATCTATTCTTCTAACATGACACCTATACGAGTAATGCTTATATCTACAACAGGATTATTTATTTGGGACAAGATGGAATGGGATGGTATTGCCTGTCTGCCTGTAGACAGACATCGCTATGTGGAAAATATAAGAACAAATGACAAATGACATATGTCATAAATAGCTTTAAAATGTATTTTTTAATGTTAATTACATGACATAGTGAGATCAGTTCAGGCAATTTTTAAAATGAGCACTACTAATTATGACAAATGTCATGTGTTTTTACACATATTCAGCTATCTATAGTTAATACTAACTTTGTAAAGAAACTTTATATTATTTTGTCCCAGATAAACAATACCCTCAGTATTTAAAATATTAGGATTACAATAGACATCAATACAACACAAATAATGTATTACTTAAACTTACATTTAATATTAGATGAACTGTGTTCACTATTTAGGTTGGATATATAATATACTGTTGCTAATTATATTTCTTAAATTATTACATACTCATATACAAAGGAGTAAGGACAACAGACACCAAAGTATGAAAAGTATACCTATTGAAAAAATATAATAAGGACTATACGATAATAAGGGTCGCATTATTGTGAGTATTGTCATATTATTCAGTTGTGAGAATCGAATCTACGACCTTTAGTACAGAATATTTACCACTGCGCCACATGGTCATCAAATAAAAGTCGCCGTTTTGAACAATTCATAAAATTAAAGCTGTTACTAGCTGTTATAAGCTTTTTTGTTGACCTGTAACTTTTTACTCCCACAGTAAAAAAAATACATTAAATTATATGTGGGATTTATCGTAATAATCTTGTTTGGTTATTGTACGCGATTTTTGCAATGCGGTCAGCTTGTGCCTTAGTTTAAAAATATTTATCTGCCGAGTTTTTCACGGTAGATACAAATATCAGCATGAATACATAGAAAGTTTATCTAAATATAAATAAATTAACTTTTCCTTTTACATTTATAAAAATACAGTCTTTTAAAAACTCCTAAATACTTTACAATGTTAACAAATCATAGAAAACAACAAAGTGTTTGGAATTTTTCCATTGTAATGACTATAATATAGGAACAAATCACATAAGAACTAAAATATATCTACAATTATTTGATAAACAAAACAAAATGTTTTTCTGTTTTGAAATTTGTACAATGCTTTGTGTTTTTCGTAAATAGTATATTATTTAAATCTCACTAATAAACCTTTTTTTATGTTCTTGGTTTTTTCTTTGATATAGTAATTAAATGAAAAAATATATTAACCAAAAACTTATTTTAGTCTTCTCCATCCACACCAAATAATTAACTATAAAACTCCTTAACAATATTTATAAAATCTATACTTACAAGAAATCTGTAGAGGTCAACTCTGTACATGAATATATTTCCAAAAAACTATCAGGGGGTGATTAGTGATATTTTTGTCTGCCTGTCTGTCTGTTATAGAAACAAAAAGTACTCGACGGATTTTAACGTAACTTGGTACAATTATTCTTCATACTCCTGGGCAGGTTATAGTATACTTTTCATCACGCTACGACCAATAGGAGCAGAGCAGTGAAGGGAAAAGTTGGGAAAATGGGAGAAGTTACTCCATTTTTACAACAATACTACTGTAAGGGCTGGATTAAAGAGGTCTATGGGCCGACAAAGTCGCGGGCGTCCGCTAGTACCTAATAATACGAGTATATTGCGATCTACATTTTCAGAAGTTCCAATAAATTTCATTCATCATGGTTGGTAACTATTTACATTATACCTACATATTGCACTCCTTCTGCCATATATTACATACTAGTAGACACCCGCGACTTCGTTTGCGTGAAATTGTATTTTTTACAAATCCCGCGGAAACCTTGGAATTTTCCGGGATAAAAAGTAGCCCATGTAGTATGTTCTGCTCCAAAGTCCAATTTATCTCTATACTAAATTTCATCCAAAAAGGTTAAGCGGTATGGCCGTGAAAAGGTAACAGACAGACAGACATACAGACATACTTACTTTCGCATTTATAATATAGATCAAGACTTTCAAACTTTGTTCTTGTGACTTTCATATCAGAATTTTTGAAGCTCGTGTGCAAATTATACTTACATAAGTTACAATCATATAACCATCAAACCTAATACATACAGTTCACATGAGATTAATATTAAACCACTGGCGTGCACAGGGTTATGAAAATGGGTATGTACATACAGTGAAAAATTAGCAGCAGCAGGAAACGATTGAAATCGACGAAGCGAAAAACATAAGTCAATAGATCAGAAGTTATTCTGTAACAATGTTTTTATAACTCAACTAGTGGACGCCCACGACTTCGTCCGATCTTAAAATCTCGCAAATTCGGTTCATAGCTGACGTCTACTAAGTAAAATCTACCACCCTGCCAAATTTCAACTTTGTACATGAAGCAGTTTTCGATATTTCGTGAAGACCTTTCTCTTTTATATATAGATCTCTATCTATTTCTGTCTAGCACATGATAGACGGAAAGAGATAGAGACGAGTCTCACACTGTTAAATTATAAAAGCATTATAACAGAATAGCAGTACAGTTCCAGTATGGAGAGCAACAGACAGAAATTAATGTATATGGCTGTTATAATATCGATTAGATGACAAAACCTTTAATAATATTTATGGCTAGGGTAGCTAGTCCTTTAACACACACCTCTGGCTAGAAACTTGAGGGCAACTGCCGAATGTTTAACGAGATCATAGTTAAAAGTTGTATATCATAAGAGAAACAATGTAAAGCTTATAAAAGTCAGCAGAGTAAATATCTCGGTGTAAAATTCCAAAACATAAATCACTACGTCATATGGCAGTGATTTTTTATTCTTGCGATCAAGGTCATTCCAATTAAATGAAAGAAAGAATGGTATATTCGGTCAATAATACTTTAAACTAAGTTTTGCTACAAAAAAAAAAGAAATTACAGATAATAAAAAATAGCACTGATCAAATAAAGGTCTCCCACTCAGCATTACATAAGCCGCAGCGTTGGTTTTCAGTGGAAGCCTTTAAAAGGGTGATTTATCAAGTAACATTACTATAGCAGTGATGGTGACAAGTGGTAATTAAAATTTTTCGGTGGATTTACAAGACGGTGGTCTTGGGTTCGATCCCCGGCTGGGCCGATTGAGCTTTTCTTAACTGGCCCAGGTCTGTATGGATAGAGGCTACGCTCGTGGCTAGTTACCAGCCTACCGACAGAGGCGTACCGCCAAACGATATAGCGTTCCTATACGATGTCGTGTAGAAACTGAAAGGGGTGTGGATTTTCATCCTCATCCTAATTAGTTAGCCCGCTTCCATTTTAGATTGCATCATCACTTACCATCAGGAGAGATTGTAGTCAATGGCTACTTGTAAAGAATGAAAAAAAAAAAAGCAAACTTCATTTCGTAGAGTTAAGCATGTTGACGGCAAAAACAAAAAAGCCACTGACACTTGATGTGAAATGACCTTATAAATGATTTACAATCGCAAAAATGAAAAATCTCGATGTAGTGGCTCATGATCATTTTGAACTGAGACACGCAACCAGCAGTACAGCTCACCGCATCAGTCCATGGGAGGCGCCTCCGAGAGCGGGTAGGTGGAGCACCTCACGACGCGGCCCTCGCTCACGTACACCACACACCCCAATCAGGAGTCCAGGTCGCAGGGGGTCTCGTTCTGCGCGGGGGGGTCGATCTTCGAGATCTCGACGGAGAACTCGAGGAGCTTGTCGGGCTCGCAGTGGCGGTTCTTGTAGCGCAGGAAGTTGAGCGCCTGGTCCAGCGTCAGGTGGAAGCAGTCCTGCCGGTTGACGTTGAGCGACGTGCTCTCCAGGTCGCTGTGCGTCTCGCGCGTGTACACTAGCTTGCGCTCGTTGTGCAGCCCGCACACCGACACCTTGCCACACAACGGATCTTTTTAATTTGGCTGGTGGGAGGCTTCGGCCGTGGCTAGTTACCACCATACCGACAAAGACGTACCGCCAAGCGATTTAGCGTTCCGGTACAATGTTGTGTAGAAACCGAAAGGAGTGTGGATTTTCATCCTCCTCCTAACAAGTTAGCCCGCTTCCATCCTAGATTGCATCATCACTTACCATCAGGTGAGATTGTAGTCATGGGCTAACTTGTAAAGAATAAAAAAAAAACCAGATGCAAAGCAGGGTGCTCGGGAATATTTCCCATAACTTCGAGGCTATAACTAATTTTTTAAAAAAAAAAAGCTTTTTATGTTTTCATGCAAAGTAATTCAAATAATACCGACTATCCATGTAACACACGCCTTCATCTATCCGTGCATTTTAAAATACGTAATCGTAGTGGCAAGACTATCGATATCAACGAGATATTGAATGTTGATGACTTGATGGAGAGTGTGATTAATAATTACATGACCTTCGGGAGTTTTTTAAAATTTTCAATTTTATGTTAATGTATACTTCATAAAACTGTTGCAATGCAGTTATGACAGAGGATCATAAATGGCGCTTTGTTCTTTTATTATTGAATGAAGTTTTACTTCAGTCGTGTTTTTTTTTAATCTTATCTCTAAAGGAGGCATAGAGAAGAGTAACAAACGAACCTCGTAGGTGAAGAGATTGGCGTTGCATTTGGGCCCGATGTACGCAACGTGCACCACGATGCCCAGCGTGCGGACGCTGACGTCCACGCGCATGAAGAACAGGTCGCGGCCCACCATGATCAGCCAGTCGTCGTGCTGGTCCAAGTTCATGCGTATCGAGAACTGGTGGCGGCTACCCACCTTCAGGATCGACTGGTGGCACGTCTGCGTTACAAATAAATAAACATATGACAGTGAACACATCGTCATTTCTTCCCGAAGTAAGCCTATACAGGGTGCTCGGGAGTATTTCCCATAACTTCACGATGTTGACGAGTCCACTTACAAAACAAGAGACAAATTGTCTGTCCTTTTAGACGAAGTATAAGATTTATAAAGTATGTTTTAAGTACTTTATAAACCATCCAGACAAACATATCTAATTTTGTGCTTCTCTCAGTCATGTTATCATTCGGTTTTTTAGTATTTACGGGTTTACGTGACGTCATGACATGACCGATAGCGTTTTGTCAAAAAAATGTGATAATTTATTTTCAATCTAGTAGAACGATAATGAAAAATTTAAGACCGTTTAAAAAGTGTCAACTAGCCATTTTTTGTATTATATTCATTTTAGCAAACTCAGAAGTGAATTACAAAAATAAGAAAATAAATATCGAACAAACGTTATGATTCACAATATTTGTCAGTCAACAACTCAATTAACAAATAAAACTGTAACCAAAATAACACCCTAGAATGACCTTGAGTGAAGTCAGGCACTTGTGAACGTTGTGTGTAGGATTAAGATCGCCCTTGATAGTTTACCTACACTCCCGTTTTCCGCTCACTCTCCCCGTCTATCCCAGTAACCCATAAAGAAATACACAACAAGAAATTTGGACAGCTCGAACGCCACGAGTATACTGAATCCGACAGCACGACGAACGCCTTATATCGCAGGTCGTTCCCGCCAACCGATCGGTACCCCTCTCGAACTCCCCACGCTTTACGAAACAAGTCACGCCACCTAGCGTCGGCACAAGTCAACACGAGATCGTGCGACGTCATATCCGTCCCAGACTATTTCCAACACACGAGTAAAGCAGTGTGTGCGGTCAGATATGGCAACGGCAGCCTGAGCAGCAGCGCGACGAGCATTGTTGCTGCGGCATTAGGAGGGAGGCTTGGTCGTGTTGCAGCTCAGACCAATTATTGTATAATGTGCGATTATAAAAACTGTCTATATAGAATCGATGTAAAATAGTTGTAATCGTGTTCGTCGGTTAAAGAGCTCCGTAAAAATACCTTTTTGTGTAATTGAGTTGTGTAAAAAACGACCAAAAACCTCTAGTTTAGTATAAGATATATACCAAATCTAAGCTCGTTTTCCTCAGAAAATGACAGACAATTTTGTTCGTGACTATGAGTGCGATACAGGTCCTTCTATAATTGGTCTGAGTGTTGCAGTGTGACGCTGACCTGGAAGTGCTGCGGCAGGTCAGTGAGCGGCATGGGCTCTTGGCGCGCGCAAGTGGCGGCGGGGCAGCGGTAGCGGCGCGCGGTGCAGCTCGCCTCGTGCGCGCCGCGCTGGCGCAGCCGCGTCTCGCGCCCGCAGCCGTGCCGGCACGGGTAGCGCAGTATGTCCGCCACCTACCATTTAGTTTATAGCTATATTGTTATGTGTGTTATGTTTATAGTTTATAGCATATTCATTTTAGTTTCTTTATTGTTTTGGAATTAAAACTTCTCCTCCCACGCTCGCTTGCCTTGGGGAGTAGGCTGGTGGCTGTGTTATAAAAAGTGTAATCGGCAGCGCACGCACACCAATTGCGCCATAAAAAACACAGCACCATGGGCGGCTACGTCCACTCACCCCCTCCATGGCGCGGTTGCGCACGGAGCTGAAGGCGGTGCGGCACACGGGGCAGGAGGCGAGCCGTGTACGGCAGCGCAAGCACACCAAGTGCCCACGGCGACACTGCGCCATGGGCGGCTCCGTCCACTCACCCCCTCCATGGCGCGGTTACGCACGGAGCTGAAGGCGGTGCGGCACACGGGGCAGGAGGCGAGCCGTGTACGGCAGCGCAAGCAGACCAAGTGCCCACGGCGACACTGCGCCATGGGCGGCTCCATCCATTCCAGGCACACTGGGCACTCCAGCAGTTGCAGCAAGCTCTGCGTACAAACAACACACATTTATCTCGACTTCTACCGTCTTTACTGTAAATGTTACGACAAACGTAGAAACTTTTCTCTTACATCCTAATCCTTTGTGAAGTCCGATACGACGCTTTCTATTTATTAATTTTTATTAATTGTAATTAAAGCAAGTCTATTATTTTTTTATTAAAAAAAATATCAAGTCATATATTAATTTCGTAATATATTAATTTCTTAGAACGGTCCGGATTGAAACGTACGTATATGGGAATTACGGCAGATCTAATTGACGCTTTTTAGGTCCGCCCTTAGACCTTTTTAATCCAGCCCTTACAGTAGTATCGCTGTAAAAATGAAGTAACTTCTCCCGTTTTTCCAACATTTTTCTTCACTGCTTTGCTCCTATTGATCGTAGCGTGATGAAAAGTATAATTGTACCAAGTTTCGTTAAAATCCGTAGAGTAGTTTTTGTTTCTTTAGCATACAGACAGACAGACAAAAATTTTACAGATTGCATTTTTGGCATCAGCATCGATCACTAATCACCCCCTGGTAGTTATTTTGGAAATATATTTCATGTACAGAATTGACCGACAGATTATTATAAGTATAGATGAGTATCAAAATAAATCGGTTTTTCTTTTTTGTACTGAGTGCGGAGTGGTAAAATTTAACTCACACATCTTTCGCACTCACGACACACACACACACACACATTTTCATACAAACGCACACACATGCTATTAATTTCTGATTGGTGCAGTGGACAGTGACAATACCTACTGCATTAAAAGCAGTGCCTTCGGTTCTCAGAGGTACGTATTGAATTATCAGGATATCAGTGCATCAATAAAGTCCACGCCACTGCTGAAACGAGTATTATGTATGAAACCAGTAAATACTGTTTCATATTAGCTCACAAATTGCTGGTTATAGAGAACATAAAACTATTTTACTGACCCGATTGAGATCCTGAGCTGTAAACACATCATCAGCAGCTGTAACACTTCCATCAGTAGCTGTAACTAAAGTCCAATCACTCGTATTTGTAATAACAGTAATAGGGTAGTTGACTTGTATCAAATTTAATGTAAATAATATTAATTTCGTATAGAATGGAAGGAGGGTCTGAAATATATTGATATAATTAATTAATAAAAGCGTTTTTGACTTATGGAAAAATTTAATTAATGAATATCGATATTTTTCGGATCCTTAATCCCATGTAGGTACCGACATTAATATTGTTTATATATTATTAAATACATATTTATATTTAATTTATTATTTTTTAAATTTGATATGAGTCAACTACCCTATTAGAATCAAGCTCAAAAAATAATAATAAATACATTCTAATTCAAAAGCCACTTCTAAGCAAAAAGAGAGTTAAGCCGCATTTATATTTGTCTGACGTGTCGTGTTGTGACGCATCAGAACAGAAACGGTATCATACATTTTGTATGCGGCACATCAGAAGCCATCAGGACATGTCACAACACATAAGATAAAGGGTGACAGCCAGACGAATATACAGACAGACTGACTACAAAGTGATCCTATAAAAGTTCCGTTTATTTATTTATTTAAGTTTAAACGTAAGTAAATTTACTTCACATAAATCATCATCATCATCATCATATCAGCCGATGGACGTCCACTGCAGGACATAGGACTTTTGTAGGGACTTCCAAACATCACGATACTGAGCCGCCTGCATCCAGCGACTCCCTGCGACTCGCTTGATGTCGTCAGTCCGCCAGGTGGGGAATCGACCAACACTGCGCTTTCTAGTGCGGGGTCGCCATTCCAGCACTTTAGACCCCAACGTCCAGAGTTAATAAAGTTAAAATAAAAATTAAAATAATAAATCCGATTAAATCTTTAAATGAAAAAAATGGATGAAAAGGAATTTTATCTAAATTTCTATTGATTCCTAAAGGGTTATTAGATCCTGTTTGGTGGAGAAATAATAAATGGATAATGGTTATTATAAGAAGAATAAAAGGGAGTAAAAAATGAAATGTATAAAAACGAGTAACCCCTACGTCCATCGGCTCTTCGAACTATTTGCCCATATAGTTCACATAAATAATTAGGTAGCTAAAATGTAAAATGCATAACGTTTGCATACCTTCTCTTTTTCTTTTAGTTCCCTGAGCAAGTGACGTGGCTAGTGAAGCGGTAGTGGCATCCTCTGCCAGTTCCGGTTCCTAATGTAAAATATGTTACTTATCTACACTAATATTTTATAGAAAAAAAATATACAAACTTTCGCGTTTATAAGGATTTATTTAGTAGGATAATCATCATCATTATCAACCCATATTCGGCTCACTGCTGAACTCGTGTCTCCTCTCAGAATGAGAGGGGTTAGTCCAATAGTCCACCACGCTGGCCCAATGCGGATTGGCAGACTTTACATATGCAGAGAATTAAGTTCGTTTCCTCACGATGTTTTCCTTCACCGTTAGAGACACGTGATATTTTATTTCTTAAAATGCACACAACTGAAAAGTTGGAGGTGCATGCCCCAGACCGGATTTGAACCCACACCCTCTGGAATCAGAGGCAGAGGTCATATCCACTGGGGTATTACGGCTCTACCAGTAGGATAATGGTGAACTCAAATACTACTCTGCCGAAATTTTTTTCACCATTGGTGCATGTGTTATTTAGTTAAGAAAGTTACCTCGGTTTCTTCTTCTGCCCCACTGGCTTGAGCTTGGCCTAAGACATTGTCATCTGGCTGGTTGTCATCCCCGTCTATCTCCATGACCAACTCCTGCCTGACCTCTGCATGAGGCGCTCCCTCCGGCGGGACGTTCGCTGCTATGGCCACTCTACCGGTCGAGGTGTTCACTACCATAGGATTTCTTCCCTCCAGGGAGTTTGCGGAATCGTTTCTATTTTCTGAATTTCCCGCTAAAGCGTTTCTATTTTCCTGACTAGAGCTCCTGGTCACACTAATACGTGGCAGTGCGGTGTACCTCACTACAACAAAAATATGTCGTAAAGTTTTTCGATCCCCGGCTGGGCCGTTTATGATTTGTTTAATTGGTCCAGGTCTGGCTGGCGGCAGGCTTCGGCCGTGGCTAGTTACCAGTTACCACTAAGCGATTTAGCGTTCCGGTACGATGCCGTGTAGAAACCGAAAGTGTGGATTTTCATCTTTCCCCTAACAAGTTATCCCGTTTCCATTTTAGATTGCATCAGGTGAGATTGTAGTAAAGGGCTAACTCGTAAAGAATAAAAAAAAAACCTGCACCCAGAGTCACAAGCCTCGGTCAATGCTCGAAGTTATTCTCTGCCACTCGAGATTTTATTTGGTTACATTCTTGTAGGGAGACTTGTTAGGCTTTCATTTATATATATATATATATATATATATATATATATATATATATATATATATATATTAATATTTCAGCCTGTCTCTGACAAATATATAAACACAACTGAGAATATAAACAGTTGGGTAGTAATGGTTTGATCCTTAATTTCGCACCATATTTTCTGCAGTTCCCAGCGATTTTTGTAGAAGTTTTCTTTCTATCTGTTGGCAACAGTACTTTTCACGATGAATGGTGTTATAGGTACGTTTCTGTACCCCTGACATGATGTGAAATTTCGTGATCGTTTGACTACATACTAAGCTAAGCTTAAGATTGAGTATTGACGGCCTCAACTTAGAGCAGCGTTACTAGATTTTTTTTGCCAAATCGGGATTTAGGAAGTTATTGTGGAAAAAGCGGGATTCTTTCGTCGAAAACGGGACATCGTAAAAAACGTATATAATCAAAAGTCTTTTTATTTGAATACAAATTATGTGACAACAGGTAGTAAAAATATCCATAGGATTTGTATTTTAATAAAAATAATATGATATTTTAAATCGGATTTACCCTATCGTTAAATAGTTGACTCTTATTCGTTTTAGTCGAGTTATTCCCAAAAAGCGGGACTGGCCTGTCTCGCGCGGGACATTTCATTTTTATTTAAAATCGGGACGTCTGGCAACGCTGACTGAGTGATTCTGAATAGTAATAGAACGTCTCCGAAAACTTTACTAATCAAAAGCAATTGTTAAACAAAACAAACATATTAGGTATTTAGGAGTATATGAATTAATTAATAATAATAATAATAATAATAATAAAAACATATACTTAAAAGAATACACACTATGTAGCCCGGAAGTAAGCGTAGCATGTGTTATGGGTTTATTACCCATTTAGATTTTATCATAAATTCATATATATATTTATATATGCTCATCACACAAATATTGGATATAGAAAGCAGTGTCACTACTCACTCCGCCACTGGCCGCAATTCATGTTGGGAAAACCATACCTAAAGGCTCATCGTCGGTCGGCGAGCTCGGCTGCACATTCATGGGCGAACTCGAGTCAGAGCTCCTTCGCGAGATGTTTCCTAAATTTGACAGCACTGAAAAAAGCACGTAGGTAAAAGAAATTCATTGTGACCGTTACATATTTCGCAACATTAATTGTTGTCCTAGTGAGAATTTAGAGATAGAAGAAAAAGAAAATAATTAATTATTTTCAATCTGTTGCCATAAGTCAGGACGCATTTACTCAAATACCCTACAAAATGCGGAGTGTAACATGCGGAGCTAAATCCATTATAACTCGGTTTCTATTTAGGGTCCTCGTCTTACGGCACGTGCCCTAAAAATACCTATATGATAGGTATTTTTAGCCCCTTGCATTAAGTAATACTATTAGGTAAGTATTTATTAACAAATTGTTTTCTTTTGCGCAAAACTACTCATGGCTATACTAATAAGATTCTTCATATGTTATATTGTTTATAACATGCACTAGAGTGGGGATGATGACTAGGTTTGAATATATTGATTTTTATTAGACATTCGGGTAAATAAGGTCAATGTTAACTAATTTATACATATAAAGCAAAGATTGTCTGGATATTTGCAGAATAAATGAGATTATAAAATTTAAAAATCTATTAAAATTTTTTTAGCGTAATTAGATGAAAGTTCATACAGTTTTAGCTTCTTTACATTAAATGTGACATTTTTTAATATGTGAACTATAAACATAAGCGCACAAATAACAAAGATATTTGTAATTTTGTTTGAACGCCCATACAAAATTTAACGATCATTATATACCTACGACGTCATTAGTTCGTACCATTTTGTATGGGCGTATTACACCGCACCGCAAATCTGACCCTTTAAATCCCTGTAGCTCCGAAAGTAATGATCGCAGATACCCTGTTACTTTT
Organism: Bicyclus anynana; assembly: GCF_947172395.1. Classification (NCBI taxonomy): domain Eukaryota; kingdom Metazoa; phylum Arthropoda; class Insecta; order Lepidoptera; family Nymphalidae; genus Bicyclus; species Bicyclus anynana. The sequence continues at coordinate 11,088,021 of NC_069089.1, read as the reverse complement.
ACAAAATTGCTTTACTATTAGCATACTCTTAATTTATATACACCTAGCGGACACCCGCGACGACGTCCGCGTGGAATTCAATTTTTCAAAAATCACACGTGAACCATGGTTTTTTCCGGGATGAGAAGCAGTGTTAATGCAGAGTGAAATCTATTTCCATTTCCAATTTCAGCCAAATCACATCAGTAGCCGCAGCGTAAAGGAGGAACAAACATACTCACTCACTTACACACAAACTTTCGCCTTTATAATATTAGTATGATTTAAAAAACTCAGAATCCCTTTAAGCAACCATTTTTATAACCTACAAACTAGTCGTCCCCCGCAGTTTCTCTCGCGTAATTCCCGTTGCCGTGAGAATACAGGGATAAAATATAGCATCTCAATGACACTCACAAATAACGTGGCTTTTAAGTGGTAAAAAATTTAGTTTTAAAAGCTAATATTTTAACATTACTAATAACCAGATCTTTTTTGAAAACTACAAGACTCTTCCACTTCCACTACAAACTTAGTACTTGAAATGGACATATGCAGTGAACTTACGTTGAAATGGAAACATGCAGTTTCTGGAGCTGGGCTGACCGCGTGGTAATCTCTTGATAGCAAGGATGCGTTGCAGGTTTGACAATGGGCTTGTTAGATCTATACTCTCTCTTGGTTCTAGAGAACTGAAAGCAAAGTGACAAAGCTTAAGTTAGCCCGCTTCCATCTTAGACTGCATCATCACTTACCATCAGGTGAGATTGTAGTCAAGGGCTAACTTATAAAGAATAAAAAAAAAAGCTTCAATATTATCATTGTTTACATTATAATAATATTTCATTCAATACACATCTATAACTTGTGTGCATTGGCTTGACACCTGCTATCAAGCACGACCAAACAAACACAGTACGAACATCATTTGAGCCAGATGTCAAGTTAATTTGCAGGACCTGTACTTTCTGTAAGTTTGTTACTTATCTGTACACAAGACATACCAAAACATGTTGTTTAGTTAACAATTTAAAATCATACATGAATATATTCTTCCTATTAATACCTACGGATTTTTATTTATCATAGGTACTCATTTAATAATACCACTTCTTAAAAAATATTTTGTTACATCAAAACCTTTGATGTTGTTATAACAGATTTTAACTGTAATGCTGTCTATATACTGTGCATCTTCGGTAAAAATTATAAAATAATTATGGTTTTTAAACAAATATATGTTCAAAATAAATGCCATGAATGAAAGTGACAGATTTACTAAAATAAGATAATGTTAGTCAGCTAAGAAATATATTGAAGAACTTTACTAATAGTTGTATTACCGTGAAGTTCCTGGCATAACTGTTTGGACTGATGCTGTTGATCGTCCTGGCACAGCTGAAGGGCCAGATGCTCTCGTAGGATTATCAAGCAAAGACCAATAAAAGTCACGTTCCACACGTCCCATTCTGCGGCGAGATTGTCCAGAGGTGGATGGCCGCACACCTGCTGATGCAGTAAATAGTATAATCTGTGATTCTTCGACTTTGAACTAGGCTTTATTTTGCAGACTTTCACATTGTCATTTTCACATTGTCATAGGCCACATAAATGTGATATGACACTTTATGGTAAGGAACACTTTATAAAATGCAGAAAAGAGCTATGCATTCCTCCTATGAATCCTGCTACTATGTTCACATAAAAGTTAGTATTTTTTAAACCATTCTTCCTCTTTCCTGGGCTTTTTCCATCAAACCATCTTCACATTACTACTTTGGGAAACATTGGTTAAGTGAATACAAATACAGATCATGTGAATTGCTTTCTTTTCTTTTATGATGTGATGTGCTATGAGTAGGTACAATAGACTGATGATGATGAAGGATGAGAAATAAATTGGGAATGTTTGGAATGCAATCAAACCATAAATGACTGAGTAGTCTCCCTCCTGAAAACTAGTAGTAGTATCACTACAAACAATCTTAATACAAAGGTAAAGTTAGCCTATATAATAAGACTAGTAGACGCCGCACAGTTTAACCGTTGTGGTTCCCATTTCTATAGGAATATGGGGATAAAATATAGCCTGTATCACAATACCTGCCCAACAGTGAAATAATTTTTCAAATCGGTTCAGTAGTTTCAGAACCTATTCAATGCAAACAAACAATCAAATTTTTCCTCTTTTTAATATTAGTATTGATAAGTATTCGGGGGCAATTTCAGAATGAGGCAATCACAACAGGTTCAAAATAGTAAGTCATATGTGCTGCATCTAGACCTTCACATAATGAAACTTTAAGATGAATGATCCTAGAAGCCTATATAATAGCAGCATTTATACTAAAGCAAAAAACAATGTGAAATGTTTATTAAAAACAAATATATATCTAAAATGATGTATTATTTTTATATTAAATGTTAAAAGTCAAAAGATATTTACTGTATATAGATAATGTTCTAAGCTTACCCACTTTTCATTTAAATTTATTGTCATTAGTTAAGAACAAGTAAATTAAAATTTAAAACTATTATTTTTGTTTAGGTGTAATGTGGCTAGAAATTTATATCTTAACTAGTATTCGCCGCGAGGCTTCACCCGTGTTTTTCCTGTTCCCACAGGAATACGGGGGTAAATTATAACCTAAACAATATGTATAAGAAACATTATAAAATCCCAGCAGATTCAAGATCTAGACCAGACATTTTCCTTTTGTCCAAACAAACTAAGCAAATAGTACTTGTAGAGCTTTATGTGCCATAAGAGATTAACATTCTGAAGGACCACAATATAAAAGTGAATAAATATTATGACCTAACAAATGAACTAACTAAAAATGGCTATGTAGTTAGTCTGGATGCTGTAGAAGTAGGTGCGAGAGAAATTAAACTATTTTGAATTTTTTATTTATGAAACTTAATCAGTTTTACCACTGTCGTCTGGAAACTCCGAACTGTCAGCTTGTCTTCTGCTTGTTGCATTATCAGGTGTTATAATGATATCTTCATCATCTAAATAAAATAAAACACAATATTATAATATGAGCATAAGACCAGAGTAAATTAAAACAAGATGGAGTACACACCAAGATAGAGCAAATAGAAACTATACTACAGCCGTTCTTAATGAGTACTGTTCCACTACCAACAAAGAAATTCAAAATGAGGGTATAACTCAGTAGTCATTTCACACCTAATAATAATTGTAAATAACTTGTTCATAAAATAATGAAAATAAATTTGATTAATAAGCTTAGAACAATTAGATATGGTTTATAAATTTTATATAACATTTTATAAACAAACCATACATAATTTAAAATAAATAAGTTATGAAATGACATGCATTTTCTACCTTCATTTCTAATTTATTTGTTGGTAAACAGTATTCCTCAAGAAAGGCTGTAGTATAATCTTTACAAATTAACAGGCAGTAAATCAATAAAAAACTCAAGTATATTATGTTATGTTATGTTGTCTTTAAAGTCATACCATATGTAGAAATCTATTCATGTACTTACTGATACAATAAAGTAGTACTAGTAAATACCAAAAACAACAGCTAAACTACACAAATACTTTCAGTTCTCTAGCTCAAGTTTTGCATTTATAGAAGATGTAGGGTAGTATAAAATCTTTTGAAAAAAAATTAGTTACGTACAATACATATTGTGCGTCAAGTAAAGGCGTTTACCAAAGTATTTTTGAAACAATAAATTGCACTTTTAGCTAATAGAAACCCTTACCGGAACTCCATGGATATTCTGGAAGTCCAAAAGCTTTTTTAATGGCTTCTCGACTATCCCCCATTTTTAATATAGGTAGCTTTATTACGTTTAAATTGAGCTATATTGAGCTTGGCGACATGAAACACAGACCGCTAAAGAGAAGGCTCTCTTAACGCCCAGAATGTTAATTGAACAAGACAGATCACACTATACTATATTATAAATATTTCCATAACAATCAGAAAAAATACACTGAAGAAAACACTACCAAACCAGCAAATTATCAATATTTCTCATTTTAGGCAAAGAAAATAGTCAATAAAAATCACAAACACAAACGCTGAATAAAAATTGACACTGACAGTGACACTTGACGGCTCACGGCTATTATGTATCTATTAATCTGTGGCTGTTATGTATTTTTTTTTAGGGTTCCGTACTTAGACCATTAACTAAGGTTCCGTACCACACATGGAAAAAACGAACCACACAAGGTCACGTGATTGTCATCAAGACCCTTTTTCTCAGGAGCGCTTGGAGATAAGAGATAACAAGCTGAAATTCTCAAATTCTCTTTTCAACTACCAAGGAACATATTTACTCAAGAGCCTACTGGCCCTACTAAAGCTGTGAAAAAATAACGAACCTAAGCCAACGCAATCAAATTCAAAAGATACCGCTATCACAGGTTGTGTACTGTACAAAGACCTTATACTTATAAGTCTTAGACCATTAATAACTGGACGTGGTTCGCTAACCGTTACCCCTCTGGCAAAGATCAAAAATCTATGATCTAATTCGTTTATAAAAACTGTTGCTACAGAATCGATGTTTCATTGTTGTAATCGTTTTCGTCGTGTAAGGAGCTCCCTAAAAATGCCGGTTTGTGTAGTTAAATGGCATAAAAAACGGCCAAAAACTTGTAGTTTAGTAAAAGATGGAGTAACGTTTCATTTGAAAGTATTTAAACCTTAATTTTATCAATTTTTTAATAAAAACAATTTATAAAAATAATCGATTCTTTTGACGAAACAGCCAAACATCGATCAATAATCGAATATTCTATGTATTTAATCTGTGGATAGTCTAAGCAATGTCACAGTAAATATGCAAGCAGTAGTTTGACTTCACACTAGAGGTCGAAACGCGAGCTATACCTCAATTTAAATTTCAACTTACTAGTTAAATAGATTTTATTAATTAGAAATAAGACTAACTCACTAACATACTAAACTTAAAACAGATACACTAACAATATACTAACATAGAAAAAAAAAATTAAAACTGTTACTCTTATTAATTTAAAAACTTGTTTAATGTAATAATGTAAGGAATAATAAAGTCAAATTTATAGTTGTGTGTAGTGTATGGACACAGAATACACTTAATGGTGTTAAATGTTTTCGATGTGTGAGTTTACCTCGTCCCCCTCAAAAAATGACAGACTTTTTTGTTGGTGAATTTGGGTGCGAACCACGTCCAGTTATTAATGGACTAAGCTCGTCCCCCTCAAAAAATGACAGACTTTTTTGTTGGTGAATTTGGATGCGAACCGCGTCCAGTTATTAATGGTCTAAGGTATGGAATAATGTTAAAAATTTTCAATGTATGAGTTTACTTCGTCCCCTTCAAATACCGACAGACTTTTTTGTTGATGAATTTGGGTCTAAAAAGTCAAAGAGTATATTATTTTAAAGTAATCTGTGACTTACTCTTTGAAAGATCAAAGAATCTTTGCAATAAATATCTGTATCAGCCGTTTGTTTTGAATGTTTTGTGCATATCTGTGTAGATTTGCAAAACGAGTTGAATCCTGTTTAAAATTCAATTCAATTTATTTATAATTTGTATATTTTTCAACAACAAATTGTATTATTTTGTGTGTTCCAGGTTCTTGTATTTTTTTTTGCGGTAGGTAATTTCTGTACTTACGTACTATTTATTATGCTCCTAATGTGTGTTTTCTTGAAATTAAACTTTTGCAGATCTATGCGGCCGGTGAGCAGCAGATAAATGTCACTTAACTTATTATCAATATTAATGTATTTTTCTGTTTGGCGGATCTTAGGTTTTAGAAATTATAGCATTAAGCAATGGCTGATTTACCGTATCAAGCCGAATATGCAAAATCTGGGAGAGCAGCTTGTAAAGCATGTAAACAAAAAATTGATCAAGGAACTCTACGTATAGCTATAATGGTTCAGGTAAGGTTTCACAGCGGCTTTTTGAAAGTAATGTTTTTCGCGAAACGTCCTTTTCTAGATAATTCCCACATTTCTGTAATTTCTTCTCTTCTTCTTCTTCATATCAAATCAATTTAGATATATAGGTATTTAAAGTAAAATTAAAGTGAATAAGTGAAGTATACGAAATATATATATATATATACAGGAAGAAATTTTTTTTAGTGCGGATATTTTTATATTTTGTACATAAACAAAATTTAATGATCACGTATTTTTTCTTTTTTTTTTTAACTCAAAAATAACAAAATTATCGTTAGCTAAAGTTATTTACTTTTGAACAGAATTTTAGGGTCTTCCTATTGTGCGTTTATTTTATTTTCGTTTGATACCTAAAGGACGTCACCAGATCACTTTTAAGCTGAATATATCTTGTTTAGTAATAATATGTACATTATTTTGTTATTTTAGAGACATAAATTAAAAAAAAAAATACATAAAATGTATCGAACTGTTTGTAGATTTATATTCTATTAATGATACAGAACCACGAAAAAAAATATCCGCACTAAAGACCGAATCACCCTGTATATATATATATATATATATTTTTATGTGTGTTCGCGCATAACTTAATCGTATATATATATAAAAAAAAATGTGACTATATCTGTTCTAATCTTTAAAATGGCTGAACAGGTTTTAATGAGACTTCCTGGAAGATAGATAGTCATTGTTGAGCAATATTGACTTATTTTGTTATGAATATAGTCAGAAAAAGATTCAAATAAATTGTGAATATATTTTTATTGTTTTAGTAATTCTAAACATTTTATCTTACTATAATCTTCTTATCTAATTGATGATTGAAATGAATGAAATGATTATTAAAATTGTTAATTTCATTTATAATTATGTATAAAATAGTGAATGAAAGCCTTTATTTGCTGATTTTTCAGGCATAGGCCTCCTCCAGACACTTCCACAGTACTCTGTTTCTTGCCTTCCTTCTCCAAGTGCCTCCTGCTGTCTGTCTGAGGTCATCCTCCCATCTTTGGCAGGGGTGACCTCTTTTTCTTTTTCCTGTCCTGGAATACCACGTCCCTGTTCCATTTATCCCTTTTATCCTGCATGAAGTGTCCTGTATAATAAATAATAAATGTCATCATTTATCAAAATGTAATTGTGAAATTCTTCTTTCATTAATAACAATGTATATGTATGAACTTTGGAGGATTCTATTATGACATATAGGTACATGCCTCTTAATTTAAGACCAAAATTGCCTCGTTTGCCTGTACATAGACGAAATATGCCGTTAGTGGGGGTTCTAGATCAGATTTTAGGTGAATATCTCGTAACATCTGAGGACCTAAGTGATACGCATTCGATTCTATTCTGTGGAGCCGTTGCGGCGTGTCGTATTGCGGGTGTCAAATTCCCTGAACCACGCACGGCTCCGCAGAGGACGGGTCAAGCACCAGCTTGGCGGACCAGAATCGAAAGGCGTATCACACTGACTAGAACTCTCATAGCTAAGCTAATCTGCTTCAAGGAGGGCAACAATCGCCCTAGAGTTATGCGATTTGTGACTCAGGCTTTTGCTGGGACTGACACACGTCCGTTCCAGTACTTGGCTTGTGTCACCGAACGCATTGACTTCTTGAAGCAGAAAGTCTATGCATGGGCACAACGCATTAGGCGTTATAAAGAGCGTATTGACCGGTATAATCAGAATAGGATCTTCCAAAGTGACCAACGGAAAGTGTACAGGAACTGGGAACGATCCAGTGTCTGTGTGACAGATGGGGAACCTCCGACTTCTGATGCTATGTCAGATTTCTGGCGTAGCATCTGGTCGGCCCCCGTAGGCCACACTGAAGGCGATTGGATGAGTACTGTCAAGGAAGAGTGTGCAATGGTGGAAAAAATGATTCCGATATCCATTACTACAGAAAATGTAAGTTGTGCAATTCGTCCGGCGTCAAACTGGAAATGCCCAGGACCGGACGGATTGCACAACTTCTGGTTAAAATGGTTTCGTAGCGCCCATTCTATCTTGGCAGTGCAATTTCAAAATGCCATTGACACTGGATCGCTACCGGCATTTTTAACAACTGGTGTCACGTTCCTGCTACACAAATCCGGAAGTACCACAGACCCCAAAAACTACCGACCGATAACATGCTTACCCACCATCTATAAGCTCCTTACATCCATTCTGTCATCAAAATTAACGATGCATATAAATGCAAATCATATTTTGGCCCCAACACAGAATGGATGTAAGGCCCGGTCTCGTGGTACAAAGGAACTTCTCCTCATAGACACTGCTATTTGCCAACAGGTTCGGCGAAACAGAAAAAATCTCACGGCTGCTTGGATAGACTACAAGAAGGCCTATGATTCAGTGCCTCATTCATGGCTCATGGAGGTCATGCGGTTGTACAAGGTCGATACAACACTATGCTCTTTTCTTGAGTCATGTATGAGACAGTGGATGACAGTTCTTCGTCACCCAGGCGCTTCTGAGTGTTCTGAATCGAACGAACTGATAGGGATTAGGCGAGGTATTTTCCAGGGCGATAGTTTGAGCCCTCTATGGTTTTGTCTAGCTCTTAATCCTGTCAGTACTTTACTGCGGGATTCAGGGCTAGGCTTTCGCCTTCGCAGGGGTGGTGAGCTCATATCCCACTTGCTTTACATGGATGACCTCAAACTGTATGCATCAAAGCGTACAGACCTAGTGTCATTGCTGAAGATTACTCAAACCTTTAGCAATGACATAAGGATGGAATTTGGTGTAGACAAGTGTGCGGTCATCAATGTAGAGCGAGGAAGGATAGTGAGCTCCGAGAATATAGTTATTTCAGAAACTGTCATTCTCAGATCACTCCTTGAAGGCGAGACCTATAAATACCTTGGAATGACAGAAGCACTTTGTATAGAGGCAGGGAATATGAAACAGGTAGTGAAGGAACGCTTCTTTGGCCGCCTGAAAAAAGTCCTAAAAAGTCTTTTATCAGGCGGTAACAAGGTACGTGCCTTCAATAGCTGGGTCATGCCCTTACTCATATACACTTTTGGCATTCTAAAGTGGACTCAAACCGAACTGGATTCCCTGGACTGTAAAGTCCGCAAACTGCTGACGTCATACCGGATGCATCACCCCCGTTCATCTGTAATGAGATTGTACATCCCTCGCAAGTGTGGAGGACGTGGCTTCTTAAACGCCAAGAACCTCCATAATCGTGAGGTGTGCAATCTCAGAGATCATTTTCTCAAGATGAATGTGAGTATGTTTCAGGATGTCGTTGCTTAGACTTACCCCGCTATCCCTAGGCAAAGAGAACTGGCGCAAGCCTATAGTAATCAGTAACTCAGATCGTGTGGCAATATGGAAGAGCAAGGAGTTGCATGGACGATTCTACAAGGCCCTTACTGGGCCGGATGTAGATCAAATAACATCTGTGTCTTGGTTGCAATTCGGTGACCTCTTTGGGGAGACCGAGGGTTTTGTCTGTGCAATTATGGACGAAGTTATAAAGACGAGAAACTACCGGAAACACATTATGAAAGATGGCACTCTAGACATCTGTCGAGCGTGTCATCGTCCTGGGGAGTCCCTCAGGCATATTGTGTCCGGGTGTTCTCACCTTGCTAACGGCGAATACTTGCACAGACATAATCAAGTAGCCAAGATAATCCACCAACAGCTTGCTCTTCAATATGGCCTTATCGATTTTGAGATGCCTTACTATAGGTACGACCCAGCGTCAGTTCTTGAAAATAGCAGTGCATTGCTCTACTGGGACCGAACGATTATCACTGACAGGTATATTGTAGCCAATAGACCTGATATAGTGTTAGTCGATCGGTCAGTGCGTCGTGCAATAATTGTTGATATTACTGTTCCACATGACGATAATCTGGTTAAAGCCGAAAAGGAAAAAGTATCAAAATACTTGGACCTTGCTCACGAGATTACCGCCATGTGGAATGTTGAGTCAACTATTATTGTTCCGATAGTTGTTTCAGTCAATGGTCTTATAGCGAAAAGCTTCGACCAACACCTTAATAAGCTTTCGCTTAACTGTTGGATCAAGAGTCGGATACAAAAGGCAGTGATTCTTGAGACGGCGCGTATTGTGAGGAGGTTCCTCACTCTGGAGCCCTGACCACCGGTTGCTTGGACACTCAAATGTCCCGCAGCGGGAGGGTGAATTTTTTTTTTATAAATTTTTAATAATGTTTTGTATTTTATACTTATATTGTTGAAAATTTAAAAAAAAAAGAAGTAATAAATAAATGAGAGATAATAATAATATGTATTATTATAATTTATTAATGTATGTAATTGTTGTTTCATTTTCATCTTTTCAGTCAGCCTTTCATGATGGCAAACAGCCAAATTGGCACCATGAAGACTGTTTCTTTAAGAAGAAATCTCCAGGTAGCATTGCTGAAATTGCTAACTTCAACAAACTGAAACATGATGATCAAACAAGAATAAAAAACCAGTTAGGTATGAAATTAGTACTAGTAGCATATTTAGTATTCTATCTACATGAACTTATTAACACAAAGATCTGAAAAATAATTTACAACAAGAAATACTCTTCACCAGTGGCGTGCATAATTTTTTCAACTAGGGTATGCAATATAATTATGTGAAAATTTAAACATTCCTTGTCCAACTGTTCTGATATTCAACATAGGTTTGTATATAATTATATCCTTAAGGTAGGCACTGCAGTTTTGCATCTATGAAGTGCACGCCACTGCTCTTCACCACATACCTTAATCTACCTTTTTTTAATATGACCAATATTCTTGATCCATTCTCAACTAGTAACAGACTGTGTTAGGAATGGGTACAACAATAGTCCAGCAGCAGGGGATTGAACCACACCCTTAATTGTTTTGCTTTAAGCCTGCCTAATAAATAATTATGATTAGGAAAATGTAAAATTTGTAGGTAAATTCCATTTGAATTTTTTTTATTATTATATTGTGTAATCTGTAAGAATTACAAAAGTTAAATGATTATATCACATGCATTAAATGTAGTTACACACATGTATGTGGGCTCAGTACTTATTTGGTACAAGTTTCTTATTATCTTATCTAAAACAGTTAGCACAATTATAATAATTATTAATACAATTAATTCTAAATTGTATTTTAGGAAATCCATCAGGTATAGTAATGCCTGCTGAGAAGGGTAAAAAAGGTAAAGCATCAAAAAGGGAGAACAGTGAAAAGGCAGCACTCTCTAATTATTCGATTGAATATGCCAAATCAAGCCGTGCAACCTGTAAACATTGTGATATTAAAATTTGTAAGGTAAGTAATGTCTACACTCAACTGTTATGTAAGCTAAATAATTATATAATCATAAAGACGGAGGTTCTATGTTGGCTATATATTTTTTTAGAAGATGCTGGGGGTATTAATTCAGTAACATCTAACGCTAAAGGAGATCATTCATGCTCCATACATTTTTGGGCTCTTTTTGAAATTAATTGTTTGATCATGATCATGATCTATTGCTGCAGGAAAACTACTGGACTAATGAGTCTCTGAGACTGTTTGACTGATAAGTATACAGGGTGTCCCGTAATTAATGAATAAAACGCAAATAGTAGATACACCACCTAATTATCTAAAACTAATTTAAAAAGTACTCCAAAAATCTAGATAATGAGGTAGTGTATCTACTGTTTGCGTTTTGTCCATTAATTATGGGACACCCTGTATAATGACGAGTATGTGTTGATATATTTTAGGATGAAGTAAGAGTATCAAAACTTGGTTATGATCCTAAGTATGGGGATCACCCAATGTGGCACCATGTTAATTGTTTTGCTGAAAAGAAGAATGAGTTCTTGTTCCTTGCCGGTGGAGAGGACATTCCAGGGTTCAAGACTCTCAGCAAAGATGACCAGCAAATGGTTAAGGATGCAATAAAGTATGTCATTTAAGTATTTGTTTTAATTTTTTTTTTCTTTTGCCTAAATGGATAGTTTGTGACGACTTGCAGTAATATTTTGTGTAAGCACGTTAATATTTTAGTAAAATTAATTAATTAACATTTTAATATTAATTTATTATTTTATACATCAACAATTTTATTATTAAGTACATATAATATAAAACAGATCTGAATTGTTAACACGTTCGCTGCGGTGCGAGGTCAATTGACCTCGTAAGTCCAGCATCTTCAAGAGATACGAGGTTGACGGATCACATCACACCACATAAAGTTTTAGTATGAGGTCAAGAAACCTCGTAACGCACCAGAGTAAAGTACAGAAAAATCAGCGCCGCAGTGAACGTGTTAATACATAAATAAAAATTTTAAATAAGTTAATTTTTCAACTTGTAAGTTTCTTTCTAAATAATAATAGTAATGTTATTTCATTACATTTATTACATTTATATAATTAGGTCTCTTGGTATTTTTCATTTCAACTGGGTCAGTTTTGGGCAATCACCATTTATATACTCAGAGGCACAATTATCAATCATATAATTGTGCCTCTGAGTATATTTGAATTACCTATTGTAACTGTTGAAATTTTAGGGCGAGTGCACCTGATGATATGCCGGTAAAAAAACTAAAACTGGAACCAAAAGATGAAGTTGATGCCAAACAAGAGAAAGATTTGCAGAAGAAAATTGAAAAGCAAAATAAAACATTCCACAAATTTCGAAATGGACTTAGTGATATATCCAAACAAGAAATTGAGGATTTACTTGAAGAAAATTCTCAAGAAATTCCCAAGGGCCGAGACGAGGTTTAAATTTTGATCACCTGTTTTCTTACAGTAAAGATAGAAATCTTACAGAGTTTCATATAAGTCCAAGTCTTTTTTATTTTTAAATCATGTTTTACGTGTGTGTGTGTGTCTGTGTATGTTTTTATGACAATATGTGTGTGTCCATGTTCTAGTGTCTGGACCATTTAGCTGATATATTAACGTTTGGCGCTCCTAAACCCTGTCCTGATTGTAAGAATGGCCAACTGGTTTTGGATACATTTTCTTACAAATGTACAGGTAAGCTCTTATGCCAAAATTATTTTCACACACAAATGATGTTCACATAATAAATAAACATTAAATACATTGCTGCATAGCTAGATGTTAAATAACTAAAAACTGAAATCATATAAAAAATATAGTGCTTATTTACGAGTAAAGTAAGTACCGATAAACGTCACCTTAATGGCTCCACGGAAGATCAGCGCGGTATCCTTACGGACACTGCAATATGCTCAGTGGTGACCCTTTTAGGATTACATCATGCAAGTTGCAATGTATTTAATTTTTTGTTTTTTTTTTTTTTTTGTATGATGTGTATTCTGAATAAACTTTTCTTTCTTTCTTTCTTACATATAGTATGTACAATGTACATAGTACGGAGCGATGGGTAAATGGAACTCGCATTTTTAGGGGTTTATTAAATTTGTTAATTAACTCTCCCCTTTGCCATCATACGAATGAATGAAGGCATTGCAGTTTGCTTTTAGTTTTTTTAATGCTTGCAGGAAGTTCGAGATTATTTCAACCCTTTGAAAAAATACATTTCACTATTTTGAAAATATATAAAAAGTTATTTACAGCTCATAAGATTTTCTTTTTTGGATTGATCTATGTATTTCATAATTCACAGGTAACTTGAGTGAATGGTCTAAATGTAGATACACGACAAAAACACCTAAACGGAAGCAAGTGAAGATTCCTAAATCGCTTAAAGATGTTCCAGTTTTGAAAAATTACAAAGTTAAATGTAGCGATAGAGTGTTTGAGGTCGAACCTCCACCCACCTTGGTTGTAGTGAAGAAAGAGGAATCTCAGAGGTAGGTTAACAGGTTCTTTTCATGAATCTTTACATTTGACATTTACATGTAGACTTTACGTACATCTCTAGAAAGACAAATGTGCAGAGGAAAATTTCGCTCTCTTTCTTTTGTTGTGTTGGGACGAAAGAGATAGCGATATTTCACTTTCGTCGCTGTTGGTCAACAATATGTCTTTTCTCTTGACGAGATAAATGTCGTCGACGCCTGCTAGGTTAAAAAGTGTCTTACTTTACGAGTATATTATGGTGACTAACTTTATAGCTGTTATAACAAAACACTGTATCTTAGAAATATCCACTTTTGAGAAATAGCACTTCTTTGTATTTAGTCTTCTACTATTTATTTGAAACAGTGTATACTATTTTTATATTTCAAGAGAAAGACATGTAACCATGTGCAAGGATCTTATTTTTGGGCGGGATACCACAAAACACTGTACCTGAATATATGTTGTTTTGTCAAGGCACATCAGTGCTGCTCGTACATATATCGAAGTACATTTTGAAGTTAAGTTAACATTTACATAACTGAATATATTTTCCGTTTTAGCTCTGTGTCACAACTCCCCATACCACCACTGAAGAATCTGCAGTTTTTCATTTACGGCAAATTGAAAGCTCCCAAAGAGGAAGTGAAGCACCGCATCTTGAAGTTAGGCGGTCTCGTCGTCAGCAAACTCACAGACACTTTGGCCGCCGTCGTCAGCACCAAGAACGATGTGGAGAGGATGCCTAGCAAGATGCTGGATATACAGGAACAAGATGTAGAGGTAAAGTTTCTTATTTATTTTTGTTACAACCACACCTTTCGTTTTAGCATGCATCAACCAACGATCTCAGACCAATTATTGTATAGGACCTGACTCGCTAGACTTTTCTGTCGAAGTATATGATCAGCGATCTAATGCGATTATAACTGAAATCTGTCTCCAAAGAATCGTTGTTTCATAGTTGTTAGCGCGTTCGTCGCTTAAAGAGCTCTGTTAAAATACCTTTTTGTATAGTTGAATGCTGTAAAAAAAGGGCAAAAACGATGGATCGATTGTCTAGGAATTCCTTAACCTTACGTCCTTTGGTCATAAGTCCATGAATTTTATTTCTCTGCCACTTGATGTACCCAGCACCCGCAAGGGCAATCCATGGATTGTTGATATTCGTCTCTTTCGTTGAAAACACAATATTAGATGATTGCAAAAACGAAAATAAAAAGTGACTGAATTTGAATAGTACGCCAAGATACCTTGCAGGTCAAGAGTATCCTAAATGAAGGAAAAGGGAGATATGCAATGATAGTAGCAAGGAAATATTTTTATGGTCTCTGCTACGGGAATAAGGCGTGGTGGTACGCATCTATTCAAAGTCAAACATTATTATTACACTATCCGATAACCTGCTTTAAAAAGTGTTGGTAGGAAAATCCTTTACTGAAAGTTTGTAGTAAATCTGAACAAGATTATATTTTTAGGTTGTTGATGAATCATTCTTGGATTTGATTGATCCTAAAGAAGGCAGTGTCACCAAAACACTTGAGCTTATAAAAGAAAACAACATTGCTGGATGGGGATCTGACGTAAGTACGAATCATAACAGTTAATTTAAAATTTAATACTGCTCTTCTGTTACTAGCATTTTCTTTGACTTGACTACTCGTATGTATGAGTGGGTAAAACCTTGATATCTTATTTAAGACCACTTCCTATGGATTGGACTCGAATTTCATACGATTGGATATCTGTGATGTACTAACATCACAGATATCTGACAATCTAGACAATAATACTGTACTATAGAGTATAGAACTGTTACGATATTGTAGTCTGACGGTGGTTAAGAAACCCATCCATTTAAGCTTATTTATTTTACCCAACAATGGCGTAACGTTTAAAGTTTACTGCCAAAACTTACTGTTTAAAATATTGTTAAAATATACGTAGGTATATATTTTTTAATGTTTATGTTTTTTTATTTAGCCAACAAAACGCGTACCGCAAGACGTCATAGACGGAAAGTCGATACAAAAATCTGGTAGTCAGTATACAAAATCAAAATCTGCAATCCAGAAACTTAAAATACGAGGTAAATAATCACCTTGCAGTTTGTTTTGTTTTATTCTTTTATTTTATGTAATTATTTTATAACTTTATAAAATTTTATGTGCGATGCGGATATGTGTCCTACGCAATGATAATTCTATACTACAGATCAGTTACGTTCTTGCAAAATCACCGCAAAAAGTGATCCAAATAATATGCTACAAAACTGAGCGCACACATGCACAATTTTGTCTTTAATTCCATTATTTTTTTTATGTATATATAGTTTTTACACTTCCTGTACTGTGTGTTCAGACACTCGACATTGTAGACGACATTTCGGTATTATTTGTTTACATAACGTTCGTTTTTGACGACAACTAACATTGAGATGTGGAAATTTACTCTTTTAGTAACACATCTAACAGTATTTAACATCATTAGTCCTACGTTTAATGTCACCGCCCACCGGTTTACCAAGTTTTCACCGATCGACCCCACGCCAGACTTACAGTGCGGGGTCGCCATACTTATGTATCCCAGCGTCCATCAGTTCTTTGAACTATTTTCTTCGTTGTTTTGTATATCTATGTGATATTCGGACAGGTGGTACCGCAGTGGACCCTGACTCGGGAGTGGCGGACATCGCCCACGTGTACCAAGCGCCGGACCGCACCAAGTACACCACAGTGCTGTCTAAGACCGACGTGGTCGCGGGGAAGAACTCCTACTATAAGCTGCAAGTGCTAAAGGCCAATACACAAAACAAGTACGCAATTAGTATTTAAATATATACGCGTACCGCTCGCTGTTTCGTCCGCCATTAGACCTCCTTAATCCGGCCCCCTTGCAAAATACGTCTACTAAAGTGTTTTCAAATAGCATGGGTATGGTGACAATCGCCTGTATAATGTTCATAATCTTTTAAATCGAGACAAACTTTCAAAAGTGAAACGAACTGTCACCATTTCCATACTATCTGAAAAAATACTTTAACTATAAACCTCCCTGCCAGGTTTCATCTTGTATGTTAAGTTGTTTTCGATATTTCGTGATGTATTATATATATATAAATAAAAGTGGAATATTTTAGAGGTCGATTTATCCTAAACAAAAAAACAAACGTTTTGCATGACAATGAAGTGAAATTTATGTTTCACATGCTGGCGGCTTGCATATTGCTTTATTGTGGTCAACCTTTTATTAACACTAAAGACGTACCTGAATATATCTTTAGATGCCTGCGAAAACAACACAACACCGTGGAAACCATGACTATAAAGTTGAGGGTTTCTGCTTAGAACCTATGTATATAAGTTATAGTATAGTTTGAACCTAATTTTGCTTCAAGTAGCGTGGTTGGTAAAAAAAATGCAACCACGCCTACCTCAATAAAATAAACCAAACATTCCGTGGTTGTTTTAGGTTTTGGCTGTTCAGATCTTGGGGAAGAATTGGCACTCCCATCGGTGGAAATAAACTTGAGGATTGCAGCACCCTGGACATGGCCATCAAGAAATTCGAGGACTTATACATGGAGCGCACACAAAACCCATGGGAAATGAGGGATGACTTTGTAAAGGTAATATGAATCTGCACTAATATTATAAAGCTGAAGAGTTTGTTTGTTTGAACGCACTAATCTCAGGATCTACTGGTCTGATTTGAAAAATTCTTTTAGTGTTGGATAGCCCATTAATTCAGGCTATAGGCTATAGGCTATATATTATCCCCGTATTCCCACGGGAACGAGAACCACGGGGGTGAGATCGCGCGGCGTCAATATCTTCAGTTCCTTAATATCTTCAGGGTGAAGGTTCTAGACTTGTCACCGAGACATTGTGGTTTGATACCCACCTGCTGGACTATTGTCGTAGCCACTCCTAACAGTAATAATTGGAGGAGATTGGAAATATTGGTTAAATATATGGCAAATATTCTCTGCACTTCAGTACAGATAAAGGAGCTTTGAAAAAATATTGACAATTCTACTTTTATAATGAAATCATTACTTTATTAAAAAAGTTTGCTACAACGTTTTACGACATTTTAAATTCATCTTTAATTTGTCCACAACGGGGACGAGCTAAGATCGTTGACCATACAGCCTGAGTATTACAATATTGATTGAAGACTTGTGATTGGTTGATTGTTAGTTTTCTTTTTTGTTAAGCATGTTGGTAACAGAAAAAAATAATACAAAAAATATAATACAGCTTCAAATGTTCCTTCGCCGGTTTAGTACATCTGTGAACATTTTTCCCTAGAAGAGTTATAAATAGAATGTATTATTATTCAAGGGATTTTTTTATTATTATTATTATAAGTTAGCCCTTGACAATCTCACCTGATGGTAAGTGATGATGCAGTCTAAGATGAAAGAGGGCTAACTTGTTAGGAGGAGGATGAAAATCCACACCCCTTTTCGGTTTCTACACGGCATCATACAGAAACGCTAAATCGCTTGGCGGTACGTCTTTGTCGGTAGGGTGGTAACTAGCCACGGCCGACGCCTCCCACCAGCCAGACCTGGACCAATTTAGAAAATCTTTATTGACCCAGCCGGGGATCGAACCCAGGGCCTCCGGTGTGTAAATCCACCGCGCATATCACTGCGCCACGGAGGCCGTACATACTTTCGTTTGGGGGTATACCAGGGTTGCCAGGGCCGACATTGTATGGGCAGGTGGACATTACCCCTTTAAAACATAAACTATGGTTCCTATCGAACTGTGAACATAAATGACGGAAATATCGCCGGACATACATAAAAAAAACATACATACAGCCGAACGTAGAACCTCCTCCTTTTTGGAAGTCAGTTAAAAATTGCTAATCAATTATTTTATTATTTTTATAAAAGACCATATTAATTAGTTCCCAGAGGCGTACTATCCCATCGACGTGGACTATGGCGACGAGCCGACTGCCAACATGGCCATCGACGAGAGCTGCAAGCTCGCCATGCCCATACAGAAGCTCCTAACGAGGATCTTTGATATCGACACCATGAAAAAAACGCTTCTAGAATTTGAGGTAAGTGTTTTTTTTTATTCTTTACAAGTTAGCTCTTGACTACAATCTCACCTGATGGTAAGTGATGATGCAATCTAAGATGGAAACGGGCTAACTTGTTAGGAGTAGGATGAAATTCACACTCCTTTCGGTTTCTACACGATATCGTACCGGAACGCTAAATCGCTTGGCGGTACGTCTTTGTCGGTAGGGTGGTAACTAGCCAGGGCCGAAGCCTCCCACCAGCCAAATCTGGACCAATTAAGAAAACCTCAATGGACCCAGCCGGAGATCGAACCCAGGACCTCCGTCTTATAAATCCACCGCCCATACCATTGCGCCACGGCGGCCGTCAAAAATCCATCTGTATTTTGAAAAAAAAATAAAACGTGTTTTAAAGCTCTACACCTACAGTGCGAGGTCTCAAATTCGTCTTCATCTCTGTCTATCTATAGTATCGTTTTAGAGATATAAACAGACAGACTTCGTTAATAATCCTCAGTACCGTGCACATCATACATGCAAGAATGCCCTGTCCTAGGGGATGCATACTTACTATTATACTTACTAGTCTGAATTATAGAAGAAATTTTCCAGATTGTATAATTTGTATGTCTAGTGCTTACCCTAATTAAAAACCATACCCCGTCACTAATAATCCAATCCAGGTTACCAGGCAGAGATTCGGTCGAGTTCTGCAATTAGTTTAGTTAGAGCAAAGGCCATTCACACTCAGATCATTACCCTAAATTTTTAATAATTTAATGACTATTTAACGACTTGAGATATTATATTATTTTTTTAATTAAATTAAGTTTACTATAAACAACATCACTTGTCTGTTACAGCTTGACACTGAGAAGATGCCTCTGGGAAAACTGTCCAAGAAGCAAATAAAAGCTGGATACAATGTGCTGTCAGAATTACTCCAACATCTGGAAAAAGGGAAAATAAATGAGAACAAAATCATTGACGCCACAAACAGGTATGTCATATAATAATAATCGTCATCACAGTTACGGGGGCTGGACAAAGAGATCGTGGGTTTGATTCCAGACCTGATACTCGACATACCCAATCCTACCACAGACATTACTACTAGTTGGAAGGTCTTTTTCTCCCATGTATTATTAGTGATTTTTTGAAATACATAAACAAACACCCACCATAATTTCAAAAAATCAAGTTCAAGTTCACGATTTATTATAAAAAATGAAGTTTAAAAATTTTTAACCCTACTTGTCTAAAAAGAACAAAACAAAGAAAGATATTTCAGGTATAGGTATCGGGTTATAGTTTTTATTTAATACTTTTCCGTTTTCCTATCAGTCACACTAGCCGTGCAATATCTACATAGTCGCATTCTGATATAAATAAATAAAACGACTGGACCTCACGAACCGCGTTTTAAAGATAAATTTTGACTTAAACAATCTATACTAATATTATGAAGCTGAAGAGTTTGTTTGTTTGGTTGCTTGAACGCGCTAATCTCAGGCACTAGTGGTCCGATTTCAAAAATTCTTCCACTGTTGGGAAGCTACACTATCCCCGAGTGCTATAGGCTTTTATCACCATATCTCTACGGAAACATGATCCACGCGGGTGAAATTAGTATATGTATATTATAAATATTTGTACTGTGTGCGCTAAGACCTAAACTTTGATACCAAACACGAGATAATTATTTTCTTCGAGGTTAAATTCTGAGGTTAAATTCCGTCATACAAAATTTTGATAAAATTTATATAGTTTTACTTCACCTGGGCTATTAATACGAATCTTTCGACACCTCATTCAGCGAAATCGGTTCAGTCGTTTAGGTGCTACAGTGAAACATACAAGCATACATACATACATACATACATACATACATACATAGACTGCCAAAATTTCTACCACTAGTCCACCCTTCCTTTTGGCTTCGCCGTAGTCGGGTAAAAATAATAGTAAGTCGAAATTAGACAGGACATATTCGTCGTTATCAACCCATGTTCGGCTCACTGCTGAGCTCGAGTCTCCTCTTAGAACGAGAGGGGTTAGGCCAATAGTCCACCACGCTGTCCCAATGCGTATCGGCAGTCTTCACACACACAGAGAATTAAGAAAATTCTCTTGTATGCAGGTTTCTTCACGATGTTTTTCCTTCACCGTTTAAGACACGTGATATTTAATTTCCTAAAATACACGCAACTGAAAAGTTGGGAGGTGCATGCCCCGGACCGGATTCAAACCCACACCCTCCGGAATTGGAGGCAGAGGTCATATTGACCGGGCTATCACGGCTCTCTCATAGTGTATTTGTATGTTATTCATAGGTTCTACACGTTGGTGCCACACAACTTTGGCACAGATAACCCTCCGCTACTAAATAATGCTGATACCATTAAAAATAAAACTGAAATGCTGAACAACTTGTTGGAAATTGAAATTGCTTACAGTCTTCTTAAATCAGGTAAGTTCTGCGAGTTACTCCTATTTTATTTTATTTATAAATGAAAAGAAAGTTACATTAACCCGGCGTGAATAAAGTGAAAAATTGTGACACCAGAGGTGCTAACATGCGATCATAAGTGAAAAGATCATAAGTGAAAAGAAATTATAGAGAAAATCTCGTCCAATGGCGTCAGAGTCGTCCCAGTCTCTTTCGTATCAACGCAATGAAAGAGATAGTGGTATCTCCGGTTGCGCCGCCGTTGGTTGAATTTTGGCTGTTTCTCTTCTCGAGATTATCTCGTTGGTTGCATGTTAGCCTCACAGCTGTGCTGTCCTAGTACAGAATTAACGATTTTGAATACTTAAAAATTACATTAGAACAATTACTCAATTCAGAGTGTAATCTATTTCTATTCAAAATTTCAGAAAATACCGTTCAGAAATATTTGCGTGAGTGTTACATCCGTACACACCTTCATATTTGTAATATTAGTGTAATATAATTACAGATAACGAAGAAGATGTCAGTCCAATCGAAGCGCACTACCGCAAACTGAAGGCGGAGATCAGTCCGTTGGACAAGAAGTCTGACGAGTTTGCGATGATTGAGGAGTATGTGAGGAACACGCACGCTGCCACACATTCTAACTATACGCTCAAAGTGCAAGAGGTTAGTCATAGTTTTGTCCTAAGAAAAAAAGAAATAAAGAAAGAAATATGTATCACATACCATATAGGTACAGAATCAAGTCACCAATATATTAAATTAGCGAACAACCGCGATTTTGTCCGCGTGAAATTTAGTTTTTTACAAATCCCTCGGGAACCATGGATTACTCCGGGATAAAAAGTAGCCTATGTGTTAATCCATGCTATAATATATTATAATATATCTCAATACCAAATTTCAGCTAATTCGGTTCAGTAGTCGAGGCGTGAAAGAATAACAAATATTCATATCATCAGTTTTCGCAAATCTCGGGAAGCCATGGTTTTTTTCGTTATAAAAAGTAGCCTATGTGTTAATCCAGAGTAAAATCTATTTCCATTCCAAATTTCAGCCAAATCGCTTCAGTAGTAGCGGCGTTAAAGAGTAACAAACATCCAAACAAACATCCATACAAATTTTCGCGTTTATAATATTAGTAGGATAGGATTAGGACTACATGAAATATTACTACATGGGTTCACCATGCAAATTTTCAGTTATGTGCATTTTAAGAAATTAAATATCACGTTTCTCAAACGGTTAAGAAAAAACATCGTGAGGAATGCTGCATACCTGAAAATTTTCTCAATTCTCTATGTGTGTGGAGTCAGCCAATCCACATTTGACCAGCGTGGTGGACTAAGACCTAACCCCTCTCATTCGGAGAGAAGACTCGTGCTCAACAGTAAGCCGTATATGGGTTGTTAATGATGATGATATTAAAATAACATCTGTTAATCTAAGATTTATACTTACTGAATGGTATTTGGATGGCAGGTATTTAAGGTGGTCCGTGAAGGAGAAGAGAAGAGATTCAAAGCATTTAAGAAGCTTCACAACAGAAGGCTCTTGTGGCACGGCTCAAGAGTTACCAACTTTGCTGGTATACTTTCACAAGGTAATCATTATGCTAATTTAATTTTTTTTTCTTAATCAATACACACATCACTACTTGGCCCCAAAGTAAACATCGGGAATCGAACCCATGGTTGTGGACTTATCTCTGTATGGGGCTGAACCGATTTTGCTGACAAACATATTTATTGCAAAATGAGCTTGTTATATATTTGATGTTAATTATATTAGGTGGTTAATAGATCAAAGTTAGTGAATAAGGGCTTCTGGCCTTTGTAAGATGAAAAATTATACAAAACTTAAGAATGAAATTCACCTGATATAAAAAAGAAACAATGTAAATTTACAGGTTTAAGAATTGCCCCACCGGAAGCTCCTGTGACTGGCTACATGTTTGGCAAAGGCATCTACTTTGCGGACATGGTGTCCAAGTCTGCCAACTATTGCTGCACTGACAAGAAGAACAACGTCGGCTTGCTGCTGTTGAGTGAAGTGGCTCTCGGGAACATGTGAGTTTTGGAAGAATCATTCATTAAATTACAGAGATTACGTGCTAGCAGCAATGGCATCCTAAAAGTATTGGCTGCTAGGCCTGACTGCCCAATACTAGGCGACTGTGTGGAAGTATGCTATATGGCGTTTGTGATTGATTGTTTAAGATAAAATAAAATTTCCAATGATATTAACTATACTAATATAATAAGTAAGATAAAAATGTTACTAATATACTACTACTAATACTTTTTTTTTTGGTCCCTAATTAGGATTGATCACCCGTCTGGCCTCGTCAGATGTCCCCTCTATAAGTATAATATACTAACAATCTATGGATTTGAAATCTGAAATAAATGATTATTATTATTA
Source organism: Bicyclus anynana (assembly GCF_947172395.1). Classification (NCBI taxonomy): domain Eukaryota; kingdom Metazoa; phylum Arthropoda; class Insecta; order Lepidoptera; family Nymphalidae; genus Bicyclus; species Bicyclus anynana. The sequence continues at coordinate 11,064,350 of NC_069089.1, read as the reverse complement.
TTATTTCGATAAATTTTACTCTCACGCCTGACACAACATAAACATATAATACCAAAAGGAATATACCTTTTTTTCGAAAAAATTAATAGAGGCGGTGTAATATAACAGGAGTTCAATGTTTTAAGAAAATCCTTAATTTTTCAATTTATAGATTTTATAAAAAAATGGTATAAGAACAACATATTAATTGTTATAGTCGCGTACATATAATGCGTCATGACTTTTCTTCATTGCCACAACGCGTTGAGATCGAATACCATAACACGAATTTCGCCATGTGGATGTTTTATTGTAACCACAACGCGTTGTGAGCTATTTTTCCGCTCACTGAGCGTTTTCGGTCTTTGAGCATAACATATGTAATAATAATAACAACACTGACTGTAGTCTAAATTTTGAAATATTTATAAGATATGGCAAATATATTTTTTTTTTGCTTTATTAAATATTACAATTACAACAATCCCGTGATCGTATACAGGAAGGAGTGCTGCCAGGCGGAGTACGTGACGCAGCTGCCGAGCGGCAAGCACTCGGTGTGGGGCAAGGGGCGCACGCAGCCCGACCCCGCGCAGAGCCGCACCATCGCCGGCGACGTGGTGGTGCCGCTCGGCAAGCCCGTCACCGCGCCCGCCAACACGTCGCTGCTCTACAACGAGTATCCTTTACATTGAGACGAATATCTTAGCATTCCATTGATTCACTGTGCGAATGCCAGGGCCGTTGTGTGTCAGAATATCTCCGAGCAGAGTCCCGGACTTGTGACCAATGGTGTAGGGTTAAGGACGACCTTGACAGTTAACTAATATTCCTTCTCCGCTCGTGTTGTTCTTCATGCCTAGCCAAATTTTGTAAGGTAATCCTACTATAGCTTGGCAACTTCGTTTGTAACACTTGCGGCCAGGGTGGCGTGTACCGATGAATGAAAAACCCACGACTGACGCACCTCACTTCCCCGCACGCACGATTTCACACGCGCGCAGTCTTTCCCCTCGTCGCCCGCATATCATGGGAGTGTTACCGAACTTGCCAGACTAATGAGCAGCTTTGGATACCCATTCAAATACAGAACTTGCTGCAATTCTGGTGGGGCCAAAGTCTTTAAGCAAGTTACAGAGAGATTTTGCTGGTAATCCTTTTGCATTTTTAAGAATCGTCAGAGGTATGGGTAAAATTAACCTGTACATAATTACATAACATCAGGTGAAATATTATTTTTGACCAGACCAGATATTAAAAGAAGGTATTTATTTAAATGTGCATTTTTATACCTATAGGTTTCGTATGCGATATATTTCCTTATAGGTTTTCAGATTCATCGTGTACGACGTTGCACAAGTGAACGTGAAATACTTAATACAGATGCAGTTTAACTATACATACTAAGAGACCTGCTACATTATTTTGTTTAAGCATTTGTTTCCAGTTGTCTTATTGTTAGTCATTGAATATTGATTATTTTTGTAATTCCATTAGTATTGTGATAATAAATGTTAACATTACTCATTTTAATTGTATCTGTGATTTGTTTTTAAAGTAAAACTTCTTTACGCACGCTTGACTTTGGTGAATGCGTTGCGAAAGTGTTATCGGTCGAGGCTTTTATGATGCGTGCTGCCATAGCCATAGTGAAAGAGGTTATTTTAAACTACCAATAGATGGCGTTTTTAGAGAACTTCGAAACAATCCCTTTTTGTATGCTTTATGGCCTCGAGGCTTTGCCTTCTTACCCGGGTAAGTCGCGGGAGATCTTGTTTCCCCGGTAAGCTCTTCCAACCCCTTTCGGTTTTGAGGCCTCTGGGCCTAAGGGACTTGTGTAAAGTCAAATCCGGTGGCTCCGGCGCAGAATAGCGAACAATCGCAGTACGCGCGGGGCGGCGTTAAAGGCCGTAAGGCCCAGTTCGGACTACTTTAGTATTTTAGTCGAGTACCAACGATTTTTGGGCGGTAAATCCAAAAATTGTTTGTACTCGACTAAAATACTAAAGTAGTCTGTACGGCCTATAAGTGCCTGTGCCTGCGCCTGCAGCGAGCCACTTGGAGGAGATCCCGAGGTAGGGGACGCCCGTTCGGTATACTTTATACAGTTATGCCGTAGGCTCATAGAAGTCGCTTTGTTTTTGATTTTTGAAAGAAGTTTTACTTCAGTAGTGTGACCTAAAACACACTTGTTTTTTTTTCATTTTCATTATCGTGTTAAGAATGTTGCAAACAGTAATTATGTTGAATCTAATAAAGTTCATTTGTAATAATATAACTGCGTTTTATTTGCAAACATGGATAGATATCTATAAGACCCTAATCCTATAACCTTCATCATATCAGCCGATGGACGTCCACTGCAGGACATAGGCCTTTTGTAGGGACTTCCAAACATCACGATACTGAGCCGCCTGCATCCAGCGAATCCCTGCGACTCGCTTGATGTCGTCAGTCCACCTGGTGGGGGGTCGGCCAACACTGCGCTTACTAGTGCGGGGTCGCCATTCCAGCACTTTGGGACCCCAACGTCCATCGGCTCTTCGAACTATGTGCCCCGCCCATTGCCACTTCAGCTTCGCAACTCGTTGAGCTATGTCGGTGACTTTGGTTCTTCTGCGGATCTCCTCATTTCTGATTCGATCACGCAGAGATACTCCTAACATAGCTCGTTCCATCGCCCTCTGTGTGACTCTAAGCCTTCTTATGAGGCCCATAGTTAGCGACCAAGTCTCGGAACCATAGGTCATCACTGGCAACACGCACTGTTCGAAGACTTTTGTCTTCAGACACTGAGGAATTTCGGACGAAAAGATGTCGCGAAGCTTCCCGAATGCAGCCCAGCCGAGTTGGATTCGACGGTTCACCTCTTTCTCGAAATTGGACCTACCTAACTGGATCATATGTCCTAGGTATATGTATTCGTCTACAATTTCGAGTGCAGCGTTCTCAACTATAACTGGGTGGAGCGATACATGAGCATTACACATTATTTTTGTTTTGCCCATGTTCATTTTCAGGCCCACCTGTTGAGAAACGCTGCTGAGGTCATTGAGCATGGTACTAAGGTCATCCAGAGTCTGTGCCATGATGACTACATCATCCGCGAACCGCAGTTGAGTGATGTACTCGCCATTGATGTTGATGCCAAGTCCGCTCCAGTCCAGAAGCTTAAAGACGTCTTCCAGTGCGGCGGTAAATAGCTTCGGAGAGATTACATCTCCCTGACGCACTCCTCGCTGCAACTGGATTGGCCTCGTAGTCTGATCCTGAATACGGACTGACATAGTGGCGTTTTCGTACAAGCACTTCAACGCTTGGATATACCTGTAATCAATTCGGCATCTCTGCAATGACCTTAGCACAGCCCAGGTTTCCACCGAATCGAAGGCTTTCTCATAGTCCACAAACGCTAAGCAAAGTGGCTGGTTATACTCGTGAGTCTTCTGTATAACCTGCCGCAGCGTATGGATGTGGTCTATGGTACTAAAGCCTTTTCGGAAACCGGCTTGTTCGGGAGGCTGGAAGTCGTCAAACCTATTAGCGAGACGATTCGTAATGACTCTCGAGAACAATTTGTAAACATGGCTTAGCAGCGAGATGGGTCTGTAATTCTTCAGCAAGGTGTTGTCACCTTTTTTGAAGAACAGAACCACCACGCTCCTATGCCACGCCTCAGGCGTCGTGCCCTCGTGAATGACGGAATTGAACAATCGCTGAAGGACTTTAAGTATCGGTTTTCCACCCGCTTTCAGGAGTTCTGCTGTGATTCCGTCCTCACCTGGCGCCTTATTGTTCTTCAGGTGTTTGAGAGCCACACTAATCTCGTATAGGCTGACGTCCGGGATATCTTCGGTATAGTGTCGGGTCAACTTGGCTCTGGGGTCTTTAGCCAAATTGGCAACAGGCTGCTGAGTAGTCGTGTATAGCTGTCCATAGAACTTCTCGACCTCACTTAATAACTCGGGCTTGGAAGAAATTAGATTACCGTGTTCGGTCTTCAAACGCGTCAGCTGCCTCTGTCCAATAGACAGATCTCTGGCGAAAACTTTCGAGCCTCGATTATTTTCAATCGCATTTTTAATACGCTCGGTATTGAAATTTCGCAAGTCGCTGGTTTGCGACTTAGAGATCTGTCTACTGATTTGTCGGTATTTTGACGCATCTGCTGAAGACTGTAATCTCATTTCTTGCCTCTCTTCCATGAGTTTAAGTGTTTGGTCCGAGAACTTTTTGGTTCTTTTCGCACGGTGGGTCTTATAGAACTTAGACCCAACGGAATGGACAGTTTCCACGAACCTGTTGTTCAGATCGTCCACAGTTTCGCAATTTGCTAGGCAATCAAAGCGGTTCTGCAGTTCTAGTTGAAAGGACTCGGGGTTTTGAATATGGGCACGAGTAGGTCGGAGCGTAGACTTCACCAGTCGATACCGTTCCAGCTGAATGTTGATATTCAACGTGCCTCTAACCATTCGGTGATCGCTACCGGTTTTCACCCTATGGATCACAGAAACATCGTTGAATATTTGCCGTCTGGTAGACAAGATGAAGTCGATCTCGTTTTTCGTGGAACCATCGGGGCTCATCCAGGTCCATTTCCTGTGTGGTGGCTTCTTGAAGAAGGAGTTCATCATAAAGAGGCCCTCCTTCTCCATGAAGTCAGCCAACATTTGGCCCCTATCGTTCCGTTGCCCATATCCAAATCGTCCCACTTTCAACTCTGAACCGCTACGTTCGCCCAGCTTTGCGTTAAAATCCCCCATCACAACATTGTAATAAGAGTTTGAGGCATGTATGGCTTTAGAAATATCCTCATACAATACCTCTACCTCCTCGTCGGGATGTGTCGAGGTCGGTGCGTAAACCTGTATAACCTTCAACGAATACCGTTTGGTAATTCGGAGGACCAGGAACGCTACCCTGCTCGACACACTCTCGACTTTTACAACATTGTTCACGAGGGACTTGTGAACGATAAATCCGACACCACCCTGGGACTGTTGGTCGCCCTCCCGGTAGTAGAGCATGTTGCCGGATTCAAGGATTATCGAGCCCTCCCCCTCTCTTCGGACTTCAGACAATCCTATGATATCCCAGTGCAACTTGCTCATAACTTCTTCCAGCTCGATGACCTTTTCGTCGGACCTCAAAGTGCGTGCGTTGTATGTTGCCAGGTCTAGTCGTCGGGGTTGGCAGCGGAATCTCTGCCGGAGATTCTTAACACCCCTTGCCCCGCCGTTACCATAACCGCTGCCAGAGCCAGGAATAGCGGGGCTGCCGGGGACTAGGGGCTGTGTTTTGTTTTTGCCGTCCATACAAAGTTTTGCCCAGTACTGACCACGCTGGGCATGCGGGTTGGTCAGCGCAGTGCTAGATTACTCGCGCCGGTGTCGCTGCTGCCCGACACCGGCCTGAGGCATTTCGTAATCTAGCCTGTGGGAATGGATATACCGCCATTCGTCGGTCGCCAGAGCCTCGTCGGTCCATCTGCAGGGTGCACCACGAGCAGGTGAGGTTGGCAGTTGGGGAGACTGACTGGTACTAGCCTCCCCCTTACACCCCTATAACCTTAACAGGTCCAATTCTGCGCATTGAAGATATTTTGAATTTTTTATTGGAGGGCACCTTATAATCGATTCCGAATCTATACTAATATTATAAAGCTGAAGAGTTTGTTTGTTTGTTTGACCATTAATAACTTATTAAATTATTAATGGTCTAAGATCACATTAGATCGTTGATCATAAACTTTGACAGAAAAAGAACGTGTACTTAGCGAGTTCCTTAATCCTTCCAATTAGTCTAAGGCTTAGGTGTCAAAGGTCTAAGGTTTAAGGGTTGAATTTTTTTTAATTAAAAATAAAATATTATGAGTCGAAAGTTTACATTAAGTTTCATGCGGACGAAATCGCGGGTGTCCTAACACTATAATATTAATAATGCTTTTAATTAATTTGGGTTGTTGTAGGTTTTTTAACTGTTTGAATTATTTACACTTGTCTTGGACCTCTCGTCTATTATCTTCTATGTCTATGACGTGGATGACGTATGTGTAACTAATCTGTTGTAAACTCGGACAAAATTGATGTATTTTTGTGACGTTTTTGGCTACATTCCACTTAGTCACAAATTAATATGTTACTAACTAACGATCATCTCGCGATCGCAATTTTTTCCGTTTTACTTGCCTGCGGGCCTTGCGATTTTCAACTCAAGTAGAATGTATAATGGAGCGTTTGAGCTTTGATAAAAGTAATACAAAATAAATTAAAAACAATGTTTTTTTTTTTAATTTTTAATTTTAAAAACCCCTATCCGATCCATAAGCGTATACTGATGTATTGTGTAAAGGTTCTATGAACTGAGTCCTTATTCTTATATGTATAAGGACATGTCATATATTGAATAATAATACTTTTTTCCCTGCACGAAATTAAAATAAAAAGTGTACGTCAGCTCCATCGGAGCTACGAAAGGAGTAAACTACAAAAATATGAAATTACAAAAACTTACAGGGCAACACAAAAGGTGAGGTAGGTTTATCTTCAGTAGGCATTAGGTGCCTACGTGAGCGGTTAGTGTTTTGTGTTTCGTTTAAACACTTCCATTCAAAGCGGTAAAACAGCAAGTATGCTTGCATATCTGAAGTGTTGCGCCGAGGTACTTGGGGGTGCTGACGCTGTTAACTAATAAATAATAGTTGAGGGACTACACAGATAGCCGATGGCAGATGAAATATTGGTAAGTGAAAAATCATCGCCTTTAACACAGCACGGCATGCAACGAACACGTGTTAGAAAGCACCGACAATACCGGTCTAGTCGTATGTCCATTAACTTGAGGTTTTTTTTTTAAATCGGACATATTTATTTTAAAGTACATACCTATCTACCTACTGTATATTATGCATAATAATATAAAACATTTGTTAATAAATATACTTTATTAATTTTTAAATAATTATAATAGTTAAATGTTTCTAGAGTAATTCCTTCACAGTATTTAAATTTTTTAAAGCTACGTTAAACTCTTAAAGGCACCAGGAGAATGTTTTTACGTTTTGATTGCCAAGTGGAACGTAGCCTTTGTAGAGTATTTGCTTGTGTCAATTTGTGTTTTCCCCCGAGTGTCGCGCAATTCGATCAAAGGGAAAGTTGTCATAACAGTGAGTTGGTAATGTCGTTATTAAATTAAAAACCATAATAAAAACAGTTTACAATTCAATAAATTGTACAGTGTTCCACTTAAATTCTTAAGTGCACGTAGCTCTTACTTTATGTTATAAATATAAACAAAAGATGGATATGGATATCATAAAGTGGAGTAACAAAGAAGTTTTAGAGTTATTACATAAAGAGAAGATTTCCAGCTTCATAACAGATATATGCAAGGTACAAGACATCGATGGACAGTGTTTGCTTTCCTTTGTCGACCGTGATTTCTACGAGTATCCCTTCGATCAGCTGAAACTAGGTGAACGGAAGAGATTTATCTTGTTAGTGAAAAAATTACAAAGGAACAATCGAAATGCGATGTTTGAACTCGGACTATGCGAGGACCAAACACTAAATAATTCTGCCACTAATATAAATTTCGTTGGCACCAATTTATCTCACCTAAGTTATAAGCTACATAAACAGTTGCAGAATGAGTTGAACGCGAGAAATGCAGAGAGTTTATCGAATTTTCCTCCAGAAGCGAAAGCGTCCAGGTTAAAACCTGAAATATGGAAAACAGCGATTGCCTTAGGTAACTATTTTAACAAATAATTCAATTGAGGTGTCTAATTGGCTTTATTTTTTTTAAGTATGTTTGAAGTAAAATAATGCAATATAACATAATTTTATAAGCAAACCCTATATTTTTTCATAACTGATTTGTCAAATTCTCAATGTTGCCAGGTTATCTTTTCCTGGTGACCTGGGTGACTGCTGTAGTAATGGTAATTGTCCATGACAAGGTTCCAGATATGAAAAAGTATCCGCCACTGCCAGATCTTTTCCTTGATAATGTGCCCCATATTCCGTGGGCTTTTGATATGTGCGAGATCACAGGATCCTTCCTGATGGCCATTTGGCTTGCTGTGCTCTTCTTCCACAAACACAGGTAAACTATTTATTTAGTCATTTCAAAACGTTTCTTATTACATTCAAATCTAAAGCCTTGTTTATGTGGAATTAGATTTGTGCTATAACTTTAATGCTTAAACTAATTTAGAAGTAGCATCTCCCATTTTAAAAATCTGTTAACCATTAAAAAAAATATTTTGCTTAAATTTAGCTGTATTCTTAACATAGTAATATAACTAACTTATTTCAGTGTTCAAATGAAGAAGGAAATAATTAAATATTTTTTTAGATATATAACTCTGTTTGCAAGAAATTCTGTTTATCACTAATCCTGCTGGAACCATGGATTTTCTGGGCCTATGTTCTGTATAAATGTCCATATTGTCTCTATACCAACATTCCTAAAATCAGTTGAGCAGTAACTGGAAAAAGTGACAGAATTTTTTTCATATTTATAATATTAGTATGGAGTATGGATATCAAATACTAGCTGTGTTTTACATATCCACTCATAATGTTAGATCGCCTTCCTCAAATAAATGGGCTATAAAAATAATGTACAAACACTGATGGAATTTTTACAATTTGAACCAGTAGTATCTGATATTACTGTGTTAATCAAACATACACTCCAGCCATATGATATTTATATTGATTTAGTTATCAACGCATATTCAGATCACTTCTGAGCTTGAGTCTCTTCTCAGAATAACAGGGGTTAGGCCAATAGTCCACCACGCTGGCCTAATGCAGATTGGCAGACTTCATACATACAGAGAATTAAGAAAATTCTCTGGTATGCAGGTTTCCTCAGGATGTTTTCCTTCACCATTAGAGACACATGATATTTAATTTTTTAAAATGCACACAACTGAAAAGTTGGAGATGCCTGCCCCACACCAGGTTCAAACCCACAACCTCCGGAATCGGAGGCAGAGGTCCAATCCACTGTGCTATCACAGCTCTTGATAATAGTATTGATTTGTTTCAAGATAAAACAGATTCTTTATTGAGTTTTAATTAATAATAATAATCATTAGGTTTAATTTATTTGTCTTTGTTGTTCATAATCTTTTGTTAGTTCATAAAATCAAAGAACTGTTTAGAATTTCATTGTTCAGTTGAACAGTCATCAGAGTAAATATTGATCACTTTACGAGTACATGAACTTTGTTTCTTGTATGACTCACACTTTGGTGTTGGCAATTGGCAAACAAAAGATAATGTTTCTTTTTTATTCTTTTCTTTTTTTTTATTCATACTATTTTTTTGCAAATAAAGTTCACTGATTGCACTTGAACACCTTCTAGGCAAGAGTGAGCAGGCATTTTCTAGGCAAGTGCGCTCTAACTTAGACCAAATCACTTACTATCATGCATAATTGAAGTCAAAAATGCAATATTTATTCTATCTACGCTAATGTTATAAGATTTATATTTTTGTTTATAGCTGTACAAAAAGTACTGGACCAATTTCAATTTTTTTTTACCAATAGATTTACTCCCTGATAATGTAGCTCACATTATCAGGGAGTAACATAGACTATCTTTTATCCCGCTATTCCCATGTGAATGGCAACTACACAGTTAAAACCACAAGAATCTGCTACTTTCCTAAATAAAAAAAAATATCTAAAGTAACTAGAGACACAGTATTAAATAATGAATAATGATGACCATATTTTAATATTAACATCATAATTTCAGCAATTTTTATTACACTGAGATAGATTTAATTTTTTGTGGTGACTCCTTAACATATATTTGATTAAGCAATTTATAGTAGTCACTATACTAACCCGGAAGAGATAAAATAACATTATGTTGTATGTTTTACTCAACAATTTTTCAATAGCTAGATAAGTAAACACAAACTACGATAAAAAATACAAGAAGTATTGTAAATGCAAAATAAATTTTAGTTGTATGTATGAAATTCAACTTAAATTATATTCCCAAAAAATATTACTGAATGTCCCATGCTTTCACCCTTGTAGTTGCCAGTTCCATGAGAATATAGGGATAATAATGTAATCTTTGCTACTCATTATAATATCAGCTATCGGCAACAAAGGTTCCATCAAGATTGTTGCAAGAATTTCAATACTTTTAAAATTTCACCCCTGAATGGTTAAGAAGGGGTGTAGTAAGTCTGTAGGGTTATGTTTTAAGAGGTTATTTCCATTGGTATACATTGTATTGATCAAATATATTTCTACAGAAATATATTTGATCAATACAATTACTAGCGACCCGTCCCGGCTTTGCACGGGTGCATTGCTAAAAACACTACAGAAAAACTGTAAACTCCCGCCGCCCCGGCCGGTCGGTACCGCTGCAAAAGCTACGTCCTGCAATTTTTAAATCTGTAATATCTTCGAAAATATTCATTTAAATCATATGCTGTAAAGGGTGATATAGTTCTTCATTAAATCACCAATGTATTTAAGGATTAATTGGATAAGGATTATTGCTGTATTGGTTAAAATCGCTTCGAAAATTAGACATTATTTGTCGTAAAAAGTAAATGACAAAAAAATGTTATTGTGGAATATCCTTAAAACGTTCGCTGCGGCACTGATTTTTCTGTACTTTTACGAGGTTTTTTGACCTCATACTAAAACGTGTGACACGAGGTCCATCAACCTCGTGTCTCGTGAAGACCCTAGACTTACGAGGTCAATTGACCTCGTAACGCAGCGAATGTGTTAAGACATAAGTTTTACACTATGTAGTGATGAAGATTGAACTATGTATTGATGAAATATGTTCACAGGTTCATAATCCTGAGGCGGTTCTTCGCGCTGGCGGGCACGGTGTTCCTGCTGCGGTGCTTCACAATGCTGATCACGTCGCTGTCGGTGCCGGGGTCGCACCTCAAGTGCGAGCCGCGGTTCTACCCGCCCGCCGACGACCTGACGGTGTGGGGCCGCCGCCTGCGCCAGGCGTACGACATCTGGAGCGGCGCCGGCATGTCGGTGCGCGGCGTGCGCACCTGCGGCGACTACATGTTCTCCGGGCACACCGTCGCCTTGACTCTACTCAACTTCTTCATCACTGAATGTAAGTTCCGTTTTATAAATCGTTACATCATCATTATCAATCCATATTCGCACACTGCTGAGCTTCAGTCTCCTCCCAAATGAGAGGGGCTAGGCCAATAATCCACCACGCTGCCAATGCGGATTGGCAGACTTCACACACGTAGAGAATTAAGAAATTTATCAGGTATGCAGGTTTCCTCATGATGTTTTTCCTTCACCATTCGAGACACGGAAAAGTTGGAGGTGCATGCTCCAGACCGCATTCGAACCCACAGCCTCGGAGGCGGAGGTCATATCCTCTGAGCTATCACGGCTCTAAATCGTTACTTATAGGAATTATTTAAAGAGTCTAAAATGGAGTAGGTACCTAACCATTTTTTAGTTAAGTATCACTTTCATGAGAGAAGTCGTCACTTGACAAATAGATTTTGCATTTATCCTACAGTTTGGCGGACGCAGGGCAGCATTTGTAAAAACATAATATATAAATACGTGTGCATCATATCATAGCGCCAATTGAGATTTTCTTAATTGGTCCAGGTCTGGCTGGTGGGAGGCTTCGGCCGTGGCTAGTTACCACCCTACCGACTAAAACGGTACCGCCAAGCGATTTGGCGTTCGGGTACGATGTCGTGTAGAAACCGAAAACGGGTGTGGATTCCCATCCTCCTCCTAACAAGTTAGCCCGCTTCCATCTTAGACTGCTTCCTTACTTACCATCAGGTGAGTAGTAGTCCAAGGCTTACTTGTAAATAATAATAAAAAAAGTGTCACGTTGTTTGTATTCGATGGACTCCTTGACTATTTAACCAATTTTAATAAAGATGTGCAATCCAGTCAATTCAACTTGAAAAATAGGATAGCTTAAGGGTAGGGTACGTGTAAGGTAAGGGTGTGGTATGTTTTAGGGCAGCGATAGGGAAGAAGTAAATGCACATACTTGTAAGTCAAAGCGAAGCTTGACTTTGTAATTTTCAAGTTAAATTATAAATAGAAAATACGTGATTATCCTAATGAATATTATAGATGGCAATGTGAGTTTGTTTGTTTCTCCGTCTCGCCTAAACCACTAAACTGATTTTAATTCTTTTTACCGATGTAAAACTACATTATCAGCGAGTGACGTAGGCTTTATTTTATCCCTGTGGTATTCCCACGAGTAGTAGTAGTTCGCTAGTTCGTAATAAATTGCGGTAACGATGATAAATCAAACACACATCTGTTTATATTTGGAGTGGTTATGTGACATCAATTTTAATGGCGGGTAGAAACTAAGAAGTTAATAGTAATAATGAAAATATTATGATAATATGCAAGAGGCAAATACAATCGATATGATTAATTTGATGTCATGTTTTGATCTTAACAATGATAAAATAGTTGATAACGATATCCAATATCATTGTTAAGGTTAATGCATAAGTTTTGTAATCTTTTACTGATACAAAGAAATAGTAGATTGTTATGCAAGGGGTTAAGAAAACCCATTATATACATGGTATTTTTAGGTTACGAGCTGTAAGGCGAGGGCGCTAAATAGAAACCGAGTTTATAATAGTATCATAGAAATCATATTATAATTGCATTGTAATGGATTTTCTTAGCCCTTTGCATTACAATCTACTATATTTTTGTATCAGTGAAAGATTACAAAACTTATGCATAATATACAGCACCATATACTATTACAAATCAGTTTTTATTAGTATAATAATGTACGAGTACTAACACAATTTCTAACTTGTAGCACCAGTGTTTGCCAAGACAAACTAGCCAAAACTCGATAGATTTGACTTATCTCTCTGGATCTACTGAACTGATTTTAAAAATTCTTCTGCCAATAGAATGCTACGTTACTAGTGAGTGTCATAGGCTATATTTTATCCCCGAATTCCCATGGGAACAGGAACTACGCGGCTTAAACCGCAGGCCGTCTGCAAGTTATACATACATACAAGTTCAGTTAAATTAAACATTGTAAACACTAAACAACACTAGTGGTGTCGTTGAAGGTACAAGAAATATTAGTCAAACTTGGCAAACTGCGTGCAATATTAATAGAAGTGAATGCTAAAAGATATATAATTCATGTAAATTAATATTGTTTACATTGTCATTTGTCATAAGATCATTGAAACTGTGCCATCAATATTATTTCCGTGACGTATCGGCCACACTAATTTACACAATTTATTGCTGTTTATTAATTATTTTATTATTATTATGATATACTCTGTGCGTCATACATTGCGTGTGCGTGGCGGAAGTAAACAAAGATGTGTATTGATATAGATAATAATAGATACACTATTATCGTTACACTCTGGACCTAAAAAGATAATAATCTACGCAACTAAATACCACGCGAGACAAACAAAGCAGTAACAGTTTTTTAAAATTTAAAATACATGTAAATATATTTACAAATACATATAATGTATCTTACATATATAAAACCTGAAATATGAAAATATGCATTTCGTAGCTACGTTTAGGATTAGGTATCTACAAGTTAAGGTATTGCTAATCCGCAATGGGTCAGCGTGGTGGACTAAGTATTGCTAACCCCTTTCTTTCTGAGAGGAAATTCGAGCTCAGCAATGAGCCGACTATGGGTTGATAATGATGAAGTTAAGGTATAGTCAGCAGTGATTAAATAAAAAAAAGTGTTTTTAAAATCTGTTCAGAATTTACGGTAAAATCGGTAATAATACTTATATAAAAAACATACAGGTACAGCCGTACCTAGAACCACACTCTTTTTAGAAGTCAGTTAAAGTACTGACTACAGAACATGCTTTTGCATTTGGCTGGTCAATTGAAGTTGGTTAAGAAAATTTATACTGTTATGGTTTTTCATTTATCCGGTCTTATTTGATTGGACGCAGTTTTGAACTTCATCACGAGACATCGAGGACGCATCGGTTTGGTGTGGCCTTGACTTTAAGACTTTGGTTTTGTTGTTCTTATCAAATAGTTTCTCTTTCATTGTTTCCATTAACGTTTTAGATTTATTCTTGTTATTTGTTTCATTCATTTCTTATTAAATATATTAGCATTGTCATTGAATTAGTTAGGTAGGTAGGTACCGTACGTGACCTACTATACGACGTTATATAAAGTTTGCTAAATTCATTCAAATATGCGGAGGTGCAATATATGATAAACTCGTAAACTATAATGAACAGAATTTCATGCGATTTCAGCTTATATAGATAGACTGAATCATGAGGAAGCTGTAGATATATTTATGAAGGTTTTTTTTTAATTGGTTGTTATTGAATTTGTAAAGTATTTTTGGACATGTCGAAAAAACTCTACCCTTTGAGTTATAGAAAACAATGCAGAGTAGTATCCCACTCTCCCCTTTTACAGAATGGTTCCACGTAGACTAAGTTGCAGGCGTTTACTAGTATAATATAATTATCTCAAGTACTCCTAGTGTAGCAAAGCGTATCTTGGTATTAAAATAATTTTTGTTTACTACCGCAATTATGGACATTGCGGAGTGTCACCAAAGTTCTTTTTTTTGTCATCAACCCATATTCGGCTCACTGCTGAGCTCGAGTCTCCTCTCAGAATGAGAGGGGTTAGGCCAATAGTCCACCACGCTGGCCCAATGCGGATTGGCAGACTTCACACACGCAGAGAATTAAGATAATTCTCTGGTATGCAGGTTTCCTCACGATGTTTTCCTTCACCGATTGAGACACGTGATATTTAATTTCTTTTTTTTGAGTGACTTAAATAATATTAATGCATTATAATCTTAACGAGACCTTGAAAACTAACATACCGGATCGTAAATACTCACTTGACTTAGACATTTTTAAGACAGTATTAACTACTTATTTTTATTATAAAAATATTACTTTGCAATTGCGTATTCAGATATTATACTCGTGATGTTACAACAGTAGGTTGCTTAGTAACTATTACGTAGTTAACACGTTCGCTGCGGCACTGATTTTTCAGTACTTTACCAATACAATACAAGGTTTTTTGACCTCGTACTAAAACTTTTGTGGTGTGGTACGAGGTTAATTGACCTCGTACCGTGCAATACGAGGTTTTTTGACCTCGTACTAAAACTTTTTGTGGTGTGGTACGAGGTTAATTGACCCCGTGCCGTGCAATACGAGGTTTTTTGACCTCGTACTAAAACATTTTGTGGTGTGGTACGAGGTTAATTGACCTCGTACCGTGCAATACGAAGTTTTTTGGCCTCGTACTAAAGCTTTTTGTGGTGTGGTACGAGGTTAATTGACCATGTACCGCAGCGAACGTATTAAGTAGGTGGCTATAATATTATAAATGAAACCATCGCCAACTTATCGCTACGATAAGGGCCAATGAAAGTAATCTATAAGTACGTACTGTTTATAAATAAAAACAACAAAGTAGGTCACGCGATTATGTCAATTTTGCTTAACCCATAAATTAAAAACTTTAAGGCCTAATTTTTTCAACACATTAGTATGTATGTAGGTGCTCGTATGTTTGTAACTTTGAACATGGTTTTTTTGTAACAATAGTTGACGGGACAAGCAGACATACCAACTGATGTGTTACTTACGGACTGATCCAATGATAATTTTTAACGGCCTGGTTTTTTGTAACAATAGTTGACGGGACAAGCAGACATACCAACTGATGTGTTACTTACGGACTGATCCAATGATAATTTTTAACGGCCTCCGTGGCGCAGTGGTATCACCCGGCTGGACCGATTGAGGTTTTTTTAATTGGTCTTGGCCTGGCTGGTGAGAGGCTTCGGCCGTGGCTAGTTACCACCCTACCGGCAAAGACGTACCGCAAAGCGATTTAGCGTTCCGGTATGATGTTGTGTAGAAACCGAAAGGTGTGTGGATTTTCATCCTCCTCCTAACAAGTTAGCCCGTTTCCATCTTAGACTGTATCATTATTTACCATCAGGTGAGATTATAGTCAAGGGCTAACTTGTAAAGAATAAAAAAAAAACCTACGTCCCGACTGGACCGATTGAGGTTTTCCTAATTGGTCATGGCCTGGCTGGTGGGAGGCTTCGGCCGTGACTACTTACCACCCTACTAACAAAGATGTACCGCCAAACGATTTAGCGCTTCGATACAATGTGTTGAAACCGAAATGGGTGTAGATTTTAATCCTACGCCTAACAAGTTAGCCCGCTTCCATCTTTAATTGCATTATTATTATTATTAGGTGAGATTGTTGTTGAGGGCTAACTTGTAAGTAAATAATAATAAAAAAATCCAAATGCTTCCAAAGCCACCACAATTCAAACGTCATAATTGACTATGGTACTACGAGTACCTATGGTAGGAGCATAGACTGTAAAACTTGCAGCCTTTATAAAATGATGTATATCTGGCTATGTCCGTTAAAAAAACTCTCGTGCGAATGAGGACTACTCTTATAAGGATATGTCCAATAGTCATTGAGTTTAAATTGGTACGTAACATTGAATAAATGTTGACTTCACGAATGTTACTTATTAGAATTTAACTTAGATGATAAACCAGTTATGTATTGCTGACTCGACATAAATGAGATGTAGCGTGTAGGAAGCTCCCACGAATTTCCTTAAGGAAATTGATTCATTCATCCAAGTGTTGGAATTTACGATTAATACTAAAGTTTCTAGTCATCTTACTCACACTCGTGGAAATACCTACCTAACACGTCTTTGGAAATACCTTCCATGAAATATGAAAATTCCACAGAATTAGGTTTTGAGATTTTTTTGACTTCATGTTAGAAAACTGAAATATATTAATTAAATATTTTTGCTTGCGTGGCATTTTAACTCCTAAAGTGATGGACCTTTTTCAACGTGGTTTTTCCCATTCTCATAGTAGCTCTGAGTTCGATAGTTGGCGGTGTTTACACTCCGTGCCTGGGAGACCACGTTAATGCGTCGGTCCAAAATATCATTAGGAATAACATCTGATTTAACGTTATTTAACTGAGCACGTGGTAGATCTAAGTAGCAAATCACTTACTATGGTAATGAAGAGGCTTGGCTCATTGCCCGTTAAAAGAGACTGATAATAATTATTAAAGTAAACCGAAGAGGATGGCATATTGTCTGACCTATTAGCGTGTGATAATGAAATTATGATGTCAGCACTTTAATAAGTAGATATTGGTATTAGAGTTATAGATACCACTAGTGGTCGCCGGCTACTTCGTCTGCGTGGAAATCAATGTAAATTTTCAAACCCTTTTTCACCACTTTTTAATTTAAAAATTCTTGAATCACATCATATTTCGTATTTTTTTATGATTTATGAACAACTTTTTTAGACTATAACTCTAAAAATCAAGGGCTTTCCATACAAACTTTCAATCCCTATTTCTTCTATTTTTATTTTAGGGTCAAAAAGTACCCTAAGTACCGTACAAAAACACATCTTAATCCGTTTAGATGTGAAAAGGTAACAGACAGACAGACTTACTTTCGCATTTCTAATATTAGTATAGATTTCAGGATCTCTCCTAAAAGGAGACTGACCCTAAAGGAGGGCTGGCCCTGCAATATAGGCTGCTAATGATGATACAAGATTGACTACAAGCATAAAATGTACTTGTTTGTTCCAGACACGTCGCGCAGCCTGTACCTGCTGCACATCCTCACGTGGGTCATGAACATGTTCGGCATCTTCTTCATCCTGGCGGCGCACGAGCACTACTCCATCGACGTGTTTATCGCCTTCTACATCACGTCGCGCCTGTTCCTCTACTACCACACGCTGTCCAACAACCAGGCGCTCATGCAGACCGACTCCTCCAGGTAACGTTGACAGCTCACCCGGGAAACTAACACCGCCATACTTATCTTTACTGTCCAGCGACAGTGCTGTGTTTTGGTTTGAAAGGTGTAGTTGCCGGTATAATTAGGGAAATCAATATCAAGTTTTGACGGCCTCCGTGGCGCAGTGGTATGCGCGGCTGGGCAGATTGCTGGTCTTGGGCAGGTCTGGCTGGTGGGAGGCTTCGGCCGTGGCTCATTTGAACTGCAGCGAGTTCTATATTAGAACGGGTATTCAAAGCAGCTCTTGTAGGATTTTATCAAATTTGTATAAATTTTGGCTAGCCAGGGAGAACAATACGAGCAGAGAAGGACAGTGTTGGTTAACTGTCAAGGATGTCCTAAACCCTACACCCATTGGTCACATGTCCAAGGCTCTGCTCAGAGTTTTTCTTTCTGCCACATACACGATGGACCTGGCACCCGCACAGTGAATCCAGGGAATGCTAAAATATTCGTCTTTCTCTGCTTATTCCATAGACTTATTTTAAAAAACTACTACCTACAACAGATTCTTCAATATTTGTGATTCATCAATACCAAAGAGAGGTTTTGACGTGAAATATCTTGTGCCAAGGTTTGGCTAATTGTCAGTAATGTGGCGACGTATCACACAAAATTCTATTCCTATTTACATTTATGAAAGGCATCCCACAAATTAAAGTTTACAGTCAAAGTCAAAATTCATTTATTTCAATTAAGCTTACTTTACAAGTTTTTTTGAAACATCAGTTAATATTATTAGATAATGGTGATAATAAGTCGAAAACTTGGAAGTTATATTAAAGTCAGATACATTTCTATCTATAGGTATATTATGAAAGTTGGTTATCGACTATACATAGAATACTAAATAATGTAGTGCTCTTAAAATGTTGAAAACTGTATTTCAATGGGTCAAATTATGTACCAACATGAAAATTAGTTTTAGAACGGGTGAAACCGCGGTTCGCAGCTAGCTAAAGATTGATAGCTATTTTCTAAGTACTACTTAGATATCCTCATCTTTATCTACCTACAAGATGCATAATGTCGACAGTAGGTACAACATTATGCATCTGCGACTCTCATTGAACCGATAAATAGATTATTATAAACTACAATGTAATCTGAATATTAAGTGTTAGTGATTTCTAACAACACGTCATTTAAGTCTATTACAATAAACTTACACGTTTGTTTTAAATTTAGCGGACGCCAGCGACTTCGTCCGCGTATCCTTGACATCATAAATATGGTTTCAGATGTATCAACCATAACTGATTAACTTCATTACTTTTTTAGAACTATTAAGGAAGAACTATACCGTCATTAATTTTTTGCGTAACTTTAATCGCAGCGCAAATTAAAGCTCTGAAAAGGTATATTTTTCCCCCATTTTTGTGACTTTTCACTGATGCAACGGATTTTTACCTATAATATTTTTCAATTAAAATTAATCTATGGCTGACCACTATAACAATTTTACAGGACAAGAATATGGTTCCCGCTGCTGTCTTTCTTCGAGTCCGAAGTCGACGGCATCGTTCCGAACGAATACGAGGGACCCGTGGAGATTGTGAGCAACTTGAAGCAGTGGCTGATACAGCTCGTGATAGACGTGAAGAACACTTCAGTGGGCACCAAATTGCAGGAGAGCGCTGTTATGGGCGAGTTCTCCGTCGTGAGGCTCGTCGACGGCATCAAGAGGAACCTCAGCCTGATAGAAGAGTATAAGAGCTCTCGGCAGCGGCTTATGACGCTCGACAAAAACGTCCAAGCAGGCTTTCTAGAAGAATTTTCTGACAGTGATCTCGGTCGCAGGAACATAGCCGATTTGACCGGCGATACCCCCTTTAGAGAATTCAGCAATCCCCCGTCTCCCATCATGAAAAAAAATATATGAACTATTAGGCACTGTTGATGCTTAGAATATTTTTATAGCTGAATGTAGTTGTACCTACCTTGGCGTTCCAACATTTCCATTTTAGATTTTATATCATGTTATTCCATACTTATATGATAAGTTAAATGTGTAGAAAATTACAAAGATTTATTTGCTCAAGATTATCACGAGAATATACAGTATGCTTAAATTATTCAGTGCTGTCTTTTATTTAAAAACTTATAAACATGCATAAACATTCATTTTTAAATCATAATACTGATGCTGCTAACATCCTTAGTTTACTGTTTTTAACGGTTTGACAAATATGAGAAAATAAGCTGTTACTAATGCCTACTTAATAATAGCAATCCAATCCCCTTAATTTTTAAAAGGAAAGGCCAACAAAACTAAAATCTGAAGATTTATATTACCTAACCTGTAAAAATATAAGAATATTACGCTTCATTCACACTCATACGTACCTATCTAATTTCACACTATTGAAAGTCTGAACCTTTGAAACCTTCATTCCAAAGCAACCATGATCTTTAGGGACTAAACGCTTTACTTGCCTACTGTATGTAGGTTAGGTATAAATTTTTCTGCTTTATAAATTTACTAGCAGTGGGAATACGGGGATGAAATGTAGCCTATGACACTTACAATTCATAAATAACACTATTCATAAAGGAATTTACAAAACTGTTTTAGTATGTAAATCCAGAGTCACCTAAAACCTCGAAAATTTACCTCTTTATAATATTGGTTTATGCGAAGGTCTGTATTAATCACTAGCTGACGCCGCGCGGTTTTACCCACATGGATCCCGTACCCGTAAGGATACGGGGATAATATATAGCATAACCTTCCTCGATAAGTGGGCTTATCTAACACTAAAAAAAAAAAATCAAATCGGCCAGAAGTTCCTGAGATTAGCGCGTTCAATCTATCAAACAAACTCTTCAGCTTTATAATTAGAATAGATAGTATCACAGGCATTTGATACACGGTTGTATTTGTTTTATAATTTTTTTTTTTACTACAGATTTATTTAGACTCAGTGACTTGCTGGAGGTAAACTTGCTGGAACAGATGGGAGGGTTTAGTGAGTGGACTGATACTAATAACAGTAGGTAGGTACATAACCAATGGCGACTAAGGCCTCTTTCTGTGCGAGGCCTTTAACCGTGCTTCTAAATAATCTAAATTAGGTACTTACAAATTAGAAAATGATTGCTCGTCCATTGGGCTAATTGGACAAAAGTATTTATTTGAAAAAAAGTTCTACTCGGGTTAATGCGCGAGGCCCTACTGGCGATTAATCTCATGAATACCTTACGATTCTCTTACTGACCGTAATAAAAAGGCTATAAGATAAATTTCATATCAATTAAGTTCACCTAAAAATCCTATTCTTTATTATTATTAATTAATTTATTTATTTTTTCTCATTATATTTGTTTATCCTTTTTTAATAATAATATAATGATTTTTTAAATGAAATTATTAAAGGTGTAAAAATAATAACATGAAACCAAAGTAATATGTACATCGTTTAATATAATATTTCAAAGCTATTAATTGTGTAGCATTAAAATAATTGACATGAAAAATCATTAGTAAAATTGTCTTTAAAATAATATAATATATATATATGTATATGATGAAAGTATATTTAAATAGAATTCATTAAAAAACTTAAAATATTAGTAATAATTTTGGATAACGCTCATTGATAAAATATGCAAATCATTTATATTCTGCAGCACCTTAGACCAAATAAGGTCTACTAATATCTTAATATTAATGTCATGTTATTGCATTGAGTTCCTTAACAAATGAGCATTACAAGAGCCAAAATAACATTAAATCAGATTTAAACTTACAATACTTTAAAATGTGTATATTATTAAAATACTTTCAGAGTTATACCAAATACATGCCTTACATAGAATAAAGGTAATAGACTCTATAACATTAGAGATAAAAAATTTGATTATTCTCCAATAATAATTAATTAATAAAAAGAGTAGGCCACTTCATAGCAATATGCACTACATTGACATGTTACGTCATAACTCAACAAATAATTATTTGCCTTATATACAATGACTTAATTTTATGCCAAAAATATGAATGATGCTTTATAAATAACACAATGGTGATGAAAAGTGTGTCCTTAGTGCTAGAGTAAGTTTGAGCTGACAGCATACATTGCTCTCTGTACTAATCAGAAGCGGCTGTTTGCTCGCTCTGAATAAAGGCTTCCGATGGGTTCTCCTTCTGTGGCTCATTTGCTACTTGCTTTTCCTCCGACTGCTCACGGGAACTGACCGCTCCATTGACATCAGCCTCGGCAGGAGTGCTTTCTTTTGACTGGTGTTTAGGTTCAATTTCAGACTCCTCTGCAGTCTTTTCAGTGTCGTCTGTTGGTTGTTCTCCTTCCTCAGATTTCTGTCTCACTGGTGATGACTCTTTTTCTGGTGAATTCTCCTTTTCCGCTCTTCCTCTCTCTTTTACTACTTTATCAGCAGTATCATTATCAATGGCATTTTCATTGGCTTCTACTGATTTCTCTTTTGTATCCTCAGTGGCTTCTATATCATTTGTAGATTCTTTGCTTTCACTTGCTATCACCTCTCCATTAACAGCAACATTCTGGAAATATTAGTAACCAAATGTAGTACCTAAATAGATATAATATAATATATTTTAAGCAACACTAAAATAAAATATAGGTATTTCCTCATATATCAACTAATTTGTCATACTTGACACATACAATTTCTGAAATTTAATATGAATATAATTACATAATATAAAAACTAATCCCTATTTTCCCTATGTGTGAACCAAGTTGCTAATTCTTTTTTTGTTGTGTTTGTTATTGTCAAAAAAGGTTTTTATGAGAGAAAAAATAAAGAATATATTTTATAGAATGTGGTCTTTGGCAGGACAATGTCTATCAGGTCTGATAGTTATTCATGGTTATAAAATTGTTAATTAGTAAAGCAATTTGAACATTGTTGAGGAACTTGAAAAGAAAGTGTTAAACTATGTTAAATATATTTATGAAAAATAACCTAAAGCCAAACTAACTGTGCAATGTTTATCAAAAAAGAAATTAAAAAGGGTAAAACGAGGGTATAAATTGCTAGTCATTTAACACCTAATAATAATTTAAATTAACTTGTACCTAGATTAATGACAAAAAATTTCATCAATAAGTTTACACACAATTTGATAGTTTATTTTTTATTGAGAAAGAATACATTATGGAATTTAAGCTAACTTACCCTAATAACTATACAAATCATGCCCACATGTGATATAATAAGTATCTTTTAAATATGCACGGGTGTGGGTCTAGCACGCTAGGCAGAGGGGAGAACTGCGAGGATATGAAGTTGCACAGGCCATCACTACCCGCTCGTGGCCCAAGCAGACCATCAGGAGTGTTACGAACAAGTTTACCAAGCAATAGTTTTTAATTTGTTTGTTGATAAACATTGCACATTGAGTTTGGCTTTAGTTTAGAGAGAAACCTTGTACTCGGAAACCTTGTACTAATAGGACAAATTAGTAGCTGTAATAGGATACACAGTGTTGAGTCACACACAAACTTGTGTAATGAGAGGATCAATTCATAAGTGTCGAAACCAAACAAACTAATTAAAGATGTTTCAATTTCCTATTGGTTATTTTATCAATAAACACTCATAATAGAAGTAGCACCAATAAATGGTGGTTATAAAGATGTAAACCTACCTTTGTATCTGTGATAACTTCTTGAGGAGGGGCTTCTACTTTCAAAAACTGTTCCAAAGTATCTTCTTCGTTTGCTAAATCAAACTGGTCGTAATCCTGGAAAGATAAATTGCCAGGTAAGTTTGTCAATAACTCATAACCTAACAAACTAATCTACATTTGAGTAAGTACATTGTAGCAACTCACCCCACAATACTCTTCGTCATTGAAGATCTGGGGTGGGAGTGGCGAACGTGGGTTGGGGTCACTGACGGTACCACCGTTCGACTTTGAATTATTTTGCATGAAGTCTTTATCGTCTTCCCTGCCAGGTTCCGTTATGTCGATTATTTCATATTTGATAGTTTTTGAATCTAAGATCATTAAAACGCGCTGTTGTCTTTTTTTCACCTAAAAATCACCAAATAAGATAAAAACAAACAAAACTATGAATCAGCTATGAAAAAAAGTCTAGAAAAGCTGCCCGGTCGGGCAAGGAAGGCAGGAATTTTCTAATATTATACTCGCCTCTTTGTTCCCGGAGATACCACTTATATAAATTTTAACAACCATTTCTGTAAAATTATTTTCTGATTTACAAAAATAAAATAAATTAGAACAAAATCTCAACGTAAAAAGATAGGCTTGGCCATTAGTAATTAGGTAAATGTCAAACTGACACTTGACACATTGACAGTAGTGTTTACCTGTCATCATTCATTTGCCCTCGGAGGAATGTAAACTATAGAATAGACAGAGAATTTATGCCTCTAAGATCAAAGGGAGAAATCGTGTTTTAAAATATATTTCAATATAGATTTAGTTTGATTTTTTTTATACATTTATCCCATTTACCCTCTTTTCAGTTAGGCCTAAGGAACACATTAATTCAAACTCGCGACTACGTATAACCCGTGCGCATTATCTTGACACCTGGCTTCTAAACGCAACCAAACAAAGCAATCTTTTGTGTCGTATTAAACAGTAATTAAAGTGCGACCTTTTAACTACAGTATCTTGAGGCCTACTTCGGACTACTTTAGTATTTTAGTCGAGTACTGAACGATCTTTGGGCGGTAAATCCAAAAATCCACTTGGGACTGCAGCTACCTTGCTAAGTTGTTAATAATTTATATTTTATTTGGTTAATATTATGTTCTTATTTTAAATAAGATAATAAATTATATTATTTTTAAGTATTATATTTTAAGATATTAAATTATAATAATAATAAGATAAATATATTTGGAAAATACTTACCTTACATAGATATAGATACCTAGGTCTCTAACCCCGAAATGTTATGGGTACTAAGGTAGCTGATTTCTTGATTTACGTTCATTAAATTTAATTAAATTCAAGTCATCTAAATATGTAAGTAATTATACAATTTTCCAATAGGATTCTAATAATCTGATAAAACTATCAATAATTGGTTGTTGTTTAATAACAGTAAAGGTAGTGCTACCACTATGTTTTTGCTTTTGGCAAGAGAGAGAGAGGCTTCTCAAATATTTTTCAAAAGCAGCTTAATGTTATATAGGTAAAGTCCGGTCGCTCAGAGATTGCGTTTCTCGTCGTGATCGAATGGGCGATGTAACTTAGAACTGGCGTACAAGGTTATTGAACTGCGCTGTTTCAAGGGTATGCCAACTGTTTGTCTTTGTAGTGATGAGACAAAATAACTAGCCAATTGGAATTGTATATGTTTGTCCCATTCGATCACGACATTTCAGAAACGCAATCTCTGAGCGGCCGGACTTTAGCAGTGCTATTGCTGGGAGAGACCGTCTCTATGAAGTTTTTGAAAGTTCAAGCTAGACGCAATCTCTGAGCGGTCGGACTGTAGCAGTGCTATTGCTGGGAAACACGGTCTCTATGAAGCTTTTGAAAGATCATGTCAAAAGTCATGGTGTTTAAAGAAAATAAAAAAGTTGGTATTTTATTTATACAAATTTAATCCATTTGCTATAAATTAATTATACAAATGCGTATTGTCTTGTAAATTTTAAACATCGCATTGAAGCCGCAACTTATACCTATAGTAAAGCAATGCTATACCTATATTATACAGCACTTAAGGAATGTTATATGGTAAAATACTTAATGGCAACACCCAATCACACACGTTGAATGATTTAAAAATATTTCACTCATACACCAACAATGCAATGAAGTGTTCGCTCAAGGTGTCGATCGGTTAGATCGAATAGAGACTCGACTAAAATACTAAAGTAGTCCGAACTAGGCCTTACTGTGGGTGTCGCTTTGTGTGTTGTCATCATTACTGAGCAGGCTTATTCACTATCTTTGACCTATGCTAGTTGACATTAACGAAATTGAGATTAAATGTACCTAGAAATGTCATCAGGTGCTTACTGATGGATATCACACAGTAGGTAAATGACATTACGAGTATGTCAATTGATTTGATGTTTATTTTAATAAGTTGATAACAAAGACCAAAATAGTTAATAGGCCCGCAGATAAACATATTAATGTTGGGTAGTCATTTTATAAAAATACGGTAACCACGATCTCATAAATAACAAAAAAAAACTACAATACATTTGGTCTTGTTAAGATATGAAAAGTCGCTCACGCAAAATCATTTATGATACAATATAAATATTTATGACATAGACAGATAACAGGTAATTTATAAAATGATTTACAATAGTCACTGTAATAGGGTAGTTGACTCATATCAAATTAAAAACAAACAATATTAATTTCGTGTAGTACATGGAATAAGGGTCCGAAATATATCGATATCAATTAATAAAAGTTAAGGATTTCTTTTAAAACTTAATTTAAATATCACGTATTTTTCAAATTTTCCAAACGTCAAAAATGCTGTCGTCCATTTTGTGACGTCACTAACACCCTTGATGTACTAAACGTTGAACTAATTGTTAACTAATATTTTGTCAAACGCTCCATTTGTATGGGATTTATTCTAGTGACGTCATGAAACATTTGAAATATAGACTGCCATGGCCGACAGGCGTTTTGGCTCGTCTAGCCAAAAACATATATAAAAGCTAATATTTTCATGTAATCAAGTCTAAAAAAATATGATTTTTTTTAGTCTAGTAGAACGATAATGAACTATATAAGACCATTTAAAAAAAGAGTCAAGTAGCCTATTAGCGCTTATAAGGTACAAACTTTTTTTTTCTAAATGATCGGTAGCGCTCCTCAAGTTTACCATCTCGAATGTCGGAGCCCATTTAAAGTTCCATTTTACAAACAAAAGAGTTACGCTATCCTCGTTACTTTGGCAGATGTCCAGACAGCTGTTCGATAGAGCACATATTATAATAGATGCCTAGGTTTATTAGTTCGTTACAAAAAAAAATAGGTATATTAATAGAGTTGAGTAAACACACCCATCTAATAAGTATTTTATATTACAACGAACATAATGAAAAGTAATAATTAGGCGTTTTTGTTTCAATGTTAGAAGCGTCTATCGAAACTTTTGTGCAAATTATTACAATTTTCAAAGTAAACTGACATTGGGGCAGCGTGATCATCGTTATCAACTCATATTCGGCTCACTGCTGAGCTCGAGTCTCCTCTCACAATGAGGGATTAGGCCAATAGTCCACCACGCTGACCCAGTGCGGATTGGCAGACTTCACATACGCAGAGAATTAAGGAAATTCTCTGGTATGCAGGTTTCCTCACAATGTTTTTCCGTCACCGTTTGAGACATGTGAACTTTAATTTCTTAAAATGCACACAACTGAAAAATTTGGAGGTTCATGGATTCGAACCCACACCCTCCGGAATCGGAGGCAGAGATCATATCCACTGGGCTATCACGGCTCGTGCAGGGGCAGCGTGATGGATGGCTCTAATCTACTTAAGAGAAACCTAGATTAATTAGTCGGACATCCATTTATGATATAATTTATCATCGTAACTAGTTCATTTAACAAATTGCGTGATCCTTTACAAAACATTCTTGCATTCACAACCAACAATCGAGTTAAAAATTCAATTACCATTATCTAAGTCATAATAAACACATTTTATTAAGACATATTATGGTATGCCAGGAATGCAATCGTGGAGCTTGACAGTTGACACAAATAAAACGGCGTAGCAGTGAAATGATGAAGTAATTCGTTGAAGTGACCTTGAAAGATTTTGTCGTCAACTCGTCATTGTTTACAATGCGTGGGCACTGAAAAATTCTGTGTAACGCTCCGTTCATGCGACGCGCCATCGCGTCGGAGATCAACAAAGATTTCGCGCTGAAATTCCTTCACTAAACTGAATAGTTTGCTCGTGTAACTATGTCAAGGAAAAACTCAGTGACTGAAACTTCTGAAACTTTACAAAATAAATCACAATTTATGCTTCACATAGGTCATTTGAGAGACCTACACATTTTTGTCAGATCCTTTAAAGTTAAAAGAAATAACTACGATTTTATTTTCCTTGAACTAACATTATAAATAAGGCAGTATCTATAAAAATAAATAACTATAAAATATTTACAAAATAAATATGTAATAAACTTGTTGAACAAAATGCGAGGGTGTATTAGATAAATCCAAATTCTGAAAGAAATTGCAATTAAGACGATCTTTTTATGGTATTTAGTACATATTCAGTAACTTTAGACTTTAAAAACATAAATGTTTTAAGGTTAAGTGCTTCAAAAGGGATAAAACTGAAACTTTTTAATGGATCACTTTGTTGTCAGTCTGACCGTCATGATCCTTTATCTCGGGAACGCGTACTTGATAACGTGGATTGCAGTAAATTTCTATAGGTTCGTAAGACAACACAATTATTTATATATTCGTTAATAACAGACAATTGTTAATTAGGGTACGACAGGGCTGACATTTTTTTTTGCCTTTTAGGCCCTTGAAACTTTTAAATATAAAAAAATAATAATAAAAATCGACTATGGAATAATGTCTAACAGTTATTATACAAAGTGATATTCCTATTAATTGCATTTTAACTCGACTTTTCCCAATAGTAAACCTAACTAAAAAGACAAGAAAAAAGAAAACACTAGCAGGTGTCTAGAACAATAAGATCTAGCGAACTATTTTTTATACAGACGCAGCCTTAGCCTTTTAAAATACGATTACATATATTATATCTCATGCATTATTGTAAGAGTAGATCTTGGTACTCGATCAATACCAAAATGATGCAATTCATCATCAGTAATCACAGATTGTATAATTGTGTTTAAGATTTTATGATATTCATTCACTAGGCCTAGGTACGATGTGCACTACGGCATATCACGAGAAGAGACAAATGTCGACCAATACCGGCGGAAAAAAAAGCACTTTAATGATCCGCAAGTTAATAATAAATCAAAAATCTGCATTATGTCGATGATGTAATTTTTTCGCTGGATATGCCTATGACAATCTACAGTGTACAAATTGCACGGATGATACAGTTAACGGAATGCTTCCTTACATTTCTTTTCATGTAGGATGGTGCGGGTGACAGTTCGTTTCACTGTTTAAAGTTTGCCGCGATTCACGATAGTCACGAACGTCATACAGGCGACTGTCACCGTACCGATGCTATCTGAAAAACACTTTAGGCAGTTATCTCACTGGCGTTTTGTCAACGTTAGTGTTTCCCGAATGTTTCTCCAGCTCTTTTATCGTAAATAATTCGTTACGTCGCATTTCCAAGGCTTCAACGTTGCAATCAAAAAAACGTTGTTCCTCGACAGACGTCAGAGAAATGTCAACGGTCGAAAATCGCCAATGGGATAGCGGCATAAGGAAATGTTCTGTTGACTGAAAAAATCCATGTCGAAAACAAAATTATGATGTTTTATCTTCTTGTGGACTACAAACGAAGCAGTCGCCTATTAATGCAATTTACAATATGCATATTGTCTACGCGATCCGCCAGCCGCCAAAAACTGTGCGATGACAGGTTTAGTGCAAACAAGACTTGACGCATATAGACGTTTTTTTATTCATTGAGTTGACAACTAAACGCCTGATAGGATGGTACCTTGACCCTACTACTACTGGGCGATATATCATAATAGTGAATTGACACTACTACACCAGAATTAGCCCAATTAAAAAAAATACAAAATTCCAAACTGACCCGATCTCAGCACCCATCAGTTTGAAAGCATTATCGAGAATACCCGAGGCGGCAAATGTCGTTATAACTTATAAAGAGTTGTAGCCCACTTCTGTGCCTTGATGCCTTGACTGCACTAAATAATCTAGGCCAAACCTATAAGCTGTCCGGCGAAGACAACGCTAAATTTCAAGCGAGGCGGTTGGGTAGCAACTGATGTGTTGTTGGCTTAGCTTCACACGGGGGTGCCGAAGTCTGGGTCTCCCCGGCCGGGCAGCAGGCGCGCCGCGGGCGGCGGGAGGGCGTGCCTCTCTACTTCACCGTTCCGTGCACTCTCCGTGACACGTCGCGCCGACCCTATCCTACAAATAAAAAAAAAAATATTGTCTATGATATTATAGTGTACCAATAATAACAACAATGTTTTCGAACATTCATACAGTGGCGTACACTTCATAGAAGCAAAAATTGTTGCCTACCATGAAGAGTCATTACGAACCCGTATTGAAGTAGGAGTTTTCCATATTGTACAATTTAGACATACATATAGAACTTCTTAATCCGATCCCGGAGGGTGTGGGTTCGAATCCAGTCCGGGGCATGCACCTCCTCACACACACAACTTCTCAGTTGTGTGCATTTAAAAAAAATAAATATCACGTGTCTCAAAACGGTGAAGAATACACATAGTGAGGAAACCTGCATACTAGAGAATTTTCTCAATTCTCTGCGTGTGTGAATTCGGCCATTCCGCATTGGGCCAGCGTGGTGGACTATCGGCCTAACCCCTCTCATTCTGAGAGATTGGTGTTCAGTAATGAGCCGAATATGGGTTGGTGATGGTGATGATGATGATGATGATACATACAATGCCAGTCTTGACTTAGCACCTGTGATCCAAATTTAGTATAGTATGCGCTCTATAATTTAATCTATGTGCAGTAACATATTTTCGGATGTTATCGACGTACGGTAACCATAGCAACACCTTGAAAATATTACAATCACGCACGAAAATTTCAATTATTTGAAATCTTTGAAGTACTAGGCAACCACGGAGTACGTGTTTAACCCTTTGTTTTATAATTGTACCTACACAGATGACCGCCATTTTGGTTCAACTTACTTGCCGGCTTCTGTACATGGTGATAGAAGACTATAACTTGACTATAATATGTCAAACAAGGCCTATCACAACAAGAACCCTACAATAATAACAGAATGTCTATTCAATTATAGAAAATAATTACCGAAAGCTTTTAGTCTCTTTCCTCGGGCGGTTGTCACCATTTGCTTTGTTAGTCGTGTAGTAGACATCTAAGGGAGGTGCTTTATTTTCACGCGTCGCCTGGAGGTCGGGGGCCGGCGTCGGTTTTAAGGCAGTCACTATCGTCGCGCTGGACTTTAACGTAGACGCTGCGCTGGACATTGTGGACGTAGCGTTGGACATAGCTGAAGTAGCATTGGACGTTATTGAGGCAGCGTTGGACGTCGTGGACGTAGCGTTGGACGTCGAAGTCGTTACAGCAGCCACCGAAGCCGTTAACGTGCGAGATGCTTCTTGCGGCATCGGTAGATATTCTGAGATCGGCGGTTTACAAGTGTCTTGTGAGGCTGTCACTAGGAAACAGACAGGTTTGAAAGTATTAATTTATTATTAAATTATTAAATAGGTTTGAAAGTGTTCATTTAATATTTAACTATGTAACTTCCACAACTAAGACGAATCTAATGACGTCTCATCTCTTATTCACTGTGAAAAAAAGCTAAGCTCTTTAGCTGAGTTCTTTATTTGTAAAACTAGAGCGAGTAAACTGAAATTAGTAAACTTAATATAGTGTGCAATAGTGCCAAAAATTCATTATTCAAAAATTTGAGCATTGTATTTTTCAAATATTTTGTAAACATTCAAATACATAGACATACCGTTGTCGTTGATCTCAGGCCGATGGTTGACCAAGTCTGTTCGATGATTTAACGAATCGGACCAGTGGTTGGGTGGGTCAGTTCTTAGGTTTGGTGGGTCGGGCCGATGGTTCAAGGGTTCGGACCGGTTGGCGGAGGGTTCGGTCTGGTGGTTCAAGGCTGCGTGCGGCTCGTCCGAAGACTGTGCGTCCGAAACCGCGCAGTAAGCGCCTTTAGTGCGCCAATCCTGAAAAATATTTTTTTTTAGTTTTGTCTTCGGCGACGAGGCAGTCTAAAATACTGCGCTGTTTTGTTTATTTCGGTTATGATATTAGTAGCAACCTTGCCATGGAATATTTTAAGGTACATTAGCAAGTTTGGTAGTAACTAGCCACGGGTGAAGCCAAGACTTGAACCAGAGTAAATTTTAGGACACCATGGTAATAAAAGGAGGAAGTCAAAACTATAAAAGAGAAGATGAATTGATATTTTTGCAACATAGTGGTCAATTTAGTCTAGATAATAAAAACCTAAATTACCTAATATAGTTAGTAAATGCTACGTTGCCATAAGTGTCACACTCAGATTGATTTACGCTTTTTTATTAACTATCTGGTAACAACATCAACCGACCTGCGGTTTGCGTTTCTTCTTGAGCGAAGTCCTAGAGTGCACAGGCGTGGAACGCGGCGACGTGGACGAGCCCGACACCGGCGCCATCTGTTTATAAAATACTCACACTTAAAAAATAATCTTTTTCAATTCTCGATTCAATGAAAAATCAAGCTCAACGATGCAATATGACTGTACCTCCAGTCGAGCTTCTATTTTGATGGAGTCATCGTCCATGTCGAGTATGGAGAGGTTGTTCACGTTGTTGTAGTCGGCGTAGTGCGAGCCGGCGACCTCCACGTCGTTCCGCACGTCGTACGCGCCGTACGCCCCACCCTCCCGCACGCCGTAGGGTGCGCCATCCCCTCGCACACCGTAGGGCGCCCCGTCCCCCCGCAAGGCGTAGGGCGCCCCGTCCCCGCTCGCGTACAGGCTGCTATCGCCGCGAGCGTCGTACGCCCCTCCCTCCCGCACGCCGTACGGAGCGCCCCCGCCCCCCGCATACAGCCCGCCGCGTGTGTCGTACTCCCCCTCGCCCCGCGCGCCGTACGGCCCGTCGTCCCCGCATTCACTGCCCGATGCGCTATCGACAAAACGATGTATATTATACAATGACAAAAAAACGCCCCTAATTATTTTGCCACACAACATTTTATAAGACTTTTTCATAATGTGTCTCTAACTCGAGTAGTAGGAACACCTCTAGACTACATTTTCTTACTGTATATTTGGTCTATAATAGGATCGCAGCAGCTACACCGGGGAGTCTGAAGCGCAAACCCTCTCTCAGAGTCAACACTGAGGGCTAGAAAAAGTAGCCCTAGAGACTGAAAAAGTCTTGTACTCCTATGACATTGACCATACTGGCTCAATGTCAAAGTCAAAATTCATTTATTTCAATCAGACTTAGTTTACAAGCACTTTGAAAACGTCAGGTAATAATATTATTAGATAATGGTGATAATAATTGGTTCTAAACGCGCCTTGCTCCGAGAAGAGCCCACAACAAACTGAGTCAGGATTAATTTTTTTATAATTTTTTTTTATCTGCGTACATGTTTTCATCATATTCAGGGTACAAGGAAAATCTATAAATAAGCCAAGGTCTTGCTACAGAGGGCGTACATACTGGTGGTTGTAGTCCGGGGTGCGCGGCGCGGTGGGCGTGGCGCCTGACGCGTCTGGCTCCTCTTCGTAGACATCGTCATCGTCAGGATATAAGGGAAATCTATGAGCAAAAAGTCCATTAGTATTAAAAAATAATGACCAGCCGGTATTCGATAGTACAGCAAATGTTAGGAAAATATCACTTTGTGAACTCACTTAAAATATGATTTAAATTACTATATAATTGTGACTATTCAAATGGCTAAGAACTAATTATGTTTTTAACAGAATACCTGTAATTATCTTCAGAGAGTCGGTCGTCATCGTCAGTAGCGATGAACTGAACGCAGAGGGCGCAGTCACCTTTGACGCTCTGTAGCGCCTGAACTGCTTCTTTATGGCAAGCCTGTAGGTATTAAATACACGTTAACGTTGAGATCATTGAATAATTTTCTGAATTTGAATTTCAGGTCTAGGCTGCTAGCAGGCTGTACTCGAGCCTAGTCTCCTATGAACTTGTACCGCACAGATTTCAAGCTCCTTATTCCTAATCAATTCCAAAAATCCTTTTCAGCCAAACAATTAACTCCAATTCCGTTAGTCTGGATTTATAAAGGTCAGACTTAGGGCAAGAATTAAGGGAACCTGCCCTACTCCAGCTCCGAGATGAGGATCGGCACGAGAGAGAGAGAGAGAGAGCGTATCACCTGCGTGAGGTCATGGTCGTTGATGGCGAGGATGGCGTCGCCCACGTACAGCTCGCCCGTCAGCGCGGCCGGCCCGCCCGCCTCCAGCTCCGAGATGAGGATCGGCACACCGTGCTCGCGACCTCCCTGCGAGAATTTTTTTTATTTTACAACATATATCTACAAAGTATAATGTATATGTAACGAGAATACAGCAACCTGATGAATTAAAAAAAATTATAACGTGAGATAAATATCCGAAACATGGTCGCTATAGCACACGCACCAGCGTGTTGTGGCGCTGCAGGAGTATGCTAGTATGTATATAGTGTAGTTACGGTGACGGAGATGCCGAGGCCCAGGTGCGGCGAGCGGCGCACGCGCACGGTGTGCGGGGCGGGCGGCGCGCGCGAGCTGTCGGGCGGGCGCGGCGCACGCGGTGCCAGACCGCGGCACACGCGCACCAGCGTCTTGTGGCGCTGCAGGAGTATGCTAGTATGTATATAGTGTAGTTACGGTGACGGAGATGCCGAGGCCCAGGTGCGGCGAGCGGCGCACGCGCACGGTGCGCGGGGCGGGCGGCGCGCGCGAGCTGTCGGGCGGGCGCGGCGCACGCGGTGCCAGGCCGCGGCACACGCGCACCAGCGTCTTGTGGCGCTGCAGGAGGATCTCCGCTTCCACCTGACGTACCAGTGACGGAATTGAGAATTTAATGTACGAGTACGTTCATAGAAACGTCAACAATCTTTTTATATATTTTATAATGGATGAAACCACAGAGTTCTGCTAGCTAGATATAAAGCAAGATAATGACAAAGGTTACGGTTAGACTTCTCAGAAAATGGTGAAACCGGCCCATATAAACAAAAACTAAACGAAGATATCCCTCATTTCCGCTCTGTAATTACAAATTAAGTTAACAAGTCGCGTAGAAATCTGTGACATCAAACACACCGCCATGCGCGCATTACCTACTTAGGTACTGCGTATCGGAAGTCACTAAGCCATATTTGTGCTAATCTGTAACTCTAATAAAAACAATGTAATTTCAGACATCTACTAATCTGTATTTACTTCAGTTCAAAATAAATTATGTTTTAGATACCTACTTACCTGAGCCCATAATGAATCTCTTAGTTCCGCCCGCATGCCACTACCCATCAGTTGTAACTGTTGTATTCTTCCCGCGAGTTCTTTATCTAAATACTTTGTGGCTAATCTGCAACAATAATAAATAAGAATAGGGTAAATATTACTAAAACCAATACTAAAACGAAAAAAGTATAAAATTGTCACTAAAAAAAATCGAAATACTTAATCAATAGTCAATATTCATTTATTTCAATTAGCCCCAGTTTACACTGCACTTTCGAAACGTCAGTTAATATAAAATATTATAATTTTGATAATGGTGATAATAATTCAAATTACGAGGGTTCAAAATGCACCTTCAGTCTACAAGTACTGTTCAGTCGGACTGTTTCGATTTTTTTGATGAGAAGTATATTAAACTTGTATAGCGAGATTGTTATAGATGGAATAATTTAAACTTTTTCCATTAAATACATTAAAAACCAGTAACAACACCCAAAGCAATTTCTTATAATATCCCATATTTTATGTTAGTTCAGCAATACGAGTAATCTTTAGTAGTTAAATGCCACGTTAGTCCAGTAACTGTGTCGCAGTTAGCCATAAGCGTCTTCGTACCATAGGATACTGGTGCGGATCTTGGATCGAAATAAAATATTGACAACTTCTTTCTTCCAAAAAATTGGTTGCAGCCTAGAGCTTGAAAGTTGGTTAAGTTACACCACCTCTAAGCGGAAAATCCCATGCCGGTACTTATCACTAACAAGTGATAGTATTCGTTACGTCCAACACTATCACCGTATAGCCGCCAACACGCATTGCGAAGCGAAGGCAAGCTCCCAAGGTATTAGGAGTTATAGGCATTCCTGCCGTCATTTAAAATGATAATACATTACTTGGGGTTTAAGAGTAATACAACAATTAGATCTCTGAAAGCACACAGCACAGTTTCGTCGCACCTTGCTCCAAAAAGCTCTGAATGCAGCGCAAGCACAGTTTCCCTGAGCGCGACGTTTTCCCGAGCGAGTTGCGCGGCCTCGGCACGCGCCCGCGCCGTGTCCGGTACGTTGCCTGCCACGTCTCCGCTATCTTGACACCCTCCTGCCGAGTGAAACCATACTAAAATTGGTAGCCGTATATTTTTATTTGTACCAATCTTCGTTAATCTATATCTACAAATAAATAAAATTTAAGGGTTTGTTTGTGATTTAAAATTAACTTTAGCAATGCATATGAAAGTATATATGGTAGGTATTCTCTGTTTGTACCGGCTAGACCGACTTTGACGGGACTTTCGTCGGCAAACAGCAGATATATTACAAGGAGTGACTTAAGCTATATTTTATCCCGATTCCCACGGAAACGTGAAATACGTATCATGAAACTGCGTTTGCTAAAACAGACCATAACTGGTATACAATTTTCTCCTCTGTACTCTTAATTATGTTCATATTCGTAAAAATCCGATGTCATTGTTAGGTTGTTACAACAATAATTTATTGTTTATCTTAAATCTGCTCTTTCGTTTCATGGTGTTGTACGAAATTTGTATCTATTCCACAAAAAGTTCTTATGTAATAAATGCTAGAATAGTTCATTTTAACAATGACATGGGATCCGTTAGATCGGCTGCCGTTGATTATAATCAATGGCAGCCGATTTAAGAAATATACAAATATAAATAAATATGTAATAATGAAATATGACACAAATTCTTAATCCATTATTTGTTAGAATAAACGTAACAAAGTAAGCTGAGGATTATCGCTTACCTGCGGCCCGAGCCTGCACTAATTCCGCCCTCATATCCACAAGCTCGGCCTGAAAAAAAAAAGAAACACGAAACTACATTATATAGATAGAATGAAACACAATGTAAGCAGTATTCAATATCACAATAATCCCTTTCCATTTGGACAATGACTGTAATCTCAGAACGAAATCTATGGCGGTGTAAATCCGAATTAAGGGGGACAGATGCTGTGTACAGAATCAGTGTGCACGCCCATTAATCGTTTGACCTTTCGCATTTGGTATAAAACCACGCGTCTAATGCCCCCATAGACAAGGCAAGGCAATTCACAAGTCCATTGCGCTAGCACCCCCTGATGGGATACTTTATTACGTGAACCCATTTATTCCCCTTAAGCAGGCATGATATATTGAAAGAACTGTCATGACGAAACGCTAAACGTGCGGGCTGTAGATTATGTCTGTCATGCGGCCTTGGGTGTGTGAAGGTTGCAACTGCTGTTTTATGTTTTGATCGATTTGTTCGAATGAATATTTATGTGACCTTCAAAATTGGAAACAATGGAATATTGATAAAAGTTTCTGTGGCTTCTGCATCATTTAATTGCAATGTTATCTAATCGAAAACAAGGATGAGGTCCAAGTAGAGAATTGAGACTCAATCTACATCTAATCTTAATCCGCATCCATCCAGAAATCGCTTGGTGATCGTTCACTAGTTAAACTCTTATTCGTTAGTTGATACAAAGAATTTTATTTATTAAGGAAAATAAACAATAGTTGTTTTATTAGATCATAATATTAGCTACATGTTCAGAGATTTAAAGTTCTAAACAAATCAATAAATTCACCATATTTGCTTTATAGATCTGATGTAATAAAGAACATATTGCTTGATTGGATGTATCACTTTTACTATAAATTAAATAGGTATCTCTAACGAATCAATTGATACAATGTTTTAGATCGTTATATAACGTTACGCTTACTCGTACATCGAATAGGGCACGGAAGCTCCAACATTTACGATACAAAGCAATGAAAAGCTTTTAATGGTTAATGTTTGATAAGATGATGTAGTACGCAATTAAGAATTTATGATTTGTGCACTTTTGGCCTTAGGTTGGTTACATCTTTGTGGGAGATTGCGGCGTATAATATGTGTATATATTTATTATGAAAAAAAAACATTTAACTGTAAATGCACCTTAACACTTGCTCTGTATGCTAGAGCAGCGTTTCCTAAACTTTATTCTACTGTGACCCTGTAAATTTCGTACTCCTCCTTTGTGACCCAATTAAATTTGTGGACCCATAAAAAATGATTGCTCGATGGGCGGATTGTAGGTACAATCCGCCCATCGAGCAATCATTTTTGTCTCGTTAGTCAAGAAATAAAATCGACCATCTCCTAGTACTTATTTAAAGTCGCAGCATTGCCTCCATAACGCTGCGACCCGGTACCTATATTTTTTTGGCGACCCGGTGCCGGGTCGCGACCCACCTGATGGGAAACGCTGCGCTACAGGGCTGGCGACGATTCGCGTCTGCTAGCGTCCAAGCAAATATGCGTGCGAAAATGAATGCGAAATAGAGTTCATACTATGATCCGTATAATGCGGATCAGTAGACGCACTTGTATGACTTTTTATACAAATTTTGATGCGATGCGTCCGCTACGTACGATGTGGATCTGTGGATGCCTGCCTCAAAAGACCATTACTTTGGTTAGAGTACCTAATCGGTTTTAAATTGTAATTCATTACAAAATAGTGTATAACCGCATCTACTTGTCGTACCACTGCCATCAACAATGTAGTGCATACTTGAACCTTAAAATAAACATAAATAACTTGCAACATAACAAGTAGCAAAATAAACCAGTGCGTGACTTATCAAAAGTTTTGTCATTATCATAAAAGTAGGTGACTAGGTGTATCGTTTCTTGTGATTCGCTACACTTCCATTGCAAATGTACCATTAGATATAATATGTTAGGCAACCTAACTCAGTCCTCGACTGCGCTTTAGGGGTACAGAGATCTGAACCTCTAAATAATTAAAGGAAACCAAAGTTTACTACTTATTATTTCTTTGTACATAAATCTTAATGAAACTGTCACGAAGTACGGATATTTTCATATCAATTTGTAGTTTTTATCATACTTACTACAAATTGTAGTTATATTTATATGGGAATGGATTCATAAATTGCAAGTTACACCATAATACGAAATTATGCAGAGCTCGTCCATTGTTAAATGCCGTCATATTCAATAAATACTACCTACGCAGATTTTAAGATCATTATCGCCTTAGCGTCGCGTAGGCGTATGTTTTAACGGTCAATTGTGAATATTATAACAAGAGGAAAGCTTTTCGATAAGAATTCTTTATAATGGACATATTGTATTGGCATTATATGAATGAACAGTTACGTTTCTTTGAAAGACAATACTATTCATTAAGGTTGATAAGAAAACCACATTGATTGCCATTCAATCACATTTCGTAATTCATTTTATGGATGCCAGCACATTGCCG
The DNA here is from genome assembly GCF_947172395.1 of Bicyclus anynana. NCBI lineage: Eukaryota > Metazoa > Arthropoda > Insecta > Lepidoptera > Nymphalidae > Bicyclus > Bicyclus anynana. Next base: position 11,025,041 of record NC_069089.1, on the reverse strand, counting down.
CACATCTTGTTATGATGCTAAGATGACAACTACTCGAGTCGTACGTATCTATTACTTTTTAAATCACCGCACAAGATTTCAAATTCTTACAAAAACTACACGCACATGCATGGTACAAATGTTGTACCTAATTAACGTACACAAACTGAGAACACAATAAAGCCTCATATTTTTTAGAATCCTAGGGACTTTTACTGTTTTTAAGGAAGCACGGTATCTATCGTGAGTGTTTCAATGATACGTACTTTATAAATTACCATTAGTGCTACATAAGGTAGCATATTTGATGGTGCCGTGATTTATCGATGATTTTATATATTTTAAATTTGATCTAAAATATTACTTTGGGAGTCCAGAAAACTGTGTAACTATTCCCGTAGTAAACATACTGTACTACATTATCTATGTGTGTGTATCTTGTTTGTATTCAATACATCAAATTCTCCATATACATTCTATGAAGAATTTAAGCACTGATTTCAGATAAAACGTAACGACTCCAAGATTGATTCACAACATTACGTTATCAGTGCATCCATCAGAATGTAGATACGAAGTTGTTTAAGCCTCCGGCTCGCACGTGCCACAACCTGCTATCCACACACGAATCTACCATTTTATTCATGGTCACTGACAACAATAAATCTTGTCTTTATATGTCGACACTCCTATTCGGTAAGAGTTGAAAACTGACGCCTATTTTGAAGCAGCACCGTTAAGTAGATATCATATTTACTTATTTATGAACATTATTTTTATTATAATTATCATAAAAAGCGACCACACAGGTTATTAAAACCTGATACGATGTCATGATATTCAAAAAACTTTTCCTATGTTGAATGTTTCTAGGAGACTTGTAATTTTTACCTACATACAAATATGTATTGTTCAGACAGCGATACAGGCGTTTTGTTTGTGCGTTAGAATACAATGTAGCTTCGTACTTCATTTACATGTGTTCAGTCCAACGCGCAGGGACACGATTGTCCTCCACCATTTCACCTGTTGTCACTCAGTATGCAAACACACCGCTCGTCGCTAACTGTTTCTAGACATTTTAAGGGCAGGAGAGGTTAATTGCTTGCAAGTATTTTTTGACTGAAGTATGGGTTTACGAGCCGTTAATAAGCGCGTGGTGCATCGTAAATATCACTCCCAAATAGGTCCTGACGAATTAACCGGTGCTTTAAACATGTTCCTGGCGATCAAAAAAAGTACGAACGTGAAGTAATTATAGTACCTATTAGTTAGGGCGACGGAGCGGTGTAAAAAAGTTATTTCGGAAAGTCATACAAAGCCAGGTAAAAATTTGTTGTATCATCTATGGATATCACGTAGTTGTCATTGGACGGCTCCCAGATTGCTTTTATTGGACAAGATATTTTGAAGAGAAAGCCGACTATCTTGTATTTATTATAAGTTCAAGATGTGCCCACAAAATCTCATATAATACTATTTTTACAAGTTTTTTTTTTAACAAGATAGCGCTGTACTGCAATCTCATCTTATGGTAAGTGAAGATGCAATCTAAGATAGAAGCGGGCGTAGGATTTGCACACCTATTTCGTTTTCTACACGACATCGTATCGTAACTCTAAATCGTCTTTGCCGGTAGGATGGTAACTCGCCTGCCGAGGCCTCCAACCAGCCAGACCTGGACCAATTAAGAAAACCTCAATCGACCTAGCCGGGGATCAAACACAGTCTTGTAATACCTTCGCGCATACCACTGCGCCACGGAGGCCGTCAAAAAATATTTACAAGTGGTTGCTTCTTAAACTTACAATGGGGATGATGACTAGGTTTGAATATATTGATTTTTATGATACATTCGGGTAAATAAGGTCAATGTTAACTAATTTATATATAAAAAGCAAAGATTGACTGGATATTTGCAAAATAAATGAGATTTTAAAATTTCAAAATCTATTAAAAATCTTTTGTCGTAATTAGATGAAAATTCATACAGTTTTAGCTTCCTTACATTAAATGTGACATTTTTTAATATATGAACTATAAGCATAAACGCACAAATAACAAAGATATTAGTAATTTAGTTTGAACGCGCATACAAATCTAACGATCATTACATTGCCTATGACGTCATTATTTCGAGCCATTTTGTATGGGGCGTTTTTCAGGGATCCGCGGCAGCGCCGCGAATCTGACTCTTTAAATCTCTGTAGCTCCGAAAGTAATGATCGCAGATACCCTGTTACTTTTACAAAATTGCTTTACTATTAGTATACTCTTAATTTATATACAATTTAAAAAACTGTCATCATCCCTATTGCTGTAGCGTACTGCATCGCAAGGTCGATGTATGACTAATATCAGCATCTTCGATTAGTAATTCATACTGATGAAATGGATGCGTTATCAAAAAATTCATTTTTTATCTGTTACTATGTGCTTTCAATCTATCTGAAACTATCTCGAATGTATTCTTTAGATGCAATGAGGGCAAACAATAGAAAGGCGTGTGAGGAACACCGCCACCCAACCTAACGGATTTCATCTCGGCAATACTGAGATCCCAGCGGGGGCTCATTTGCCTGACACTGTCTTATCCATTGTACAGTGAGGACATGTAAAGGCCAGACCTTCGGTATTCTAAAGAAGCTGAAAGTTTTGTCACAGGAGAGTGGAGTTTACTTAAAAGGAGTGCCTGACTATGCGTAAGCATTGTGATGTAAGTGTATCTCAAATGAAGAAATGATTTACTGTTGCGAAGAATATATAAAATACGCTTCATAACACGACTAGCCGAGGCCCCGCGGTTTCACCTGCGTACTTTCCGTTCCTGAGGGGCTACGAGGCTAAATAGCCTATGATACTCAAAGATAACGTAACTTTCTATGGTAGTAAAATAATTTTCCAAAACGGTTCAGTAGATCCATAGATTACCCCCTACAATACCACAAACTTTACCTCTTTTTAATATTAGTATAGAAATTATAGATGATTAAATGTCTCCCAAAGTCAGGTGCGTCCAATTTCAAGTAGGTGCCCTACAGGTACATCAAGGGCTGACGAACTTTCAGTTTTTATAAAATGTCGAGGGTCCGGCTAGCGCAGGCTCATAGATTATTGAAAACAGCTGCTTTCATAATACCATCTACGAGTACAGACCGGATGCAAGTAAAATGTTCACAAACAACAATACACCACGTCCTCAAGTTGCGTTACCTAAGAAAATGTAAAGCATTATGCTAAACCAGAGACAGTACGCTAGTTGTGTGCAGAACAATGACGTGATTTACACTATGTACGAGTATATGCAACCACGCAAATGACACTACGATGGAATAATGAGAGCGTCCCAAAAGAAACCGCATGCATACAGATGCTATAGACTATAGACATGGCGGTCATTTACGCAGGTACAATTATAAACCAGTATTAAACACGTCCTTCGTGAAAATTTCGATTGTAATGTCGTAAAGATGTTGCTATGGTTACTCGTGGGAACCCTTATCGTAAATAGCTAACATCCGAAAATGTATTGCTACTGGGTACTTTGCATAGTTCAACTTAGAGGCCGCGTACTATACCTGTACCTATAAATTGTTTTAAATGCTTTTTTGTTTTCTGTACAGACTACAATAGTATTTATATGTATATATGTTTAATAAACAAACAATGGTGGGTAACACCGTCTAAACCACACAAGTGGCATTAAAAACCGCAAAGACATATTTAAGAAGTAGACCTTTTCTAAAAAAAATGTTATTTATTATACCACACCCGTAATTTCGTCGGCTAGGAATTGCAATATTTGAGACATAGGCTCATAAAAGCGATGCATCTCTTGTGTGTACTTTTGAATATATTTACGAAGAAAATAATCATTTCGAGTTAATATAAAAAAAAATATTGTTACTAGCTATAGATCTAATAACTATTATCGGCTCCATTCAGATGTTTTTGTGTATTTTAAGAGTAGATTACTGAAACCCCCATTTGGAAGATTAAACAAGATTCTTGAGTAATCAACCTAAAAGATATATTTGCTTACACTATAATTATTTCCTTGTCGTTTTCTCCCCCCATAAACGATTAAAGCAATCGGCAATATTGTTGTAATCTTTACTTTGAACCAATCATTTAAACTAAACATCCTAAGTGCTGACATAAACTATCCAAGTGTTGAAGTAGCTCTCAGAAAAGGCAATGCAACGTACGTCCTAATGTCATAATTATGTTGATAGCATATATCAGATCGAGAACCTATAATAGCCAGATCTACCTTAGTATACAAAAATTGAAAGTTCATCGCCCAATGTTTCTACTATAGGTATGTATGGTAGGTAAGTATGGAGTTTTGACCGTGGTGGCTTTGGAAGGGGCAGATTCTATCTTTAATCATCGAAAAACACCGTTAAAAATAAAACTTTATCCCCCATTTATCCCCGTTCATAAGAAATTTAGATTTAATCCTAAATTTTCTTTTAAAGTATAAAGTGGAGCTAATCACTACTGTCTAAAAATCACTCTACAATGAAGTCTAGTGGATGAAGACATGTCCTTACGTTTCCCGTAGAAAATATAATTTCTTTTTTTGGTTTTTCAATTGAACAACTTGATAATTTAGAGTCTAGACCCTCGAAACCTGTTAAATCCCAAAGCTTCAACATCCATAGTTGTCCGCGTACTTAGGTATAAAAAAAAATCAGCTTATAAAAACCATCCTATAATGCAAGCGATTAGTCTATTGAAAAGACAGCAAATTGTTCATTGAAAGCCACAGACACACTCGTATACATGGAGATTCTACCGCTGGGGAAGGTCGCTTTAAACCGCCAAAGTTCATGTATTGTCATCAGAACTCAGAGCGTGTGCAAAATTTCATCCTAATGAAGAAGAAGAAGTGGGTCAAATTGAGATTCTAAGATTTTCTTACATACATAGTTACAAGTGAAGCTAATATAAAGCGTGTTAAAAAAACATGTATAAAATGAGGCAAGTCTGGTCATCCAGGCTCGTAGTTCACAATAATCAGAGTTGCAAAAATGCAAGTGCCGTCGTCACGTTGTCTGCCTCGGCACCGACGCGGACAAGCTTTTCCAAGAATCGTGTACTCGTGATACATGCATGCCCGCTGCATGACGGCATGCAACTGTAATGCTTTCCAATAAAATCCCCTATCAAATTACAACATTCACATTCTGGCTAAACTATGTATCTATCTATAGATACGAAAATAATTGTAATAAAAATAGAAAGAATAATGAAAATTACTTATTTTAGTCAAAAAAGCTTATACAGCACTACAAATACAAGAAGGCATACTGACCAAATCATGGTCTAACCTAAGAATAAGATGTCCTCGAAATTTCCATCATTGAAAAAAAAGTATAGATACTAAATGAGCAAAGGGTGCATCATTGGGATTTTATTATCAAAAAGAATAGCTAATTGTGTCCCTAATGAGTATAATCATAATAATTAGCATACCTACTTGTGAACTCGCCAAACTTCACAAAAACGCTAAGTAAGAGGAAAAATAAATAAAATTAAATTATTCTCGATCAAGTTATTGATTAAGTTTTCTCGATTATCGTCCTCGTAAATGTTGTTACAGGTAGAATTATCATGTTATACCTAAACCCTAGGTACAGTTATAAATCTTTGGTAAAGTTTTACAATTACCCCTTGACATTCCCGTTACGTAACATAAAATTATGATTAATGTAGTTGTTATTAAAATTGAATTTTCTCCGGCGAGTTGAAGGCGCAAATAAACGGAAACTGCAAATTGTGCGAATACTGATTTGACGCTTAACGAGGTGTAATTTGTATTCCACTGCATTTATCTTTTACGTAAACAGTTAACACAACTTCTGTACCATATCGTTATGAGGTCTTCAAAGCAGCTCTATAAAAATAAAACGGACAATTTAGTTATTTTAATCAATTATAATTTATTTTAACTAGCTGTACCCTGCGGTGCCATTCGCAGATAATGTATAGTACGTAGTACGAGTAAGTAGGTATATTTGATTGTTTGTTTGCTCTGATGACTGGACCGTTTTGAAAAACCATTTCGTAATCTACTAAATATAAAACCTCAAACCATATCATAAAGCTATTCATTTCTACAGGTCCAATTATTTTTTTAATTTAAAAAAAAAAATAAAAAAAAAAATATTTCCAAGGCATGGCTACAGAAATTCAGGCTTCCTTTACAGAGACAAAATCTAGGAGGCCACGACGATACAAAATGCTTACCAAATGTAGGTTATATATCAACTTTTTTAAATTATTTTATCATGGTTGTAGAAAAAAAAAATTGTATGCCACTGCACGTAATTAGCCATTAAATTACTCGTGCTACAATGACCCTCGTTACATGACAGTGGCATAAACAACTGTTCTCTATTAAAATCCTACATCCTATACTGATGAACTGCATGGCGTCTGCTAGTAAAATATAGCCTTCCTCAATGTGATGGGCTAAGAATTTTTCAATAAGAACTAGTAGTTCCTGTTTCTAGTTCAACTTTTCAGCTTGACGAGTATAATAATAGTGTTGATTGGACAAAGTTTAATTTCAAAATGTTACGCTTGCTAATTTGAGATATTCCTTTGAGAAACCCTATAAATTTTCTAGGAAATAAATATACATCCTATGGTTTTGTAGGCGTTCCAGTGAGCAGTAAAATAAATTGGCATATGGAGCGGACTAAACTCGTCCAGCGAGCCGACTGTATACTCAATTCAAAAGACATAAAATGCTCGCACGGCGGCCTTATTGGAAACCGACGAATATTGTGTTCACATAATACGAAAATATGCCAATCTGATATCACAATATCAGATGGAAGATCCGAATTAGAAACTAACTTCACCCATCTGTTTAATGGATGAAAAGAGGATCTCCTGGCCGTAGTAGCCTGGAGTATTAGTAACCATTATTAACTATCTTTAATGATAGTTTGGCCAGAAAATTTTTTAGGCAACATCATCATCATTATCAACCCATATTTGGCTCAATGCTGAGCTCGAGTCTCCTCTCAGAATGAGAGGTGTTAGGCCAATAGTCCACCACGCTGGGCTGCATACCAGAGAATTAAGAAAATTTTCTGGTATGCAGGTTTGTTTAGGCAACATACTCGCTACATATTTTTTAACGTACTAAATCTATACTAATATTATAAAGAGGTAAAGTTTGTAAGTTTGTAAGTTTGTCACATTTTTTAAATGGGGTAATCTTCGGAACTACTGGTCCGATTTTAAAAATTCTTTCACCAGTAGAATGCTACATTATCGGGGAGTGCTATAGGCTATATTTTATATTGGTATCATATATATTAGCCGAGTTATCACAGTTTTTGTCATACAGGTCGGACTGAAAATCCTCTTAAACAGACTTATTCGCATGCGCTGCCTTAACTATTGTGTAAAATTGAAATTAATGTATGGAGACTTTATGTATCTTTAAAAGTTCTACAAAAAAGTCCGCGACACCATATATCTATCTTCTATATATTAGCAGATATAGTACCTTTTGTGTTTTAAAAATTATTAATTTTATATACTTAGGTTTACGTCATTATTTATACAACTAAACTTTAATCCTTATTAAAATAAATTATTTAATAATCACAAGGATATTATGGAGATAAGATTTGCCCTTTACAGTATGTTAATTACTTTAATAGTTTCGGAGATAATACAAAATTTCTAAAAGACGCAGAAATTCCGCTAAATGACGCCCGGCGCTTTCATTTACATAGTTCCCGTTCCCGTGTGAATATGGGGATCAAACATAGCCTATGACACTCGCAAATAACGTAGCTTTCTATTGGTAAAACAAATTTCCAAATCGGTCCACTAGATCCAGAGATTACCTCCTACAACCACACGAACTTTACCTCTTTATATTATTAGCATAGAAGTCTCTATTTCTCTTGGTCATACCACCACTCTCGAAGGACTGGACCGATTTTGCTAGGGGTAGGAGTAAGATAGAGAAGTTACAGGGTAGGGTAGGGTACGGGTAGGGAAGCGTAGGGGTAGGGTAGGTTTAGGGCCGGGTTTAGGGTAGTGGTAGGGTAGGGGTAGAGGTAGGGTAGTGGTAGGGTAGAGGTACGGGTAGGATAGGGAAGTGGTAGGGTAAGGGTAGGATAGGCGTGAGATAGGGGTACGGGTGGGATAGGGTACGGGGAGGGTAGGGGTAGGATGGGGGTAGGGTGTAGGTAAGGTAGGGGTAGGTTTGGGGTAGGGTAGGGTTGGGGTAGTGGTAGGGTAGGGTAGGGGTAGTAGTAAAGTTGACATCGAAATTTACGCGGACGAAGTCGCGGGCGTCCGCTAGTTTGATATAAAACATTTTCATCCATTAAACAGATTGGTCATGGTCGTTTTGAATACGTATCTTAGACTATAGCTTGACAACTTCGTTCGTAACACTACCTATAGTCCGCAAGGGCCGGTTGACGTGTAGCGATGAATGCACCCACTGATGAACCTCACTTCCCCGCGTTTTCACACCCACGCAATCTTTCCCTCCGTCGTCCACATATCATAAGAGAGACATCAATGAACTTGCCAGACTATAATAGCGATACCTTCGTTGAGGTCAATTCGAGTATTGTTCTCATTGACAATTTCGTGGACGCACGACGCCGCGTGTGAGCAATGTTTAATGAACCCCTCGCAGACAAAGTGATGTTTCATAAACTGGTTTGCGCGTCCCGCTCAGTGTTTGCGGTCGCAATGTCCGAGGAATCCGAGGATGTAGGTATACGCTCGAATGGATCACAAAGTGGACCGCGCGTCTTCCTGTCCGTTCTTCGTGCCCCAGCCGACCTCGTGAGATTAGAAATACCGCGTTGTAAAAGCACGCCCTGCATTGAAAAGTATCAAATAACTACTCCGAAGACGTTTTGAGACACGTAACCGTGACGTATCGTTTTTCGGGGAACGAGAGTAAAACTAACTAACTAACTAGGTGCTATCAACGTGTTATTGGCCTGAATGACGTGATCCAATTTTGAAAAATAATTAAAGTCTTAATTTACCTTCCGTACGTGTTACTACAATGCTTAGAACTAACGGATGTACTTAGTTATTTATTTAATCCTTAAGTAGCAAAACATTTACAGGTATTACATTTGCTGATTTTTAAGAATTTTTGCACAGTACAATACTTGTAAGAAGTCTTGGTTGTTCTTAACCCGAAATACGCATTGTTTTCAAACTGTATTTGGAAATATATATAATACATTCATAAATAATCTGGCAAAGGATAGCTCGGTGTATTTTAATTTTGCGATACAATGGTTTTTGGAAACCGATGTAAATAAACAATGTCTAATACTATTATGATTATAAATTCACAATTTATGATAATGACTGGACGGATAAGGCCATTACACAAAGATCTCATAACATTATAACATTTGACAAAAAGTATGCAGGTGTAAGATACATAGCTGCTTAAAGTAGGTATTCTTGTCATTCGACTCGAAGACTATAAGAAGTATTTAAAATGAATACAATATTCATTAGACAATAAACATCCATTTAAAAATCAATAAAAAGTTTACAAACTTATTTCAAACTAGCGGACACCCGCGACTTCGTCACAAATCCCGCGGGAACCATGGATTTTTCCGGGATGAAGTAGCCTATGTGCTAGTCCAAGAGTAAAATTTATTTCCATTTCCAAATTTCAGCCAAATCGCTTTAGTAGCCGCAGCGCAAAGGAGGAATAAACATACTTACACACACGCACACAAACAAACTTTCAGCTTTATAATATTTAGTATGACTATCAACATGACAGAAGTCAGCACTAGTATAGCGATAAACCTACACACTCTACAATTAAAAAAAAGCCACACACACACAACCGAATTTAAAATTAAATTACCACTAATGTATCAATCTAATGTAATTCAGATAAAAAAAAATAATAAAAAGCTCAACAGAATGGTGAATCTCATTACAGAAGCAATTATGTAGAACAAACACGTCAATCAAGGCGATAGTGGTGCGGATGCACACGCACTGCGGGGCAAAGGAAAGCTTCGCTCGTGTTTCTCTTTTTCTACCGGCATTGTCCGGCCGGGCCAGATTGATTTACTACATGTCACGATAATTTATGAAACAACTTTATGCCGCACAAGTTCCGATAGTAAAATTTTGCATAATAATGTTATTTACGAAGCTATCGATCATGTCATCGTGATAGAAACAAACAAGCTTGCGACTTGTAACACGATGGTGGTATTGTCTGTCATTTAATACGCTTGTATCTGCTGGTGTAGTTTTTATTGAGCACTTTTATTTTGAGAGATAAAATTATCATTAACGATAGAAGTTTCAAATAATTGTATAACACAGTTTTGACATAATATTTTGTTTAAGCTTAATAATACGACAATTTATTATAAGGCAGTCCTTGATTAGCCTCTAGGCTATGTAAACAATTGCTTAAAGCATCCCGACAAGGGGGGACCAGAAACGACCAAGAAAAAAAACGAGCACACGAAAGTTAAAGCAATTTTAAAATACGCAAATTTTTTTGACCTTACATTTTCTAAATATCTATAGTACATTTTTAACCGACTTCCAAAAAGGAGGAGGTTCTACGTTCGGCTGTATGTATGTTTTTTTTTTTTTTTTTATGTATGTCCAGCGATAATTCCGTCATTTGTGGACCGATTTTGAAAATTCTTTTTTTGTTTTGAAGGGTTTGTTTCCAGGGTGGTCCCATTTTTTTCATGTCAGGATCTGATGATGGCAACCTGGAGAAATCGAGGGTAACTTTCGAAAATCGTAGAGACGGCTAGTGCGTTTGTTAGTGTTTCAGTAAGGTATTTTAAATCACTACAATTTTATGAAGGTCTGGAGTTGGCCTGATGATGGAGTCGAAACGCAGACGATGGAACTCGTCAACGATTTACAGCAGGTACCTTTTGTTTGAGCTTGATTTATTTGTATTGATGAGAATTTCCACCTAGATGGTTTGTGACTGTATTGAGGGTCTGATGATGAAGACGAAGAACAGTTAAGAGAACTCCTCAACGGTTCACAGTAGCTACCTTGTGTTTTGACTTGATAATTTTGTATTGATGAGAACTTTCCACCTGGATAGGTTGTGACTGTATTGGGGGTCTGGTGATGAAGACGAAGGATAGTTAAGGGAACTCCTCGACGGTTCATAGTACCTACCTTTTGTTTTGACTTGATAATTTTGTATTGATGAGAACATTCCACCTGGATAGGTTGTGACTGTACTAGGGGTCTGGTGATGAAGGTGAAGGAGAGTTAATGGAACTCCTCGACGGTTCACAGTAGCTACCTTGTGTTTGGACTTGATAAATTTTATATTGATGAGAACTTTCCACCCATATGGATTGGACTGCAAAGGGGGTGATGAAGACGGAGGACAGTCACCTTTCACGTTTTTCTGAATATTCATATTACGTGTGGATTAAGTGAAATTTTGTATATGAGTTAAGGTACTATTTTTAAAATTGGGATTGTAGGACTTAGATACTTATCATAAGAAAATAACGTTTCAACTAATTGCTTATTAATATTTGTTCACACTCAGTAGGTGATTTAACACTAAAAATTAAAAAATAAAAATTTCAATAAAAAAATTCAACCGACTTCCAACTCAAAAATTAACCTAAACTAAAAAGCAAAAAATAACATCTTACCTATGTGCTACCTTCTGATCAGTTTGAAGGCGGTGCCAATCCAATATCATGTTTTAATTAAAGCCGTTTCTGAAAGAACCACAGAAAGTTTGTAATTTAAACGGCTTGAATTAAAACATCACTGGCTTGGCACCGCCTTCAAACTGATCAGAAGGTAGCACGTGGGTAAGATGTTATTTTTTGCTTTTTAGTTTAGGTTAATTTTTGAGTTGGAAGTCGGTTGAATTTTTTTATTAAAATTTTTTTTTATTAGTTTCTTTGTAATATCCTTAAGATAGGAGGGCCCACATGGGAAGATTGCTTAGAGCATCAAGGTTCCTTGATCCGGCACTGATTTTATGAGCCTCATTGTTCCAGTGGTTGGCCTTTGTGACGTTGGAACATGAACTCCTGGGTTTAAATCCTAAGTCACAGTATAAAGCAGATGATGATGAGCTTTTTTTTTTTCTAAGAAATTGTCAGTTGAATTGGAGCATCGTTAAACGTTAAGCCGTAGTAGCATTGGGTTTAAGGAATAATAGAAATATTAAGCTGTCTGATCTATAATATTTTGATAATTCAGTTCGACGTCTACTTTCATGTTAATATGTACTATTAACGTTGATAACAACTATTCTATAGTGTTGATGGCAGAAAATAAACGAGCTACTTTACGAGCATTGATAATATTGTAGCATAACAAGTAGCTACCGAGTACCAGGAATGCATCAATTACATTTCGCATACCTACTAGTAATAATATAATTATGTCGTCGTCGTCGCAAAGGAAAGGATGTGACTGTGCTCCTCGCGCCGAGCATCAAGCTTGTTTGTGCAAAACCTGTCATGACACCCTATCATTGCGATGCAAATGTGACGTCTCGAACGAACACATATTCGCGAACGATACCGGTTACCTATACGCAGATAAACCTTGGCCAGCTTACATCTTAACACGAACGTTAAAATCAATTTAGGTATGCAAATATACGGCATCGACATAATAAAGACGAACCGAATAGTCTTAGCATTTAATATCTCATATAACCAACAACTCGTTCGTCCAGTGGTTAGCCTCTGTGGCTTCGCATCACGTGCTCATGAGTTCATAAGTCTACTTATAAAAATTGTTGAAAAGGTAGGTAGAGAGAATTTTATTGATAAGAAATTATCAATTAAAATTGTCAGCGCTATCACAGGGCCCTATCCAACTCGTCTTGAATTAGTGTTGTTATTGTTACACTCCCGTGCCATTGAAGAACAGGTAAGACCGTCAGTTATCATTAACATAATTTAGTAGTGATCGCTAAATAGTTGTATCTTATCAACTAGAGCTTGCCAATCTGTAATGGATTAACGTGGTGGGTTAATAGAGACACGGAGAGCGGAACCAAGTGCAATAAGTGATTTCTTGTAAAATAATGTCATGGATAACAGTTTTAAGGGTCATCTGGCGCTGCCATCCCTGAAAAACGCCATTCCCTCACAAGAGGAAGGAATTAGATCGTTACAATTATAAATATTTTTATAACTATCATAACCCACAATACAATATTTATGATTAATATCGTCAATCATATGAAAATTTTGGAATACCATACAAAGTGTGCGTTATTTTATGCGCTATAAATATAATTACACATGTCGGTCAATCTGTAAGCTTTTAAACGATGCATGAAACTTTGTATTTTAAACGCGAACTAATAAAGAGAACTGCAATATCTGTCAGGAAACACTTCTTTTTATGAGACTCATAAAAATAAAGCTTATAAACAGAAGCGAAGATTTCGGTTTAGTGTTAAGTATATTAATAATATTATGCCGGCACAAAAATTATGCAATATAATTATGAGCAATTTTCCTTCTGCATATATTAATACGTCTTTATTTTACATATGTATGAGTATATAGAATTGATAATATTTTTGCCTGTTTGTCCTAATGATTTTATTTATCCTGTTACGAATATTGCCCTTGGTAACAATGGGGATGATGACTAGGTTTGAATATATTGATTTTTATGATACATTCGGGTAATAGGGTCAATGTTAACTAATTTATACATAAAAAGCAAAGATAGTCTGGATATTTGCAAAATAAATGAGATTACAAAATTTCAAAATCTATTAAAAATATTTTATCGTAATTAGATGAAAATTCATACAGTTTTAGCTTCCTTACATTAAATGTGACATTTTTTAATAAATGAACTATAAGCATAAACGCACAAATAACAAAGATATTAGTAATTTTGTTCGAACGCGCATACAAATATAACGATTATTACATTGCCTATGACGTCATTAGTTCGAGCCATTTTGTATGGGGCGTTTTTCCGCGGCAGCGCCGCAAATCTGACTCTTTAAATCCCTGTAGCTCCGAAAGTAATAATCGCAGATACCCTGTTCCTTTTACAAAATTGCTTTACTATTAGTATACTCTTAATTTATATACAATTTAAAAAACTGTCATCATCCCTATTAGCAGCTTAGTAACTTATACGCCGAGCGAAATCTCTGCAGTTGTAGCGCAGCGATTATAAACTCGGGATGGATGCAGAAATGCATTTTCCAGGAAAAGCGCCAAATATTTAAAAATGTATTTACAATTAGCGGACGCCCCGTGCAGTTTCTGTTTTGTTTTAATTTTGTAATCGGTGAACCCAAATTTTATTTTTTCAATAAAAGTACCCTATTGTTACTCCTTATAACATCGGCTAACTGCCAGTGAAAGTCTCGTCAAAATTAGAGAGAGTCCCGTTTCATAGATTAGACGGAACAAACGGACAGGGAGATAATTTTTTTTTTTTAAATTATCTCCCTGGTAGGTATTTGCCATAAATATTTTTAATGAAATACTGTTGCAATTACAAACGAACACTGTGTTTGTCAAAATTAATGAACCCAAACTTGATAGATTTAGTTTATAGATTTAAGTTCCTATAAGCTAGGTACAGGACGACTGTATCTTCAGAGTTCGTCTACCAAGTTGCCCTACACATATTAACAGGGCAAGTTGAAAATATCATATAAATAAAAGAGAGGGAATCTCGCATTAACTTTAGATAATAAAAGAAGTACTGCATTGTAAATCAGCAGAAAAAGTTATCACTGAACGAACTAATATCGAAATTGCCTTGGTGCAGCACGGCATTGCTGGTATGGCTCAGCATATATCAGCTAATTGCACCTTTCAATAACCTTGAATTGCTTCAACATTGTTATTTTGTCTTGTATCGCCTGGAGATTTTTCACTAGCGACAACATTATTATGCAAGACACCTTATATTACTGTTACATAGGCTATTGCAGACGATTATAAATTGAATAACAATACCTATACAAATTAAACTTGTACGTGTTTCAAAAAATAAAAGGAAGAGAGGACTAGGGACGGAGAAAGCAGGAAGAATAAATTATAATCAATTAAGCTACTGAGCATAAATAAATAATATTTTGGGGTTTTTAAATGGCTCAAACGGTGAAGGACAACATTATGAGGAAACCTGCACACCAGAGAATTTTCTAAATTATCTGCGTGTGAAGTCTGCAAATCCGCATTGGGCCAGCGTGGTGGACTATTCACCTAACCCCTCTCATTCTAAGAGGATACTCAAGCTCAGCAGTGAGCCGAATATGGATTGATAACGAATCCCATATTTGTGTTGAGGGAAATTAGCGTGAATTAATAAACGGGGTTTCATGTTTCGAACTTATATATTTCTTCCTATAATAATTAATAGGAATCATTATATCACCTCTATCATTGTACATTCAAATACACGTTAAGAAAAGTAAGGTAGATAATAGCTGTACACATGAGATTTAAAAGTACCAATTCAATTTTAGAAAGCTTCATATGACCAACACTATACCTACAAAGTTTGTTTATATAACAAAAGCAATATTACGTGCCCATCTTAAGCATATTACGCTCAATAAATAGACATCATTACGTGTAAAGTATTTGTTTCAGTGGATATAAATAACAAACTATTTATATCATTTCATTATACAAGTAGGTATAGCGGCACAATAATTGAAACAGAGACACGGCCTGGAATTTTATCCTTCGAATGACGTAATTGCTAAGCAATTAGAATTACAAGTTGAATGTGATAGCGCAAGATTTACTTCAAACTCCTGATACTGCATACAGATAAGTTAGTTAATCGTGATTATATAGGCTCAAATATTTAACTAACTGATATAAATTACCGTTGTCAATTACATTCTAATCTATTATTATCGGCAATATATATTTAGTACTGTATTATACAATTGTATAATACAAAAACTCAGGAGTTAATACAGGAAAATTATAGTTCACAGATTTATTATTACTATAAAACAGTCAATAACTAAAAATCAATAATTAATTTAATATTTCAATCTTGTTGAGATATTAATACTGTAATGATTAATTATTGGTCGTTAAGCTGAAGTGGCAATGGGCAGGCCACATAGTTCGAAAACCCCGATAGACGTTTGGGACTCAAGGTGCTGGAATGGCGACCACGCACCGGAAAGCGCAGTGTTGGTCGACCCCCTACTATTAGGTGGGCCAAGGACATCAAGCGGATTTTAGGGAGCCGCTGGATGCTCGCGGATGGAGGCCGTTTTGTTTGGAAGTCTATGTAAGAGGCCTATGTCCAGCATTGGACGTCCATCGGCTGATGATGATGATGATGATGATGAGTAGTATTTAGGTACGCTATTTTTAAGAATATCTGCGGTATCTTTTAAATATGACCAATATTTCCGTTCCTCTCCAAGTAGTCAGAAAATACTCTGTGTTAGGAGTGGGTACGAACTACGACGACAATAGAGTAGCGGGCGGAGATCAAAGCACCACCTCTCGGTGACGAGTCCGACCCCTGAGCTATTGAGGCTTATATTGATTGAGGTTTTACGATATGAGAAATCATCTGTCGCACAAACGAATGTCCTATAGGAACATCAGATATATCGATTGTATAAAGAGGATCGCATCTGCATATTTAGGTCGAGCATATAAGAATATTAATTAAACTCGTCAAGCAATTGTTAGCTTTCCTATTAGGGCTGAAACAACTGTTCACATTCACATAAATGATAATAAGACCCCACCTTTTATGAGTTACTGTGAATGATCTTTTATTTTTTAAAAGATAAAACAACGATTGCATTATAAGTGTTTATAAAACTCGAGTCTTCTTTTTAAACCGATCGAAAATAGGTTTTTAATAGAGACACGGAGAGCTTTGAAACCAAGTGCAATAAGTGATTTCTTGTAAAATAATGTCATGGATAACAGTTTTAAGGGTCATCTGGCGCTGCCACGGATCCCTGAAAAACGACCCATTCAAAATAGTACGTACGATTTAATGACGTCGTAGGTCATAATGATCGTTAGATTTGTATGGGCGTTCAAGCAAAATTACTAATATCTTTGTTGTTTGTGCGTTTATGTTTATAGTTCATGTATTGAAAAATGTCACATTTAATGTAAGGAAGCTAAAACTGTATTTTACATCTTACAATTACGATAAAAGATTTTTATTTGATTTTGAAAATTTTATAATGTTATTTATTTTGCAAATATCCAGACAATCTTTGCTTTTTATGTATAAATTAGTTAAAATTGACCTTTTTTACCCGAATGTATCACAAAAATCAATATATTTAAACCTAGTCATCATCCCCATTCACTCGGTGTGTTTAGTCTGCCAATCCGGATTGGGCCAGTGTGGACTAAATGAGAGGGGTAAGGCCATTTGGTCTAACCCCTCTCAATTTGAGAGGGGTTAGAGCCGAATATGGGTTTATGATGATTTGGACTTTTTATTACGACTTTTTAGTACATCTATGATAAGAGTAGATAAAAATAAAATCGAATCATTTTACTTTACAGTGTGACTGGATTTGTCAATGTTTTTCAACTCGAGAACCTTAGAAATCTATTATATTGAGCTAAATATCGTTGGTGGCCTGAACTATCTAGTGGCATAACTAACACCATTAAACGCAAATTGATTTATCGTCCAGTTGTTGACCGCGGTGCAAAAACCACTTTGTCAAACTTTAAACTGACTAGCTGATACCTACTCATGTCCACTATTTCAGTATACCGCTCGTAATACTGAAATCTATTCTAATATTATAAAAAGGTAAAGTTTGTTTTATTGTAGGGGATCTACTGAACCTATTTTAAAAATTCTTTTACCATTAGAAAGCCACGTTATTTGTGAGTGTCATGGGCTATATTTTATCCCCGCATTCTCACTACAGATCTCCGTGATGTCACCCTTTTAAAGGTTTCCACTGAAAACCAGCGCTGCAGCTAGCTGCAGCTTTAAGCTGAGTGGGAGACCTTTATTTGGTCAGTGCGCTTTTACTTTCAATTTTCTTCTTCGTTGTAAAATATAAAAGCTTAGTTTTAAGTTTGCTGACCAAATAAAAATATTTTTCTTTCTTTCTTTCTTTCTTTACAGAACACACACAGAAACTACGCGGGTGAAACCGCTGGGCGTTGGCTAGTTATGAATAAAATAAATCCATGATATTGCGCTACCGTCTTAATTCTACACATGTTATTATTATTTTTTTTATTCTTTACTATTTAGCCCTTGACTACAATCTCACTTTATGGTAAGTAATGATGCAATCTAAGATAGAAGCGGGTTAACTTGTTAGGAGGAGGATGAAAATACACACCCCTTTCGGTTTCTACACGACATCGTATACCGGAACGCTAAATCGCATGGCGGTACGTCTTCGCCGGTAGAATGGTAACCAGCCACGGCCGAAGCCTTCCACCAGGCAGACCTGGACCAATTAAGAAAACCTCTATCAGCCTAGGCGGAGGTTCCAGCCGGAACCCAGGACCTCCGTCTTGTAAATACACCGCACACACCACTGCACCACGGAGGCGGTCGTTATACGAGTGTTCTAGGAATATGAGTGACTTCGATCACCAGATTTATATCGTAACCCAGGATTTAAAGCCACCTCGACAGCGGCCAATATCCCGTCTGCCCCTAAAATTTAATTGGCTCGTTACGCTTGCACGCGCCTGATACGCATTCGACTCAGATTCCAAAAGTAAAATAAGAGCAAGTGTTGTTTGACATTTAATTCGATACAAGCTATGCAGCCTGGGTTTGTCTGGACACTACTTACTAAGCTTAATACGAGCTAAATAAAACATTATTCAATTCATCAAAGTATTATCTTCTAAATTAGTTTTTAGATCTATACTTAATAATATTAAGCTGAAGAGTTTGTTTGTTTGTTTGATTGAACGCGTTAATCTTAGGAACTACTGGTCCGATTTAAAAAAAAATTTCAGTGTTAGATAGCCCATTTATCGTGGAAGGCTATAGGCTATATTATCCCCGTATTCCTTCGGGAACGGGAACCACAAGGATGAAACCGCGCGGCGTCAGCTAGTCTTAAATATGTGTTAAATACAATGCTTCTGCTTCTGAACATAAGACAGGATGATATACCTACCTATTAAAGTTTTGAAAGAGTAACTGCATTTTGGTCGCTTATTCTCGGTATAGACTTCACGAACTAGTGGTAAAATATTGACTTTTCAACACTTCCAATTTAATTAATAATTTCATACATTAGAGAAAGACTATGCTTTAATCTACTCGTGAGTAATAAAATGCACACAAACGACATTTACGAGTAAATACTTGCACAACTACTGTTTTAAAATTAAATTCTATTATACCTAATGTCTTTAATGTATTGTGCCAAGAAAATTGGTTTAACTCAGCTATTTGATTTGAATACTGATGTCCACTACTCTAATATTGTTATTTAGTTAGATACTATTACGCACGTAGAAAATTTTACTTAAAAACTGGCCAATGTTGATTTAACAGTTTTAGAATTATTAATAAAGAAAATGCCTTTAAATATATTCCAATATTCAATAAAATCCCAAATTCATAGCAAATTCAACCTTAAGGATTAAGTTTAAGGTTGAATATGCCAATGCGACTACTTGAATTGAGTGCTAAGAAGTTGTGTTTGGCAATAATTGAGTGAGGACATTTTTGGTCGCTGATTGTGCATCCACTTTTTAATAGTAGATCGATGTAAAAAACGCGTGTTTTTACCCAACCACGGCGAAGTCAAAAGGAAAGGGTATAATGATTTTGGCAGTCTATGTATGTATGTTTTAAGGACAAATAATAATTATAATACATTATTAATACCTACTGTTTATTCGTCAGACATTAATATAATTAAATTATCTAAACTAAATGAATCGGTAAATTCCCTAATAACATACCTATTCGTAACCAAATTGAATTTAAATCTGAGTACTGGTTTTTCTTCTAATTAAAATACACTAGTTAACTTTATCTACGCATACATCGTATGTAAATGAAAACCCATTTTAGTATAAGTTATACACAACACAACATTTGATGTGATAAACGATAAATAAACAAATACATGGAGGTTGAAGTACTTAGTACCACTACACTATGCACGTAGCAAGCTCTATAAACATAGACACAACTTAAACTCTATCAGCCTAATCACATTTACATTATGTATACTTTTTTTTTAATAATGCATGATTATAGATAAAGATGAAACGGTACTTACGAGTAGGTACTGAGTATATAACTTGTCTAGCAGACTCCACGCGGTTTCACCCGCGTAATTTCTGTTCCCGTAGGAATACAAGGATAAAATATAGCCTATAGCACTTGAGGACAGTGTAGCTTCCCAATAGTGAAAGAATTTTTCAAATCGGTTCAGTAGTTTCGGAGTCTATTATGCAAATAAACATACAAACAAACAAAGCTTTCCTCTTTATAATATTAGTACCTATAGATTAATAAACCTTTCGTGTAACACGTGTATGATTACCTATTCAAATTAAAAACATATTTAAACAAGTTTTTTTGTTTGAAAATCCCGTAATGTGTAACCGAAATTTTTTAAGTTAACTTTTTAATATAAAAGCTCTCATCACAACTAACGAGTTGCGTTCTGGAAAATCAGTCAGATTTATAACAACTTGAAAGAAAATTGTAGGTTATTACTCCCAAGTCCCATACCTCTAGGTTTCTATGCAGCATCCAGAATGGTTTCAGTTATCTAAAATATTCAAACACCCAACAACAATAAGTCTGTTTTGTATGTTCATAACATGAAAAAATCTATTACAAATATTTTATTTCATATCAGGTGTGTCAACAAACAAATGACAAAAATACTTGTTACCAAGCATAACTCTGACATACGCACAGACGCTATAGATAGTGGTATTTACGATGTACCTAATATTTATTTAGGTTTATTATAGGAACTCGTAAAGTAACGCCGCCAATGCCACGCTGTGTCGCAAATTATCTCGCGTACATCGAACGACCGACACACCTGTTAGGGAAAATGACTCGGGCTCTTGATGGCAATGTTGTATACACTCAATCGATAGTATAGAAAGTTTGATTTATATAACAGCTGCAAGTTACAACAGAGCCAATATTGATTGAGATGATCGATGGTAATTTGAACAGTTATTAAATACATGACAAGTACGACTCCACGAGTGCATTATGACATTACGGACTCACGACACCGTTTCACTATAAAGAGACCACCGATACAAAGATTTCTTCTTTTCTCAATTAGCATCTAATCAAGGGACTCATTTAGTAGAATCCAACACACGATTTATGACTGCGGTCGGCGAACTTTCTCACGCGCTTCACATCCCAGATTCAGCGTACCGCACTCCGCTTTATGGTCGCTACTTAGATTATTCTCTGTGATAGCTCATTTTTAATGTGATTCTAATGTTGGCAATAAATTTATTTAATGAGCTCTGTGAACTACGTGTAATTAATACGATCAATAAAAATACTGTTCAATTCAATTATTTAGAAAATGTAATACAGTCGCATGGCATTGTAACGATAAGATGTATCCAGTTAGTCATAACACGACGTTGCAAGCAGTCTTTTAGAGTAACTAAGGAAGCTTAATAAACGTGGAAAACTGCTGAAATGGCAATCGAGGAAGGCTTCAGCGCTGGGGCGGGCGGGGAGGTGCGCGCACGCACGGGGCGTGGTTGGATCGCGCTGTCTGTGGCGCCACGAGCCAGGCCGTCAGTCGTCACAGCCGCCGTGGATGCTGCGGCGAACGCACCTGTCTTGCGTCCGTGCCCGCGCGCTACTGTACGCGACCTTTACATCGATAGTAAATAAACATGCAGTAGCGTCCCAGTGAAATGAATAAAAGTGAGAGTTCAGTGACGGTGACTTGAATTCTTAGAGGCACCTGCGTCTACGCATCTCAGGACTAACCCTAGGTCGGTAGCACTATGTTTTATCTCTTATCACCGCATATTTAGATAAGGCGCGCAATCACATCAAATATTAAGTAACTGTCTCCTAACAAATCGCTTTTATTTTTGCAATCATAAAACTATCTTTCGTGATAAAGATTAACAAAAAAAAAATTTTTGTTAACTATCGAACTTGATAGACATTTCGAAAATTGGCTTACAATAATTTGTGAAATTTGATTTAATTCAAAAAATATTGAGCAGTGTTTGTGTTACAGAAATTTTTGAAGTTATATAGTATAGTCTGCTGAAAAATTGTAAGTAAACTAAAAATTATTAGCCAAATAGAAAGCCACCTTCCATGGATATTGGATAACTCATACATAAACCATACCAAAAAATAAGTGATGCTCGAAATAACATAATAATATTTAATTAATATAAATCATTCTAATTATTTTATGAAATGCAAGAATATTGCCCAGGCATTACGAAATGTTAATTTCTTTTGTGGTTTTCTGCCTTGTTGGTCCAGACTTGTCCAGGCTCCTGATGATGAGGATCAAGGTTCGAGTCCTGGATCAAATGGCCAATGTAAACTCTCAGACTCTTGGGAACTCTTGGAAAGTTGATGGTGGTTGGTCCCGATCATTAGCATCTGATAATGGTCGTTAAAAGATTTAACATTAAGCCCTACATTGGAGCAGCATCAAGAAGAAGAGAAATACTTTAATGCACATAAAAATACAATAATAAATAAAAAAACATTAAATATGAATAATTTGAACTTCGCATGCAAAGGCATCCTTGTTACTATATGCGATCTCTGCCAGGCAAACCCTGACAGGACAGCATGGTGGTTCTAAGCTCCATATCCCTCTGCTATAAGGAGGGAGGTCAAGCCCAGTAGTGGGCCGTAAAAATAGGCTTATAATAATTAATTATGAATGTGTTTCTGTTAAGTAATATATGAAAAAAAATTAAATTAAAATGAATTATACACGGGTGTATATTACAAATTCCAATATTATAATTTATCATTATAATGGACTATCAAAATAGCTCGTTAAATATCTACACAACAACAGGTAATTTGTACTACACAAATTACCCACGTTGTTGTTGTAAGTAATTAATTACTAATAGCACTTTGATATTATATTTACGCACATAAGGACTATAATTACAAGTAAATTATGTTTTATTGTCTTATAGTCATTAGTATGAACATGTTATTTTAATCACAACGTGCAATTTATGCCCAACAACTAGTAAACACCAATAATTGCTTGAAAAACAATGCATAACAATAGGTATATACCTAAATAAAATACTTAATTACAAAGTTCAATACATTAATATTGTTTACTTTAATGATAGTCGAATATTTAAGACTATCTGCCACCCCGGGGTTTCACCCGCGTAGGTCCTGCCCCTGTAATTTCTCGAACAAGCGATTTTTTTGGACACAATTATGCGTACTTTATACTGACTGCTGAACGTGGTTTCTGGTGTTTTCTGTTTTCTGAGATGTCATTGCAAACGCAAGCCTATCTAGTAACAGACTATGAGACCTCTAAACTATATTTCAACCAGATTAGTTGGGCCATTATGGATACTTATGGGACTTACAGCCCGATTTTGTTGAAGATACCTTCAAGAATGTAAAATTTTATTTATATTTTAATTCGACATGCGTAATAGATAAACGATAAAATAAACGCATTAGGTTGGTGTAACTACAGACAGATATTTATCGCATGCAAGAAAACATCCGTTTTAAATCCAAAATTATTAATTTTGGTTAAGATTAAACAAGTTTATATTAAAACGTTTCCAAAGCCGCCGCTACTTCCATCTTACAAGCAATTAATATCTATCTCCTGACCGATACGGGCAGCGAGTGTGGTTTGGCTCCAACAGTAAAGATATAGACGGAGAGCCAGCGATAGAAAGACCTTCGTCATTTTATAAAAGCTGAAAGATTGCCAGCTCATGCT